>NC_086154.1:637203-1271906 GCF_035149785.1 Candoia aspera
AACTCGATTGCATCTGCCTTTCTAGCTGCTGCCCCACGCCGCGAGCGCCCGACATCCTAGCCGCCGCCTGCTTGCTCCTTGCTCGGCTTGCTCTTGTTGATCCCTCGCTTTGCCTAGATTCAGGGCTTGGCTCGCCTTCGCTGGAGGCCCGGACAGTGATTTGCCAAGGCTGCCTGCAGAATGCATGAGTTTCTTTTCACGAGGGCCTCCCTCCTACAACCCTCCTCAAACTCTGAACTGCAAGATCGGCCCCGGTCCTTGGAAAACACCTCGCTTCTCCCCATCCCTTGATCTCTGCACTGCTGGAGAACCGGAACGCCCCCAGGCTTTCTTGTGCCCTTCTTTCTAATAAAAATACTGCTCAACTGGACGTGGAGTATTTATTCCAGCCACATTTGTGCTTTTTCGAAGGGAAGCCATGTTGATCGTGGTTTGGAGGTTGCGGGGAAGGGGAAAGAACGTGACCTGGATGGGAGAAGAATCAGAGAAATCTTCAAGGCAGCCGCGCAGCTCAAGTGCTGGTTCTGGCGAGAAGGTGGCTTTCCTGCCTGGCAACTAGTGACCAGGCCTGTTCCAGAGTTGTGATTGGCCGGCTCATGGAAAGTCCCGGGCGGGTCTGGGAAACCCCTGGCGTGGGTCCAGCAGAGAGATGGCGGGGGGAGGGGGCGGCAGGGCGTTGCAAAGCGGCTGACAAGGGACTCTCGGTTTCCTTGGGGAAACTGGACTCCGCTTCTGCTTTAGCGCATGGAGTAAAGTGAGAGCACGTTAACTGATGGAAACTTTTTATTTTCGAAAAAGGTCGGTAGCTGGAATGTTCCAGCCACCCCCAATCAAACCCTTTGCCTTTGACCCCCGATTTAAGGATGTGACTCCACGGGGAAGGAAATGCACTTTGCTCTTGCTCAGAGGCACTGTCTTCCAAACCCCAAGGTTAAGGCCAGCCTTGCATCCACATCCTGTTTCTGCCATCCTTGGATCTGACCCGCGGGGGCGGGGGGGCGTCTTTTGCCACAAGTGCAGATGGGAGGTGCCCCAAATTGACTAATGGGGGAAGGGGGACAGGACCTCGGCGAGTGCTTCAGAACAAGCCCCTTGCAAGTTCAGAGGGCAGGCCGGGGCCCGAAAAAGGGGGGTCATTTGGAATCAGCGGGGGCTTGGTGGTGCCAGAACTGCTCTGAGCCGGGCAGGGAGGTCCTTTCCAGCCTCCAAGCCCGGGGCTGGGTGTTGGGTGTGGGCCTTCGGCAGGCAAAGGAGCTCCCCCCCCCCCCCCCGCAGCAGCAGCGCTTGGCGGGGCCGTGGGGGGTTGTCCCTGGAAGAAGCTGCTGGATGAAAGAAGGTTCAGTGCGGAGGAGATGGACGCTTTGCAAAGAAAGGCCGCACGCACAAGCGCTGCACCTGAAGCCTGGCCGCCCAAAGCCAAGGGTTGTGTTACACCCCTGCCACCACACCATGACCTGTGCACGACAAACACGGGCGGGGTTCTCACAGCCCCAGAAAGCGCCCAAACCCACCAGAGAGAGGGAGGGAGGGAGACTGGCCCAAAGTCACCCCGGGAGGGGCAGTGGGGAGGGGGTCCTTCTCCCCCCCACCCCTCCTCGTGGATGAGCTGCGCTTGGTCGGTCCAAAGGAGGAAGCGAGGAGGGTCCGGGTGCCTTCACTCGCCTTTCCTCTTGCGCTGCTCAGCCAGACCCCCGGCGGAGACCAGCCCTGCCCTGCACGGCGCTGGGGGGCCAGGAGAGGGCGGCCACACTTTCCTCTCCCTCTTCTGCCCCTGCTGGTCCTCCCGAGGCTTGCGGGCAAGGCGGGGAAGGGCTGGCAGGGCGCAGCGGATCCATGCTCTTCCGGTGTCATGTTCACTGTTTCAATGTATTTTAAACATCGTAACGTTTCCCATGCCATGGCGCTGACACGCGTTTCTGTATGGGAGGGAGCTGCTGTGAGACCTTGTGCCAAGCTCTGTATGTGGAATCGGGGGAATGGAATGTGTTTGGGTTATTTTCTCTGTTCAAGGACTTTTCCCGCAGACCATCAGAAGCCGTTAGGAGCACCTGGGATTGTGGACTTGAGAAGACTCTACGGGGGGAGGGATTTCGTTTGCACCGAGGGTTTTTAGTTTGTATTTGGTGCGCTTTCATCATTCTCAGCTTTCTTTGTGATCCTGCATACTATTCTTCAATAAATCAGATATCTTTGAATTCCTGCTCGTCTGATAGTGTTTTAGAATAGGCAACCATTACATCCAGGCCTTGGAACGCCAGCTGGTGGTCATCGGAGGTAGGAAGCTCCAGTCCAGCAGCCCTTCCTGAGGGTGGGGAATGAGAGCTGGGCTGGGGGGGGGGGCTGCAAGCATCGGAAGCTGCCGGATGTCTGCAGCCCAGACCTTGGGGGTGGGGTGGGGTCTGGTGGCTCCTTTTCCCACGAGGAATTTTACTCAAAAGCAGAATCTTTCCTGAGCATCTTGGGTTAATAATCAGATATCTGGGGAAGGGGGACACGTAGCTTTCTCGATGGGGGGGGGGGGTGTCGTCTCTTCTCCACCTCCCAGGAAAGCAGCCGGCAAAGCAGGCCATTGGGGAAGGGATCCGGCTCCTCGCTTCCTCTCCGTCCACCGTCTGGGCGTCGTTTGGCTAATTCAGGGGAGGGTGGAGGGTCGCTCGCCTCACAAAAGGGCCTTTTTCTCTCCTGCCTTGGATGCTTTCCCACCTGAAAGCAGGACTTTGCTTTCTAATGCCTCATCCAAGTTGAACGTTCAGGGCCCTGAATGGAGCCCCCCAACCCGCCACTCAGCTCTTTCCTCCAGGCAGACACAGAGACACCGGGCAGATGACTGGACAGGGAAGCCGAGCCCCGATTTTCCATGCTGGAGGGAGACCCAGCAGCTGTGCAGCTCAGCAGGCCCAAAGGGGCTGCCATGGGGCTGCTGGGGCTTGGCACAGGGGGTGGGGGGCGCAGGTGCTCCTCCTGGCCATAATCTGCTTTCCCAGTTCGGAGAGGGCCCCCTTGGGACACGCAGAGTGGCCGTGTTTCTCTCCCTCCAGAGAAGTCTTGGGAGTTGGCAAGACATGGTTGCCCTTCAGCTGACCCCGAGGCCCATGGCCTCCAGTCCCTGACCCACACCAAGCCCTGTTTTAGACTTCAGGCCCAGGGGGGAAGAGGCTCCCCCATCGCGCCCTTCTCCCCAGGGTCAGACGAAGCCGAGGGGCTCCCCCTGGGTGGGTCACTGCAGCTCCCCCTGAGGGCTCCTCCTCCTGGGCAGCCGGGCAGTTTGGGGCCTGCAAAGGCCTCCATGTCCATGTGGGGCTTCTCTGCCCTCCAGCAAAAGGGGAGCGACTCAGCAGCTCTCCGGCCACCAGAGGCGGGACTGCGGCTCCTCAGCCGGCCCAGCAATGCAGGAGCCCTGGGCAAAGGTCCCCCCACGGAGCCCCTGGGGCTGCAGCCCCCTGGCCAGGGAGGGCCTCTGGCGACCTGCAATCCATCAGCTTCTCCCTCTGTGAGCTTGAGAGAAGCAGCCTGCTCTTGGAGAGAGGAGCAAGCAGTTCACCTCCTGCCATGATCAGAAATTTGGGGATGGAGGGAATTAATCAAAAGGCTTCTGACCTGGAGAGAATGTGGAGCTGAGACCAGACTACTCGAACAGCATCGACTCACACCATTCCAGGGTTTTCTTACAGTCTGAAGTTTATTGTTTTATAGCAAATACAAGCAAAGGGAATTAACTCAGAGGAGAACCTCAACGATGGTGAAGCTCCTGTGGATTAAAAGCCAGGAGAGGTGGAGAAATGAGGGGGGATCTGAGGAAGGGAAAGAGGTTGGGGTTCTGCTGGGCAGAGAGCAGTTGATCCCTTAGATCACTTCTCAGGAATGGGGGATCCCAGGGTGGCTGGTACATGTGGAGCATCTGGATCTCTCTGGATCTGGTGGGCTCCGGGCTTGGCTAAGCACCAGACGGATTTCGGGTTAAGGGGCTGTGGGTGGATGGTTGCAGCCATTGCCCTGAATGTGGGTCTGTGCTGAGCAGGAGAGGTTGGGGGGTCTGGAGTGAGAGGCAGGCCAAGAGTTCCTGGGGACAGACTAGATGGTCTCTACTCCCCTCCCAATTCCCCTCCATCAAAAGAAAGAGGCGTGGAAGGAAGCTGGTGGGTCTCGGCAGGGGAAGGTCCAGGCTGCGATTGTCCTCCTCTCGCCAACCCACCGCCTTGAACTTCCATCCTTCAAGGGCTGCAGAAAAGGCAGAAATTAATCAGCTCCTGAAAAAAAATCCTTTTGCATCTGACAGCAGGAAGCGATAGCAGGATTAACTCATGAGTGCTGTGAAGAAAAGAGATGGGAAGAAAATTAGAATATATACTCAAACTTCGGTGTAAATTCTTTTTGGAGAGTCTTCAGGAAAAGCACAGGGTGCACTTCCCCCTCCCCTTTCCCTCCCCCTCCTTTCAGCATCCTAGGCAGGCCCACACTGCAGTGGGGTGGTTGATGGGCAGGGACCGGATGGAGGAAGAATCCACTCCTTTCAGGGAGGAAAAGGCTGCGAAGGACCAGGGATTCCTCCCCATCTCCTGGGGGGGCGGGGGTCCGAGTTCAGCCGAGGGGCTGCAAAGGGAGGCTCCAGCATGATGTTGGCAAGATGGAATTTATCCTTAAACAGCCTGATTAAGGGGTTAAGCAAGAGAGGAGGCCGCCCTCCCTCCCTCCATATAGCATATTTCATATTAACAAGATGGTGCAATGATGGGGGTGGGAGCAAAGGACGGGGCCTGGTGTCCCTTTGCCAGAACTTGTGTGAAAGGTCAAAAGAGGGGGGTCAGGAATGTGGCAGAATGCTGGAAAGCGTTTGGCCCAGGAGATCAGAAAAATCACACACCAGGCATTTCTATAAAAATAAATTTATTTACAGAAAGCACAAAAACGTATTTACACGCTCAAAGCTGAGGAGGGGAAGAGACTGTGCTGCAAGGAAAAGGAAACTGAAACTAAAACAAGTCCAGGCAAGGTTCCTCCCCCAGGCAATGCAGCTATTAACACCCAAACTGAGGACAGTTAAAACCCAAAAATATAAAGCAAGGTTAGTTGCAAAAGGGATCCTTAAATCGGGGGATATCAGGTCAACTTACATTTTGCCCCTAATAGGAAAACTCCCTGGGTATCCAGATAATGTTTACGTGAACTATCTACTTCAGAATTTAAAAGCTTACATTATGTGTACAGTTGCCAAATTCTGTGTTGCTGCAATGAAAATAAGACAAATCCAGACAAAGAAATAACTCCCTATTTTAAAAAGTACTTTTAAATTTGAAATATTTTAATTGATAAATTGTCTGGGGATATATATTTTTACTTTTCTTTTATAAGTTCTTACCATATAATTTCTAATGTTTTAGGCTCACCCCTTAAGGTAACAAATATATTAATACAGTAATAGCAGACTGAATGTTATATTATTATGTGATATATTTTGTTAGTTTGTAGTTTATTATTGTATTTCCTGATTGTACTTTGTTTTTTTTAAATTTTGCTAGTCATTGACCAAATAAATAAATTTACTTACTTTCACACATTGGTCATGATATGGTGTGTTGCCAACTGCAGCCTTGCAGCTTGGCTTCCTTGCATTTTGCACAAAGTACAAGGAGTCTTTTAATATACCAGTAGCACACAATTTCCCATTTTTACATATCTCACAACCATTTTTCTTAAATGTTATGATATACCCTGTTGCAGCCAATTGTGCCACAGATAAAAGGTTTGACTGTAAATTTGGCACATACAACACACCTTTTACAGTTTCCCCAAAGCAGGATAAATACAAGTCACCTTGTCCCATACTTTTGGTCACAGACCCATCAGCCAAAGATACACTTTGTCTTTTAGTTTTAGACAGTGACACAAAAGAGCTTTTACAATTACATAAATGACAATTGGCCCCAGAATCTAACACCCATACATCAGAATTACCCTTCTCAGCAACCTGTGCAATTTGGGCTGTCTGAAGAGCCTTCTTCTGTGTTGCCCTTGTGTTCTTCTGCTCTGTCTTTCTACTCTTGGGTCTCATGGCACAGTCTCTTTGCAAATGTCCAGCTGAACCACAAGTGAAGCATCGCTGGCTGGCTAGCGCTGTGGCCTCAGCTTCCTTTCCCTTCTTTTCCCTCATTTTCTGGTCTTGCAGCTTTCCAGAAGAGATGGGGGGGGATCTTTCCTCTCTCTTCTCCCATTCAGCGAGTAAGCGCTGTGTAACATACGATGGGGTGAGGTCTGTTTCAGGCATAGCCTCCAGGGTACAGATCAGCATGTCCCATGTTTCGTTCAGTGAGGACAGGAGGATATATGATTTTGTGAGAGGTGTAAATTCCATTCCTCTCTCCTGCAACTCAACAAACAGCTGCTGAATATAATGCAGGTGCTCAGGAAGGCTATCTCCTTCTGCTAGGTAGGCTCTGTACAGCTTTTTTGTCAGGGTAACTTTACTCCCTGCTGTTGCCTTTACATACAAGTCTCTCAAGTGTCCCAAAGTTGCTTTGCAGACTGCATGCCTCGCACATGGACTAGCTGATTGTCCTCAATTCCCAGGATAATGGTGGCTCTAGCCCGCTCATCCTGTCTCAGCCACTCAGCACTGGGATTTGGGGGGGGTTGCTCACCAATTGGCAGCCAAAGATTCTCTCTGCGAAGATACATCTCCATCTTCAGGGCCCAATTCAAATAGTTGGTCTCTGATAGGCGCTCCAGAGGCATCGCTGAGGGCTGGGAGGTGGCCATGGCTTCTTCCTTCTTTTGCAAGTCACCTCAGCTGGCTTCTTTGTCCTGTAGACTGGCAGTTGCTGGAAAATCTCCAGGCAGCTCCAAAGAAAATCTTCACAGGTCTTTGCTACTTGCCTTTAAATTGTGCATGAGGTGTGGAGCTGATCTCTCTATTCTCTCTGGGGGGCCCATAACCTGTCAGAGTGTGCTGGAAAACGTTTGGCCTGAGAGATCAGAAAAAAACACACACCAGGCATTTCTATAAAAATAAATGTATTCACAGAAAGCACAAAAACATATTTACAAGCTCATACTGAGCTGGACTGGGAGGAAGGCTGTGTAAAAGGGAACTGAAACTGTAACAAGCCCAGGCAAATTCCTTCCAGGCAATTTCCATAAATGGTCATTCTTTTCACACCCAAAAACTGAGGATACTTAAGTGCCAGAGTGATTTGTTACCATAGTAACCTTACTCCTTAATGACAACCTGAAATACCAAGATTCTCCACACGGACTTCTACGGATCAAGACAGGATGAATCTCTCCAAGAGAACCAGGTTTTGTTCAGGAACAACCCCTCAAAGCTTCCTCCCAGAGAACCTCCTTTTTTTGGGTCTCCGGTGGAGACTCAGTGGGGCCTCCAGCCATGCAATTTCGGAGCTCAACAAGACTCTCCATGCCATCTTGATCAGATGCCTCCCCTACATGATCCCCTCCCCATCTCTCCTTATCCAGCCCCAAAGACTCAACTTTCTTGCTCTTCAGGTAGAGGGAGAGCCCCACAGCCAGGAAGGCCACCCCCAGCACGGCCCCCACGGCCCCCGTCCAGAGTTTGCTCCTGGCAGAGTTGGAGGAACGTGGCTCTGGGGAGGGAGAGGGAGAAGGAGCCCGGCGTGAGCAGGAGGATCAGGGCCAGCTTCCTCAGGGGGTCCGTTCTGGCTCTGCACTCAGGGAGGGTCTTGCCAGCCCCAGAGGTGCCCCCTTCTCGGGCAGGATGGCGTCCCCAGAGAGGGAGGGCAGGGAGGGGAGGGGAGGGAGGGGCTTACCCCACTGGATGGTGACGGGGGCCTCCAGGCTGGCGTGCCCCACCTGGCAAGCGTAGACGTCCCCCCGCTCGGGCCGGGTCTCCAGCATCACCTGGCGCTGGTAGGTCCAGTCTCCGTTCTGCAGCTCCTCCCCGAAGGCGACGCCCTCCTTCTCCGGCCGCCCGTTCTTCAGCCACCGGATGTCGATCTCCAGGGGGTAAAAGCCCGTCGCGGTGCAGAGGAGGATGGTGTTGGGGGACGCGGGGTCCGCCTTGGTGGGGGAGATGGTGATGGTGGGCTTGGCTGGGAGGGAAGAAGGAGGAGAAGGAGGGACATGGGAGACTCAGCAGGGCCCGGAAGGGAAGAATAGTTCGTCTTTAAATTTTTCTGTTTTAAGTCACCTTTCAAAGAGTTTTATTTGAAACTTTCCCCTTTTGCAGTCTTTGCTGTCAGACAGAAATGCATAGAAGAGTGGTAGGAAGTGAATAATTAAATGTTTATTTATTTGTTTGTTTATCATATGGCAGCACATCATACATATTAGAAATATATTATATTTAAAAAGTTGGGAATATATAAAACAGTATATAGAAAATATACCTTGGTCATAGGACAATTACAGCTAACAACAAACATTAAGATTACAAATACAGCCTTCTGCAGCATCAGTTGCCAACAGGAAATCAGCAAAGTTCCTGTCATAGGCTCCAGTCTTGTTGTTTGTTGTTTATTTGTTTAGTCGCTTCTGACTCTTCGTGACTTCATGGACCAGCCCACGCCAGAGCTTCCTGTCGGTCGTCAACACCCCCAGCTCCCCCAGGGATGAGTCCGTCACCTCTGGAATGTCATCCATCCACCTTGCCCTTGGTCGGCCCCTCTTCCTTTTGCCTTCCACTCTCCCTAGCATCAGCATCTTCCCCAGGCTGTCCTGTCTTCTCATTATGTGGCCAAAGTATTTCAGTTTTGCCTTTAATATCATTCCCTCAAGTGAGCAGTCTGGCTTTATTTCCTGGAGGATGGACTGGTTTGATCTTCTTGCAGTCCAAGGCACTCTCAGAATTTTCCTCCAACACCACAGCTCAAAAGCATCGATCTTCCTTCGCTCAGCCTTCCTTATGGTCCAGCTCTCGCAGCCATGTGTTACTACAGGGAACACCATCGCTTTAACAATGCGGGCCTTTGTTGTCAGTGTGATGTCTCTGCTCTTAACTATTTGATCAAGATTTGTCATTGCTCTTCTCCCGAGGATTAAGCGTCTTCTGATTTCCTGACTGCAGTCAGCATCTGCAGTAATCTTTGCACCTAGGAATACAAAGTCTTTCACTGCTTCTACATTTTCTCCCTCTATTTGCCAGTTATCAATCAAGCTGGTTGCCATAATCTTGGTTTTTTTGAGGTTTAGCTGCAAGCCAGCTTTTGCACTTTCTTCTTTCACCTTCATCATAAGGCTCCTTAGTTCCTCTTTGCTTTCGGCCATCAAAGTGGTATCATCTGCATATCTGAGATTGTTAACGTTTCTTCCAGCGATTTTAACTCCAGCCTTGGATTCCTCAAGCCCAGCTTGTCGCATGATGTGTTCTGCATACAAGTTGAATAGGTAGGGTGAGAGTATACAGCCCTGCCGTACTCCTTTCCCAATCTTAAACCAGTCCATTGTTACGTGGTCTGTTCTTACTGTTGCTACTTGGTCATTATACAGATTCTTCAGGAGGCATACAAGATGACTTGGTATCCCCATACCGCTAAGAACCTGCCACAATTTGTTATGGTCCACACAGTCAAAGGCTTTAGAATAGTCAATAAAACAGAAATAGATGTTTTTCTGAAACTCCCTGGCTTTTTCCATGATCCAGCGGATATTGGCAATTTGGTCCCTAGTTCCTCTGCCTTTTCTAAACCCAGCTTGTATATCGGGCAATTCTCGCTCCATGAATTGCTGAAGTCTACCTTGCAGGATCTTGAGCATTACCTTACTGGCATGTGAAATGAGTGCCACTGTGTAAGGAATGCCTAAGACTAAATAAAAGACTCAGACTCTAAATGAAGTTTAAGCTCTGGCTTTTATTTAGAATAGAATGCACACCAGTAAAAAGCTGAGAGTGAGGGAAGCGTGCCAAAAGTTGAATTAAATAGCCTCGCGCCAAACAGCGCTCCACCCCCACACTCCCCAGGTGTGCCCCACGAGTTTCACGGAGTGACAGGTCATCAATACTTGATAGGTGAGAGGTCGTCCAGCCCCATTCGCCCCGGGCATCGCCCCGTTTATCTTCCTGTGAAGTAATGGTCCATTACCGGGCGATTAGACTTCGATATTCCTTGAAAGCCCGGACGCGCCCTTCCGAACCTCACCCTGACCATTTCATTGACAATGGTGTCAATGGTCGATTACCGGGCGATGAGACCTTGTAGATCTCCCAAACTCATTACCTCCTTTGTCCAGTTTATCGCCCGCACCTCTCCAGTCATTGACACGCCTCCGCGCTTTGTCATGCGAGCCGTTATGATACCGCCCCCCTGAAGAAAATCAAGCCGAGGGCTTGGAGGGATATGCAACATGGAAGTTGCAGACTAGCTCGGGGGCCTGAATGTCGCAGGCAGCGACCCACTCAGGGTGGGGAAAGTGTTTCCAGCGCACTAAGTATTGGAGAGAGCCATGAAGCTTGCGGGAGTTGAGAACCTCCTTGACTTTGAAGTGCTGCTGTCTGTCGATCATGATGGGTGGAGGGGGGGGAGTGCGTGGATGCCACCGGGAGGGGTCACTGGCCAGCTTGAGTAGGCTGCAGTGGAACACAGGGTGCAGCCGCTTCAAATTATGAGGTAGATCCAAACGCACTGTGACTGGGTTCACAATTTGTGTAACCTGAAAGGGGCCGATAAATTTGGGGGCCAGTTTCCTGGAAGGCTGAGGTGACTTGATAAATTTAGTGGAAAGGTAAACCAGGTCCCCTACTCGAAAAGGCGGCTGTTGGCGCCTGTGCTTGTCAGCCTGAAGTTTGTATGCAGTCTGTGCCTCCTTGAGAGCGTCCTTAATGACGGGCCAGGAGTCTGCGAGTTTAGAACCCCAATCACAGGCCGCCACTACTGGAGACGGGGGCTGTGGGAGCTCGGGAATGGGGATGAAGTCCCGACCCGACACCACCCCAAAGGGGGGTTGTCCCGTGCTTTGATGCACCGCGTTATTGTATGCAACCTCCGCAAAAGGAAGCAAATCCACCCAGTCGTCGTGGTAGTTGATGTAGGAGCGGAGGAATTGTTCAAGGGTGGCATTGAGGATCTCAGTAGATCGGTCAGTCTGGGGATGCCAGGAGGTTGACAATGCTTGCTCGGTGCCAATTAATTTCAAAAAAGCCCGCCAAAACCATGAGGTAAATTGTGTGCCCCTATCGGTCACCAAGTGAGAGGGGCAGCCGTGAAGGCGGTACACGTGCACCAAAAAGAGCTTCGCCAGCTGTTGTGCCGACGGGATAGAGGCACAGGGGACAAAATGAGCTTGTTTGGAAAAGTAGTCTTTGACTACCCAAATGACTGTTTTCTTTTGACTGGGCGGTAAATCCATGATGAAATCCATAGAGATTTCGTCCCAAGGGCGTGAAGGGTTAGCCACGGGCTGCAGCAGCCCCTGGGGTTTACCAGACGGTCGCTTAGACATTGCGCAAACAGGGCAGGATGCCACATACACTTTGACATCCTTCCTCAGCGAGGGCCACCAAAATTGGCGTTGGGTCAAGTGGAGGGATTTGAGGAACCCAAAATGACCAGCCTGTTTGCTGTCATGAGACCGGCTGAGGATAGTTGATCGTTGCGAGTCAGGGATGTATAAATGACCCTCCACCCAGGCGAGGTCTTGTTCCATGGAGACCTTGTCAGGGTTAGCAAGGAGCCAGGGATCAGATTTTAATGCGAGGACAAAATCTGCGCGCAACCCACCCGGCATCTGTGGTTGCCTGCGGCCTGGAGCGGGCTGCGCCGGAGTCGTTTGCAAGGGGGGGGGCTGTTCCCGAGCACGGCTCCAGGTGACAGCGGCCGAACCCAATTGAGACTCAGAGAGCACAGTCCCCACGACGTCAGAGACAGGCTCCGCGTCCTGGGGCAGTCAGGAAAGTGCATCTGCCAAAAAATTCTTCCCTGGAATAAACTTCAGCTGAAAGTTAAAATGGCTGAAAAATTGAGCCCAGCGAATCTGCTTAGGGCTGAGGCGCCTGGGCATGCGCCCCTTCTAAAAGGTGACGCCAAGCCTCCAGTGCCACTTTTACTGCAAATGCCTCTTTTTCCCAGACATGCCAGCGCCTTTCCGTCTCGGAAAATTTCCGGGAGAGATAGGCACAGGGCTTCAAGAGTCCGGCAGAATCCTTTTGTAATAGGATAGCCCCAATTGAAAAATCAGAGGCATCAGCCTGAACGACAAAAGGCCATTTGGGGTCGGGATGGGATAAAATTGGCTCTGCTGTAAAGAGAGCTTTCAACGGGTCAAAAGCAGCCTGACAGGCGGGAGTCCAATTGAGCACAGCCCCTGGGTTTTTTACCTTGCACAACAAATCAGTCAAGGGCAGGGCAATCTCCGCGAACCCTTTTGCGAAGGATCTGTAGAAATTTGCGAATCCCAGGAAACTTTGGAGCTGGTGCCGGGTGCCGGGTGCGTGGGCGCTCCCAGCTCAAAACAGCCTGAACCTTAGCAGGATCCATTTCGATGCCCTGATCTGAAATCCTGTAGCCTAAGTAATCCAGGCGCGACTTATGGAATTTGCACTTGGAAAGCTTAGCATAAAGTTTAGCGTGCCGGAGCTTGGTGAGAACCTGTCTTACCAATCTTTCGTGTTCTCTCTCAGTTTTGGAGTATATCAGGACATCGTCCAGATAAACCAGTACCCCTTTAAACAAATGGTCATGCAGAACCTCATTAATTAGTTGCATGAAACCCCCCTGCAAGACCAGAAGGCAGTACCTTATACTGGAAGGAGCCCAAGGGACAGTTAAAAGCTGTTTTCCATTCGTCCCCCTCCCTGATGTGAATGCGGTAATACGCCTCGCGGAGGTCAAGTTTGGAAAAAACCTTTCCAGTCGACAAGTGTGCCAACATGTCTTTCACGAGGGGGAGGGGGTACTTGTTTGACAAGGAAGTTGAATTTAACCCGCGATAGTCCGTACACAGTCTTAGGGTACCGTCCTTCTTCTTGCGGAACAGAACGGGCGCTCCAACCGGTGAGTTTGCCGGTTTGATGAAGCCCCGAGCGAGGTTTTTATCAAGGAAGTCCCGCAACGCCACCAATTCCTTTTGTGTCATTGGGTAAATCTTTGGCTTAGGCAATGGGACATGAGGGACTCTGTTCCTCCCCAGTAGCATTTTGACCATCTTCCGACCTGGGGGTCTCATCTTCCGATGGTATACCGACATATCTCTGGTTGTACTGATCCATTTAGTTTTCACGGCAGGAATACTGGGGTGGGTTGGCATTACCTTCCCCAAGGATCGCATTTAGTCTGACCTCTCTGTCATGACCTTCCCGTCTTGGGTGGCCCTTCACGGTTTAGCTCATGGCATCATTGAGGTGCTCAAGCTCCAGCACCACGACAAGGTAACTGTACATAGTGATTTTTATTATGTGCTAAAGTGGAATGACTTATAGAACTAATGTGGTGTTTTCATTTAACATAGAGTAAGAGATTGATTATGGATATTTTTTATATCCTTGCTGTTAAAAGTCAGAAGCCACATCTTTTTCTAAATTTGAAAAAAATTCTTTTGTGTTTTTGCTCTTTCTTTCTTTCTTTCTTTCTTTCTTTCTTTCTTTCTTTCTTTCTTTCTTTCTCTTTCTTTCTTTCTTTCTTTCTTTCTTTTTCTTTCTTTCTTTCTTTCTTTCTTTCTTTTTTGTAGTTTTTGTTCTTCTTTTCAAACTTAATAAAATTTACTACCAAAAAAAGAAAATTCTCTGTGGTCAGAGAAGAGGTTTGTCCTCTCGGGGGAGGGAGATGCCTGAATCACCATGGAGAAAAGTCAGCCCAGAAGTACAAGAAAGAGGGACAGAACATTCCCCAAAACAGAACCAGGAAGCATCTTGCAATTTCAGGTCTCCTAAACTGGAGGTGGACCAATGATCTGCTATGAAAACACGGAATATATTTTAAAACAAAAGAAACAAAGTTACTGGGATCAAGAGAAACACCTGGAGAATTAGTGGCCTCTTGTCTGAAAAATTTTCAATGAAGTAAAAATAACACCTTTGATGAGAGATTCCTCAGGAACAAATTATACTCATTTCAATGAACTTTGTAGGAAAAGTCCCTCATGGAATAAATTTGACAAAGTCTTGAGAAGCAGCAAAAAGATTTTATTAACGTTCTTGCAAGGACGGGTGCCCAGCCAAGATAGGCACACCGCTTCGCACAAAGCATGCAGTTTTATTCCCTACCCCCGGCCGGTGGAATCCCTCCTCCTGTTCCCCATTGGATAGGTACTTGGGAGTTCACAGCCTATCCGAGACGCCTTAGATTCTGCAGGAAGTCCCGCCTTTGTTTATATCTCCCATTCCTCACTTTTTACCTCCCCCAGTCCCCTATTTATTCTTTTCCTTGTAAGGCAGCTAGCCCCCTTGGAGCAAGTAGGTCAGGGTCTTGTCTGACCAAAAGTTCGCTAGAACTGGTGTTGAGCATATTTTCAGCATCGGTTAGGCAGCTTCTTTCCTTTATACCTGCCCTTATGGAGATACAGTCTCCTGTTTCCCCTAACCACTTATCCCACATCCTCCATATACTGACAGGCAAGCCTAGCTACTAGAAAGCAAGCTTCAGCTGGCAAGTTACTGAAAAGGCAAGTTCCGTTCTATTGTAGGCCTTGCAAAAACAACATCGCTATCCCCCCTTTCTCACAATCCCCCCCTTTTCTTTTTAATATCCTGTTGCTTTTTGCAGCTTTATAATTTGGTCTCATCTGAACCTTCTGATGGTTGGAGCAACACCTCACGTTCCCAGTCACACTTCTCTGCATCGTTTTGACCAATCTCACTCCCCTCTCCTAACGCATTATCAGGGGATATCGAGGGTGTTCCCCTCCCTTGAGGTGATGTTTTGTTCCTTCTACAACTCTCAGCACGCGAATGATGCGAATGATGCGTGTCACGTAACACCATCCCGCCTTGTCCACAGGAAACCATTGAAAACATTTATTACCACAGCAATAAAACAGGTTGCTTCCTTAATCATGTGTGGGGTTTCAACTGTAATCTCTGCTCCGAGGGTGACTTCCTCTCCCTCCTTTAAAAGGAGTGCTGCTGCTGCGCGCAAGCCAGCCGGCCAGCCTTGCGCTCCAGCTGCTTAGAGAAGTGTGCCACAGGCCGTTCCCAATTTCTGAGTTAGTACCCCATTTGCAACCCCTTTGTTTTCGGAAGCAAACAAAACAAAACAAAAGGCTTCCTCAGGTCGGGCAAACCCAAAGCTGGTGCCTCCCCAAGGCTGTTTTCAGTTGTTGAAAGGCATTCTGCTGCTCCTTCCCCCCCACCGGAGAGGAGCTTTTCTCTTCCCCCTTGAGACTTTATATTATCTCAAAAGGGGAGAGTCTTTCGGATGTCTGAATACACATTCTCAGGAGAGCAGTTGGCAAGGCCTGGGGCCACCTCAATTTCGCCTCCTGAGCCAGTTTTGCCACTGCCCTCTTTAAGAGCCCATCAGCCTTTTCTAAATGCATGTCCACCATGAAGAGTTGTCAACCCACACAACCAGCAATTAAGATGTTTAGCCTGACAAGCTATTTTCTGAGTTAAAGTTATTAAGGCGTTAAATTCCTCACCCCCCTTTGATAGCTGTTCACCAGTCCACTCGTGACTCAGGCACCAGCCTATAAGGCTAACAAATCCAAACCAGTGGATTAACTAACCGTAGTTCCATACTGCAGGTAGGCTGGATTTCAGAATTGTACCCTAATCCCTTTTCATATGAAAATAGAAATTCCCTATTGTTCTAAATTGAGTACATCTTCAAAGCTTCCCTTGAACCCTGTGACTCTCTTTTCCAGGCCCAGGGACTATTATGGTCATCAAAACTACAAGGTATTAGAAAAAAAGTTCAGGCGCATGGTGCGCCCTATTTCTGGGTCTTCCTGGGGCTGCACAGTCCAGTGTCCAGCAGTATTTGGCAACACCAGTGTCTTCTCTAGGGTTTCTCCCAACTCAGTTGCCGACTCCCCTCCATCTGGTTTAACTCGATTTCCAGACTTAAAAGGATGCGCCTGCTTGTTCCAACAGTTGGACTCTGTGTTCCTGTAGAGAGGGAGACAAGGACAAGACTTGCGCAGATAACTGTTTCAAATACTTGCAGACAAATTTCCTCCCCATGGCATGCATGTCTCCTACTTCTCCGCTAAGAATTCCAAGATAGAGTCACCCATCTCAAATGGACTGACTCCTGGTCTTTTCTTAGGAGCAATCCAGAGACTTAGTATTGTCACTACAAAGGCCTGTGTCCATGTTAATCCTGCCTTTGGTCCTAGCCTCTCCAAGTGTCTTTTCAGCCTATAAAGGAAGCCTTTCACCCGTGCTAAGAAACAGTTCTCCCCAGGGCTAGCCCGCTTTGGAGGTTCCCCTGGAGTTGAACTTGGTTGGTCTTTGGGTTGTCCTTTTGGCATACCACACATCTCTCTCACACACCTGTTTGGCTTTCAAAAAGATTCCAGGACAAATAAATATTCTGGACACACAATCCCCTAGAGCATTTGTCCCATGTGACTAGATTGGTAGGTGTAGTTTTGGATTTATCTAAGCCCTACTTTGGATAAAACTAACTTTCCTGCCCTAGCAAAATACCACCCTAAGTAAGCAGGCTGGCCATCTCTTTGCCACCTGACCCAATTGCTTAGACAACAAGTCTTTTCCAAAACCCCCAAAATTGGGTCAAGATTTTCACAGCCAAACCTCTAATTTTAATATATATATAACGACTTAATTTTTTTTCCAATAAAAACAATATTATATACTTCAATTGCCAATATTTAATTTCCCAATAACTTCCTTAAAATCAAAACTTGTAAAACTAAAAAAAAAAAAAGAAAGCATTGACATAAGAGTTTGTCTAGTGTTTGGACTGTTTCCATAGCCAAAATTGTTAAAACAAAAACAAAAACAAAATTCAGATAGATCATACCAGTCCATGGAAGTTCTACTAAAACCATACATTGTCCAAAATTTTTCCTCTCTCTCTCTTCTGTTTTTATCATCATGTGCCATGTTGAGGAGTGATTAAAATTTAACAAATTTCATTGATATAATCCATATAAAATTTATAAAAACACACACACTTTTTCTAAAACTGGAATGCCAGGGGCAGGGCAGAGTGGAGCTGTGAGAGCAAAGGGGTGCCCCCCTTTCTCTGAGTCATTGCTTCTCTGAAACTGCCCAGATTCCCACCCCCCCTTTTCACAAGGGGAGTAATCATTTCCTTCTGCAGCAGCAGCTGCAGAAAGAGACATCTCTGAAACTTAAAAGATTGTCCCTGATGTGTGTAAAGGTCTTGTAAAAAGGAAGAATCCTAAAAAGATGGGGGAGTAAAGGATCCTCTGTAAAAGCATTGCCCCTCCCCTCTGTTGCCCTTCTGTCCCCTCATCTCGATCCTCAAGCCTGTAACAAGCAGGCAAGGGGCAGACTGAAGAGGGGGTTTGGGTGAGACTGGGCAAAGAATGAAACACATGTACACCTCAGACAATAAATTAAAAAAAAAAGGGAAAGGATCGACAAAAACCTTTCAACTTTCCCATAATATGCATTCAAATTACACAAATCACAACACACACACACAAAACCAGAATAAATGGTGGATGCAGGCATGGCCAGAACCTGCAGCCTCCTAAGGAATAGACTCACACAATCTCCAAACTCTCTTTTCACTACTCAAAACAGTTTCTCAACCTTACATGTACGCGCACATTCAGACAGACAAATGCTCACAAAAAGAAAACGCACACCAACGCCTCGACATTAACAAAACAGTCCCCTGTCTGTCGCCACGTGCAGTCCATCACAGTCCTGCAAGAACACGGAAGCTCTTCCTCCCTACCTCTCAGCCGGGAGAAGGAAATGCCTTATTAAAAGGGCGATCGCTCCCATCAAGAGGAATCTAGCCGCTCCAATGCCCACGGGAGACGATCCACACTCAACTGCCCTGTTGTGATTCAGCTCCTCAACTCCCCTCCCCAGAGAGCCTGCGTCTCTCCAGGTCCTTTCTGCGGCGAGGGGCGCTCTCCTCCTATGTCTCTTCTTTGCTCAGGGTCCAGCCTGCACCCTGCCTGTCACGTTCGGTTCTCCTAGCCCGCCATTCCATGGGAGCCTCCTCGACCCAATCTTCCAAGAACTCCCCCTGCCTCCCCCTCTTTGGGGCCGCAAAGCTTGAGCTAAGAACAAGGCATTCCATCTTCGCTTTTTTCTCTCTCCTTCCTCTTTTCCTCCTGGGGTTGCCCTGCAAGCACCCTGTTCATTTATGGGCTCTGCCAGCACCCCCCCCCCCAACTTTTGTAGTTTTCTTTTAATATCCTCCCAACTTTGTCCTCTTCTGACCTACTTCAATAACCATCCTCTGGTCCTCCGATGTCAGGGAGTCTGAAAACAAAGTCTGAATATCTTGCCACATTGGATTGTGGATTTGCATCAACCCAATCCACACACTCTCACAATCTTTGACACTTCATCCAACCTTCTATCCACATACAGTTGCCAATCCTCAGCTCTCTCACAAACAAGACATACACAGTTATAAAATTCAAACAGAAACATGGCAACTGTTTTTGGTTGCTTTCCCATCAACAAAACAAACTTGGGGCCAATGTGCACCTATGGCAGCCCAAGATATTTTCCAAAGAGACAATAAAAATCAAAACACACAGACAAACAAACAAAATACATGTGCATGCACAAACACACTCAAAAATAAAACAAAATAAAATAAAAACTACTAATTTTCAATTCTAATTTACTAGGTCTCCCCCCCACGTCTCACCCTTTTTTTTTTTACAACCCCCACATCCTTCCCTACCTCTCCCATGGCTTGGATTGTAGGGTGGTGGTGACACTTCAACTTCCTCTTCTCCCAAGCCTCTAGTTTTGTAATTTCTTCCTAAAGTTCCTAACATCCATTGCAAGCAAGGGAACCCCCACCAGACCCACGCTACCAGTAGCCAAGGGCACCTGTCTAAATGGTGCAATGATTTCTGGCTGCGTGAACCTTTGGCCGATAGGTGAAAAGGTCCCTTCTCTACAACAACTTCCCATTTTCTTTATTAACTCTTCATTTTCTCCTGTGAGATTTCTGGTTTCCTTTGGAATTCCATTATCCTTTTCAGGCCAGGGTTCCATTGGAGGAGCTGTCATCCAAGGGGTCCCATTTTGACAATTTCATGATTGAGTTGGTTTGTTTCCCTAACCATGCTGCAGCATATCTAAACTCCTCACTTCTCACTTTAGTCTCATTTATAGTAATATTTAAATCTTCACAAATAGCCAAATCATCAGTTCCATATGGTGGCCAAACAAAACCCCTAATCAATTTATACGTAGGCCATACTTTTACAGAATAATTCACCATGGTTTTCTTTTGTAAATTTTACTTTCTGACTCCCTTTAGTTTCTTTGGCCCTGAGAGGCATCATTAGGGTGGTAGATTTTACCCAACACAAAGCATATTTTGATTTCTCCTCTGGCCAAGGCTCCTTATTGTTAACATAGATGTTTAAGGCTTGTTTCACGCAGTCTTCCCAAGATCCAAACTTGGGCCACCAAATAGCTGTCCCTTTTATAGGTTCTTTGGTCCACACAAAACAACAGTACTGTATCATTTTCTTCTTATCCTTATCCCTTGTACAAGACACGTGTTTCCAATTTTTCAACATTACCCCTAAAGGACTATCTAGAGGAATGTTTCCCCGACTACCTTTCCTGGACTCCTTATTTCCCAGAGACCCCGTCTCCCCACTAGGCCTAGATTTCCTATTCCCCATTCTGTCTGTCCCGAGACTTTGACTTTCACCCGTTAACCAACGCTTCATCCTTCTCTGACTGTTTCCCTTGCGGGAGAACAGAACTGCAGATCCAGACTCCACAATCACTTCGTACACCCTGTACGTCTCATCCATTCACTTTCAAAGTCTCATAGAGGATCCCACCCTCACAGATTGTCCAACCAGGGAAGTACTTAAGTCCAATTTTCCTGCCCCTGGTCCCGACCACCAAGGTAAGTACTTATAGTCCCCCTTTTCCTTACCTTTGGCTCATGCACGAGGTCTGACTGGTTGCCACGGTTATAGGTCCGGTTACCTTTTTCTCAATGTCCTTTTGCTACCTCTCAAATAGGTTTAGTTTCCCTGAGATCCTCTGTTGTTCAGAGACTCCAGACCGCTGCTCCAGGGCAGGACCACTGAAATCAGTGGGGCATGCCTTCCCGGCCGTCAGGGCAGTGCCCAGAAGTCCGAACGCTTGTGGATCCCGGACGAGCCCCCAGCTGTGGGAAAAGTCCCTCATGGAATAAATTTGACAAAGTCTTGAGAAGCAGCAAAAAGATTTTATTAACGTTCTTGCAAGGACGGGTGCCCAGCCAAGATAGGCACACCGCTTCGCACAAAGCATGCAGTTTTATTCCCTACCCCCGGCCGGTGGAATCCCTCCTCCTGTTCCCCATTGGATAGGTACTTGGGAGTTCACAGCCTATCCGAGACGCCTTAGATTCTGCAGGAAGTCCCGCCTTTGTTTATATCTCCCATTCCTCACTTTTTACCTCCCCCAGTCCCCTATTTATTCTTTTCCTTGTAAGGCAGCTAGCCCCCTTGGAGTAAGTAGGTCAGGGTCTTGTCTGACCAAAAGTTTGCTAGGACTGGTGTTGAGCATATTTTCAGCATCGGTTAGGCAGCTTCTTTCCTTAACACCTGTTAATATGGAGATATAATCTGTTCCCCTGACCACACATCCCGCATCCTTAATAGACTGTCAAGCAAGTCTAGCTACTAGAAAGCAAGCTTCAGTTGGCAAATTACTGAAAAAGCAAGTTCTTTTCTATTGTAGAAATAACTTTTTTTTTGCAAAAACAACATCGCTATCCCCCTTTCTCACAACTTCATGGTCAGTGTTTTGAATTTTTTTTTAAAAAATCACATTCTGTTCATCTGGATATGTTTATTTATTTATTTATAAATTTATTCACCACCCATCTCCACTTCATGGGGGACTCTGGGCGGTTTACAATAAAATGAAGTTAAGATTTAAAACCATTTCAATATAACAATACAATAAGATAAGAATATAGTACAATCTAAGTGGCAAGAGATTTTAATCAGTCCATGAGTGTAGGATGCCCCTCAAAATCACTTAGGGCACTAGCCAGCCCCAGGTATAACTATTCCCCCTCCCATTCCAAGCCTGCTGACAAAACCAGGTCTTTAGTCGTTTTTGGAAGTCCAGGAGCGAAGGGGCCTGTCGGACCTCTGGGGGGAGGATGTTCCAAAGGGCGGGAGCTACAGCGGAGAAGGCACGAGACCCCGTTAGATGGAATTGTTTTATAGACAGGGTCTGTAACATGCCTTCTCTGCATGACCAGGTGGGGCGGGTCGAGGTAATAGGGATGAGACGGTCCCTCAGATATCCTGGTCCCATGCCATGTAGGGCTTTAAAGGTAATGACCAACACCTTGAATTGGATCCGGAAGCAAACTGGGACCCAGTGTATCTCACGCAACAAAGTGTTATGTGTGCAAATCTTGGAACACCCAAGATTGTCCGCGCGGCTGCATTCTGAATCAGCTGAAGCTTCCGGATACCCTTCAAGGGTAGCCCCATGTAGAGCGTATTACGGTAGTCTATCTGGGGGATGACCAGGGCATGAGTGACCGTTCGAAGTGCCTCTCGCTCCAGGAAAGGATATAGCTAGTAAGCAGCTAAAGGCTATTTAAAATGTAACAAATCTTCCAGAAATTTTGGATGTGCAGTCAGCATAGGGCTGAACCCCCAAAATTACAAAAATCCATAATTCTCTTGATGGTGGAATCCAGAAAGGTCCCTGAAACAGGGAGAAATTACCAAATAGAATATAAAATTCAAGAAAAAAATGCTTTGGGGGTATTTGGGCAGCTGTAAAGCTCCGTGTCATACTCCCCAATCAACCATTCCCCGAACATCTCACTGGACTCGCTTACATGCATCCCGACGACACGCGCCATCTTGCGGGTCGAAAGCATGGGAGGGGGAACGTGGTGGGAACGCGAAACCATCTTGTTTGGACTATCTCAGTCCGAGAAACAAGCTAATTCATGAGCAGCCGCTGAAGAGAGCTGCGGATGGCTACACTGGCTGGCACGAGAGGGAGGGGTGCATACCTGGGAAGGGAACTGGGGGGGAATTTGAATTCACTGCGGGTGCTTTAATGGGGGAAAGTGTGGGAAGTTTTATCCGCAACTTTTTCTCTGTACTGAAGGCTACGCACCATTAAATAGATTTCTAAGTAAAAGCTTCTGAGTCGGAATTAATGCAAGCTGAGCGTTCCAGCCATTACACTCCGTTTCACTGAAATGAAAACACAGCGTGAAACCCACAAAGGAGGCACGTTTAAGAGGGAGACTGGAAGCCTTGAGGTGCCTCGTAAGACAAACTCAGGAACTGAAGCAATTTGCAGGTGATCTTTGGGGGGTTTCACTGCCTGTCAAAGATCACTAGAGAAATTAGTAAAAGTGATGAGGTTCTTTGGTAAATATTGTGAGAATATGAATTAGCATTGTCAAATATTATGCCAGCTGAGAAGAAAGTTGTGTTGGTTGTAGGGAAAAAAATCCATTTTGAATGTTGTCCAGAAGGTTTTGAAAACTTGGGGATTGTTATCGCCAGGAAAACTTCCTCCTTGGTGTTTAAGAACATTTCAAACAGTATCTCTGAAATTTAAGAGAATATGATGCATTTATTTTCTAAACTATTACATTATTTGGCAGATGAAAATCCCCTAAGTTTGCAGGGAAGAATTTAGGGGTGAAATTGAGTTTTGCCTCCAGACTGTCTATGTGCACAGCAAAGTCTCTGTTGGTTCCCCCGAAATATTCATTTATTTCCAGAAGGAACAAATGCCCAGGATCTCCCCGTTAAAGGTCTTTCTCTCTCAGGACGGTGGCAGTTTTCCTCTTAGGGAAGAAACAGCATATTTAATTCTGTGGTAACACAGTATTTTTGGAAAACTTGGGCTCAGATTAACAGTTCTTGAGGTTTTACCAAACAAATATAATTTCCCTGAAAAGGCCAAACGGCAACAGGTGCAGTTAAAACACTTGATCTGCACAATGCTTGGCCACTGAAGCCCTATCAATTGATAAACAAACTTAGTTTTAGACAAAAAATTAAAATTACAAAAAGAAATGTGGGCGATGTGCTAGAAATTTGGAACAGAGAATCAGGCTACCCTACATTAAGCACTCCATGGCTTCAGGGTTTAATGAATGTTGGATGTGTTTCTTATCACCTGAATCTGTTTTAATGTATTTTTTAATTCTGCCCCCCAAATCAGGAATTTTCCAGCTTTGAAGATGGAAGCAATTTGGCTGAAGGTGAAGCTGAGCCTGTGGCGAAAAAGGTGGTTTCAAGGGGGGGTTTTCTCACAGACCCCAAAAATTGGCTTAACAATATTTCTCAGCCTTTGAATCAGCATTTTCTCAATTCAGAGGAAAAAGTACATAAATCATTCTGTATGATTGAGGTTTACATCTTGGTTTAAACACTGAATCATAATTAATAGCTTGTGTCCTTTACTTATTTCATTGTTCATTGGATTTAGAAGCTGCCAGACTCCAAATAACTTTGAATAAATAATAAAGAACAAAAGCAAAACACCCAAGAAAGGGCACAGGAACAGGCAAACGGCCTTGCTAATTCCTTTTCTCCACCTTCCTTCGGTAGCAGTGGCCCACTGCACAGGGCGGTTGCTCCCTCAGGTCGCCCCCTGGAGGAGGGAAGGGGAACTGTGGAGGCCTTGGTGCTCTCTGAGCCTTGCTGTTTTCTTGCAGACGTTGCCTTGCCAGACTAGACAACATCTTCAGTGTGAGGAGGGAGTGGGCCTTGCTCTCTGTTTATATACCATGGGTTGCCCAGCTTGTGTTGGTGGGGGTGGTGTTCTCTCCTTGGGAGCTCCTTGATTGGGCTGTCGTTTGCTGCTGGGTTGATTGCCTGAGTTAATAGTTCCTTGATTAGGGCTTATTGTGCTGTTTGATGGCTCATCTGGTGTTAATCCTAGTGTTGATTTTTGCATATCTGGGTGTTGATTGCTGGCAAGGGAGTGTCCTGGTCTTTGGGCTTTTCTATTGTCTCTTCTGAATGGTATGTAAATGTTGTTTACCTCTATGTGTCTGTTGATGGCTGCTTGGTCTGAGTGCCAGGCTTCCAGGAATTCTCAATATACCCTAATCAACACAAGCTCCATCTACACAAGCTGGACAAAACATGGTATATAAACAGAGAACAACAGTCCCTTTTTGCACTGAATATGCTGCCTAGCCTGGCAATGAAATGTCTGCAAGAGAACAACAAGGCTTAGAGAGCACCAAGGATTCCACAGTTCAACCCTGAGCTACAAATTTTTGCTTCAGTTGTATTATCTGGATCTAGCTAGTGAGCAGATAAGGGCTTTTTAAAATATAGCAAATATTCCAGAAATTTTGGTCATGCAGTCAGCAGATAGGGCTGAACCCACAAAATTACAAAAATCTGTAATTCTCTTGATCTGGTGGAATCCAGAAAAGCCCCTGAATCAGATGGAATAATTACAGAATGGCACAAAAAAAATAAGGAAAAAGTGCTTTGGGGGTGTTTGGGCAGCTTATAAAGCTCCATTTCACTGAAATTAAAACACAGCGTGAAACCCACGAAGGAGGAACATTTAAGAGGGAGGCTGGAAGCCTTGAGGTGCCTCATAAGACAAACTGAGGAACTGAAGCAATTTGCAGGTGATCTTTGGGGGGTTTCACTGCCTGTCAAAGATCACTAGATAAATTGGTAAAAGTGATGAGGTTCTTTGGTAAATATTGTGAGAATATGAATTAGCATTGTCAAATATTATGCCAGTTGACAAGAAAGTTGTGTTGGTGTTGAGAAATGACCTGAAACTCAATTTGTTTGCTGATTCCCTTTTTCAGACCTTTGGAAATTGATTTTTTATTCTAAAATGCCAAACACACCATTTCTGGGGCCCAGGAAGAAATGGATCTGTCCTGGCCAGAAAGGGGGACATGGAGGCCTTTCGATCAATCCGTAAGAATCTATTTGGGAGGAGGGAGACATTGCTGGATTCTCCCCCCCCCCAAATCATCTTTGGGCCATTTTCTGGAGGGGATCACAGGGATCCCTCCTTCTGGAAGGAAGAGAGTTTGGATCCCAGGAAGAAGAGGAATACTTTGTAGATCTGGGAGTAGATCTGGGAGTGTGGAATAAATAAGGAGTGAATGTTTATAAGGGGAACTTTAATGCATTAAAGGAAAGGGGGGTCCCTCCCCCAGGAAGCCCCTCCCTCCCGGACTCACTTCTCCGGCCAACCAGACACCCCATCTTGGCCTCCTCATAGTTGTGCCAGCAGAAGCGATCCACCCTCCGGTACTGTAGGGTGACCTTATCACTATTTATTTATTCAATTTATTTATTCAATTTATATTGCCACCCATCTCAAACTAGTGACTCTGGGCGGCTAACAACAATAAAAACAGTCATAATATAAAACAATAACAATAACAATATTTTAAAAAATAAAATATAAATACAGCCAAGCGATCTAAAAGCCATGGTGTTAACATAACCATATAACGGGGCCCTTCCCACACTTGGGGCCCCAGACTTGGGCACAAGGCCAGGTTTTCAAGGCCTTCCGGAAAGCCAACAGGGTCAGGGCCATCCTAATGTCAGGAGGGACGATGTTCCAGAGGGCAGGTGCCACAGTAGAAAGGCACACTTCCTGGTCCACATGTCAACATCAGGCTGTGCCAGCGGGGCGAGGGCCACGTGTTTCCCGAGGTTGTTGTTGAAGCGGGCAAGTTCCTGCTGGTCATAGAAGCGCCTCTCCAGGAATCCTGTTCAGGAAACGGCACTCGGCCTTCGCCTGGGCAAGGAAATGGGCTGTGAAGAGGAGGAGGAGGAGGAGGATGGCGGTCAGGAGGGAGTCCAGGGCCCATCGCTCCCAGCCGTGACTGGAGGAGGGACCCACGTGGGGAGGGGGAGGGGCAGAGACCTGCTACAGAGACCGATGGATGGCCTCTGGAGGGCCCACTTGGAGGGGGAGCCAGGAGGGCCTTTCTCAGCCCCGTCCACTTTCCTGATGGGCTCCCTGGGGGAGAGGCGGGAGGGGGGCTGCGAAAGACCCCCGCCCAATCTCTCAATGTCCCACCCTTGGGGGTGTGGGAGGAAGGGCCCAATCTGCCCCAGTGGGAGAAGCTCCAACGCCTTTCTTTGGCAGCAGTGGCCCACCCCGCAGGGCTGTCGCTCCCTCAAGACGCCCCCTGGAGGAGGGAGGGGGAATCTATTATCAGTCCCAGTGGGGGCTCTGGGGGAGATGGAGAGTTGCTGGCGGTCTGGAGGGGGGAGGAAAGAGGGGAAGGGGAAGGAGCTTCCTGGTGGGCGTCATCCATCCTCCCAGGGTGGAGAAAGGCAGGCAGAAGCGCTCTCTGCAGGGGACTTTGGATCCAGGGGGCAGGAAATATATGGAGGGTGGGAAGGGACCACCAGAAGCTCTCTGGGCTGGAGAGGAAGCAACATCCATGCCTCCGTCTCCCTCTTCCGGGGGGGGGATGTGGGGAGGGGGGCACGATAAGGCTGTCTGGACTGATGCTCCTGGGGTCTCCCAGCCTTCGGAGCAGCCCTGGCCGGCACGGGGGGGGGCTGGCCCTCGGGGGGGCGTGGCCTGCTGGGGCTCCCCGGTCCGGCACCCTTTCGAGCCCCAGGAAGGAAGGAAGGAAGGAAGGAGGGAAGACGCTCCAGGAGGCGGGGAGGGTTTCACCCCCCAAAGGAGAGCCACGCCGGGCGGGAGCGCAGGACTCTCAGCTGCAGCGGCGGCGGCGCACCCTCGGGAGACCCGAAGGGACAGGTCGGGGTGGAGGGTCGCGGGGGGTCCGTCGGGGCGGCCCGGAGTCCAGCCACGGCCCCGCCCACGCCTTCGGGGGAGGCCGGACGAGCGGGCGTTGCAGCCCCGCGGCGCTAGATGGCGCTCTCGGGCTGAGCGACGCCCGCCAGGGAATCCTCGGTCCGGCAGCGGCGCCTGCGGTTGCTGGGCGACAGCCAAGGGGCGGGGGCGGGGGCGCTGCAGCGATAGAGGACTGGACGGCTAGAGGGGACGTCGGAGGAGAGGAGGGCAGGGGCACTTCCTGTTCCGGCTTCCGCCTGGGGGAGCGGCTGGAGGGGTGCCGCGTGGTCTGGCCGGGCCGGAGCAGCCGCCGCAGCTGCGGGAGGTGAGCAGGGGGCGGGCGGGGGAGGCGCCGGGGCTGTTCCGGGCCCTCCGCGGGGCGGGGCCAGAGGGGAGCTCAGCCAGCGCTGCCGGCGCCCCCCCGCCCCGCCCCGCCCCGCCCCGGACGGCGTTCGCCGGTGCTGCGCGCCTCGAGGCCGGTGCGCGCCCTTCTGCGGCGGTCGCAGGTTCGGAGAGCGAATTCCAGGATTCGAACTCGGCTCTCGCTGGTTTTCTATGTGGCAAATGAGCCATAATGAATGTTAGAGGTTGATCTGCCCTCCTGGCACTTCCCTTTTTCATTGCAACCTATGCTTTTTTGTTGTTGTTTCAGCATGTTGTGCAGCCGTTTTGTAGATAATAATTAAATTAACACTCTTATGTGACTCTTATAGACAAAAAGGATGCCAAAAAGACCCTACTGGACAACCGAGAATCACAAGCAGCTTTAAAAAGGAAAGCAAATCAAGCCAGCAATCAAATCTTTTCCACTTTCTCCAGAGAACCCCAAAACTCTTCTTCCCCAGCAGAAGAGAGATGAGGGAGAGAAAAACAGGAAGAGAGTTTTTCAGCTGGAAAAAATTGAATATGCGGAAAGGTCAGGGGGGATAATTTCCAAATTCAGAAAAAGAGGGAACTATCTCGAAGTCAGTGGGGAGGAAGAGGAGACTTGGATGGCCACGTAGGGCAGAGAGTAACACAAGCCTCACCCTGTGAGGAAGGAAAAAGTTGGTTGAATGGAAGCACCACCACCCGAGGGATCAGAAATAGCTTTGATCTCCTTGAGAATCCAAGAATATCAGTGGTGGAAAAGCCCCACAGAGGTGCATTTTGTGGGAAAAGCACAGATTATAGATCACAGCTGATCATGCACAAGAGAACTCACACCAGCGAGAAGCCCTATCAATGTTCTCAGTGCGACAAAAGCTTTAGCAAGCATGCTGGTGAATCACAAGAGGATTCACACCGAGGCGAAACTGTATGAGTGTCCGGATCATGGGAAAAATTTCATTCGGCATTCCGACCTGGTGATACACCAGAGGGCTCACACGGGAGAAAAACCATATGAGTGTCCAGATTGTGGGAAAAGTTTCAGTCACAATTCCAGCCTGGTGAGACACCAGAGGATTCACACAGGAGAGAAACCATATGAGTGTCCGGATTGTGGGAAGAGTTTCAGTCAGAATTCCCACCTGGTGATACACCAGAGGACTCACACAGGAGAGAAACCGTATGAGTGTCCGGATTGTGGCAAAAGTTTCATTTGGAATTCCAAATTGGTGATACACCAGAGGACTCACACAGGAGAGAAACCGTATGAGTGTCCGGATTGTGGGAAAAGTTTCATTTGGAATTCCAAATTGGTGATACACCAGAGGACTCACACAGGAGAGAAACCATATGAGTGTCTGTATTGTGGAAAAAGTTTCAGTCGGAATTCCCACCTGGTGAGACACCAGAGGACTCACACAGGAGAGAAACCGTATGAGTGTCCAGATTGTGGGAAAAGCTTCAGTCAGAATTCTCAGCTGGTGATACACCAGAGGACTCACACAGGAGAGAAACCGTATGAGTGTCTGGATTGTGGGAAAAGTTTCAGTTGGAATTGCCACCTGGTGATACACCAGAGGACTCACACAGGAGAGAAACCGTATGGGTGTCCGGATTGTGGGAAAAGTTTCAGTTGGAATTCCAAACTAGTGATACATCAGAGGACTCACACAGGAGAGAAACCATATCAGTGTCCAGATTGTGGAAGGAGTTTCAGTCGGAAATCCAGGCTGGTGATACACCAGAGGACTCACACAGGAGAGAAACCGTATGAGTGTCTGGATTGTGGGAAAAGTTTCATTTGGAATTCCGACCTGGTGCAACACCAGAGGTTTCACACAGGGGAGAAACCGTATGAGTGTCTGGATTGTGGGAAAAGTTTCAGTCTGAAGTCCACCCTGGTGATACACCAGAGGACTCACACAGGAGAGAAACCCTATGAGTGTCTGGATTGTGGGAAAAGTTTCAGTTTGAAGTCCAGCCTGGTGATACACCAGAGGACTCACACAGGAGAGAAACCATATGAGTGTCCAGATTGTGGGAAAAGTTTCAGTCTGAAGTCCACCCTGGTGATACACCAGAGGACTCACACAGGAGAGAAACCATTTGAGTGTCTGCATTGTGGGAAAAGTTTCAGTTTGAAGTCCACCCTGGTGATACACCAGAGGACTCACACAGGAGAGAAACCGTATGGGTGTCTGGATTGTGGGAAAAGTTTCAGTCGGAATTCCGAACTGGTGATACACCAGAGGACTCACACAGGAGAGAAACCATATGAATGTCCAGATTGTGGGAAAAGTTTCAGTGCTAGGTCTAGCCTTATAAATCATGTAGCTTTACACATAGGAGAGAAACCATTCAAATGCCCAGACTGTGGACGGTGCTTCACACAAAATTCCTACCTTAACAGGCACAAGAAAATGCACATGAGGCAGAAGGTGATGAGTGTAGCGAAGGCTTGAATTTCACTTATCTCCCATTGGTCATCCACCTGAAAAGTTGTGTATTCAATCTTTGGGCTGATATTTTTAGTCAGATATGTCTCAGTATTAGAGATGAGGGAGGAGAGAAAAATGTGGAAAGTGTTAGTTTGAGAAAGGCTAACTACACCTTTCTGGCTATCAGAACTTCCCAGTAAGCTGTTGCAGGCCCTAAAAGATACATGAAAAAAAGATTGGAGCACTCAGATTTTATGAGATAAGATATTAGGAACTTTTGTGGCAGTGACAAAAGCCCTGTAAAGTTTCAGATGGAAAGGCTGTTCTGCCTCGCAGTTGAAGGTGATGGAAAAGAGCTGCAGGAATACGGAGTTGAGGAGAAAAGGCATTGTGGTTCTGAGCGCAGGAAGGACCTTCAGGTTTAGGAACAGCCCCTGCTGTGATCGTGTTTGCCCGGCGGTGCCTGCTTGTTAGCCTTTTGTGGCTGTGGGTGACAGCAGCGCCAGGAGGCTGACCCCTTTGCTACATCCCCCTTGGTGGGGGGGATGGAGGAAAGAGTTGCCCAGTGGAAGAGGTTTCCTTTCCAGAAATGCATTGTGTAAGAACCATTTGTGCCTTTTGAGAAGGAAAGAAACTGGGTAGTGTCAGCGTTGCTGTGAACGTGGGGCCAAGGTGAGGGACAGCTCCCTTCCCAAGGCATGGGAGACGTTTCCATTTCTTTTTCTCCTCTCTCCAGGCTTCTTTTTGAATTTTCCCCCCAAATCCCCAGAAATAAAGAGGAAAATTATTTGGTGCTACTAAGTGGCATTTTAGCTATGCAGATGAATGATCCTGATTTTGCTGAGTTCAGAAGACAGCAAAGAATTCAAGGTTGGTTCATTTCAGGAGCCCGATTCAGAGATCAGGTTATAATGCCTTTTTTCCCTAGGAGATGACTTTGCATATGATCCCTTTGCAGAAGGACACTGAAGAGCCGGGACCAGGCCGGGGGTGGGGAGGAAGCAAGAGGCTCTTTTGGCCTGAGCCTCCAAATCCGAGTGGCTTTGAATTTAAAGGTCTGCAAAGTTGTTTAAAATACTCAAATTATATTTAATTTTGTCTTCCTTCCTCTCTTGCTCTTTTTTGGTGCAGTATTTTTGGGCACACCTGTTATGATGTCCCATTTTATTACGATTGGGAGCTGTGAATGCTTGAAATGGTTCAGAAGTCTCTGGATCTTTGAAGGGGCCATGCTGTACGATGATGCCAAATCTTGCATTCTGAAACTGTGCTTAGAATCCACCCCAGTGAGGACAAAGTATACTTGGTGGCCACGGAATACTAAGTGAATTTGGATATGCAGATATAAAGTAGACCCATTAAATCTGACACTAACTGAATAGTGGAATGCCCAACATGGAACCCCTTTACAATAAAAAGAGTAGATAAATTTGGTCTAGTGGCGCAGGTACTGGGCTAGAAACCAGGAGGCTGTGAGTTCCAGTCCTGCCATGGCATGAAAGCGGGCTGGGTGACCTTGGGCCAGTCCCTCTCTCTCAGCCTAGCCCACTTCACAGGGTTGTTTTTTTCTTTATTATTAAGGTCACAGACCAGAATTACAAATAAAATTCATTGAAATGTGTTGAGATACATTAAAAATACATTAAATAAAATGAACAAAACATAATATATTTACAAATTGGTAAAATCCTCAATGGGCAGTCGAGGTCTGCCTAATTTGCAGTCAGTATAGCAAAATTTAGCTAGATTGAGGGAAACTAAATCATTCTGATCAGATAGCAACAACTGAACATAAAAAAGATCAGAATTTCCTGGATATGTTATCAAATGAGGGGTTATTAAATAGGTTTGTGAATCCTTATAGAAAATACAGTATAGCAGGACGTGTTCTATAGTTTCAATGACCCCTTGTCCGCAGAGGCACAATCTCAACTCATATGGGACTTTTCTGTAGTGGCCCTCCAAAACTGCTGTAGGAATAACATTGCAACGTGCCAGAGTTAGGGCCCTCCGAAATCTGGAGACAGTTATATGATTTAGGTATCTCGCTGGCTTATAAGAGAAGGCTTGATGGCCCAGAAAAACACTCTTAGGCAAAGCTGACTGGTCCTGCTGGATTTCCGGGTCTTTGATATGCTGCTTAAGTTGGCTAAGTGCACACTCATAGCCCATCGTTAGGAGTGCCTCACTAGAGAAGCCGAGGTGTTGCGGTTTTTGCGAGATGGTCCTGAACCATACTGATTTGTAATTATCCTTAGGGAAGAGCCCAAACCCGTAGGGAAAAACAATAGTTTCAGCCAGTGTGCTATAACGCAAGTCCATGCAGCTGTTTCAACTTTAGGCAGCCCTGCTTTCCTCCTGAATGCTGCCTTTGGAGTACAGGGGGGTACCTGAAATACGGCCCTTAAGAATTTGGACTGAACCCTTTCCAGCGGTGTGAAAGAAAGAGAGGGTCCCAGCTGAGCACCGAAGAGTAATTGTGTGTGGGCCTTAGCTGAGCATAGCTTCAGTGCTGCTGGGGTATGCTGTGCTCCCCTGGTAAAGTGAAAGGGTTGGACTGCTGCCAGTGTTTTTCGAGCGTTTTGTATAACATAGCTTTGGTGCACGCTTCGTTTAGTGGAGCTATGGAAAACCGTGCCCAGATATTTGAAGGATTTCACTTGTTCAACGTTCTGGCCGTTTATCCTCCAAATGTGCAGTTTAGGTCTCTTTGCAAAGACCAAAATTTCAGTCTTGCTGTAGTTGATTTCAAAAGCTTCCTCAGAGCAATCACTGGCCAGAGCGCTCATGGCTCGTTTGAGTCCAATTTGTGTTTGTGATAGGAGTGCTATGTCATCTGCATACAACAAAGTTGCGATATGCCTGTCTGCCAATTTTGGAGGGTGATATTCTAATTGATTCATTCTGGCCACAAGTGAATTTATATACAGATTACACAGCAGAGGAGCTAAAATACAACCCTGCCTCATTCCTCTGTGAGTCGGAATTTCACTTGTCTGATGGTCTTGCTTCTGCATCGAACTTTGATTCTGGAGTTCTTGTAAAGATTGTGCATGAGGAACAGTACCCTCCTATCAGTAGTAGTATGGGTAAGCTTAGACCAAAGCCTGCTCTGGGAACCAGATCGAATGCAGACCCAAAATCAGTAAAAGCGGTATATAATGTCAAGCCTGTTTTAGATGTATATTTTTCAGCCAGATGTCGACGTATAAGGGCATGTCCATAGATAGAATGTCTGGACCTAAAATTAGGTGTAATACCAGAACACATCAATTTTTTAAAAATGGTATTTTTATTGATGTGTTCTGGTATTACAACTAATTTTTTAAAATGTGGTTTCATTTCGAATTTGATTCCTAATCCCTTGTGTTCTTCTCTGTCTTTCTAGTCTTGGGTCTCAAGGCACAGTCTTTCTGCAAATGTCCAGCTGAACCACAAGTGAAGCATCGCTGGCTGGCTAGTGCTGTGGCCTCAGCTTCCTTTCCCTTCTTTTCCCTTGTTTTCTGGTACTGCAGCTTTCCAGAAGAGATGGGGGGGGGGGATCTTTCCTCTCTCTTCTCCCATTCAGCGAGTAAGCGCTGTGTAACATACGATGGGGTGAGGTCTGCTTCAGGCATAGCCTCCAGGGTACAAATCAGCGTGTCCCACGTTTCATTCAGTGAGGACAGGAGGATATAGGATTTTGTGAGAGGTGTAAATTCCATTCCACTCTCCTGCAACTCAACAAACAGCTGCTGAATATAATGCAGGTGCTCAGGAAGGCTATCTCCTTCTGCTAGGTAGGCTCTGTACAGCTTTTTCGTCAGAGTAACTTTACTCCCTGCTGTTGCCTTTACATACAAGTCTCTCAAAGCATCCCAAAGTTGCTTTGCAGACTGCATGCCTCGCACGTGGACTAGCTGATTGTCCTCAACTCCCAGGATAATGGTGGCTGTAGCCTGCTCATCCTGTCTCAGCCATTCAGCACTGGGATTTTGTGGGGTTTGCTCACCAATTGGCAGCCAAAGATTCTCTCTGCGAAGATACATCTCCATCTTCAGGGCCCAATTCAAATAGTTGGTCTCTGATAGGCGCTCCAGAGGCATCGCTGAGGGCTGGGAGGTGGCCATGGCTTCTTCCTTCTTTTGCAAGTCACCTCAGCTGGCTTCTTTGTCCTGTAGACTGGCAGTTGCTGGAAAATCTCCAGGCAGCTCCAAAGAAAATCTTCACAGGTCTTTGCTACTTGCCTTTAAATTAAAGTGAAGGATGGTGGGTGTTGTAGTCCGAGGGCACTGGCAGGACTCTCTCACCCATCTTCCGTAGTGATGAATTACTAATTGGCAGCTGTAGGTGCAGATTAACGCATGCAACTTTCTTTTTCAATCTCAATGTCAATTTCCTTTGACCCTTTGGCTTTCCGGGGGGTGGGGGGTTGGTGATGGGGGTGATCTGGGCCTGGCCGGGAGACTTTGGCACTGCTCAGCCCCACCGCCGCCCCCTCCCCGCCTGGCTTAAGTGAAGGGGTGAAATGCAGAGACTCACAGTGAGGGTGTAAGGAATGCCTAAGACTAAATAAAAGACTCAGACTCTAAATCAAGTTTAAGCTCTGGCTTTTATTTAGAATAGAATGCACACCAGTAAAAAGCTGAGAGTGAGGGAAGCGTGCCAAAAGTTGAATTAAATAGCCTCGCGCCAAACAGCACTCCACCCCCACACTCCCCGGGTGTGCCCCACGAGTTCCACGGAGTGACAGGCCATCAAGACTTGATAGGTGAGAGGTCGTCCAGCCCCATTCGCCCCGGGCAACGCCCTGTTTATATTCCTGCGAGGTAATGGTCCATTACCGGGCGATTAGACTTCAATATTCCTTGAAAGCCCGGACGCGCCCTTCCGAACCTCGCCCTGATCATTTCCTTGACAATGGTGTCAATGGTCGATTACTGGGCGATGAGACCTTGTTGTTTAATAGATCTCCCCACCCCATTATCTTCTTTGTCCAGTTTATCGCCACCTCTCCAGTCATTGACATGCATCCGCGCTTTGTCATGCAAGCCGTTACGATGTCGCAAACATCGCAACAGCGATCATGACAGAGGGTCTCCAGCCTCCTTCCCGAAAGGGAGAGTTTTGGGGAAACCAATTTTGGAGAAGCAACTCAGAAACCCCCTTCCTTCTTCCTCAGTTCCCCCCCCTTGCTCCCCCTCCCTTCCAGGCCCTGATTCTGCTATCGGGGTGGGTGGGGGTCTCTTTCCCAATTCAGAGGCTCCCCAATAAGGGATCTAAATTCAACTCTTGCCTGACCTGAACAGCTTCGCCTTCCTCTCTTCAGGAAAATCCAGTCTCCGAAAGCCCAAGACAGGCACTGGGTGACTTTCTCTCGGCTCCCCTTCAGATCAGCGACTTCGGCCTGAGAGTGGCCCTTCCCCCAAAGCCTCCCACTCCCCCTCGCTCAACGGAGCCCGCCCCGCTCTGTCCCGCAGAGCCGGTCCGAGGCCCTCGGAGAAGCCCAGGCTAAAACCTTTGGCCCCGGCGGGTCCCAGCGGTGCTCTCCCAAGCCTCCATCATGGGAACTGGTGCCCCAGGCAGGTGAGAGTCCGAAGGGGTGCGTCCTTGCGCCTGAATCGGAACCCCTCTCTCTCTTGCGGGGAACACGCTCGGCATTCAGGCGGCTCCTAGCCACTCATTGGGAGCAAACATCCAAGGTTTCTCCTGCCTCCCCCCAAATCTTAATTTCTCTGAGTCTCCCCAACCCCATCCCGGCAGCTGATGGCAGGGCCGCAACTGGGGGGGGGGGCAACTGGGGCATGTGCCCCGGGCGCCGCGCTGGTGGGGTGCCAAAATGAGTGCTGGGGGGGGCGCCAAAATGGGTGCGGAATCCATGTTTGCCCTGGGTGACACAGACCCTAGTTGCGGCCCACCGTGGAGGTGCCCCATAACTTGGTCCCACTTCCCGAACGACCGCGGATAGTCCTGCCCCATCTTGCGCAGCAGAGCCCTCCAGATCCTCGGAGAGGCTCCCCGCCATCTCCTCCCCCCAGGCGAAGTGCACCCAACGCCTCCCACCCTCCCTTCCTCTTCGGGGCCCCGATTCTCTCGGCCGCTCTCCTCCAGAGATGCTCCAGACCATCCAACTCTAACCCTAAAGTCGCCGCGTGTCACTGCATCCGGGCAGCCCCGAGGCTTGGGTTCCACTTTCTCCTTTCTCTCAATAAAACTCCGTAATTTCTAAGAGTTTTCGTTCCCCCCCAGAAACGCTGCAGGAGGGCTCGAGTTTCCCTTCCGCGGCACCCGCCAGCCCTGGACTGCGGCCGTGGAGGAACAGGCTGAGCCTCCTCACAGCTGCCCCGTGGAACACCCCCCCCCCACACACACACACATATGTACAGGTTGTGTATGCCCCGTGGAAACAGCACGCACGCACAGGCAGGTTGGCTGTGCCAACGGAAGGGGAGGAAGCCGAAGGAAGGCAGAGCAGCCTCCGCCGCCCCAAAAGCTGTCCCTGGGCTACTTCCGAAAGAAGGGACAGAACAGCCCAGAGCAAGGGGGAAAAGTTTTACGTCTCGGGAGAATTGGGGCAGCCCCGAGGCTTCAGTTCCACTTTCTCTCAATAAAACACCCGAATCCCTAAGAGCTTTTGTTCCTCCTCAGAAACCTTTCCGTTCCCCAGAGCCCCCACTCCCCCCTTCCAGTTTTTCCCAAATCAGGGATTCAACCTCAGTCCTTGCAACACTTTAAAAGTCTCCGATTTCTGATCCATAAAGAAAAATTTTGAAAATGCAAATAAGGCTCTTTGCAAAATGCTTCTTTTTTCCGTTGCATTGTTTATTATGACATTTGTCCAATCAGGTATGAAAATGTCACAATTTTGATGTTTTTCTGAGGGGGGGGAATATACTGAGGGTGGGGGGACAGAAGCAATCTGCATTGACACCCCAGGGTCTCCCACGCTGTTTTACTTCAAGCCCCTTCCTAACCCCCGAAAATGTATCTTGCTACCCCCAACTTCAGCGGCACCACCCTCTGGAAGCCCCTGTCTTCCCCCTCCCCCCCAAAGTATTAGGGGTCCCTCCCCCGCCCAGCCCCCTCCTTACCGGGGGGCTCCTTCCCCCCTTCGCTTCCGGGGACTGGGACAGCGCCCCAACCAGCAGCAGCAGCAGGGGGACCCCGGCAGAGCCCATGGGGCTGCCCCACAAGCGCCCCCCAGATAGAGGGGGGAGAGGGACGGAGATACTCCCAGCCCGAGGCGGAACCGGAGGGTCTGGACTGGGCGGGGGGCGGTAAGCGGGTTTCTCTCAGACTTTGCACTCGGCAGAACTTGAGAGAGCAGAAGTACCAATGAAAATTCTCCCTTCTGCAGCGTCATCCGTCTCCGGGCGGAGTCTCAGAAGGAAGACGAGCCGAGGGCGACGCCGCAGGCAGGGGGCGCAGGGCCGCGCTTCGGGGGCGCCTCCCGCTTCTGCGGGCCGGTCCGGGGATCCCGCGCACCGCGGCCTTGAGGCGGCGTCACCGCGCATGCTCCTCCCCGCGGGCTCGGCGGAGGCGGGGTCGGCCTGTCACGTGGTCGCCGCAGCGGCTCCTCCCACGCGGTGCCCTGCGCTCCGTCTCTAGGGCTCCGCCCCGGCTCGCCGCCATCTTGGGACCGGGCGGAAGTGACTCCGCGGCGGCGTCCTCGATTTCCTGTTTCCTGGGTTCTCCTCCCGCGAGGCGAGAGCGGCAGCCGGTATCCGCGAGGACGGAGCTGTTGCCCGGGGCTGCGCGTTTCCGAGGTGAGACTGCGGCTCCCTTCTCCCCTCCGAAGCGGGGCTCCCTCCCCTTGCCAGGGGGCCTCTCGCCTCCTGGAGGGCACCTTTCCGAGCTGCTGGACTACAGCCTCCATTATCCCCAGGGCAGGCGGGGGCTTTCTCTCTCCTTGACTGGGGGGCTGCCGAGGGCACTGCACTACACCTCTCATCATCCCTGACAGGCAGAGCTGCATCTGCCTTGGCAGGCAGCCTGTGAAGGGACTGGAAGAGCCTGCCCCTTTCCAGAGGTGCTAGATTACAACTCCCATCATCCCCAGGGAACGCAGGTGCTCCCTCCCCTTGGCTGGGGGCCTGCACTTTGTGGGAGTTTCTCCCCTACCATTTTTCCTCCAGAACAGCAACCCTCTGGGGTAGGCTGGGCTGAGAGAGAGTGTGCCTGGGAAGAAGTCACCCTGAGAGCTTCAGTGGCTGAGGGTGGATGGAAAGCTGGGGGTCCCTGCTCTTAGTACAAGATCACCACAGCCCACTGTAATTATGATTTTAATCTTTGGTTTTTATTCTGATATGTTATTCTGCTGTACTGTGAAACTGCTGGAAAGGGAGCATCTCTGAATGTAATATTCAGTTTAACCAGATGATTGAAGTTCTTATGTTCTTTGTCCCAGCACAAAAGAGAAACCAGAGGAGCATCTGCACATGCAAGGAGAGAAAGAGGCGATGGCAGAGGCGGTGCAAAAGAAGCTACAGGGGGAGCTAGAGAAATATCAGCAGCTGCAGAAAGGTCAGAACCTCCCCCTGTCCCTGGAGGGGCCCCAGGACACTCCCCTGTGCCATTCCCCCCAATTGTCAGATGTATTGAACCACCGCTCCCATCCTCCCCAGCCAGCTGCCCACCAGTTGTGTTGTATGACAGTGATACAAGTTGTAGTCCCACACTTTGGATGGACACCAACCATCTACAGGGAGCTTGTTGGAGTGGGCCTGCAGTGGCTGTTGAGGCTGCCTGGATGCCCACAAGCGCCTCCTTGTCCTCCCCGTGCCCATGCTCTCACTCGCCCTTCAGCACCTGTGGCTCAGAGTCCTTCCAGAAGAGGGCTAGGCTTTGGAGAATGGTTCTTCCTTCGACCTTCCAGGGGGGCTCCCCAAAACCAGCCAGAGCATATCAGCCCTTTCTGCATCTTGGACAGCCAGAGTAGAAGGTGGAAGGAGGCAGCGTGGGGCCCCCATAGAGGGATCTCCTCTGGCTCCCCCATCTGGCTGTGCTGGAAGAGCTCAGGGAAGAGGCGGGTGGTGCTGGTTCCAGAGGGGCCCTGAGCCTTTCAGCAGTATTTGGGGGCCACAGAGACCCGGCCCTCCCCCCAATACCTTTGCAGCTCTTCTAAAAGTCTCCTCTCCCCCCGGACTCAAGGGGTTATGGGTGCCAGAAACAGGCTCAGGACTCTGGCCAGATGCCAGGAAGCCAAGAAGGACCCAGAGATGGGCTACCAGCAGAGGACCTTGACCCCCAGCAGGCAGGCCTCTCATGGGGGGGGGGGCTCTTCTCTTCCCCTTTGCAGATATCAGCAAATGCATGACTGCCCGTCAGAAGCTGGAGGCTCAGTTGACGGAGAACCACGTGGTAAAGGAGGTGAGAGAGGGGCCTGGTCCTCCCCTTCCCCTCCCCTCCCCCGGTCCCCCTTTCAGCCAGAGCCCTTCTCCCCCTCCATCCCTCCAGGAATTGGATCTGCTGGACTCCTCTAACTCCGTCTACAAACTCATTGGGCCTGTGCTGGTGAAGCAGGACACAGAGGAGGCCAAAGCGACGGTCGGGAAGAGGCTGGACTACATCACGGGGGAGATGTGAGTCCCTCGTGGAAATGAAGTGGGCGTGTGGACATTGGTCCCTTTGTGGGGCCTCCAACTGCAGAGGCAGTCTATCTCAGAGGAAGAAGGGTCGGCTTCCTGGAGCCCCCCAGCTTGGCCAGGGGTGGATGGGGGACTCTCCTTCTTTGGAGGAGGCTGGCGCTGGGCTGGAGTAAGCAGGGTGGATGCTGCCCATGGGGCCCGAGGCAGCCTGTTCCGACGCCCGAGGGGCCGGCAGAGGTGCTCACAGCCCCTCTGGGGCTTCTCCCTGTCCCATGTACCCAAAGCCTGACTCTGCCTTTGTAGCAAACGGTACGAGGCCCAGATGCAGGACTACGAGCGGAAGTCAGAGCAGCAGCGGGAGGCCCTGGGCCGGCTGCAGCAGGAGTTCCAGAGGGCCCAGGCCAAGGTGGCAGTCAAGACCTGAAGGAGCCGGGGATCCTGGGCGGGCCAGCTGGCCCCCCGTGCCGCCAGTTGGGCCTTTTGGATCCTCTCAAATAAAACTGCTGGACCCTCTTTGTGCCTCCTCTCTTGTGCCGGGGCGTCTGGGGGGGAGTAGATGCGGACAGCCCAGAACACCCGGAGGGAGGTGCCTGGGGGGGGCGGGGGAACACACAAAGCCCTTCGCTCCTTTTGCCCAGCTGCCGCTTGAGCACCTGGCCCTGTGGCCCTTGCTCCTGGGGGCCCCCCTTGCAAAGACCCGCTTATTCTCTGGCAACTGAAATAAAACCCCCTGCAGAGGCAGCTGTGCAGCTGGAAGCCTTTTCTGGGCCAGAAGAGCTGGGACGGGGGTGTTCTGGGGGTGGTCCTGGGCTGGGAGGCTTCCCCTGTTCTGGAATTCTCTACCAAATGGTGCACCTGGAATGATGGGGGAGAAAGGCGGCCCCTCCCTCCATCCCGGGACTTGCTTATAACCCAGCCGTCCCTTTTGGGTGAAGACCCCCCCTTCTCATCTCTGGGAGGCCCTCCCCACTTCAAATAACGGAGGGCCAGGCCCTTGACCGAGAAGAGAGGTGCCAAACAGCCCCAATCCACTCCCTGCCTCTGCTTTGGAAAGGCAGTCAGATGCTGCCCTCCCCCTCAGTCACTCCAACCACTTCCACTTCCCCCACATCTGTGGGGGCGGGGGGAGAGGTGCAAGGCAGCAGCCGGGATGCGGAGACCAGCCGGGGAAGGTCCAGGCCGCCGCCTTGGGCTTCATCTTCCAGTTAAAGCAGGAGAAATCCAGTAGGTTTCTTTAAAAAAAAAAAAGAAAACCTTTTCTATAGGGTAGCAGAAGACAGAAGAATTAGTGCTGGGTTGAGATGGGAAGAGAGTTGAAATCCATAGGAAAACCCTGGATGGAGATCCGTGGGTGGGAGTGGATGGATGATGATCAGGCAGGCAAAGATGCTAAAAGCCTCAGAGGAGCGTTTGGGCCTGAAGGGCTCAGAGAGGCTTCCTCGTCGTTCCCCCTCAGTATCAGAAGACCCAGAACAGAACTTCCTTTGAAGGAACTGACTTCTTTTGCATTCCGTAGAGCTCGAAAGGTCATCTCAGGTATTTGGGATAGTTTTAGAAATTGGAGGAGAATTAACTAACATCCCAAGAATTTAGATATTGTATCTTAGACATCCCTATTTTAAATAACGCTTCAAAATATTTAGGATGCACAGACACCCACCAACCCGAAGGATTTGTTTTTTAGTTCAGTATTTAATATGGCCCATCACAGAGAAAGATAAAAATCTCGGGGGTTGGAATGAAAAGTTTTCCAAACATTTTGGCCAAACAGGAGCCTCCATAAGGGTGGTCCTTCCAAGGCTGACTTTCAGATTCTTTCTATAAATATTTCAGAAAAAATGATCTAAATATTGCAATTTTTTAATCAACGAAGCCAAGCCCCTGAAGAAATATTTTATATAGATTGCAGAAAGAGCGAGATTGGAGAGACCAGGTTTGGAAATTGATTTCCCAACAGGACAACTGGCCCCCCTCTTTTCCTTTCAGGGCAAAAGGCTCATCAAAACAGCGATCTGACAAATACTGAACGTTTTAATACATCTCCGAGATCAATTCAGCATCTTTCTCTAAAGAGGGAGCTCCATAGAAGGAGCAGGATAAATAGTCCACCTGAGTTATGCGGGGAATCTGGAGCAAAAGGGTTTTGAAGTCCGTGCTGGGGGTTCCCCTCCATTGCCCCAAAGGGGCATCTTTGGTTGTGAGATCAAGACAGAAACCCCAATTCGTGCCACGGAAAAAGGGATTATTATGGACATTTCTGTAGCAGTTCTCCAGCTGGGAGAGATCGGAATCCTGGAGCTGCAACAGTTTCCAAAGATCTCCTTTACTCCAAGTGGGAGAGAAACGCCCTTTGCGGATTCCCTTTTCCAGATGTGGCTTGTTGGTCCTCTGGAAGCTTTCTTGGTGCCCGCAACTGGACCCCAAAGCTGCGGCTTGCTCAGGGAGGTTTGCAGTTGGTACATTAACGGCTCAAACGACCAAACAGCATATAACAACCCCAGCCTGATTCTGCATTTCAAGCAGCCAAATCTCTGGGACATGAGGGGCTCCTGAATCCCTTCCCTTGTCTGCCTGCCAAACTGTCCTGCTGTCCTAGAGACTGTCTGAATGTGTCCTTTCCCACTGTGTTGAGCTCCTGTGTAAAATCTGCCCACTTCCCCTTCAACAACCTCACCCATCGCTGCTTGCAATTCATGGGGTTGTGGGGGTGGTTCTGGGCTGAGATCCTCCCACTTACATGGCCACGTGGGTCAGAAGGGGCAGGTGGCCAACAGGAGAAGCAAGGCCAGCACAGGGAGGACATGCCCAGGGAGATGATGACCAGAGGGATCCCCCTGCCCACATCTGGGATCTTTCTTACCAGCCCTCCTTTGTGGCCCCTGTTCCCCACTCAGGGCCCGCCTTTGTCCTCCAAAGGGATCTTCTTCCTCCTGCCTTCCCGAGACAGCTTTCTCAGGAATAAATGAAGGAATCTATGATGTACATTCATGTCCAAAGCAATTTTCTCCCCTGAATTAAATGGAATTAAGTCCTGGAATTATATGAATTCAATGGCTAGAATTAATATAGGACTCAGGTATTAGTGCTTGAATCTATGGGGTATTTCTTGTTTTCCCATGTTCTAAACCCTCATCCCCCCCAGTTAAAAGTCAGATTCCAAAAGTTCTTGTTTCTGCCCCATTCATTCCACTCCCCAGGCTGGAAAATTGCCCCCAGATCAGTCAGGAAGGGAGACCCAGTTGCTCCCCGTGTCTTAAGATGGTCCTTATATACCTTAATGAAGTATTTCTTCCTGCCTTAGAGACCACACACCCCAAGCACATTGCAGGGATGGTGCGTGGATGAGCCCCACTGAAAACATCCCCAGTTCTCTGGCTGTTTCCCACAAATAACGATTTGGGGTGCAACCTTTTGTGTAAGCCCACAAAAACCAATTTCAGTGGGAGATGCCTATGAATCAGTGAAAAGGGAAGTCTGAAGCCCAGCAGCATCTTGATGACTTTATTGTTCTGCACCTGAAATAATAGAACTGAAAATCACAGGCAAACAACAGTTTTGCGGACACGGAGTCTAATTCTGCCAGGCACACCGATTCTTGCTCCAAACCAACACCTCAAGCTGTATGTCTGAATGCTGCAGGGATCCGGTTCCAGAGCTTCCAGGCAGCCAGACTCATCAAGGGGAGCATTTGCCCTCCCACGGCCCTCCCTCTCATTTGGGACAGGCAGAACCAGTCCAATGCCCCCGCAGCAATGGCCGAGACCACCCTACAATAAACCGAAATGGCAAGTAATTGGATACGGGAACGATGCGCATTGCTTACCTTGAAAGCTAAACCTGCTGGTAGCGAAACGCAGCCTGGAGCCTCAGCAGTAACTCTCCCCCCAGCCCTGTTTTTTCTGCCCTCCCCGCTGAATCCTTCCTGCAGACTCCACATTCCCCTTTCTACTGTGCGATGCCTGCCCAGCATCAGGCGGCAGATGCTTTCTACATCCTGCTATTGTTGTTGTTTATTCGTTTAGTCGCTTCCGACTCTTCGTGACTTCATGGACCAGCCCACGCCAGAGCTTCCTGTCGGTCGTCAACACCCCCAGCTCCCCCAGGGACAAGTCCGTCACCTCTAGAATATCATCCATCCATCTTGCCCTTGGTCGGCCCCTCTTCCTTTTGCCTTCCACTCTCCCTAGCATCAGCATCTTCTCCAGGGTGTCCTGTCTTCTCATGATGTGGCCAAAGTATTTCAGTTTTGCCTTTAATATCATTCCCTCAAGTGAGCAGTCTGGCTTTATTTCCTGGAGGATGGACTGGTTGGATCTTCTTGCAGTCCAAGGCACTCTCAGAATTTTCCTCCAACACCACAGTTCAAAAGCATCGATCTTCCTTCGCTCAGCCTTCCTTATGGTCCAGCTCTCACAGCCATATGTTACTACAGGAAACACCATTGCTTTAACTATGCGGGCCTTTGTTGTCAGTGTGATGTCTCTGCTCTTAACTATTTTATCGAGATTTGTCATTGCTCTTCTCCCGAGGATTAAGCGTCTTCTGATTTCCTGACTGCAGTCAGCATCTGCAGTAATCTTCGCACCTAGAAATACGAAGTCTTTCACTGCTTCTACATTTTCTCCCTCTATTTGCCAGTTATCAATCAAGCTGGTTGCCATAATCTTGGTTTTTTTGAGGTTTAGCTGCAAGCCAGCTTTTGCACTTTCTTCTTTCACCTTCATCATAAGGCTCCTCAGTTCCTCTTTGCTTTCGGCCATCAAAGTGGTATCATCTGCATATCTGAGATTGTTAATGTTTCTTCCAGAGATTTTAACTCCAGCCTTGGATTCCTCAAGCCCAGCTTGTCGCATGATGTGTTCTGCATACAAGTTGAATAGGTAGGGTGAGAGTATACAGCCCTGCCGTACTCCTTTCCCAATCTTAAACCAGTCCGTTATTCCGTGGTCTGTTCTTACTGTTGCTACTTGGTCGTTATACAGATTCTTCAGGAGGCATACAAGATGACTTGGTATCCCCATACCACTAAGAACTTGCCACAATTTGTTATGGTCCACACAGTCAAAGGCTTTAGAATAGTCAATAAAACAGAAATAGATGTTTTTCTGAAACTCCCTGGCTTTTTCCATTATCCAGCGGATATTGGCAATTTGGTCTCTAGTTCCTCTGCCTTTTCTAAACCCAGCTTGTACATCTGGCAATTCTCGCTCCATGAACTGCTGAAGTCTACCTTGCAGGATCTTGAGCATTACCTTACTGGCGTGTGAAATGAGTGCCACTGTTCGATAGTTTGAACATTCTTTAGTGTTTCCCTTTTTTGGTATGGGGATATAAGTTGATTTTTTCCAATCTGATGGCCATTCTTGTGTTTTCCTTTCCAAATTTGCTGGCATATAGCATGCATTACCTTGACAGCATCATCTTGCAAGATTTTGAACAGTTCAGCTGGGATGCCGTCGTCTCCTGCTGCCTTGTTATTAGCAATGCTTCTTAAGGCCCACTCAACCTCACTCTTCAGGATGTCTGGCTCTAGCTCACTGACCACATCGTCAAAGCTATCCCTGATATTGTTATCCTTCCTATACAGGTCTTCTGTATATTCTTGCCACCTTTTCTTGATCTCTTCTGCTTCTGTTAGGTCCTTGCCATCTTTGTTTTTGATCATACCCATTTTGGCCTGGAATTTACCTCCAATGTTTCTAATTTTCTGGAAGAGGTCTCTTGTCCTTCCTATTCTATTGTCTTCTTCCACTTCCGCGCATTGCTTGTTTAAAAATAATTCCTTATCTCTTCTGGCTAACCTCTGGAATTTTGCATTTAATTGGGCATATCTCCCCCTATCACTGTTGCCTTTTGCTTTCCTTCTTTCTTGGGCTACTTCTAGTGTCTCAGCAGACAGCCATTTTGCCTTCTTGGTTTTCTCTTTCTTTGGGATGTATTTTGTTGCCGCCTCCTGAACAATGCTGCCAACGTCTGTCCAGAGTTCTTCCGGGACCCTATCTACTAAGTCCAGTCCCTTAAATCTATTCTTCACCTCCACTGCATATTCCTTAGGAATATTAGTGAGCTCATATCTAGCTGATCTGTGGGTCTTCCCTAATCTCTTTAGTCTGATCCTAAATTGTACAAGAAGAAGTTCGTGATCTGAACTACAGTCAGCTCCAGGCCTTGTTTTTACTGACTGTACAGATGTCCGCCACCTTTGGCTGCAAAGGATGTAATCAATCTGATTTCGGTGTTGTCCATCTGGTGAAGTCCATGTATAAAGCCGTCTCTTAGGTTGTTGGAAGAGAGTGTTTGTTATGCAGAGTGAGTTGTCTTGGCAAAATTCTATCAGCCTATGTCCTGCTTCATTTTGTTCTCCCAGGCCATACTTACCTGTAATTCGAGGTGTCATTTGACTGCCCACCTTAGCATTCCAGTCTCCTGTGATGAAAATAACATCTCTTTTAGGCGTGTTGTCCAGTAGGTGCTGCAGATCCTCACAGAACTGCTCTACTTCAGCTTCTTCAGCATTTGTGGTTGGGGCGTATATTTGGATCACTGTGATGTTAGATGGCTTGCCCTGAATTCAAATTGAGATCATTCTGTCATTTTTTGGGTTGTATCCAAGCACTGCTTTAGCCACTTTACTATTAATTATGAAGGCTACTCCATTTCTTCTGTGGTCCTCTTGTCCACAGTAGTAGATCTGGTGGTCATTTGATGTGAAGTGGCCCATTCCAGTCCATTTCAGTTCACTGACGCCCAGAATGTCTATCTTTAGTCTTGACATCTCACCAATAACCACATCCAATTTGCCCTGGCTCATAGATCTTACATTCCAGGTTCCAATGGTGTGTTGATCCTTAGAACATCGGATTCGCCGTTCACCACCAGCACCGTCGGCCGCTAGCCGTCCTTTCGGCTTTGAGCTAGCTGCGTCATCACGTCTGGGGCTAGTTGAGCTCATCCTCTGTTCCTCCCCAGTAGCATTTTGACCATCTTCCGACCTGGGGGTCTCATCTTCCGATGGTATACCGACATATCTCTGGTTGTACTGATCCATTTAGTTTTCACGGCAAGAATACTGGGGTGGGTTGCCATTACCTTCCCCAGGGATCGCATTTAGTCTGACCTCTCTGTCATGACCTTCCCGTCTTGGGTGGCCCTTCACGGTTTAGCTCATGGCATCATTGAGGTGCTCAAGCTCCAGCACCACGACAAGGTAACGATCCTTTGCTGAAGATCCTGCTATTAAACCACGTTAATTGTCCCTCTCTGTGCAGGGCAACCCTGTGCCAAAGCTTCCTGTCGGGTCACATCCAGGATCAGTTCCTTATTTTAAGCCAGGGTTTCTCAACCTCAGCCGCTTTAAGCTGGGTGGACTTCAACTCCCATGCTGGCTGGGGAATTGCACAGTCAGGAAGCCCCGGTCCACGTGGCACAGCCACAGTATTTCAGGAATAAATTCAGAGCGCAGTAACCAGGGAGACCTTGACCCAGAGAGGCCACGATCCCGCAATTCTCCAGCATGACCTCCTTGTGGAGCAACTTCTGGCCCTGGTCCAGCAGGGCCCACTCTCTAATACACAGCCACCTCTTCAAAGGAGCCTGAGGGGAGGAGAAGAGATTTCTTCAGAAAACATTTCGGGGATTCGGAGATGGGGAATTTTGCTCACTGCTTGAGATGGATGTCCCCAAAGGACGCACCAAATATACTCACAGATAAGTCGACCCTCAAATTTTTAACCAAAATACCGTGAAAAATGTGCCGCCCACGGATAAGCCAACCTGCATTTTTCATGGTATTTTTGTTAAAAGTTCAAGGATCTGCTTATGTGTGGATAGGCTTATGCCTAAGTATATATGGGAAATAAAGGTACTTTAAAAATTATTACCATATGTAGTGATGGACAAGCCAAACCAAATTTGGGGGGTGCATTTTGGCACCTAAAATTCTTGGCTTATGCACAAGTATATACGTCATAAAGAACACGCCCCCCTGGTCCATTTAAAGAAGGAACGGGCCAATCCCCATGTCCAGGGACAACATCTGTGCCCCACTCAGAAAGCAGAGGGCCCTTGGAGCACGTGCCCCGTGGTGCAGCTGGGGGCCCCCGAGGGTCCGGACAGTCTGTAGGAGACTTTCACAGACACAAAGAGGCCACGTTTTGTGGGATGCTCAAGGCCGTGGGGCAATATATGGGGCAGTCAACCGCCAGGCTGTGGGATGAGCCGTTTGAAGGGGGACTGGTGGACTTCTTACGTCTCTGAGCTAAGCCTCCGTGGATACGGGCCGGCTCCTTCCTGCATTGACGTTCTGCTGCTGGGGATTCAATCCACTCCATGAACTGGGAGAGGCAGCTTGCTCCATGGTGCAGCTGGACGTTTGGGAGAGCGAGGCCGCCTCTGTATTTTCTGTCTTGTACAATTTTAAATTTGACTCCAGTTTTTTTTTATTCTGTATAAATTTGCTAACAGCTTCTTGCCATTTATGTAAGTTTTTTTACAGAATTGGCATTGGGACCATTTGAAACACCTAGTTGATCTTGGGTGATACATCCATTTTGATAATTGCAGTTGATCCCGACCAGGAAGGCTTTAAGTTTTTCCACCTCTTTTAATTTCTTGCCATAATTTGCCATAATTGTTTTGACATAATTCTTGATTACTGCCTGTCAAATGCCATCCAAGATACTTCACTGAATGTGTTACTTGGCAGCCAGATTCTTTCCGCAAGAAAACTTCTCGCTTTAAGCATTTTGTGATTATTTTTGGTTTGGGGATATTGATTTGGTATCCAGAGAACTGATGGATTGTTTTCATCAACTGCCTTATTGCCCCTTGTGGCTCTGTAGTGGTGAATGCCACATCACGTGCGGGGCTTGTTTTATTGCACGATGACAGAAGGAATGGGGTCTCAAAGGGCTTTTCTGGGTGTAGAAAATTAATGCTGCTTTCTTTCCTTTTTGTTGAGATGCTCTGTTAGGTCAATTACAACCTGCAATTGTTCTGGATGTTTCTTTTTGGAAAATAACCTGTTCGGTCGATGTGTCTTTTGTGTGCCACACGTTTCTTCGGACGCCCAGCTAGAATTGCTGTGAAAGTGTCAGAGTCTCCATTCAGCAGAGAAATTAGTCTGTGTGGCTGCAGTTTCCCTGAGACATCCCCTTCTTTGGAGATCCATGAAGTGCGTCTCTTCCCATGTCAGTGGCATCACCTCTGTCTCTTCCGTGTCGATCGTTGTGTTGGTTAATTGTCGCTCCCAACGGTTCCTCCTCACGTCCTTTGCACTCTTGAGCCCGGCTGGACCTGGTGCTTTTCCGGGTCTGATTTTTTTTATTGCCTCTTTCACTTCTTGGATAGTTGTAGGTTTGCTTAGTATATGTCCACGTCGGGCATTAAATCCTTTGATAACCAACCTTTCAAGATATTTCTTCAGGGCAGCTTCATCGATGTCAGCCATGGAATATAATTCTTTTCAAAAATCTGCTAATTCTTCCATGATTTCTGATCATGAGTGTAACAATTGCTGATCTTGTCTGTGTTTCTTTCTTTTTTCTGAGCTGAAAGGCTGGGAATTTTCCTGGTTTATTCGCATGTTCAAAGTTTTTTGTTTGCCAATTTTATTTTCTTTTGGAATTCTTCCATTTCCAGTAAGTTAGCTTCTTGCAGTTCTTTCATTCCGTGACTTTTGGGGTTACGTCTGTGCTCTTATTTTGGCATCTCATTGTTCCCTTCTTTGTTTTGCTGCCAGTTTAAGGAAAAGGCCCCCCGTATATGCTTTCCTTGTTTCCCAAATGGTTGCGTCAGAGATTCCTGTTTACTTTGGAAAAGAAACCGATGCGTGGATGTCCTGACCCAGAGCCCGGAGGCTGTGGGGGCCTGGATGGGCGCAGTGGGCTTCGGCTCAACCCAAGCAAGACTGAGTGGCTTTGGGTGTTTGGGCCTTCCAGTGACAAGGTTTTCCCATCACTGGTCCTGGACGGGGTGGCACTGCCCCAGAGGGACCCGGTGCGCAATCTGGGGGTTCTCCGGGACTCATGGCTCCTGCTGGAAGAGCAGGTGGCAGCCATGGCTGGGAGGGCCTTTGCACACCTTCGGGTCATGGACCAGTTTCACCCATTCCTGGACTGGGAGGCTCTGCTCACAGCCACTCATGCCCTCGTGACCTCCCTTCTGGACTACTATAATGCTCTCTACATGGGGCTGCCCTTGAAGAGCATTCGGAAGCGTCAACTGGGGCTGAATGCGGCTGCACGGGCAGTAAATGGAGTCGGACATTCAACGCACGTAACACCACTGCTATGGGAGCTGCACTGGTTGCCAGTGTGTTTCCGGGTGCAATTCAAGGTGCTGGTTGTCGCCTTTAAGGCCCTCCCTGGCTCGGGATCGGGTTACCAATGGGACGTCTTCTCCCAGGTGTTTCTGCCCATGCAATCCGGCCTGGTAGGTCGGGCATGCTGCGGGTCCTGTCAGCGAAGGAATGTCGGCCGGTGGTGACCGGAAGGCGCACCTCCTCTGCCGTGGCGCCTGCCCTCTGGGATATTCGCCCTTCAGATATCAGGATGGCCCCGACCCTGTTGGCCTTCTGCAAGGCTGTGAAGACCTGGCTGTGTGCCCGGGCCTGGGGCCCCGAGTGTGTTAAGGGTCCCGTTCCTTGGCTATACTAACATCTATGCATTGTTTACTTGGTGACCATATTTATTTTGTACTTTTAATTGGAAACAGCCTCATGTGGCGCAGAGTGGTAGGCGGCAGTATTGCAACCAAAACTCTCCCCACGACCCGAGTTCGATCCCAGCAGAAGCTGGATTCTCTGGTAGCTGGCTCAGGTCAGCCTCCCATCCTTCCGAGGTCGGTAAAATGAGTACCCAGCTTGCTGGGGAAGGTGACGACTGGGGAAGGCAATGGCAGACCACCCCAAGAAAACATCACATAAGTGGCATCCCCCCAAAGGGTCAGACATGACTCAGTACTGGCACAAGGGACCTTTCACACCTCACACTTTTAATTGCTTTTAATTATTTTAACTGCTTTATGGTTTTTATGATTGTAAGCCACCCATAGTCACTTGTTGAGATGGGCAGATATAGAAATGAAATGAAATGAAATGAATAGGTCCAGCAGGACAGCTGTTCCAGGAAGGCCCCAAAGGGGCCGAGAGATAGTGGGCTGCCTTGCAGGGGAGGGCTCAGTAGAGGCCAGGCGGTGGTTGGGGGGGCGGGAAAGCTTCAATTGGGGCCCTTGCCCTTTGGCCTCCAGAAGGGCGTCCTGAGCCTCGGAGGATGCCCAGGGACCCCGGAGGCCCTCACTGGCTTGGGGCTGCGCCTCCCCTCCCGTCCCCTGCTGCATCCCCACCCCAGGTGAGGCCCAGCTGCTGCTCCTGGATACCTCCTGCCTGGAAGAGGGGGCTTCTCCTCCTTAATCCCTAAAAAGGAGCCCCCCACACACTCAAATTGGGCAGGGGAGTGTCCAGCAGGCCCTGCTTCACCCTGTCCAGGGAAGGACCAGGCGCCTCTCAGGGGTCTTGGCAGCCCCAGCCTGGAGTCCCCCTGGGGTCCTGTGGCAACTAAAAGGGCATCTAGTCCACCCCCTCCAGGCACGCAGAGAAAGAGAGAGCCTGACTGAGAGTTGCAGGGAGGGCAAAGGAAAGGGGGTCCCCCCCGGAGCTGCAGCCCCCCAAGACCGAAAGGATCCCCCTCCTCCCCCTTTCTCCGCGTCCTTCTCTGCTCCGAACTATGTCCTGCACTGGGCGAAGTCTGGAGAGACTCTGCCTGGAAGCTGATGACGCTGCAGAAGGGAGAATTCCCATTGATGCTTCTGCTTACACTGGACGCTCCGAACTTCAAAGTCTCAGAAAAACCGCTTCCTCCCCCATCCAGACCCTCCGATTCCGCCTCGGGGGCTGGGAGCATCTCCGTCCCCCTCCCCTCTCTATTTGGGATACCCATGTGGGGCAGCCTCATGTGCTCTGCCGGGGTCCCCCTGCTGCTGCTGCTGCTGCTGCTGGTGGGGGCGCTGTGCGGGGTCCCCAGAAGCGACGGGGGGAAGGAGCCCCCCGGTAAGGAGGGGGCTGGGTGGGGGGAGGGGGCTGGGAGGGTCCCCCTGATGCTCGGGGGGAGCGGAGGAAAGGGGCTGGGACCCCCAGGAGGGTCTTTGGGGAAGGGGCCGAGGGCAAGGGAGGGTGGAGCCAGCAGGAGCTTCGATCTCCTCTCCCTCCCCACAGCCCCCAGGAGGATGGAGAGGGACCCCCTTTCCTCGTGGTGCGGATGTGTGGTTGTGGGGAGAGGGGTTGTGGGAACGCAGCCAACTGGGAGGACTCTCCTCCCCACCCCCGTGGCTAGATCGGAGTTGGACCTTCCGGGCCCCAAACTGGATCCGGAGCCCCCAAAGTTGGTTGCATTAAAAGGGGGAGGGGGCGGAAAGCGAAAGAGGGAAACTGCTGCATTTTCATACAAAATCCACGCAAGGAAAAGATGCATTTTGGGAAAAGAATTTTCCTTCATCAGGAACTTCAGTTTTTCTTATGAATTTCAAATCAGAGGCTCTTCAGGTCAGGCAAGACTTGAGCTTCGATCTTGAGTTGGGAAAGGAGACCAGCCCCACCCCCCCATAATTCCCCATAGCGGAATCAGGGCCGGGAGGGGAACCATAGGGGGCGGATGAGGGGGGGTCTTCCCCAAAACTCTTCCTTTTGTGAAGGAAGCTGGAGACCCCGCCCCCTGGATGGTCTTGGGGGGGCTGCAGGGGCCCTATTTTGGGAAGGGGGCGGTAAGGAGGCCTGAACCCCCGACTGGCATCGCAAGGCAGGCGGTACGACTGAATATTGGGGGGGGGGAGAAAAGTTTGGGGGAGCCGGGGGAGCCAGGGAAGGGGGGTTTGGGGGGAGGGAAGGGCTGGGAGACCCCAGGAGCATCAGTCCAGAGAGCCTTCTTGTGCCCCCCTCCCCATATCCCCCCCCCAGGAAGAGGGAGACGGAGGCATGGATGTTGCTTTCACTCCAGCCCAGAGAGCTTCTGGTGGTCTCTTTGCCCCCCTCCCCACATATTTCCTGCCGCTTTGGGGGGCAAAGGGGCCCCACCTGGATCCAAGGTTCCCTGCAGAGAGTAGGGCAGTCTGCTGGACCAGCTGAGCTTCTGCCTGCCTTTCTCCACCCTGGAAGTTCTTCCCCCTCCCCCCTTTCCTCTCCACTGGGACCGATAATAGCTTCCCCCTCCCTCCTCCAGGGGGCGTCTTGAGGGAGCGACAGCCCTGCGGGGTGGGCCACTGCTGCCAAAGGAAGGCGTTGGAGCTTCTCCCATTGGGGCGGATTGGGGCCCTTCCTCCCACACCCTCCCAGTGATGGGAGGTTGTATGCATTGGGTGGGGGTCTTTGCGGATCCCCCCGCCTCTCCCCCAGGGAGCCCCATTAGGAAAGCGGAGGGGGGCTGAGAAAGGTCCATACAGCTCTGCCTTCCGGCTGGGCCCTCCAGAGGCCATCCATCGGCCTCCGTAGCAGGTCTCCGCCCTCCCCCTCCCCGCGTGGGTCCCTCCTCCAGTCGCGGCTGGGAGCGATGGGCTCGGGACTCCGTCCTGACGGCCTTCCTCCTCCTCCTCCTCCTCGCAGCCCATTTCCTGCTCCAGGCGAAGCACAACTGCCACTTCCTGAACGGGACGCAGCGGGTGCGTGTCCTGCTGAGGCACTTCTACGACCGGCAGGAGCTTGCCCGCTTCGACAGCGACCTGGGCAAGTTCGTGGCCGTGACCGCGTTGGGGCAGCCGGTTGCCGACGCTTGGAACAGCGATAAGGACCGCCTGCAGGACCAGAGGGCCGCTGTGGATCGCTTCTGCCGGCACAATTACGGGGTGTTCAACCAGGAGGGGATTCATGTGATTGGCCGGAGAGGTGAGTCCGGGGGGAGGGAGGGGCTTCGGGGGGGGGATGCCGGGACCCCCCCTTCCTTTAATCGTTTAAATGTACGAAGATTCTCCCTTATAGAGTTTTCCCACCTAATTGGGCGAGTTTTAGAGAGCAGTTGCCGGAAAATTTTGGCGTTACTCGGTGTTTTGCGGCTCCTTTTGGGCTCCTTTTCAGGGCGTGTTGGGCTATAAAAATTTCGGGCCTCTGGCAGCCCTGCTTTGCTCCTCCTTTATTCTGCGCTCCCAGATCTACGGAATATTCCTCTCCTTCCCGGAATCCAGACTCTCTCCCTGCCCGGAATCAGGGATCCCTCTGATCCCTCTGGAAAAGGGCCCAAAAGTGATTTTTTTGTGTGGGGTGGGGGGAGAACCCAGCAATGTCTCCCTCCTCCCAAATAGATCGCTCAAAGGGCCTCTCCAGTCCTTTTTTCCGGCCAGGAGCCCATTTCTCACACCCCAGAAATGGTGTGTTTGGCATTTTAGGACAAAAAAATGAATTCCCAAAGGTGGGAAAAGGGAATTAGCAAAAGTTCTTTTGCCTGTCCCTGTGCCCTTTCTCAGGCGTTTTGCTTCTTTTTATTAATTATTATTTATTCAGAGTTGTTTGGAGTCTGGCAGCTTCTAAATCCAACAAAACAAAAAAATAAGCAAATAGTGGACACAAGCTAGAAATTATAATCATGTTTCACTGTTTAAACCAAGACGCAAAGCTCAATCATACGGAACTATGACTGAGAAAAAGAGACAGTTTGGTCTGGGCTAGTTGTGCTGGTTCGTTGTCGCTCGCAACGGTTCCTCCCCACGTCCTTTGCACGCTTGAGCCCGGCTGGACCTGGTGCTTTTCCAGGTCTGCTTTTTTTTATTGCCGCTTTTGCTTCGTGGATAGTTGGACAGACCCCCAAGCAGAAGATCAGGAGCCTAAATCCCTTGAGATCCCAAAGGAAGGGAGAGACACAAAGGGCGAATTCTCTCCTGGGTCGAAAACTACAAGCTGCAGGCAAGAGAAAGACGAATTTCACTTCTAGTTGGGGCAAAGTAATGCTGCAGACCACTTGCAACCAAGGAAAGGAAATACAGTATTAAAACGAAATTAATGGGCCCCCCATTTCCAGGGATCCCTCCAGATTCCTCTGAATTCTCTTTTAGCGAATTTGTTGTCATCTGGAAATCTGAAATGCATCTTAGAATTTTATTCCTCACCAAGTTCCTTTCTGAGACCAAAGAAACAGGCATTTGCATGAAATTAAGTTCTTTATTCTTCAGCCAGGAGCAAAAGCAACAGCAAAAGCTCCTTGGCCTACTGAGGTGGCAGCTGAAATACAGGAAATCCTCAGAAAGAAACCTATAATGGTTACATTTCATATCTGCGCTTTTGTATCTATAAAATATGTTCAGGCAAATGTTTGTATTTTTTCCCATTGAAGCAAAGTATATCAAATTTTACACATCGAACGCAGAGGCATCTTAGAGGTGAAACAATTCCTAACGGGGGGTGAAAATCCAAGGGAGACCAAAGCCATTTCAACAGAATCTGCTGATCGGGAGCAATACCAGTTTAGTTCTTACAGGTGGTCCTCAGTGAACAACCACTTGTTCACAGACCCAAGTTCAGGGCCGCAACTAGGGTCTCTCTCTCCCAGGGCAAACATGGATTCTGCGCCCATTTTGGCGCGCCCCCCGCGCGGCGCCCGGGGCACATGCCCCGGTTGCCCCCCCTAGTTGCGGCCCTGCCGAAGTTACGACGGTGCTGAATGAGTGGTACTTACGACTGGTCCTCAAAGTTCTGGCTGTTACAGCACCACCGTGGCCATGTGATGGTGATCTGGGCGGTTGGCGACCGGCGCGCACAACACTCCCATGAGTGGAGTGAATGGGGAAGCCGTCAGAGACGGTTGCAAGTTGCTCCCGTAAGTCATTCCCACTGCTTTTTTTCTTGAGGAGCCCGCTAGGGAGCATGAGACCCTGGGATCTCTTACTCAGTAGCCTGTGCCAGCCTGCAGCAACCCCTGCCTGCACTGGCACCGCAGCACCCCGTGTCCCTGCCCGCACTCGTGCCATGCCGCAGCCCCCCCACTTGCTCGCTGTCCGTAGCACTCACCCGCCCACTGGCCTGCGTGTGAGCCGCCAAAGGCTAGTTGTGACCAGGACTTGCAACTTCCTGCCGGCTTCCCCATTAACTTTGCCTGTTGGAAGCCGGTGGGTAGTCACAAGTCGCGGTCACGTGTCCTCGCTTAACAACCCGCGATCCTTGCTTAATGACAGCAACAGCCGGGATTGCCGTTGCTAAGTGGCACAGTCACATGACATTGCACTTTACAACCGTATCCCTTAGCGATGGAAATTCTGGTCCCAATTCCTGTCGTTAAGCGAGGACTATGTTCTCCTGTATTCCTTTTCTTGCAACCCCCCAAGCCCAGGAACGACACTCAGCCTTCCCCCAAACCTTGTGCACGACCCCAATGGAGCTGCTGCCATACCCTGGGTTGCGGCCTGCTCTCTTACCTCGTCGCCTCAGACCCTTCCTCCTCTTCCTGTCCGTGCCCCTCTCCTTCTGCCATTAAAGGCATCCAAAATATATACTGTTGCTCCTCCACTCCATGATGTTCTTCCGCGTTCTCCTCCCTAGTGAAAGACTTTGCACAGAGATAAAGTTCACTGTTTCCTTCAGGGCCTTTGATCTTTCCACGCCCAGCAGAGAAGAAAGGATCGTGGAATCGTGAGGGGCCAATAATTTTGTTGCTTACTAACCCTTCCTCACTGTTGCCTTCTCCCCCGCTGACGTTGATGGGGCATCTGCTGGGAGCGTGGCCTTCTTGGGCACAACTCCCGGGGCCTGGGACTCCCTGCCAAAGGAGGCCTGCCGGGCTCCCTCCCAGCTCTCTTTCCACTGGCAGACAAAGCATCCCTCTTTAGTACATGCTGCTTTTGAGAGGTGAGCTGGAATTGCGTTAACTGGTCAGGAACAATTTATTTCTTCTGCTGAATGTTCTTATGGGGCAGCTTTGTCGGGTGCTGGCATTTGACAGAAAAAGGAGCCATGAACTAATGAAATAAATGTGTGTCTCCGGGGGTGGAGAGGTTGGCCTCTGCATAAAGTTGCTGGGGATTGACAGCTCATACCCAGCTTAGGGTCCTTAGTTTTGGATCAGCCTCAGTGGGAAAGGGGTGCTGCCCTTTGGTCACCATTGCTGTGCTGGCTGAGGAGGACAGGACCTTAATTTTAAGGCAGCAGAGACCTGACCTTTCCAACCTCTTGCTCCAGGAAGGGGAATCTTGCACCAACGTATCAATGCAAGTTAGTGGCGAAGCGCTTTCTGGCAAACAGGTACCCCCTTCTCTGTCTGGGCCATGAAGCCGAATGTGGCTTCCCTTCGCCCTGGGAAACGGGGGAGAAGGGCCACCTCTGGTGCCAGGTCTCCTGCTGCAGAGGCGCTGCTCTGCCCCTTCTCCCCCCTGTTCAGCTACCCATGACAAGGAGCCAAGGGGAGAGAAAAGGCCCCTTCCCCCTTGTTTTGGCTGGCCAGGCTGGGGAGAGAAGAGGGGGTCGTCCAGAGACGGAAGGGAAAATTTCATCGGAGCCACAAGGAACATAGTGCATGGTTAAAAAAGCGAAAGTGTTGGCTTCTCTCTGCAGGAAACGGAGCCATCACTACTGTGGGAGCCATCACTACTGTGGGAAGGCGGGACCTTTAAATGTCCTTCCTTCGTTTTCAGGCTGCTATTCTGTCTCCTGCAGGTAATATGAATAGAGTTTTTGCCCCTGGGGCATTGGCTCTAGTGCCAGTCTAGTGCCCCCTGCATATCTGGTAGGGAATTTCACGCCCCCCCACCCTCACCCCAATGGTTAAGAAATGCCGAGGAGGATCGGGTCCAAGGAGATGAGCTGCTGCCTTCCTTGTTCTTCCTCCAAGCCTCCAGTGCCCAGGGGTGGCCCCACCTCCAGACCAGCCCGTACGCTAATCTGGATGTGATGAGCCCATCAGAGGGCTAGAGGGTGACCGTCGGCTGCCTCCCCATCCCTGACGAGAACGAGAAGACCAGGCTGAGGTGGTAGTTCAGGGCTGGGCTAGAAACCAGGAGTTCTAATCCTGCCTGAGAAGCACTTGGAAGCTGGTGAGGGTGGGGATGGGGGGCAGCCACAACACTCGCAGCCCAGCCTACCTCACAGGGCTGCTGTGTGGAGAAAATAGGAGGAGGGAGCATCCTCTCTGAATTAGACAATAAAGGCAAGATACAAATCTCATACCGTACTCATTCCCCAGATCCACTAAGGCTGTGCTTTTCAACCTGGGCCACTTAAGATGCATGGGCTTGAATGCTGGCTGGGGAATTCTGGGAACTGAAGTCCACACATCTTGGAAGTGGCCAGGGTTGAAAGACAGCACCCTAAGGAAATGATTCAACGAACAACGAGCTGGTGGACACAGGCGTGCCAACCTCCAGGAACCGTCAAGCTATTTCCAAGTGGGCGACAAGTCAACTGAGGTTCTTATGATCTTGGAAGGTCCCAGTTCCTCCCATTTCCCCCTTTTGGAGTTAAGGACACTTATCTGGCAGTTCTTCAGGACTTCTACAACAAAGACTTGGGGGCACAGGCTACTCGTTCCTTCTGAAAACAGGGACACAAGAAAGCAGTATCTACATCCTGCTGGAAGACGAGGCCCAGAGAACAGCCGAGCGTTTCTGCCTCTGCCTCTTCTCCTTCCCTCAAGAGCAGGCATTTTCCTTCTTTTCCTTTTGTGGAAAAGGATGAATCTTTGGAAAACCAAAGGTTTTTCACTTTGCTTCCCATCCTTCGGCTTGTTCCCTTCCTGACCCTGTCCCAACCCTCGTGACCAGCCACACCGCTCCAGGATGAGCGTTTCCCTCTCTGCCTCTCCTTTCCCCGAAGGCCACCAGCCTTCTGCTGAGGCCACCTCAGCTGCTCCTGCCCCTGCTCACGGAAACCGCTTGCAACTGTACGTCTAGCACCAACCGTTTTAGCAACGTCCGTCCACTCTGGGCTCCTTTTCCTACTAGGAAACGGATGCAAACTCCTCTGAGTGTCTGCACAGAACCATTTTCCACACTCCAAGGTTTCCCACCCATCTCTGCCCTTTTACTGGAAACTTGCTCATTACAGTAACACAGCTCTCCTTGCGTGTTCCACATATGCATGTGCTTTCCTGTGTGTGTGTGTGTGTGTGTGTGTGTGTGGAGAGAGAGAGAGAGAGAGAGGAAATTACTATTTATTTATCAGATTTTTATCACCACCCATCTCCCCCCAAAGAGGGACTCTGGGCAGTTTACAATAAAAACAAGGTTAAAATTCAAAACAATCATAAATACTAAATACAATAAAAATAAAAATACAATGAAATCTAGATGGCTAAAAGCTCTCCATCAGTTTGTGAGTATAAGGGCTGTTCCAAGATCGTTCTAGGGCACCAGCCATTCCCAGGAGTGGCCATTCCTCTTCCCATTCCAGGCCTGCTGGCAAAACCAGATTTCTAATTTTTTACGGAAGTCCAGGAGCGAGGGGGCCTGTCTCACCTCTCCTTCCCCTGTTCCAGAGGGCAGGGGCCACCGCAGAGAAGGCCCGCTTCCGAGACCCCGCCAGATGGAGCTCCTTTACGGAAGGGGTCTGCAGCATGCCCTCTCTCATGACCGGGTGGGGCGGGTCGATGTGACAGGGACGAGACAGTCCCTCAGGTAACCTGCCCCCTGCCATGTAGGGCTTTAAAGGTCATAACCAACACCTTGAATTGGACCCGGAAGCAAACTGGCACCCAGTGCAGCTCGCGCAGTAAAGGTGTTACATGTGCCACCCTTGGGGCACCTAAAATTACCCACGGGGCCACATTCTGGACCAGCTGTAGCTTCTGGATACTCTTCAAGGGTAGCCCCATGTACAGCACATTACAGTAGTCTATATGGGAGATGACCAGGGCACGAGTGACCATGTGAAGGGCCTCCTGGTCCAGGAAAGGGCGTAATTGGCACACAACATGAAGCTGTGCAAAGGCCCTCCTGGCCACGACTGCCACCTGCTCTTTGAGCAGGAGTCTTGAGTCCAGGAGAACCCCCAGATTACGCACCGGGTCTGTCTGGGGCAGTGCAACCCCATCCAGAGCCAAAGATGATAAAGTCCCAGATACCGAGGAGACCGCCCCCACAGCCACTCCATCTTACCAAGGTTCAGCTAAAACCTGTTGTTCCCCATCCAGACCCCCACAGCCTCCAGGCACCGAGAGAGGATGGTCACAGCATCACTTAAGTCACCCAGCATGGAGATGTAGTATAATTGAGTATCATCAGCATATTGATGATACCTCATCTTGTGGCAATGATCTCACCCAGAGGTTTCATTTAGACGTTAAAAAGGAGTGGGCAGAGAACCGAACCCTGTGGCACCCCACAAAGGAGGGGTCGAGGGTCGGATCTCTCACTCCCTATCACCCCCGATTGGGACCAGCCCTGGAGGAAGGAGATGAACCAGCGCAGAACTGCACTGCCCACCCGCAACTCCCTCAGCCAACCCAAAAGGATACCATGGTCGATGACATAAAAGCAGCTGAGAGGTCAAGAAGGGCCAGGATGGATGCACTGCCCCCATCCCACCCTCGCCAGAGGTCATCCATAAGTGCGACCAATGCTGTTTCCGTCCCATATCCAGGCCTGAAACCTGACTGAAAGGGGTCCAGGTAATCCGTTTCATCCAGAGTCCTCTGGAGCTGCAAAGCCACCACTTTCTCAACCACCTTCCCCAAAAAGGGAAGGCGGGAGACTGGACAAAAATTGTCCAGGATAGTAGGGTCCAGCAATGGCTTCTTGAGGAGGGGGCGCACCAGCGCTTCCTTAAAGGTTGCCAGAAACACCCCCTCACTCAAGGATGCATTTACCATCGTCTTGACCCCGCCACGTCACCTCCGGAGCAGCCTTCACCAGCCAAGAGGGGCATGGGTCTTATTGGCAGGTGGTGGCGTTTACAGTCCAGAGGATCCTGTCTACTAGGTCAGGCCCAACAGGATCAAACCGTTCCCAGATAACTGATAAGTACGTTCCCCGGGCATCTCCACAGACGCTGTCCCATGCTCGGAGTCCAACCTGGAACGGAGCCGAGCGATTTTATCCTGCAGGTGCCCAGAAAACTCCTCAGCACGGCCCTGTAAATGGATCACCGAATCCCCCTTACTCAAGAAGGATCAAGCAATCTTAAACCGGGCTGCCGGGCGGCGTTCCGCGGATGCAGTAAGAGTGGAGAAATACTGACGTTTCACCACTCTTACCGCCACAAGACAGGCCTTAACAGCAGCTCTAGGTTGTGTTCGGTAGGATTCGGTCTTTGCTTACTATTGCTAAAACTTTTCTCACGTTCCAGCATGTTTCTGCACTGGGGTTCTCTGAGTTAAGATTTTTGCTTCATGCCGATATAGATTCTTTTATATAAAATAAGGTCATTATCACCAACTTTCCTCATGTGATAATTTACATACTTTCTCCCCCCGTGGATTAATTTACGCATTGCCAGAAACGTGCTCCTGCTGAAGTGCTGTCCACAGCCCAGGCCACTCACGCGGCCCCTGACCCCGACGCGTGGGTCCGTCTGTGGGAGGTGAGGTGCCCGCTCTGGCAGAAGCTCTTCCCGCACAGCAGACACCGGTAGGGCTTCTCCCCGGTGTGGGTCCGTCTGTGGGAGGTGAGGGTGCTGCTCATGCTGAAGCTCTTCCCGCACACCGGGCACCGGTACGGCTTCTCCCCGGTGTGGATGCGCTGGTGGCGCGTGAGGTCGCTGCTCTTGCTGAAGTTCTTCCCGCAGTGCAGACATTTATAGGGCTTCTCCCCGGTGTGGATGCTCACGTGGGAAGACAGCTGTGAGCTCCACCGGAAGCTCTTCCCGCACTCCTGGCACCGGTAGGGCTGCTCCCCGGTGTGGATCCGTTTGTGCGCGGTGAGGTGGCCGCTCTGGCTGAAGCTCCGCCCACATTCTGCGCACCGGTAGGGCTTCTCCCCTGTGTGGATCCTCCTGTGGGAAGTCAGGGTGCTGGAGTCGCTGAAGTTCTTCCCGCACTCCGCGCACTTGTACGGTCTTTCTTCGGTGTGGATTATCTGATGACGCGTGAGGGTGGCACTGACCCTGAAGCTCTTCCCGCACTCCCGGCACTTGTACGGCTTCTCCCCAGTGTGGATCCTTTGGTGGGAAATAAGGTAACTGCTGATGCTGAAGCTCTTCCCACACTCCAAACATTTGTAGCGTTTTTCTCCCGCATAGACTCTTGGTTGTAAAGAAAGTGGGAAGATCTGGCCGAAACTGCTTCCGTGCTCTCTAGAGTCACACTGCTGGTCTTCGGTGTGGGCTTTGCAATCTTGACCAGAATCAGATTTATCTCTCCATATCTCCCCGTAACCCAGGCATTTTCCCTTTTGATCTTGCTGGGTCAGGAAGCCGTAGAGTTCTGGAGGGTGAGGAGGAGATAATTTCTCCCATCCGTCATTTGACTGGATGTTCTCAAATCTTTTCAGTTCCCATTGACTTTGAAGCTTTTCTTCTTTTACATTATACACGTTTCCTCCTGATGCCATCAGCCCCAGCTCCTCCCAGTCCACCTTCTCATGCCCATCACCTGCTGAGGCAAAAAGACAGGAAGTAGGAAGTAGGAAGGCTTACCAGGCTGTCACCTGGCCGTCACCTGGATTTCAGGATCCACCCTCTAGTTGCATCTTTTCTTTCTGCATCTACAGGGTCTCAGAGGAGCCAAATCCAAATTCCTTCCATTTACATCATTTTTTTCATTTCTGTAACTATGCAGTCTCACAAATGAATTTACAGTTGACGCAACTGACAAAAAATTTGTCTGGACTAGTTCAGATACAATGGACTTTGTCCATCGCTGATATCTGGAAACAAATTTGATTTATTGTATTAGAAGTTTCCTAACTGGGATTCATTAAATTGAGGTTTTACATACCCTGATGGGACCAAGATTCTGTTTTGACTGTGGAACTGTTTCAGAGAACAACGTGATGGTTCACAATGCACAGATACGTATTTCTATTCCTGTGATAGAATTGGGCGATCAGATTAGAACGAGAAGCAAGGACCAAAGCAGGCGGGTGTCATGAGTGCCGTTGAGCTGAAGTCATCAGCGCAATGGCACACATGACAATAGCAAGGAAAGAGGTGAAGGGGCTCAAGATAAGTAGCCATCAACCCACAACGACTAACGGCCAACAAACAATAACTAAACGGATCACGGAGCACACCCAAGCCATCAGCGCCAATACAACGGAGATCGCCCAGCTGACAGCAATCACCGGATGAATAGAAAACCCGATGATGGGCGATCCCGGAACGCCAGCGGGGCCTCACAACCCCTCACCCACCAGCAGGGCAACGTATTGGACAAAGGGGGGTGACGTGACCGCGAGTAAGGGGGCGCTGACCGGCGCGGGGTATTTAAACCCCGCACCGGCGCGCTCCTGTCACTCTCAGCTTTTTTCTTCCGACGCTGTAACTGCGCTGTGAATAAATCAGAGCCTGATCCACGAACCAGTGTCTGAGTATTATTCAGAGGCAGGCAGCGCATGACATAAAGCTGAGAGTCATAAACTCAGCCTCGCCGAGCCCCACCGGACAACGAGCCGCGGGAGGAGTAGACGGCGAGAAGACCAGCAAGATGAGGCCGGAGCGGCGCGGGCAAGGAGGGCGAGCCGCGCGGCAAGAGACAGAGGAGGACCGACCAAGGCCAGAGGCACCGCGGACTCCCGGAGCCATGGACGCCCACCCCACCCGACCCGAGCCTCAGCTCCAACCCCAAGGGGAGATGGCGACGGAGGCAACCCGACCGCGGGAGGGAGCAGCACGACTTCCGAAACCAGCGGAGGACCCCGCGCCCCACATCGCACCCCAGCAACGGGCATGGAGCGACAGCCCAACGGCGGTCAACACGGAGGAGGACGATGGAGACACCCAGCAGACGGCGGAGGAAGCGGACCCGCGGCAGAGGGAGGATGAACCCCGCCGGCAACCCACCCCCGCTGACGCGCCAACGGAACCGGCCCCAGCGGCGGCGCGGGCTGTGGACGAGGAGGCACGAGCTGAACTCGCGGCCATGCGGGCTCAACTGACGGAACTCCGGACCATGCTCCAGTCGCTTATGCCCCCCGCGCCACCCAACGACGTCCCCGCACAGGCCCACACCCCGAGCGAAGCACCGAACCCCCACGGGCCAGCGGAGGGTCAGCAGACGGCACAGGCGGACGACACCACAGACCGGGAAGCGAGAGGCAGGGCCGCGCAAAACGCCCGGGCCCCAAAGGACTTCCCCATCTTCTTCGATGGGACCCCCACGAAACTCTCGTTCTTCGTCACGAACGCTAGGGAGTTCATGGGGAGGCACGGACACTCCTACGACTCCGAGGCCGACAAGATCGCCGCCGTGGCGATCAAACTCCAAGACAGGGCGGCGGACTGGTACGTCCAACTGTACGAGTCCAGCTCCCCCGCCCTCGCCACCTTCCCTGCTTTCATCAATGAGATGAAAAACTACTTCGAAGACCCCCTAGCCAAAGTAAGGGCGAAAAGCGCACTCCAAAGACTTAAACAGGGCACACGCACGGTCCCTGACTACGCCCTGGAGTTCAAAGCCCTCGCGGGGACGGTCAGCGACTGGTCCGAGACCACCCTGCTGGAAATGTTCAAAAGGGGGCTCAATCGCGACGTTCTCCAATGGGCCCTCTACCGCGACGACCCAGAAACGCTACACGGGTGGATCCACCTCGCGGGGAAAGCCGAACACGCGCACCGCACCTTCCTCATGACAACCACGGAAGACACAAACTATGCCGGAAAAAAGGTACCCGCACCACACGTGGGGATGGCCGGCCCCATATACCCAAAAAAGAAATTCAATCGGGAGCCCTGCGGGAGGTGTGGCAAATTAGGGCACAAGACGGTGGATTGCTTCGCCAACCGACCGCCGACCAGTGCGCCCAAACCCACCCCGAAAATTAGCCCCAAACCACCCAACCTGGGGCCGCCCCCTCACCGCCGAATGACCGTGGCCACAGCGACACCAGAGGAAGGCTGGGACGCTTACTGGGGGGAAGAGGATAACGCAGACCCCGACCAGCCGGCGGGAAAAGCTCCCCGCCTGCCCTGAAACGCGTGGCGAGGCAGGCGGTGGGACAGCAGCGCGGACCACCTCGACGGAACGACGACAGCCCCGTAATAATGGCAGCAATCAAACTCTCTGCCGGCAACGGAGCCACCACGGCCGCGGCACTAGTGGACTCGGGGTGCTCAAAAAACCTCATCCACCCCGACCTAGTCGCCAAACTCGACCTCCGCTGCTTCCCCCTCCCCACGCCGCTGGCATTCCACCAGCTGGACGGCTCCACAGCGGGAGGGAAACCAGCCACGCTACAAACCGAGCCGGTCACCCTGCAAATGGGCACTCACACCGAGCGCACATCGTTCGTCGTCACGCACATCGGACGGCCCATTGCAGTCCTGGGGATGCCATGGCTCGCGACAAACAACCCGCGGATCAACTGGGAGACCCGCACCTTCACATTCGGCGATGGCGAGTATCGAGCACCAGTTCCAGCGGGCAGAACCAACCCCACTGTAGGACGAGCGGAGGCGACTACACAAGACAACGCCGCTACCACAGCAGACCTCCCGGAACAATACGCCGACTTCTCCGAGGTCTTCGGAGAGGCAGAAGCTGACCAATTACCCCCCCACCGCAAGACGGATTGCCGGATCGACCTACTGCCCGACGTCCCCTTACCTAGACCAAAGGTCTACTCGATGACCCCGAAGGAGATGGCAACCCTCCGGGAGTTCATCGATAAAAACCTAGACAGGGGATTCATAGAGCCAGCATGCTCACCGGTCGGAGCCCCCGTCTTATTCCGGGAGAAGAAAGACGGCACCCTACGGCTCTGCACCGACTACCGGGGCCTAAACGCGGCTTCCCTGTCCAACAAATACCCCTTACCCCTGGTGAAGGACATGCTCGCCCACCTGTCCACGGGCAAAGTCTTTTCCAAACTGGACCTTCGCGAGGCGTACTATCGCATCCGAATCAGGGAGGGGGACGAATGGAAGACGGCGTTCAACTGCCCCCTAGGCGCCTTCCAGTACAAAGTACTGCCCTTCGGACTCGCGGGGGCCCCTGGGGTGTTCATGCAGCTCATCAATGAGGTACTGCATGAACATCTGTTCAAAGGGGTCCTGGTCTACATCGACGACGTCCTTATTTACACAAAAATGCACGAGGAACATGTGACCCTAGTCAGGCAAGTCCTCGACAAGCTCAGAAGGGCGCAGCTCTATGCCAAGCCTACAAAGTGCGAGTTTCACAAAGAGCGCCTAGACTACCTGGGGTACCGAATCTCCGGGGACGGCATCGAAATGGACCCCGCAAAAGTCGAAGCGGTGCTAAACTGGGAGCGCCCCCGCAACAGACGCCAACTACAGAGCTTCCTCGGATTCGCGAATTTTTACAGGTCATTCGCCCGGGGGTTCACAGAGATAGCCCTCCCCCTAACGGACCTCCTCAAAACCAAAGGGGTGGGGGACACCTGACGCGCCAAGAACCCAGGCACAGTGCTGAATTGGACTCCCGCGTGCCAGACCGCATTCAACAAGCTGAAAGCGCTGTTCACTACGGAGCCAATCCTCGCGCACCCAGACCCAGAACGGCCGTTCGTGGTCCAAGCCGACGCCTCAGACTTCTCCCTGGGAGCCATCCTGCTACAGAAAGACCCCACGGGACTCCTGAAACCATGCGCCTACCTGTCAAGGAAGTTCTCCGAGACAGAAAGGCGATGGCACGTCTGGGAGAAAGAAGCCTTCGCGGTGAAATCAGCGCTAGAGACATGGCGACACCTACTCGAGGGAGCCACCCAACCATTCGAGGTCTGGACCGACCACCGGAACCTCGAGGCCCTACGAACGCCCAGACGCCTTAGCCCAAAACAGGTCCGATCGGCCCAATTCTTCAGCCGCTTTAATTTCCAGCTGAAGTTCATGCCGGGCAAAAAGAACTTCCTGGCCGACGCCCTCTCCCGACTGCCCCAAGACGAAGAGCCCGCCCCAGACACCATTGGGACGGTCCTATCCGCCTCGCAACTGGGGATGGCCGTGACCACCCGAAGCGGCGTGCGGAGGCAGCTCGACTCTACGGCGCAGCCGACGGCGGGACAACCGGCGACCGGAAGAAGCCAACCGCAACTACCAGGGGGAATGCGCACGGACCTCGCCGCCGCCCTCAAAACTGACCCCTGGTTCCTGGCAAACCTCGACAAGGTAACGATGGCACAGGACCTAGCATGGGGGGAAGGCAGAATCTACGTCCCGGACTCGCAACGCCAGGCGATCTTGCATAGGTCACACGACGCCAAACAAGCGGGACACTTTGGGTTCCTCAAGACCCTACACCTAACACGGCGTCAATTCTGGTGGCCCGCGCTCAGGCGTGACGTAAAAGCCTACATAGCCTCCTGCCCAACGTGCGCTAGGGCCAAACGGGCACCAGGCAAACCCGCGGGGCTATTACAACGGGTGGCAGAACCCTCCCGCCCATGGGAGGAAATCTCTATGGATTTTATAGTGGACCTCCCACCCAGCCAGAAGAAAACGGCCATCTGGGTGGTGAAGGACTACTTCTCAAAGCAGGCCCACTTCATCCCCTGCACGTCGGTCCCATCCGCACAACAGCTAGCCAAACTCTTCCTCATCCACGTGTACAGGCTACACGGATGTCCCGCACGTGTGGTGACCGACAGGGGCACACAGTTCACCTCCAAATTCTGGCGGGCCTTCCTAAAGCTGACGGGGACCCAACAGGCCCTATCTACGGCCTGGCACCCCCAGACGGACGGAGCCACAGAGGTTCTTAATGCCACCTTAGAGCAATTCATACGATCATATACTAACTACCACCAAGACGACTGGGCTGAACTGCTCCCGTTCGCCGAAGTCGCATACAACAACGCCGTCCACACGAGCACGGGGAAAACTCCGTTTGAAGTAGTCTCGGGGCGCGACTTCGTCCCCATACCGGAGCTACCTCAACCCCCGGAACCCCAGGTGGACGCTAGCGACTGGGGACGGAAGATCGCGGAAGCATGGCCAGTAATCACGGCGGCGCTGAAGGATGCACAGGCAGTCTACAAAGAGCAGGCCGACAAGCACCGGCGCCAACAACCGACGTTCCAAGCGGGGGATATGGCCTACCTATCCACCAAGTTCCTAAAGTCAACCCAACCCTCAAAAAAACTGGGGCCTAAGTACATCGGGCCGTTCCGAGTCACCCAAATAGTGAACCCGGTAGCAATACGCTTGGACCTGCCACACAACCTACGGAGACTCCACCCGGTGTTCCACACCAGCCTCCTGAAACCGGCAACCACCTCCCGATGGCACCCAAGCACGCCACAGCCCGCACCGGTGATGATCGACGGGCAACACCACTTCGAGATAAGGGACATTCTCGACTCCCGCAAGCAACGAGGAACTCTACACTATCTGGTCAGGTGGAAACACTTCCCCCACCCGGAATGGGTGGCGGCGCACAACGTTAACGCGCCTGACCTAACCAGAGCATTTCACCGGGCATACCCCGACAAGCCACAACCAAGGTCAGCAAGCCAAACCCCCCCCCGCAGGCCCCCCCCGCCTCCCGTGCCCCAAGGGAAAGGGCCCCCCCAAGCCCGCGACTTGGGTGGACCTCCCCCCCCGGGACTCACTCCCCCCGCCCCGGGCCCACGAGGTGGTGACAAGCGTTCGCCAGCACCCTCCCCCCGCCCCCTGGCTGCGGGGGAGTGGCAAGCAAGTCAACAGGGCAACCTGGGGGCAACGCCCAGGAGATACAACAAAGGCGACGCACTTTAAAAGGAAAAAAAGAAGGGCCCTACCTGGAGCTGATAAGCACCCGACCAGCCACGCCTCTCTCCTCGCCGAACTGAGCCAAACAAACAGGGTGTGGCTGGAGCATGCGCACGCCAGGACGGGACCCGGGCATGCGCACCATGGATACATCCTGGGAAGGCACGTGGTAGAGGGAGGAGCAAAGGGAGGGGCGACAACTACTCTGGCGGGAATTTCGGAAAAAAAAAAAAAAAAAAGTGCCGTTTGACAGCTCCACCGAAAAAAAAAAAACACACCAGAAAACCGCGGGGGAGCACTATTCGGACAGGGGGCAGTATGTCATGAGTGCCGTTGAGCTGAAGTCATCAGCGCAATGGCACACATGACAATAGCAAGGAAAGAGGTGAAGGGGCTCAAGATAAGTAGCCATCAACCCACAACGACTAACGGCCAACAAACAATAACTAAACGGATCACGGAGCACACCCAAGCCATCAGCGCCAATACAACGGAGATCGCCCAGCTGACAGCAATCACCGGATGAATAGAAAACCCGATGATGGGCGATCCCGGAACGCCAGCGGGGCCTCACAACCCCTCACCCACCGGCAGGGCAACGTATTGGACAAAGGGGGGTGACGTGACCGCGAGTGAGGGGGCGCTGACCGGCGCGGGGTATTTAAACCCCGCACCGGCGCGCTCCTGTCACTCTCAGCTTTTTTCTTCCGACGCTGTAACTGCGCTGTGAATAAATCAGAGCCTGATCCACGAACCAGTGTCTGAGTATTATTCAGAGGCAGGCAGCGCATGACAGCGGGGAAGAAGAGGGCAAGATGGGACCACAGGAAGCACCTGTGGAGCTGCCAAATTTTTTGCCCCCACTGACTGGAGCAGATGAAACTTGGGAAAAGTACTTCATTTTGAAGACTTGTAATCAGGCGTTAATCATCTTAATGCTGAATTTGGCCTCCATGTTTCTATAGATCCTACCCGCCCCATCTTATAAACTTTGTGCAAATAAGCCTTCCAACTTACGCACAGAAAAAATAAGGAGAAATTGGAGGCAGAAGACAAAAGAAAAGCAAATCTAAATAAACCTTGTTTCTACCACAATTCCAGCTATTCTCCTTACTTTTCTGTTCCTGTAAATCTTCCTTGCTTTCCCCTGTCTACACAGCTTCATACATCGCCCTTTTTTCAATCAACATTCATTTATTTTCAGTTTTATTCTTGTTTCACCACACATACTTCATCCCCAGTTCCCAATACATTCAGCTGACTGTTATGTTTCTGCTGACAGATCCAACTCAATTTTTTTACTTTTCCAACATTCATTCCTTGCAACAGGCCATATCACCACTTCCAGCCTCCTAACATACCACCGACATTTGCACATCTTAAAATTCCTCCATCCATTTCCCTGTCCTTATTAACATTCTACTAAGGTTCACAAATTCATCTACTTTTTTTTTTGTCATTTAGATATGACATGTAGTTGTTTGCTGCATTTCCCCTCTCAGACACAACTGTCCTGGTGTCTGGTACACTAACTTTCAGGCACGTGCTATTCGTTGCATCAGGCCGCTTTGAATCGTTTGATATGGCAGCCTTGTAAATCCAACCAATTATTCTTAGCATCACCATCGTCCAATCTATCACTTGGGCATTCGACCAACCACACAGTCTTTTCGCCGGCCAGCGTCGGCACGTTTGGGCCAATGTGCTACGAGGGTTAGGGTCGCCACTAAAGCTTTATCCCAAGGATGCCCTGGCTCTTCTAGGATCGCTAAACCCGGGACGTCTATCCTGGTATCTGCAGTGAACAGGCAGAAGCTCAGGATATTCTAACATAGCGGAAGGGGGGGAGGGGGAGGGGGGAACAGGGGAACAGAGTGTGCAGCCCCCTGCACATTCTTCATACGGTGCATCCTTTCTTACGCCTCCTTCATGTTCCTCCCCCCCCCCAACCTCATTCTGAACTAAACAGCTCCACTTTCATCTTTCCCTGGATCCAAACCATTCTCATCGCCTACTCGTTCTCTTGGAACCTTTCTGTATCTTTTCCAGCTTTTCAATATTATCTGTCTCACCCGATTCACACAATGATTACTATTTATTTATCTATCATCTATCTATCAAATTTGTATAACCGCCCACCTCAAAAAAAAAAAGTGGGCAGTGTACAACACTGAGTCAAAAAACCAGTATAAAAACATTCGTTATGAAGACTATAAAAAGCACAAAAACAAGAGAGGGTGATGTCAGCTGCAGCAAGGGAGCCATCGCGAGATCTCCCCGGGGCCCTGGACCTCCAGGCCAGAAGGCAAAGCCAGGTCTTGAGGGACCTGCAGAAGGTTCGGAGGGACAGAGCTGACCTCACTTCCGGGGGCAGAAGCTCCCACAAGGCAGGCACCATGGCAGAGAAGGCCCGCCTCCTGGGACTTGCCACGTGTAGTCCCCTGACAGAGAGACCCACAGCATGCCTTCTCATTTTACTACAATGATGGTTCTCTTTTCAAATCCTTGCCTAAAGATTCCAACCACAGAGTTAATTTTAAAAAAACCCGGCATAGGATTTTTACTGAGCTTCCCACCAGGATCCCCCCTGGTAAACGCCAGCTGAAATGCCCATAACGTGCACATTGAACGTTTCTACCAAGAGGGTCCCTTGCATTGAACAGCATTCACCGTTTGGGGGATCCATGTGGTGTGGGATTCAACCCTCCCGAACTCCTAGCCATTCCCACACCCCTGAGCAGGCGCAGGTTAACATTAACTCAACAAGAAGGGATGAAAAAAAGTAGTAGCAGCAGTAGAAATGGTCGCAAACAAGCATGTTATCCCAGCCTTGTGGAAAACCACCAGGTCAGGGCGACTCTTACCCAGAGAGGCCACGTTCCTAGAAGTCTCCAGCATGACTTCCTGGTGGAGGGCTTTTTGGCTCGAATCTAGCAATGCCCACTCCTCTGCTGTGAAACCGACGGCCACTTCCTTGAGGGAAACGGGAGCCTGCGAGAGAAAGGAGGTGTCCTCTGTTTACATACCGTCATAAGAAACATGCAAATTCTCTCCAGTAACTCGCAAATCCCCAAAATAGCAATTTTCAGTAGAGTAAGTGGGTGTTTTCTGCAGGATTTGAACATCTGTACAATGTCGAGGGAATGCTGCGTTAGTCTATGGTGGCTAAAAATCAGCCGTCTGGTAGCACTTTTTCCAAATAACTATTATTCCGAGGCAGAAGCTTTTGTGAGCTTGTGAAATGGGCAGAACTCCCATCATCTGACCAGTAACTTATTTGGGGCAAAAGGTGGCTGATGTAACTGGGTCCTCAATGCCACTTAATGACAGCAGTTCCATTATCCTTCCAAGTCAGTTAGCTACAAACTCTGTCCATCTGAAAGGATCTCCAATCCTTTCCTCTGAGGACACCCCAAGGTTGTTTTCACAGATCCATTGCCCATGAGCTTCTGATGCCCCTGGGGAGCAATACAGCCTCAGTGCCCTTACATTCAGACACGAAATGGCTGAGGAAAGCCATTCAGGGGTCAGCGTGGGATGCTGTCAACATGCAAACAAGATACGGGCCAATTTCTGCTTCTCAGATTCCAGGGAAGCTGCTCAGTATTCGTTGCACCCTGTTTCTGGGGCTGATCTCCTGCTGGAAGACCTTCACGGTGGTGGGTGGGCTGTAAATGATTCCGATAAACAAATAAATAGTAATGTGAAGGTGAGTCCAGAGGAGCTACAGATGAAGAAAGGGAGAGATTGCAGAACCAGAATTCAACCTCTTTAGCACAGAATAACATCTGCCTTGAAACAACCACATTTACAGGATTATTTTATGGTGGGGGTGAGTGGAGGGATCTTTCTCCTACCTGAGTTGGAAGCCCAGCCATCATTTCTGCTCCAACACAAAGGAAAGATGTTTCCAGCGGGACCGTCAAGACCATCCCATTATCTGTAAGTGAGACAAAGATGGTCAAAGTAGGCTTTTTTTAAAGAAAAGCATTCCTACTAAATTCTGGGAAGAAGCATGAACGCCACACTTGCAAGGAAGGGCAAGATAACTAAAACCTCAGAAAGACGAAAACCCAGGAACATGAGTGTGGTCTCAGAAGGAACTCTTCCTTACCTGGTGAGATGTCCTGCTTCTGCGAGGTGCTCCCAGGGAATGGCTTCCTAGACGGAGCGGACGGACCCCCCCTCCTCTGGGTGGATTCGGCAGGCGCCTCCTCCAAAGGCCTCTCCTCCACCTGAAAGGCCGGGCAGAGTTAAGGCAGGAGGGCCGTGCTGGGCTGCAGCTAGAGGGCAGGCAAGAGCCCGTTTTCTGCGCCTCAGCTGCCATCTAGCGATTGCGCGGGCTATTGCAACGCAGGCACTGCAAAGCTAGAACTAAGCAAATTAGACAGGGAATTAATACCTTTTTATTCCCTGCCTGAACTCTAACCCCGCCTCCCCAAGCCTCATCAGGGGGAGGGGGAGGGGCAGGGGGAGGGGGCCTGAGTAGGAGCAATGGCGCAATCCCTCGGGGGGAGGGGAGCAGCTGCTTCGCTCGGCTGTCCGTCCCAGAGGAGAGGAGAGGGCAGGGCAGGGCAGGGCAGGGCGGGGCGGCCCTCGGGGAGCCCCAACCCGCCGTCCTCTCACCTGCCGCTCCCGCCGCTCCTGGGCGCGGCTCAGCAGGAAGGCCTCGGCCAGGGCCACCGCCTGCGCGCTGCTCTCCGCGCCGCACTCGCGCACCCAGCCGGCCATCTCGGCGGGCAGCGCCGCCAGCAGCTGCTCCAGCAGCACCAGGTCCAGCAGCTGCGCCGTCGTGCGCCGCTCGGGCTGCAGCCACTCCCGGCACAGGCGGTGCAGGCGGCTGCACAGCTCCCGCGGGCCCGCCGCCGCCCGGTACCCGCAGCCGCGGAAGCGCCGGCGCCGCAGCTCCCAGGCGGGGAGGCCGCCGCCGCCGCCCGCTCCGGCCCCCGCCGGCCCCTCCGCCCGGGCGCCCCCCGCGGGCATCCTCCCGGCCCGGGCCACGCGGGGGCGCGGGAGACCCTCCCCGGGCGGGCGCGGCCCTCTCCCCTCGGGCGCGGGTCCTCCGCAGGCAGCTCGGCGCAGGGGCTTCCCGCCGGTCGGGGGTCGCGGCCGCGCCTGGCGCCCTCCTTCCCGGGGCAGGAGCCCTGCCGGCCCCGACCCTCCCCAGGACCCCCGACGGAGGCTCTGCCCCCGACCGAGCAGCGCCCCCGCTCTCCCCACCGGCCGCGGAGCCACTCGGGGGAGCCGGACTGCTGCCTCGCCCCGACGCGGGTCGGCCGCTGCTCGTCGGAAGGGTCTCCGGGCAAGGGTTAAAGGCACCGAGGGCTGCTGCCTAGAGGGGCCAGGCGCCCGGCGCGAGCGCCCCCTCCAGGCACAGAGCGCGCGGCGCCTCTTCCTCCGCGGCCGAGTCCTGGAAAGGCGTTCCGCGCAGGCGCACTTCGACGCTGAAGCGGCGCGGGCGCCCAGACTGCGGGCGGACTTCCGGGTGCGCCCCCTACTGGGAAGGGAAGTCGGGAGGCTCCGGGCAGAGGCCTCGGAGGGAGGGCCGCGGCGCCGGCGGCGAGGGTCGCGGTGCGGAGTAAGCGGCCTCCCGGCCTTGGAAGAGCCGCCGGCGCTGCCGGTTCCCGGGACTTCTGCGTCTCCTCCGGCCCGGAAGAGTCGGATTCCCCACGGCTCGCGGGAAGGACCTGAGACGAGGAGGCCCCCGCTGCCCCCCATGAGCCCCCCAAATGTCAGTCATCAGAGTCCTTGGGAGAAACGACGTACAATAAAATATACCACCCTGGGGGGACCCTGAAGGATTTTCTGCATCCCTGGAGACTGAGGAAACAAGGCATGGAGACACAGCCATCGTCCACACTCCGGGCACGCAAGGACAGACCACACCCAAATGCATTTAAGACGCTGCACGGACATCCCCAGAAGGACACGGCATCTCCTGCCATCTTTGCAGCGCTTCACAATCCCTTTCCGGTTTTAGCTCCCTGAACAGTTCGGGATCATCCTCAGATTGGTCCCTCCCCCCACTGACACCTTCCTTGGTCCAGTCCCAACCCAAATCCTTCAAGGGCTCCTCTCCTGACTCCCTACTGAGAAAGTGGCCCCTTGACCCCCCCCCCCCGCCATTTGCCTTCCCTGCACCAAGCAGTCCATCCGAGGATGGGGCCCTTCTCTACGGGGCCCCTGGGCTGCAACCCTCAGATTCTCCCCTGTGAGTTTGGGAAAATCCTCTTATGGGGGAGGAATCACAGACCCTCCCCATCCCTCTTGGAGGGGAGCAAAAATTAGGGATGGAAGGAATTAATTAAATGGCTGGAGAGAAGGTGGAGCTGAGATGACACTATTCAGACAGCATCAACTCACATCGCTCCAGGGTTTTCCTACAGTCTGAAGTTTATTGTTTTATAGTAAAGAAAAGTGAAGGGAATTGACTTGGAGAACTGCAACGATGGTGAAGCTCCTGTGGATTCAAAGCCGGGAGAGATGGGGAAATGAGGGGGGCTCCCAGGAAGGGAAAATAGGTTGGGGTTCTGCTGGGCAGAGAGCAGTTGATCCCTGAGATCACTTCTCAGGAATGGGGGATCCCAGGGTGGCTGGTACATGTGGAGCATCTGGATCTCTCTGGATCTGGTGGCCTCCGGGCTTGGCTAAGCACCAGACAGATTTCGGGTTAAGGGGCTGTGGGGTGGATGGTTGTAGCCATTGCCCTGAATAGGGGTCTGTGCTGAGCAGGAGAGGTTAGGGGGTCTGGAGTGAGAGGCAGGCCAAGAGTTCCTGGGGACAGACTAGATGGTCTCCCCCCTCCCCATTTCCCCTCCCTCAAAAGAAAGTTATGAAAGGAAGCTGGTGGGGTCCAGGCTGCAATTTGCCTCCTCTCACCAACCCACCGCCTCGAACCTCCATCCTTCAAGGATTACAAGAAAAGGCAATAATTCATCAGCTCCTGAAAAACCATCCTTTTGCAACTGACAGCAGGAAGCAGCAGAAGGATTAACTCATGAATGCTGTGAAAAAAAGAGATGGGAAGAAAATCAGAATATACAGTAAAACCTTCAGTGTAAATAAGTTCTTTTTGGAGACCCTTCAGGAAAAACCCGGGGTGAGCTTCCCCCTCCCCTCCCCCTCCTTTCAGACCCCCAGGCACGCCCGCACTGCAGGGGCATGGTTGATGGGCAGGGACCAGACGGAGGGAGAATCCGCCCCTTCCAGGGAGGAAAAGGCTGCGAAGGACCAGGGATTCCTCCCCCTCTCATCTCCCGGGACTCGAACAGGGTCTGAGGTCAGCCGAGGGGCTGCAAAGGGAGGCTCCAGTGTGACCTTGGCAAGATGGAATTTATCCTTAATTGGCTTAATTAAGGGGTTAATCAAGAGAGGAGGCCTCCCCTCCTCCCCGCAAGTATTTCGTATTAACAAAGAAGATGGTGCAATGATCAGGGTGGCAGGAAAGGACGGGGCCTGGTGTCCCTTTGCCAGAACTTGTGTGAAAGGTCAAAAGAGGGGGGTCAGGAAGGTCAGCCCACAAACTTGGGGTGCTCCCTCCCCTTCCCCCAATGACCTGAATGGCCCCCCTCCTTCCTTCCCCTTTCGCAATTTCCCAAAATGAGGAAACATCCTGAGTGAGATTTTAGGGTTGTGTGGTGATTTTGTGTTTGTTTGCGCTGCAGTTTGTGCTCCCTGTAAGGAAAAGCTGCCAAAAATTTCAGCAGTTTGCCTTGACTACAGCAAAGAGTCCTTGCAGGGCCACTTCAAGGTTGCTTCAGTTACCTCAGAATTTTTTTTTTTTTTTTTTTTAAACGGAAGAATTAGAGAATTAAAAAAACACCTATAATTTGTGGGAGGGATTCAGATTGGGGTAGAAAGCGTTCACCTGCAGGGGGCTGGATGGGGCTTGCTGAAAGGAGAAAAAGAGAAAAAACAATCAGAGCCGCTAATGGCGTGGAGCACTTTGGGGGTCCCACTCCCCTCTGAGAGCCCATAACATTTTGCATTAGACTCCCTCGTAGGCAAAGCTTTCCAGAGAAATCTTCTCCATACTGACTTCTACGCATCTAGATGCTGCTTGTGTGGCAGATCTCTCCAGGGTGGGCAACAGATTACCCCGGATCACCCCTCAAAGATTTCCTCAAGGATTTCCCTCCTTCTTTGGCTGTTAAGTGCCATTGGAGGATCTGTGGCCAAAAAAACGGTAACCCGAGAAAGCGTCTCAGACGTGACCCTCCCTGGTGCTCACGAAGATAAAGGGAGGAAAGGGAAGCACATTCAGACATGCAAGATTCTTTTTCTGAAACCTTATAATAAAGGTGTCATGTTCACTGTTTCAATGTAGTGTATACATCGTAACGTTTCCCATGCCATGGCGCTGACACGTGTTTCTGTTTGGGAGGGAGCTGCTGTGAGACCTTGTGCCAAGCTCTGTATGTGGAATCAGGGGAATGGAATATGTTTGGGTTATTTCCTCTGTTCAAGGACTTTTCCCGCAGACCATCAGAAACCGTTAGGAGCACCTGGGATTGTGGACTTGAGAAGACTCTACGGGGGGAGGGATTTCGTTTGCACCAAGGGTTTTTAGTTTGAATTTGGCGCGCTTTCATCATTCTCAGCTTTCTGTGTGATCCTGCATACTATTCTTCAATAAATCAGATATCTTTGAATTCACACTCATGAGTCTGATGGTGTTTTAGAATAGGCAACCATTACAAAAGGTAGGATTAGCCTGCGTGACTCTGTTTCCTATGTGGTCCTGTGATGTCCTTATCCCTGCTGGATTCTCCCCCCCCCCCAAAAAAAATCATCTTTGGGGCATTTTCCGGAGGGGATCAAAGGGATCCCTGATTCTGGGCAGGAAGAGAGTCTGGATCCCGGGAAGAAATATTCATTTCGTAGATCTGTGTGTCTAGAATAAAGGAGGAGTAAATCTTAATACTAGAGAATCTTAAAAGAGTTAAAGGAAAGGGGGGGGTCCCTGGCATCCCTCCTCCCCCAGGAAGCCCCTCCCTCCCAGACTCACTTCTCCAGCCAATCATATGTCTCATCTTGGCCGCCTCGTAGTTGTTCTGGCAGAAGCGGTCCAGGTTGGCCCTCATGGTCTGCAGGTAGACCTTATCGCTGTTCCAATAGTTAGCATCCACCTGCCCAAACTCTGTGACAGCCATGAACTTGCCCAGGTCGCTGTCGAAGCGCACGTATTCCTGCCGGTCGTAGAAGTGCCTGTCCGGGAGTCGCACCCGCTGCGTCCAGTTCAGGAAGTGGCACTCGGACTTTGCCTGGTGCAAGAAAAGGGTTGCCAGGAGGAGGAGGAGGAAGGCCGTCAGGAGGGAGTCCAGGGCCCATCGCTCCCAGCTGTGAATAGAACACCCACTCGGGTAGGGGGAGGGGCGGAGACCTGCTTCAAATACTGATGGATGGCCTCTGGAGGACCCAGCAGGAAGGGGGAGCCAGGTGGGCCATTCTCTCCACTTTCCTGATGGGGCTCCCTGGGGGAGAGGTGGGGGCCTTTGAGACCCCTGCCCAGTGCACACAACATCCCAGCATTGGGGGTGGGGGGAGAAAAGGCCCCAATCTGCCCCAGTGGGAGAAGCTCCAACACCTTCCTTTGGCAGCAGTGGCCCACCCGGCAGGGCTGTCGCTCTCTCAAGACGCCCCCTGGAGGAGGGAGGGGGAAGTTTGTCAGTCCCAGTGGGGAGGGAAAGGGGGAAGGGGATGAACTTCCTGGTGGGAGTCCTCCATCCTCCCAGGGTGGAGAAAGGCAGGCAGAAGCTCAACCGGTGCAGCAGTAATACCCATACCTCTGTCTCCCTCTTCCTTGGGTGGAGATATGAGGAGGAGGGCACAATAAAGGTGTCTGGACTGATGCTCCCGGGGCCTCCCAGACCTTCCCTCCCCACAAGCCCCCACCTTACCCCACACTTTTCTTCTCCCCCCAGTATTCAGTCCTACTGCCTGCCTTGGGATGCCTGTCGGGAGTTCAGACTCTTTCCTGCCCCCATCCCAAATTGGCCCCCCTGCAGCCCCAAGACCATCTCATGCGGGGGGGGGTCTCCAGCCTCCTTCACAAAAGGGAGAGTTTTGGGGAAGCCAATTTCGGAGGAGCAACTCAGACCCCCCCTTGTTCCCCCCACCCGGGGTTCCCCCTCCCTTCCAGGCCCATATTCCGCTATGGGGGATTATGGGGCTGGGGGGCTGGGTGTCCTTCCCAACTCAGAGGCTCCCCAACAAGGGGTCCAGGTTCAACTCTTGCCTGACCTGAAGAGCCTCTAATTGGAGATTCATAAAGAAAAACAAGTTTCTGATGAAGGAAAATGCACCATTTTCTCAAACAGCTTTTTGGATTTTGCGGATTTCGGCATGAAAATGCTGCGGTTTCCCTCTTTCCCTTTCGCTTTTCTTCTCCTTCCTCTTTTAATGCAACAAACTTGAGGCCCCGGAAGGTCCGGCCATGGGGAGGTGAGAGAGGGGCCTGAACTGTGTCTAATCCCAGCTTGGCTGCCTTCCCACGACCCCCTCCCCACGTGGGCCACGACCCTTGCGGGGCATCTGCACAATCAGGGAAGGGGGTCCCTCTCCGTCCTCCTGGGGGGGGTGTAGGGAGGAGGGGCAGAGACCACGCAGAGATCGAGGCTCCTGCAGGCTCCCCCCTCTCTTGCCCTCGGCCCCTTCCCCAAAGTCCCTCCTGGGGGTCCAAGCCCCATTCCTCCCCTCCCCCCGAGCATCAGGGGCACCCGCCCAGCCCCCTCCCCCCGCCCAGCCCCCTCCTTACCGGGAGGCTCCTTCCCCCCTTCGCTTCCAGGGATCTGGCACAGCGCCCCCACCAGCAGCAGCAGCAGCAGCAGCAGGGGGACCCCGGCAGAGCCCATGAGGCTGCCCCAGATGTGTATCCCAAATAGAGAGGGGAGGGGGACGGAGATGCTCACAGCCCCAGAGGCGGAATCGGAGGGTCTGGATGGGGGAGGGAGCGTTTTTTCTGAGACTTTGAAGTTGGGAGTGCCCAGAACAAGCAGAAGAACTGATGGGAATTCTCCCTTCTGCAGCGTCATCAGTCTCCGGGCAGAGTCTCTCTTGACTTTGCCCGGTGGAGGAGATAGTTCGGAGCAGAGAAGGAAGCGGAGAAAGGGGTAGGGGGATCCTTTCGGTCTTGGGGGACTGCAGCTCCAGGGGAGGTCCCTGCCAGCCCCAGAGGAGACCTCCCTTCCTGCTCCCCCCAACCACAGCCTCGCCTCCACTGAGACCCCCTGCAGGGCATTCCACCATCTCTCGGTGCCTTTGGGGCCTCCTTGGAATGGCTCTCTGGTTGGACCTATTTATATATTTAGTATTTCTAGAGCTGTTTTCCAAATCTGGAAAACACAAGAATGGCCATCAGATTGGGTGAGGGTTAGGCTAACCCTTGCAGCTAAACCTCAAAAAAACCAAGATTATGGCAACCAGCTTGATTGATAACTGGCAAATAGAGGGAGGAAACATAGAGGCAATGAGAGTCTGCAGAGATTACTGCAGATGCTGACTGCAGTCAGGAAATCAGAAGACGCTTAATCCTTGGGAGAAGAGCAATGACAAATCTCGATAAAATGGTTAAGAGCAGGGACATCACACTGACAACAAAGGTCCACATAGTTAGAGCAATGGTGTTCCCCGTAGTGACATAGGCTGCGAGAGCTGGACCATAAGGAAGGCTGAGAGAAGGAAGATTGATGCTTTTGAACTGTGGTGTTGGAGGAAAATTCTGAGAGTGCCTTGGACTGCAAGAAGATCAAACCAGTCCATCCTCCAGGAAATACAGCCAGACTGCTCACTTGAGGGAATGATATTAAAGGCAAAACTGAAATACTTTGGCCACACAATGAGAAGACAGGACACCCTGGAGCAGATGCTGATGCTGGGGAGAGTGGAAGGCAAAAGGAAGAGGGGCCGACCAAGGGCAAGGTGGATGGATGATATTCTAGAGGTGACGGACCCATCCCTGGGGGAGCTGGGGGTGTTGATGACCGACAGGAAGCTCTGGCGTGGGCTGGTCCATGAAGTCACGAAGCCTAACCCTAAACGAATAAACAACAAAGCATGACCAAATCTCCTGTGCATCAGGTGTACACATTGGTCATGATATGGAGTGTTGCCAACTGCAGCCTTGCAGCTTGGCTTCCTTGCATTTTGCACAATGTACAAGGAGTCTTTTAACATACCAGTAGCACACAATTTCCCATTTTTTCGTATCTCACAACCATTTTTCTTAAATGTTATGATATACCCTGTTGCAGCTAATTGTGCCACAGATAAAAGGTTTGATTGTAAATTTGGCACATACAACACACCTTTTACAGTTTCTCCTAAGCAGGATAAATACAAGTCACCTTGTCCCATAATTTTGGTGACAGACCCATCAGCCAAAGATACACTTTGTCTTTCAGTTTTAGACAGTGACACAAAAGAGCTTTTACAATTATATAAATGACAATTGGCCCCAGAATCTAACACCCATACATCAGAATTACCCTTCTCAGCAACCTGTGCAATTTGGGTTGTCTGAAGAGCCTTCTTCTGTGTTGCCCTTGTGTTCTTCTTCTCTGTCTTTCTACTCTTGGGTCTCATGGCACAGTCTCTTTGCAAATGTCCAGCTGAACCACAAGTGAAGCATCACTGGCTGGCTAGCGCTGTGGCCTCAGCTTCCTTTCCCTTCTTTTCCCTCATTTTCTGGTATTGCAGCTTTCCAGAAGAGATGGGGGGGGGATCTTTCCTCTCTCTTCTCCCATTCAGCGAGTAAGCGCTGTGTAACATACGATGGGGTGAGGTCTGCTTCAGGCATAGCCTCCAGGGTACAAATCAGCATGTCCCATGTTTCATTCAGTGAGGTTGTTCTAAATGGGCACCTGTTTGTGAACAAAAGACAGGGACTGCATTAGGGAGGTAGTTCTGGGGAAGAAATGCAGGGTCTTCAGAATGAAGGTTGATCAAGGAACCCAAATCCACAGTATTGTGGGAATGCAGCCACACAGATCCAGCCGCACTGCTCTTCCTGCAGAATCTGCACAACTTGACTGAGCTTTGCAGCGCAAAACCTCCTCTCCCCACAGGCAGAGACCTTTTGCAGGAAATGGGGTGCAGGTCCCCCAAGTCCCCTCCTTCTTCCTGGTGACCCTGGACTTTTCCCTTCTGGCCAATATGGGCAGTCCGGGGCTCTTCGTTCCCCCCTGCCTGGCACATGCATGGAAAGGGGCAGCCGAGGAGCATGGGACCCTGGACTCTTCCCCTTCCCCCCAGGACTCAGGAGACTGACCCTGGCTGAGCACTTTGTCTCCCTTCCCTCCCCTTTTCTCCCCTTCCAGCGGAAAAGAGGAAGCCCTTCAACGCGATGGGTTGATACAACCACCGCAACAATGGATGCAAACCCTGGAACAGCCGGGCACTTGGCGTGAGACCGAACAGCATTTCCTTCTGTTACACGTGGGGTCGCCCTGAGTCGTAAACGACTCTACGGCAGCTGACGACAACGACAGCTTAGGCTGAGAGGACCCGCTCAGGGACCTCATGAAAAGGAGTTGTTGTTTATTCATTTAGTCACTTCCAACTCTTTGTGACTCCATGGACCAGCCCACGCCGGAGCTTCCTGTCGGTCATCAACACCCCCAGCTCCCCCAGGGACAAGTCCATCACCTCCAGAATATCATCCATCCACCTTGGCCTTGGCCGGCCCCTCTTCCTTTTGCCCTCCACTCTCCCTAGCATCAGCATCTTCTCCAGGGTGTCCTGTCTTCTCATTTAATATCGTTCCCTCAAGTGAGCAGTCTGGCTTTATTTCCTGGAGGATGGACTGGTTTGATCTTCTGGCAGTCCAAGGCACTCTCAGAATTTTCCTCCAACACCACAGTTCAAAAGCATCGATCTTCCTTCGCTCAGTCTTCCTTATGGTCCAGCTCTCGCAGCCATATGTTACTCCCGGGAACACCAGAATGCTCTTCAAGGGCAGCCCCATGTAGAGCTCATTATAGTAGTCCAGATGGGAGGTCACGAGGGCATAAGTGGCTGTGAGCAGAGCCTCCCAGTCCAGGAATGGTCACAACTGGTGCACGACCTGAAGGTGTGCAAAGGTCCTCCTAGCCATGAATCCACAAGGACCCGCAGATTGACCCCATTTCGTTCTCGTCTTAGCCCTTGCTACATTCCGGGCGAGCGGGCGTTGCAGCCCCGCGGCGCTAGATGGCGCTCTCGGGCTGAGCGACGCCCGCCCGGGAAGCCTCGGTCCGGCAGCGGCGTCTGCGGTTGCTGGGCGACAGCCAAGGGGCGGGGGCGGGGGCGCTGCAGCGATAGAGGACTGGACGGCTAGAGGGGACGTCGGAGGAGAGGAGGGCAGGGGCACTTCCTGTTCCGGCTTCCGCCTGGGGGAGCGGCTGGAGGGGCGCCGCGCGGTCTGGCCGGGCCGGAGCAGCCGCCGCAGCTGCGGGAGGTGAGCGGGGGCGGGCGGGGGAGGCGCCGGGGCTGTTCCGGGCCCTCGGCGGGGCGGGGCCAGAGGGGAGCGCTGCCGGCGCCCCCCCGCCCCGCCCCGCCCCGCCCCGGACGGCGTTCGCCGGTGCTGCGCGCCTCGAGGCCGGTGCGCGCCCTTCTGCGGCGGTCGCAGGTTCGGAGAGCGAATTCCACGATTCGAACTCGGCTCTCGCTGGTCTTCTATGTGGCAAATGAGCCATAATGAATGTTAGAGGTTGATCTGCCCTTCTGGCACTTTCCCTTTTTCATTGCAACCTATGCTTTTTTGTTGTTGTTTCAGCATGTTGTGCAGCCGTTTTGTAGATAATAATGAAAGTAACACTATTATGTGACTCTTATAGGCAAAAAGGATGCCAAAAAGAGCCTGCTGGACAACCGAGGATCACAAGCAGCTTTAAAAAGGAAAGCAAATCAGGACAGCAATCAAATCTTTTCCACTTTCTCCAGAGAACCCCAAAACTCTTCTTCCCTAGCAGGGGACAGTCGAGGGAGAGAAAACCAGGAAAAGAGGGTTTTTGAGCTGGAAAAAATTGAATATGTGAAACTCAAATATTACATGAAAAGATAAGGGGGATAATTTCCAGATTGAGAAAAAGAGGGAACTGTCGAAGTCAGTGGGGAGGAAGAGGAGACTTGGATGGCCACGTAGGGCAGAGAGTAACACAAGCCTCACCCTGCGAGGAAGGAAAAAGTTGGTTGAATCGAAGCACCACCACCCGAGGGATCAGAAATAGCTTTGATCTCCTTGAGAATCCAAGAATATCAGTGGTGGAAAAGCCCCACAGAGGTGCATTTTGTGGGAAAAGCACAGATTACACATCACAGCTGACCATGGACAAGAGGACCCACACCAGTGAGAAGCCCTACCAGTGTTCTCAATGCGGCAAAAGCTTTAGCAAGCACGCCACCCTGGTGAATCACAAGAGGACTCACACTGGGGAGAAACCATATGAATGCCCGGATTGTGGGAAAAGTTTTAGTCAGAATTCCCACCTGCTGATACACCAGAGGACTCACACAGGAGAGAAACCATATCAGTGCCCGGATTGTGGGAAAAGTTTCAGTCAGAATTGCAGCCTGGTGTTACACCATAGGACTCACACAGGAGAGAAACCGTATGAGTGTCTGGATTGTGGGAAAAGTTTCAGTCGGAATTCTGACCTCGTGATACACCATAGGACTCACACAGGAGAGAAACCGTATGAGTGTCCGGACTGTGGGAAAAGTTTCAGTCGGAATTCCAACCTGGTGATACACCAGAGGATTCACAGAGGAGAGAAACCGTATGAGTGTCTGGACTGTGGTAAAAGTTTCAGTCAGAAATCCAGACTGGTGATACACCAGAGGACTCACACAGGAGAGAAACCGTATGAGTGTCCAGTTTGTGGGAAAAGTTTCAGTCAGAATTCCCAGCTGGTGATACACCAGAGGACTCACACAGGAGAGAAACCGTATGAGTGTCCTGATTGTGAGAAAAGTTTCATTCGGAGTTCTGAACTGGTGATGCACCAGAGGACTCACACAGGAGAGAAACCGTACGAGTGTCCGGACTGTGGGAAAAGTTTCAGTCATAAATCCAGACTGGTGAAACACCAGAGGACTCACACAGGAGATAAACCATATGAGTGTCCAGATTGTGGTAAAAGTTTTAGTCGGATTTCTAACGTAGTTATACACCAGAGGACTCACACAGGAGAGAAACCGTATGAGTGTCCGGATTGTGGGAAAAGTTTCAGTCAAAATTCCCACCTGGTGTTACACCAGAGGACTCACACAGGAGAGAAACCATATGAGTGTCCAGATTGTGGGAAAAGTTTCAGTCGGAATTCGGAACTGGTGATACACCAGAGGACTCACACAGGAGAGAAACCATATAAGTGTCCGGTTTGTGGAAAATGTTTCAGTCGGATTTCCCACCTGGTGATACACCACAGGACTCACACAGGAGAGAAACCATATGAATGTCTGGATTGTGGGAAAAGTTTCAGTCAGAATTCCCACCTGGTGATACACCAGAGGACTCACACATGAGAGAAACCATATGAGTGTCTGGACTGTGGGAAAAGTTTCATTTGGAATTCCCACCTGGTGATACACCAGAGGACTCACACAGGAGAGAAACCGTATGAGTGTCTGGATTGTGGGAAAAGTTTCAGTACTAGGCCTAGCCTTATAAATCATGTAGCTTTACACATAGGAGAGAAACCATTCAAATGCCCAGACTATGGACGGTGCTTCACACAAAATTCCTTCCTTAACAGACACAAGAAAATGCACATGAGGCAGAAGGAGATGAGCGTAGAGAAGGCTTGAATTTCACTTCTCATCTCCCATTGGACATCCAGCTGAAAAGTTATTTCATTTCTGGGCTGATTCTTTTTAGTCAAACATGTCTCAGTATTAGAGATGAGGGAGGAGAGAAAAAAATGGAAAACGTTAGTTTGAGAAAGGCTGGCTACACCTTTCTGGCCATCAGCAGAACTTCCCAGTAAGCTGCTGCAGGCCCTAAAAGATACATGAAAAAAAGATTGGAGCACTCAGATTTTATGAGAGAAGATATTAGGGACGTTCGTGGCAGTGACAAAAGCCCTGTAAAGTTTCAGATGGAAAGGCTGTTCTGCCTCGCAGTTGAAGGTGATGGAAAAGAGCTGCAGGAATACGGAGTTGAGGAGAAAAGGCATTGTGGTTCTGAGCGCAGGAAGGACCTTCAGGTTTAGGAACAGCCCCTGCTGTGATCGTGTTTGCCTGGCGGTGCCTGCTTGTTAGCCTTTTGTGGCTGTGGGTGACAGCAGCGCCAGGAGGCTGACCCCTTTGCTACATCCCCCTTGGTGGTGGGGATGGAGGAAAGAGTTGCCCGGTGGGAGAGGTTTCCTTTCCAGAAATGCATTGTGTAAGAACCTTTTGAGAAGGAAAGAAACTGGGTAGTGTCAGCGTTGCTGTGAACGTGGGGCCAAGGTGAGGGACAGCTCCCTTCCCAAGGCATGGGAGATGTTTCCATTTCTTTCTCTCCTCTCTCCGGGCTTCTTTTTGAATTTTCCCCCCAAATCCCCAGAAATAAAGAGGAAAATTATTTGGAGCCGCTAAGTGGCATTTTAGCTATGCAGATGAATGATCCTGATTTTGCTGAGTTCAGAAGACAGCAAAGAATTCAAGGTTTGTTCATTTCAGGAGCCCGATTCAGAGATCAGCTTATAATGCCTTTTTTCCCTAGGAGATGACTTTGCATATGATCCCTTTGCAGAAGGACACTGAAGAGCCGGGACCAGGCCGGGGGTGGGGAGGAAGCAAGAGGCTCTTTTGGCCTGAGCCTCCAAATCCGAGTGGCTTTGAATTTAAAGGTCTGCAAAGTTGTTTAAAATATTCAAATTACATTTAATTCTGTCCTCCTTCCTCTCTCGCTCTTTTTTGGTGCAGTATTTTGGGGCACACCTGTCATGATGTCCCATTTTATTACGATTAGGAGCTGCGAACGCTTGAAATGGTTCAGAAGCCTCTGGATCTTTGAAGGGGCCATGCTGTACGATGATGCCAAATCTTGCATTCTGAAACAGTGCTTAGAATCCACCCCAGTGAGGACAAAGTATTCTTGGTGGCCACGGAATACTAAGTGAATTTGGATATGCAAAGATACAAAGTCGACCCGTTAAATCTGACACTAAGGGAATAATTGAATACCCAGCACGGAACCCTTTTACAATAAAAAGAATAGATAAATTTGGTCTGGTGGTGAAGGGGGTGGACTAGATGCCCTTTTTCAATGTGCTCCTCAAGGGGGTGGGCTAGATGCCCGTTTAAGCCTTCTCAAGGCCCCGGGGAACTCCAGGCTGGGGCTGCCAGACTCCGAAGGGGCGCCTGGTCCTTCCCTGGACAAGACAAGCGGGGCCAGAGGTCCAGGGCTTCTCCTGGGTTCTAGCTGAGCTTGGGGAATCCAGAAACACATGCACAGACAGGTTGGCTGTGCCAAGGGAAGAGGAGGAAGCTGAGGGGTGACAGCGCAGCCTTCACCACCCCAAAGGCTACTTCCTAAAGAAGGGACAGAAGAGAACAGCCTCCTAGTCCTCAAGAGGGTCAAGCGGATTAGCTTCTGGGAGGAAGGAATACAGTCTGTGCCCCAGTTGGGCAAAGCGGTCCCTTTCATGGATGCTGAAGGTCTTGTTGCTCCTCTGAAGGCAGCGAAACCTTTTTCCTCATGTCTGGGAGAATTTTGACTTCTTTTTCATGTGGCTGGGCTCACTCAAGCCACTCATGGTGCTTGGAGGCCACTGGCTGCCCTACTCCTGCTGTGGCCCAGGTTGGTCTCCCCTGCATGGGTGGGTTGGGGGAATCATAAATGCGTAACAGAGAATACTTGGAGGGGGCTTTGAAGGCCATCTAGCTGACCTCCAAGGGTCACACGGCCTGCTGTCGAACCCCCTCCTCCCTGGGATCCATCCGGCTTGCACCCTGGCCCTGTTTCAATGGGCCCTTCAAGCCTGGCTCTGTCTCCAGCCCCAGGGTTAGAGGGGGTGTGATGGTCTCATTTTTAAAGCATTGTTGGTTGTTTCTGGGCTTTTGATTATTTTTGCTGTTTTTCCTGTATTTTTATTGTGAGCCATGCAGGCTGTACCTGTCTGGGGCAGCCTATATTTAATTAATCAAGAAACAAATACAAATCCGCCCCCAGCAGCCCCACCGATGGCCACCCAGGTTGCTGCCCGTCCTTGCAGCTTGTCAAGATCTTCCTGAATCTGGAGAGTCCCCTAAGGGGCTTGCTATATCCCTGTCTCCTTTTCTCTGCAAATTCTAATTATAAATAGGTTGAATATCAGAGATCCGCAGATTGATCCGCATATGTCAGTGAAGGGGTTTTGGTGATGAGCCTGGATCTGCCCCTCTTCCTCCCCCCCCCCCCCCAGTCACCTGAGTTCATAACTCATTCCCGAAATTGACTGGTCTGGAGTTCCGGGTCCTCTGCTTTCCCGGCTGATGACAGGAGCACCTTTGCCCATCGCCACTCCTTTGGTCCTCTGCCATTCCCCCCAGCCTGTTGTTGCCGAAAGCCTTCCTTGCAAACCCTGGTTCCCTTCTGGCTCGGCTGTCCTGACTGCCCTCTGCAGAGACCCCCAACTACCTGCCGGTCCCCCCCCTTGGCAACTTTGCCCCCCTCCCCTCTTCCCTCCTTCCACCCTCTGCTCAGTGGGGCACAGTCCCTAAGCTGCCCCCTCAAGTAATTCTGACTCCGCATCTCCTAGTGGGGCCGAAGCCATCGAAGGAACGAGCGTAAAGGAGGCTGCCATTCCATGGAAGGATTAGGCTGTGGGAAAGGTGGAAAGGGCGGTTACGGTGCCAACCCGAAGGATGGGGAGAGGGCCGAATATGGATGCCAGAACCAAGGCCCTGGTGTGCAAGTCCCATGCCACGCAGAAGGTTGTACAGGCAAGAGAAAGTGGTGCTGTTAAACCTGAAGGAATGCCAAAGAGGGGACCGCCTCCATCGGAACGGGCAAAGGCGGCATTCCAGCGCAGTGGGCATGGAGGCCCAGGGCGCAAAGCTAGAGTGAAAACGGAGCGAGAGAGGAAGGCGCAGGCTGCATGACGTCACAACGCTAGAATAACACCGATCGAAGTACAGAATGCGACCTCAGGTAAACCACGGCCAGTGCGGGTGAGTGAATTCTCCAGGAATCCCTCAGACGAGCCAGTGATGTTCCGCTGGTCCTTATGTGGGCCACATCTGCGTCACAAAGCGGGACCTGACCTGGGTCACCTCCAGCTGGGCCAAAGTGACTGCAGTCTTGATGTGGTCTGAGGAATCCGGCAGGTCGTTCAGATACCTTGACAGCCCTGTGGGGAGTTGGGAGAACCTGAGATGGGCACCCCCGTCTGGGCTCGGAAGGAGAAGCCCTGGCAAAGTGCCGGACCCCCAGCCAGTCACCTGGTCCAAAGGGATCCACGTTCTCCTCCGGGGGGGGGGGAGCTGCAAGGGGACCCTCTTCCTCCAGAACTGCCTCAGGATCCTGCAAAGAGAGTGTCGGTATAAAGACGAGTCTTCCTTTTTTTAAAAAAGAACTTTATTTTTTTTTTTCATGAAATAAACAAACCTACAAAGAAAAAGAGAAAAAACCAAAAAGTGTGGAAATACAAACAAAACTACTACAGGGTGACTTCCGACTTTCTACAGCAAAGATACACGTAAATCAATATCAGTCTCTTACTCCAACTTAAATTATTGTTGTTTATTCGTTTAGTCGCTTCCGACTCTTCGTGACTTCATGGACCAGCCCACGCCAGAGCTTCCTGTCGGTCGTCAACACCCCCAGCTCCCCCAGGGACGAGTCCGTCACCAACTTAAATTATAGTGAACGTTATTTCTATAAAACATTCCAATTCTCAATATAGCATTCCCTTCTAAAGCAAATTTTCCCTACCAGTTAAAGGACATAAGAAAACCTAATTTTTCACCTGTTAAACTAACAAACATTATCCTTCTTCACTATAGTTTACTCCTATCTGTCAACTAAACTAAGAAAAAATAACCTAATTACATCTTACTACTATTCTTTATTTATACAAATAATATCCCCAAAATAAAAAATATATATATCCATCTCAACCCTTAAAAAAATCCTCCTGATCAACTTATTTAAACAATTATCAAGGTAAACCAAAGCGTTTAAACGAAAACAAAATAGCTTCCCAACATCTTATTTTGTTGTTTATTCATTCAGTCGCTTCCGACTCTTCGTGACTTCAGGGACCAGCCCACGCCAGAGCTTCCTGTCGGTCGTCACCACCCCCAGCTCCCCCAGGGACGAGTCCGCCACCTCCAGAATGTCATCCATCCACCTTGCCCTTGGTCGGCCCCTCTTCCTTTTGCCTTCCACTCTCCCTAGCACCAGCATCTTCTCCAGGGTGTCTTGTCTTGTGAAGTGGCCCATTCCAGTCCATTTCAGTTCACTGACGCCCAAAATGTCTGTCTTTAATCTTGACATCTCACCAAGAACCACATCCAATTTGCCCTGGCTCATAGATCTTACATTCCAGGTTCCAATGGTGTGTTGATCCTTAGAACGTCAGATTCGCCGTTCACCACCAGCACCGTCGGCCGCTAGCCGTCCTTTCGGCTTTGAGCTGGCTGCGTCATCACGTCTGGGGCTAGTTGAGCTCATCCTCTGTTCCTCCCCAGTAGCATTTTGACCATCTTCCGACCTGGGGGTCTCATCTTCCGATGGTATACCGACATATCTCTGGTTGTACTGATCCATTTAGTTTTCACGGCAAGAATACTGGGGTGGGTTGCCATTACCTTCCCCAAGGATCGCATTTAGTCTGACCTCTCTGTCATGACCTTCCTGTCTTGGGTGGCCCTTCACGGTTTAGCTCATGGTGTCACTGAGGTGCTCAAGCTCCAGCACCGCGACAAGGTGACGATCTGTTGCTGAAGACGGTACTTATGACGGGGCTAAACAAGATTCAAATGCCAGAGTTAGGTTGAAAGTAGCCAGCAGGCAAGAAGTCTGTGTCCCTCTCTGTGTGTTTGTGTGTAAATGTGGAGAGCGAGAGGGAGGGGGAGAGACTTTATCCTATCCTCCGTATGCTTCCTGTTACGCTCTCCCTGAGTCCTGCTCTCCACTATAATGGTCTTCCTCTTTCATGATCTTCCTTGCTGACCAGGGAAGGAGCCAGAGAGATGCCCCAGGAAGGGGACCAGCAGCCCCCTCCTCCCTCTACAAGGGTCTGCAAAGATGGCGGGAGGCACCCTCACCTGCAGCCAGGGGTGGGTCTGGTAGTGGGCAGGTTGAAGGGGGACCCCGCCGTTCCTTCAGGGGAACCCCCAAGAGCCAAAGGCACACCTGACCAGGCAGCTCTCGGCTCCTCTCCCTCCTTGGAGCCAAAAGGTTTCCAGCTCCCAGCCAGGCCATGAGGTCGACTTGTGGATTTTTAATGAGAAATGGCTGCTTATGCCTATGCCTGACCTCCAAGGGTCTTTCTGATGCACTTCCTGGTGCAGCAGGGGCCCCTCCTCAGAGGGGCCACACTTCTTGCGTTCTCCACCATGACCTCTTCGCAGAGAGCTGTTGGGGGGGCCATCCAGGCAAGACCCCTCCTCCTCGGAGAAACACACTGCCCCATCCCCGAAAGACAGGAGCCCTTCAAAAAGGAAAAAAAAAGAAAAACTCCGTTAACAGACGGGAGGATTTGCAACAAGTTCTCTCCCTTCCTTCACGTGACCTTCCCGCCTTGGGTTGCCCTTCACGGTTTAGCTCATGGCATCACTGTTGCTGGTAAAACTCTTTAAAAATCGCTTTAACTTCCTCCATAGCTCTCCTCGGTAGGTTATGGCCCAGCAGCAGCAGAAGCAACTAGGTTGGCTAAAGAATTCACAGACAAGGGTCCTGATAAGGGGAAGGGGGAAGGAACCACATATGCAGAGCTACAAAACGGGCCAGGCAAATGAGGCTGGGGAGTCCTTGGGGGCAATAAAAACCCCTCCCCAAAGGCAGGGAAGAGGGTCCGGGCCATTTCCCCAAGAGCCCCAGAGCGCCCTCTGGTGGGCAGAGGAGGACCGGCGCCGAGAGGCGGCTGGCCAAGCTCAGCGGCTGACGGCGCCCAGGGTGGTCCAGCTCCTCTCACGGTCCCCCTCCCCACGTGCTGGAGAGGGACTCCGTGGACCCGCCTGTGTCCTTGCTGGGGACTATCAGGGAAGCGGAATCGCACCGGCTTCTTCCGGGACGTTTCTTGACCAGCCAGCCCAACACACGGCCGTGGGATTTCTGCGTGGCCTCCCATCCCAGCGCGCAGCAGATCTGCTCCTCCTCGGCTGGGATCTGCCAGGCCGGCCCCTGGGTGGGAGTCTGCACAGAGAAAGGAAATGCCCCTTCATCAGCCAAGGAAGTGGGGTCAGCCCTTGGCACGGGGGCATGAGGTTTGCCCCAGAGAGGGAGAAACTCTGGAGTCGGCCCCAGGCCAGGACCCCCATCCGCCTCTCTCCTGCCTCTGAGGGTTTGGGAGCTTCGCCCGCACGCAGCAGCTTGGGGTCAGCCGCCCCGGGTTCGAGGAGGCAGGCAGAATCCCGCAGCCTCTGTGCCTTGAAAGTCCCCTGGGGGTCATTGTTGGTTGGCCCCCAGCACCCCGTCGGTCCCGAGATCCAGGTTGGGGCACCCCACGCACCACCCAGTTCAGCCTGCAAGAAATATCCCCGGAAGCCTTTGAGGGGCGGTGAGTGGCCTGTGGGGATGTGGTGGGGAGAGGCGTTGCTGTGAGCTGCAGCTTTCATCCCCCCCACAAAAGGTGGCCATTTTCCCCGCTCCCTGGTCTGGAGTAAAGACGTTCCGCCTGGAAAGAGCAGCCCTCAACCCCCCCAACGACTCCGGGCATGGTCTTGAGGTTGGGGGGAGCCCGGTGGCTGCGGGGGCCGTTCTCCCCGGACATGGGGCTGGCCGGCCCTCCCTGGGGGTGGGGGCCGGAGGGGCTCTGAATCGCCCTCTGTGGTGGGGCTGCAGGAGGTGTGGGCACCCTGCCAGTCTAGGGAGGGGCGGGGGGTGCTGAGCCCCTGCGGAAGCCCCTCTGGGTCTGGGGGGCCCTGGAGGGGTGGCGGGTGGGGAGGGATCGGCAGTGGCGCTTCCAAGTTTGTGGACCTGTTGCGGTTTCAGTATTTCCGCACAAACAGGACCGAAAATGTGTCTGTTCCCCACACAAGTCCTAAAACTACACAGAACTCAGTTAAGAAAGGCGTGAATAGCTCGGTAGTTCTTCATGTATTCATTAAGGAAAAGTAGCGCATTTCATTGCACCTCTGAAAACTTCCCCTTGGCTCGGTGCCGGATCCCAGCCCGGCAGCCGAAGGGAACCCCACGTCGGGGCGGCCGCGGGGTCGAAAGGGGCGGGGCGGGGCGGGGCGGGGCGGCCCGGAGTCCAGCCACGGCCCCGCCCACGCCTTCGGGGGAGGCCGGACGAGCGGGCGTTGCAGCCCCGCGGCGCTAGATGGCGCTCTCGGGCTGAGCGACGCCCGCCCGGGAAGCCTCGGTCCGGCAGCGGCTGCAGCGATAGAGGACTGGACGGCTAGAGGGGACGTCGGAGGAGAGGAGGGCAGGGGCACTTCCTGTTCCGGCTTCCGCCTGGGGGAGCGGCTGGAGGGGCGCCGCGCGGTCTGGCCGGGCCGGAGCAGCCGCCGCAGCTGCGGGAGGTGAGCGGGGGGCGGGCGGGGGGGGTGCGCCTGGGCTGTTCCGGGCCCTCCGCGGGGCGGGGCCAGAGGGGAGCGCTGCCGGCGCCCCCCCGCCCCGCCCCGCCCCGCCCCGCCCCGGACGGCGTTCGCCGGTGCTGCGCGCCTCGAGGCCGGTGCGCGCCCTTCTGCGGCGGTCGCGGGTTCGGAGAGCGAATTCCAGGATTCGAACTCGGCTCTCGCAGGTCTTCTATGTGGCAAATGAGCCATAATGAATGTTAGAGGTTAATCTGCCCTTCTGGCACTTTCCCTTTTTCATTGCAACCTATGCTTTTTTGTTGTTGTTTGCACGTGCTGTGCAGCCGTTTTGTAGATAATAATGAAAGTAACACTATTATGTGACTCTTATAGGCAAAAAGGATGCCAAAAAGAGCCTGCTCGACAACCGAGAATCACAAGCAGCTTTAAAAAGGAAAGCAAATCAAGCCAGCAATCAAATCTTTTCCACTTTCTCCAGAGAACCCCAAAACTCTTCTTCCCCAGCAGCGGACAGTCGAGGGAGAGAAAAACAAGAGGAGAGTTTTTCAGCTGGAAAAAATTGAATATGTGAAACTCAAATATTATATGAAAAGATCAAGGGAGATAATTTCCAAATTGAGAAAAAGAAGGAAATATCTGTAAATCAGTGGGGAGGAAGAGGTCACTTGGATGGCCGCGTGGGGCAGAGAATAACGCAAGCCTCACCCTGCGAGGAAGGAAACAGTAGCTTGAATCAAAGCACCACCACACAAGGAATCAGAAATAGCTTTGATCTCCTTGAGAATCCAAGAATATCAGTGGTGGAAAAGCCCCACAGAGGTGCATTTTGTGGGAAAAGCACAGATTACACATCACAGCTGACCATGGACAAGAGGACCCACACCAGTGAGAAGCCCTACCAGTGTTCTCAATGCGGCAAAAGCTTTAGCAAGCACGCCACCCTGGTGAATCACAAGAGGACTCACACTGGGGAGAAACCATATGAGTGCCCGGATTGTGGGAAAAGTTTTAGTCAGAATTCCCACCTGCTGATACACCAGAGGACTCACACAGGAGAGAAACCATATCAGTGCCCGGATTGTGGGAAAAGTTTCAGTCAGAATTGCAGCCTGGTATTACACCATAGGACTCACACAGGAGAGAAACCGTATGAGTGTCTGGATTGTGGGAAAAGTTTCATTCGGAATTCTGACCTCGTGATACACCAGAGGACTCACACAGGAGAGAAACCATATGAGTGTCCAGACTGTGGGAAAAGTTTCAGTCGGAATTCCAACCTGGTGATACACCAGAGGATTCACAGAGGAGAGAAACCGTATGAGTGTCCGGACTGTGGTAAAAGTTTCAGTCAGAAATACAGACTGGTGATACACCAGAGGACTCACACAGGAGAGAAACCGTATGAGTGTCCAGATTGTGGGAAAAGTTTCAGTCAGAATTCCCAGCTGGTGGTACACCAGCGGATTCACACAGGAGAGAAACCGTACGAGTGTCCCGATTGTGAGAAAAGTTTCATTCGGAGTTCCGAACTGGTGATGCACCAGAGGACTCACACAGGAGAGAAACCCTACGAGTGTCCGGACTGTGGGAAAAGTTTCAGTCATAAATCCAGACTGGTGAAACACCAGAGGACTCACACAGGAGATAAACCATATGAGTGTCCAGATTGTGGTAAAAAGTTTAGTTGGATTTCCAGTGTGGTTATACACCAGAGGACTCACACAGGAGAGAAACCGTACGAGTGTTCGGATTGTGGTAAAAGTTTCAGTCAAAATTCCCACCTGGTGTTACACCAGAGGACTCACACAGGAGAGAAACCATATGAGTGTCCAGATTGTGGGAAAAGTTTCAGTCGGAATTCGGAACTGGTGATACACCAGAGGACTCACACAGGAGAGAAACCGTATAAGTGTCCGGATTGTGGGAAAAGTTTCAGTCGGATTTCCCACCTGGTGATACACCACAGGACTCACACAGGAGAGAAACCATATGAATGTCTGGATTGTGGGAAAAGTTTCAGTCAGAATTCCAGCCTAGTCATACACCAGAGGACTCACACAGGAGAGAAACTGTATAAATGTCCGGATTGTGGGAAAGGTTTCAGTCAGAATTCCGAACTGGTGATACACCAGAGGAGTCATACAGGAGCGAAATTGTATAAATGTCCGGATTGTGGGAAAAGTTTCAGTCGGATTTCCCACCTGGTGATACACCACAGGACTCACACAGGAGAGAAACCATATGAATGTCTGGATTGTGGGAAAAGTTTCAGTCAGAATTCCAGGCTAGTGATACACCAGAGGACTCACACAGGAGAGAAACTGTCTAAATGTCTGGATTGTGGGATAAGTTTCAGTCAGAATTCCGAACTGGTGATACACAAGAGGACTCACACAGGAGATAAACCATATGAGTGTCCAGAGTGTGGGAAAAATTTCAGTCGGAATTCCTACCTGGTGATACACCAGAGGACTCACACAGGAGAGAAACCGTATGAGTGTCCGGATTGTGGGAAAAGTTTCAGTACTAGGTCTAGCCTTATAAGTCATGTAGGTTTACACATAGGAGAGAAACCATTCAAATGCCCAGACTGTGGACGGTGCTTCACAACAAGTTCCTCCCTTAAGAGACACAAGGAAATCCACATGAGGCAGAAGGTGATGAGTGTAGGGAAGGCTTGAATTTCACTTCTCATCTCCCATTGGACATCTGGCTGAAAAGTTATTTCATTTCTGGGCTGATTCTTTTTAGTCAAACATGTCTCAGTATTAGAGATGAGGGAGGAGAGAAAAATAATGGAAAATGTTAGTTTGGGAAAGGCTAACTACACATTTCTGGCCATCAGCAAAACTTCCCAGTAAGCTGCTGCAGGCCCTAAAAGATACATGAAAAAAAGATTGGAGCACTCAGATTTTATGAGAGAAGATATTAGGGATGTTCGTGGCAGTGACAAAAGCCCTGTAAAGTTTCAGATGGAAAGGCTGTTCTGCCTCGCAGTTGAAGGTGATGGAAAAGAGCTGCAGGAATACGGAGTTGAGGAGAAAAGGCATTGTGGTTCTGAGCGCAGGAAGGACCTTCAGGTTTAGGAACAGCCCCTGCTGTGATCGTGTTTGCCTGGCGGTGCCTGCTTGTTAGCCTTTTGTGGCTGTGGGTGACAGCAGCGCCAGGAGGCTGACGCCTTTGCTACTTGCCCCGTGGTGGTGGGGATGGAGGAAAGAGTTGCCCAGTGGAAGAGGTTTCCTTTCCAGAAATGCATTGTGTAAGAACCATTTGTGCCTTTTGAGAAGGAAAGATACTGGGTAGTGTCAGCGTTGCTGTGAACGTGGGGCCAAGGTGAGGGACAGCTCCCTTCCCAAGGCATGGGAGATGTTTCCATTTCTTTCTCTCCTCTCTCCGGGCTTCTTTTTGAATTTTCCCCCCAAATCCCCAGAAATAAAGAGGAAAATTATTTGGAGCCGCTAAGTGGCATTTTAGCTATGCAGATGAATGATCCTGATTTTGCTGAGTTCAGAAGACAGCAAAGAATTCAAGGTTTGTTCATTTCAGGAGCCCGATTCAGAGATCAGCTTATAATGCCTTTTTTCCCTAGGAGATGACTTTGCATATGATCCCTTTGCAGAAGGACACTGAAGAGCCGGGACCAGGCCGGGGGTGGGGAGGAAGCAAGAGGCTCTTTTGGCCTGAGCCTCCAAATCCGAGTGGCTTCACATTTAAAGGTCTGCAAAGTTGTTTAAAATATTCAAATTATATTTAATTCTGTCCTCCTTCCTCTCTCGCTCTTTTTTGGTGCAGTATTTTGGGGCACACCTGTTATGATGTCCCATTTTATTACGATTGGGAGCTGCGAACGCTTGAAATGGTTCAGAAGCCTCTGGATCTTTGAAGGGGCCATGCTGTACGATGATGCCAAATCTTGCATTCTGAAACAGTGCTTAGAATCCACCCCAGTGAGGACAAAGTATTCTTGGTGGCCACGGAATACTAAGTGAATTTGGATATGCAAAGATACAAAGTCGACCCGTTAAATCTGACACTAAGGGAATAATTGAATACCCAGCACGGAACCCTTTTACAATAAAAAGAATAGATAAATTTGGTCTGGTGGTGAAGGGGGTGGACTAGATGCCCTTTTTCAATGTGCTCCTCAAGGGGGTGGGCTAGATGCCCGTTTAAGCCTTCTCAAGGCCCCGGGGAACTCCAGGCTGGGGCTGCCAGACTCCGAAGGGGCGCCTGGTCCTTCACTGGACAAGACAAGCGGGGCCAGAGGTCCAGGGCTTCTCCTGCGTTCTAGCTGAGCTTGAGGAATCCAGAAACACATGCACAGACAGGTTGGCTGTGCCAAGGGAAGAGGAGGAAGCTGAGGGGTGACAGCGCAGCCTTCACCACCCCAAAGGCTACTTCCTAAAGAAGGGACAGAAGAGAACAGCCTCCTAGTCCTCAAGAGGGTCAAGCGGATTAGCTTCTGGGAGGAAGGAATACAGTCTGTGCCCCAGTTGGGCAAAGCGGTCCCTTTCATGGATGCTGAAGGTCTTGTTGCTCCTCTGAAGGCAGCGAAACCTTTTTCCTCATGTCTGGGAGAATTTTGACTTCTTTTTCATGTGGCTGGGCTCACTCAAGCCACTCATGGTGCTTGGAGGCCACTGGCTGCCCTACTCCTGCTGTGGCCCAGGTTGGTCTCCCCTGCATGGGTGAGTTGGGGGAATCATAAATGCGTAACAGAGAATACTTGGAGGGGGCTTTGAAGGCCATCTAGCTGACCTCCAAGGGTCACACGGCCTGCTGTCTGGAACCCCCTCCTCCCTGGGATCCATCCGGCTTGCACCCTGGCCCTGTTTCAATGGGCCCTTCAAGCCTGGCTCTGTCTCCAGCCCCAGGGTTAGAGGGGGTGTGATGGTCTCATTTTTAAAGCATTGTTGGTTGTTTCTGGGCTTTTGATTATTTTTGCTGTTTTTCCTGTATTTTTATTGTGAGCCATGCAGGCTGTACCTGTCTGGGGCAGCCTATATTTAATTAATCAAGAAACAAATACAAATCCGCCCCCAGCAGCCCCACCGATGGCCACCCAGGTTGCTGCCCATCCTTGCAGCTTGTCAAGATCTTCCTGAATCTGGAGAGTCCCCTAAGGGGCTTGCTATATCCCTGTCTCCTTTTCTCTGCAAATTCTAATTATAAATAGGTTGAATATCAGAGATCCGCAGATTGATCCGCATATGTCAGTGAAGGGGTTTTGGTGATGAGCCTGGATCTGCCCCTCTTCCTCCCCCCACCCCCCCAGTCACCTGAGTTCATAACTCATTCCCGAAATTGACTGGTCTGGAGTTCCGGGTCCTCTGCTTTCCCGGCTGATGACAGGAGCACCTTTGCCCATCGCCACTCCTTTGGTCCTCTGCCATTCCCCCCAGCCTGTTGTTGCCGAAAGCCTTCCTTGCAAACCCTGGTTCCCTTCTGGCTCGGCTGTCCTGACTGCCCTCTGCAGAGACCCCCAACTACCTGCCGGTCCCCCCCCTTGGCAACTTTGCCCCCCTCCCCTCTTCCCTCCTTCCACCCTCTGCTCAGTGGGGCACAGTCCCTAAGCTGCCCCCTCAAGTAATTCTGACTCCGCATCTCCTAGTGGGGCCGAAGCCATCGAAGGAACGAGCGTAAAGGAGGCTGCCATTCCATGGAAGGATTAGGCTGTGGGAAAGGTGGAAAGGGCGGTTACGGTGCCAACCCGAAGGATGGGGAGAGGGCCGAATATGGATGCCAGAACCAAGGCCCTGGTGTGCAAGTCCCATGCCACGCAGAAGGTTGTACAGGCAAGAGAAAGTGGTGCTGTTAAACCTGAAGGAATGCCAAAGGGGACCGCCTCCATCGGAACGGGCAAAGGCGGCATTCCAGCGCAATGGGCATGGAGGCCCAGGGCGCAAAGCTAGAGTGAAAATAGGGAGCGAGAGAGGAAGGTGCAGGCTGCATGACGTCACAACGCTAGAATAACACCGATCGAAGTACAGAATGCGACCTCAGGTAAACCACGGCCAGTGCGGGTGAGTGAATTCTCCAGGAATCCCTCAGACGAGCCAGTGATGTTCCGCTGGTCCTTATGTGGGCCACATCTGCGTCACAAAGCGGGACCTGACCTGGGTCACCTCCAGCTGGGCCAAAGTGACTGCAGTCTTGATGTGGTCTGAGGAATCCGGCAGGTCGTTCAGATACCTTGACAGCCCTGTGGGGAGTTGGGAGAACCTGAGATGGGCACCCCCGTCTGGGCTCGGAAGGAGAAGCCCTGGCAAAGTGCCGGACCCCCAGCCAGTCACCTGGTCCAAAGGGATCCACGTTCTCCGGGGGGGGGGGGGAGCTGCAAGGGGACCCTCTTCCTCCAGAACTGCCTCAGGATCCTGCAAAGAGAGTGTCGGTATAAAGACGAGTCTTCCTTTTTTTAAAAAAGAACTTTATTTTTTTTTTTTCATGAAATAAACAAACCTACAAAGAAAAAGAGAAAAAACCAAAAAGTGTGGAAATACAAACAAAACTACTACAGGGTGACTTCCGACTTTCTACAGCAAAGATACACGTAAATCAATATCAGTCTCTTACTCCAACTTAAATTATAGTGAACGTTATTTCTATAAAACATTCCAATTCTCAATATAGCATTCCCTTCTAAAGCAAATTTTCCCTACCAGTTAAAGGACATAAGAAAACCTAATTTTTCACCTGTTAAACTAACAAACATTATCCTTCTTCACTATAGTTTACTCCTATCTGTCAACTAAACTAAGAAAAAATAACCTAATTACGTCTTACTACTATTCTTTATTTATACAAATAATATCCCCAAAATAAAAAATATATATATCCATCTCAACCTTTAAAAAAATCCTCCTGATCAACTTATTTAAACAATTATCAAGGTAAACCAAAGCGTTTAAACGAAAACAAAATAGCTTCCCAACATCTTATTTTGTTGTTTATTCATTCAGTCGCTTCCGACTCTTCGTGACTTCAGGGACCAGCCCACGCCAGAGCTTCCTGTCGGTCGTCACCACCCCCAGCTCCCCCAGGGACGAGTCTGCCACCTCCAGAATGTCATCCATCCACCTTGCCCTTGGTCGGCCCCTCTTCCTTTTGCCTTCCACTCTCCCTAGCACCAGCATCTTCTCCAGGGTGTCTTGTCTTGTGAAGTGGCCCATTCCAGTCCATTTCAGTTCACTGACGCCCAAAATGTCTGTCTTTAATCTTGACATCTCACCAAGAACCACATCCAATTTGCCCTGGCTTATAGATCTTACGTTCCAGGTTCCAATGGTGTGTTGATCCTTAGAACGTCGGATTCGCCGTTCACCACCAGCACCGTCGGCCGCTAGCCGTCCTTTCGGCTTTGAGCTAGCTGCGTCATCACGTTTGGGGCTAGTTGAGCTCATCCTCTGTTCCTCCCCAGTAGCATTTTGACCATCTTCCGACCTGGGGTCTCATCTTCCGATGGTATACCGACATATCTCTGGTTGTACTGATCCATTTAGTTTTCACGGCAAGAATACTGGGGTGGGTTGCCATTACCTTCCCCAAGGATCGCATTTAGTCTGACCTCTCTGTCATGACCTTCCTGTCTTGGGTGGCCCTTCACGGTTTAGCTCATGGTGTCACTGAGGTGCTCAAGCTCCAGCACCGCGACAAGGTGACGATCTGTTGCTGAAGACGGTACTTATGACGGGGCTAAACAAGATTCAAATGCCAGAGTTAGGTTGAAAGTAGCCAGCAGGCAAGAAGTCTGTGTCCCTCTCTGTGTGTTTGTGTGTAAATGTGGAGAGCGAGAGGGAGGGGGAGAGACTTTATCCTATCCTCCGTATGCTTCCTGTTACGCTCTCCCTGAGTCCTGCTCTCCACTATAATGGTCTTCCTCTTTCATGATCTTCCTTGCTGACCAGGGAAGGAGCCAGAGAGATGCCCCAGGAAGGGGACCAGCAGCCCCCTCCTCCCTCTACAAGGGTCTGCAAAGATGGCGGGAGGCACCCTCACCTGCAGCCAGGGGTGGGTCTGGTAGTGGGCAGGTTGAAGGGGGACCCCGCCGTTCCTTCAGGGGAACCCCCAAGAGCCAAAGGCACACCTGACCAGGCAGCTCTCGGCTCCTCTCCCTCCTTGGAGCCAAAAGGTTTCCAGCTCCCAGCCAGGCCATGAGGTCGACTTGTGGATTTTTAATGAGAAATGGCTGCTTATGCCTATGCCTGACCTCCAAGGGTCTTTCTGATGCACTTCCTGGTGCAGCAGGGGCCCCTCCTCAGAGGGGCCACACTTCTTGCGTTCTCCACCATGACCTCTTCGCAGAGAGCTGTTGGGGGGGCCATCCAGGCAAGACCCCTCCTCCTCGGAGAAACACACTGCCCCATCCCCGAAAGACAGGAGCCCTTCAAAAAGGAAAAAAAAAGAAAAACTCCGTTAACAGACGGGAGGATTTGCAACAAGTTCTCTCCCTTCCTTCACGTGACCTTCCCGCCTTGGGTTGCCCTTCACGGTTTAGCTCATGGCATCACTGTTGCTGGTAAAACTCTTTAAAAATCGCTTTAACTTCCTCCATAGCTCTCCTCGGTAGGTTATGGCCCAGCAGCAGCAGAAGCAACTAGGTTGGCTAAAGAATTCACAGACAAGGGTCCTGATAAGGGGAAGGGGGAAGGAACCACATATGCAGAGCTACAAAACGGGCCAGGCAAATGAGGCTGGGGAGTCCTTGGGGGCAATAAAAACCCCTCCCCAAAGGCAGGGAAGAGGGTCCGGGCCATTTCCCCAAGAGCCCCAGAGCGCCCTCTGGTGGGCAGAGGAGGACCGGCGCCGAGAGGCGGCTGGCCAAGCTCAGCGGCTGACGGCGCCCAGGGTGGTCCAGCTCCTCTCACGGTCCCCCTCCCCACGTGCTGGAGAGGGACTCCGTGGACCCGCCTGTGTCCTTGCTGGGGACTATCAGGGAAGCGGAATCGCACCGGCTTCTTCCGGGACGTTTCTTGACCAGCCAGCCCAACACACGGCCGTGGGATTTCTGCGTGGCCTCCCATCCCAGCGCGCAGCAGATCTGCTCCTCCTCGGCTGGGATCTGCCAGGCCGGCCCCTGGGTGGGAGTCTGCACAGAGAAAGGAAATGCCCCTTCATCAGCCAAGGAAGTGGGGTCAGCCCTTGGCACGGGGGCATGAGGTTTGCCCCAGAGAGGGAGAAACTCTGGAGTCGGCCCCAGGCCAGGACCCCCATCCGCCTCTCTCCTGCCTCCGAGGGTTTGGGAGCTTCGCCCGCACGCAGCAGCTTGGGGTCAGCCGCCCCGGGTTCGAGGAGGCAGGCAGAATCCCGCAGCCTCTGTGCCTTGAAAGTCCCCTGGGGGTCATTGTTGGTTGGCCCCCAGCACCCCGTCGGTCCCGAGATCCAGGTTGGGGCACCCCACGCACCACCCAGTTCAGCCTGCAAGAAATATCCCCGGAAGCCTTTGAGGGGCGGTGAGTGGCCTGTGGGGATGTGGTGGGGAGAGGCGTTGCTGTGAGCTGCAGCTTTCATCCCCCCCACAAAAGGTGGCCATTTTCCCCGCTCCCTGGTCTGGAGTAAAGACGTTCCGCCTGGAAAGAGCAGCCCTCAACCCCCCCAACGACTCCGGGCATGGTCTTGAGGTTGGGGGGAGCCCGGTGGCTGCGGGGGCCGTTCTCCCCGGACATGGGGCTGGCCGGCCCTCCCTGGGGGTGGGGGCCGGAGGGGCTCTGAATCGCCCTCTGTGGTGGGGCTGCAGGAGGTGTGGGCACCCTGCCAGTCTAGGGAGGGGCGGGGGGTGCTGAGCCCCTGCGGAAGCCCCTCTGGGTCTGGGGGGCCCTGGAGGGGTGGCGGGTGGGGAGGGATCGGCAGTGGCGCTTCCAAGTTTGTGGACCTGTTGCGGTTTCAGTATTTCCGCACAAACAGGACCGAAAATGTGTCTGTTCCCCACACAAGTCCTAAAACTACACAGAACTCAGTTAAGAAAGGCGTGAATAGCTCGGTAGTTCTTCATGTATTCATTAAGGAAAAGTAGCGCATTTCATTGCACCTCTGAAAACTTCCCCTTGGCTCGGTGCCGGATCCCAGCCCGGCAGCCGAAGGGAACCCCACGTCGGGGCGGCCGCGGGGTCGAAAGGGGCGGGGCGGGGCGGGGCGGGGCGGCCCGGAGTCCAGCCACGGCCCCGCCCACGCCTTCGGGGGAGGCCGGACGAGCGGGCGTTGCAGCCCCGCGGCGCTAGATGGCGCTCTCGGGCTGAGCGACGCCCGCCCGGGAAGCCTCGGTCCGGCAGCGGCTGCAGCGATAGAGGACTGGACGGCTAGAGGGGACGTCGGAGGAGAGGAGGGCAGGGGCACTTCCTGTTCCGGCTTCCGCCTGGGGGAGCGGCTGGAGGGGCGCCGCGCGGTCTGGCCGGGCCGGAGCAGCCGCCGCAGCTGCGGGAGGTGAGCGGGGGCGGGCGGGGGAGGCGCCGGGGCTGTTCCGGGCCCTCGGCGGGGCGGGGCCAGAGGGGAGCGCTGCCGGCGCCCCCCCGCCCCGCCCCGCCCCGCCCCGCCCCGGACGGCGTTCGCCGGTGCTGCGCGCCTCGAGGCCGGTGCGCGCCCTTCTGCGGCGGTCGCGGGTTCGGAGAGCGAATTCCAGGATTCGAACTCGGCTCTCGCAGGTCTTCTATGTGGCAAATGAGCCATAATGAATGTTAGAGGTTAATCTGCCCTTCTGGCACTTTCCCTTTTTCATTGCAACCTATGCTTTTTTGTTGTTGTTTGCACGTGCTGTGCAGCCGTTTTGTAGATAATAATGAAAGTAACACTATTATGTGACTCTTATAGGCAAAAAGGATGCCAAAAAGAGCCTGCTCGACAACCGAGAATCACAAGCAGCTTTAAAAAGGAAAGCAAATCAAGCCAGCAATCAAATCTTTTCCACTTTCTCCAGAGAACCCCAAAACTCTTCTTCCCCAGCAGCGGACAGTCGAGGGAGAGAAAAACAAGAGGAGAGTTTTTCAGCTGGAAAAAATTGAATATGTGAAACTCAAATATTATATGAAAAGATCAAGGGAGATAATTTCCAAATTGAGAAAAAGAAGGAAATATCTGTAAATCAGTGGGGAGGAAGAGGTCACTTGGATGGCCGCGTGGGGCAGAGAATAACGCAAGCCTCACCCTGCGAGGAAGGAAACAGTAGCTTGAATCAAAGCACCACCACACAAGGAATCAGAAATAGCTTTGATCTCCTTGAGAATCCAAGAATATCAGTGGTGGAAAAGCCCCACAGAGGTGCATTTTGTGGGAAAAGCACATACTACAGATCACAGCTGATCATGCACAAGAGGACCCACACCAGCGAGAAGCCCTATCAATGTTCTCAGTGCGGCAAAAGCTTTAGCAAGCACGCCACCCTGGTGAATCACAAGAGGACTCACACCGGGGAGAAACTGTATGAGTGTCCGGATTGTGTGAAAAGATTCAGTTTGAAGTCCAAGCTGGTGATACACCAGAGGACTCACACAGGAGAGAAACCATATCAGTGTCCGGATTGTGGGAAAAGCTTCAGTCAGAATTGCAGCCTGGTGTTACACCATAGGACTCACACAGGAGAGAAACCGTATGAGTGTCCAGACTGTGGGAAAAGTTTCATTCGGAATTCTGACCTCGTGATACACCAGAGGACTCACACAGGAGAGAAACCGTATGAGTGTCCAGACTGTGGGAAAAATTTCAGTCGGAATTCCAACCTGGTGATACACCAGAGGATTCACAGAGGAGAGAAACCGTATGAGTGTCCGGATTGTGGGAAAAGGTTCAGTCAGAAATCCAGATTGGTGATACACCAGAGGACTCACACAGGAGAGAAACCGTATGAATGTCCAGATTGTAGGAAAAGGTTCAGTCAGAATGCCCACCTTGTGATACACCAGAGAACTCACACAGGAGAGAAACCGTATGAGTGTCCAGATTGTGGGAAAGGTTTCATTCGGAGTTCTGAACTGGTGATGCACCAGAGGACTCACACAGGAGAGAAACCATATGAGTGTCCGGATTGTGGGAAAAGGTTCAATCAGAATTCCAAGCTGGTGAAACACCAGAGGACTCACACAGGAGAGAAACCATATGAGTGTCCAGATTGTAGGAAAAGTTTCAGTCAGAATTCCCAGCTTGTGAAACACCAGCGGACTCACACAGGAGAGAAACCGTATGAGTGTCCAGATTGTGCGAAACGTTTTAGTCGAATTTCCAACGTGGTCATACACCAGAGGATTCATACAGGAGAGAAACCATATGAGTGTCCAGATTGTGGGAAAAGGTTCAGTCAGAATTCCTACCTGCTGATACACCAGAGGACTCACACAGGAGAGAAACCGTACAAGTGTCTAGATTGTGGGAAAAGTTTCAGTCGGAATTCTGAACTGGTGATACACCAGAGGACTCACACAGGAGAGAAACCGTATAAGTGTCCGGATTGTGGAAAAAGTTTCAGTCGCATTTCCCACCTGGTGATACACCACAGGACTCACACAGGAGAGAAACCATATGAGTGTCCAGACTGTGAGAAAAGTTTCAGTCAGAATTCCCACCTGGTGGTACACCAGAGGACTCACACAGGAGAGAGACTGTAGGAGTATCCAGATTGTGGGAAAAGTTTCGTTTGGAAATCCAACCTAGTGACACACCAGAGAATTTACGCAGGAGAGAAACTGTATGAATGTCCGGATTGTGGGAAAAGTTTCAGTACTAGGTCTAGCCTTATAAATCATGTAGCTTTACGCATTGGAGAGAAACCATTCAAATGCCCAGACTGTGGACGGTGCTTCACAACAAGCTCTTCCCTTAAGAGACACAAGGAAACCCACATGAGGCAGAAGGTGATGAGTGTAGAGAAGGCTTGAATTTCACTTCTCATCTCCCATTGGACATCCAGCTGAAAAGTTTCATATTTCATTTCTGAGCTGATTCTTTTTAGTCAAACATGTCTCAGTATTAGAGATGAGGGAGGAGAGAAAAATAATGGAAAATGTTAGTTTGGGAAAGGCTAACTACACCTTTCTGGCCACCAGCAGAACTTCCCAGTAAGCTGCTGTAGGCCCTAAAAGATACATGAAAAAAAGATTGAAGCACTCAGATTTTATGAGAGAAGATATTAGGGATGTTCGTGGCAGTGACAAAAGCCCTGTAAAGTTTCAGATGGAAAGGCTGTTCTGCCTCGCAGTTGAAGGTGATGGAAAAGAGCTGCAGGAATACGGAGTTGAGGAGAAAAGGCATTATGGTTCTGAGCGCAGGAAGGACCTTCAGGTTTAGGAACAGCCCCTGCTGTGATCGTGTTTGCCTGGCGGTGCCTGCTTGTTAGCCTTTCGTGGCTCTGGGTGACAGCAGCGCCAGGAGGCTGACCCCTTTGCTACATCCCCCTTGGTGGTGGGTATAGAGGAAAGAGTTGCCCAGTGGGAGAGGTTTCCTTTCCAGAAATGCATTGTGTAAGAACCATTTGTGCCTTTTGAGAAGGAAAGATACTGGGTAGTGTCAGCGTTGCTGTGAACGTGGGGCCAAGGTGAGGGACAGCTCCCTTCCCAAGGCATGGGAGATGTTTCCATTTCTTTCACTCCTCTCTCCGGGCTTCTTTTTGAATTTTCCCCAGAAATCCCTACAAGTAAAGAGGAACATTATTTGGAGCCGCTAAGTGGCATTTTAGCTATGCAGATGAATGATCCTGATTTTGCTGAGTTCACAAGACAGCAAAGAATTCAAGGTTTGTTCATTTCAGGAGCCCGATTCAGAGATCAGCTTATAATGCCTTTTTTCCCTAGGAGATGACTTTGCATATGATCCCTTTGCAGAAGGACACTGAAGAGCCGGGACCAGGCCGGGGGTGGGGAGGAAGCAAGAGGCTCTTTTGGCCTGAGCCTCCAAATCCGAGTGGCTTCACATTTAAAGGTCTGCAAACTTGTTTTTCCTGTAGAGCCTTCAAACAGAACTTTTTTATACTTAATTGAAGGTTTTACCATATATTCTAATTTTCTTCGGTATCTTTTTTTTACAGCACTCATGAGTTAATCCTGCTATCGCTTCCATCTGTCAGATGCAAAAGGATGTTTTTTCAGGAGCTGGTGAATTTCTGCCTCTTTTGCAACCCTTGAAGGATGGAAGTTCAAGGCGGTGGGTTGGCGAGAGGAGGAGAATCGCAGCCTGGGCCTTCTGCCGAGACCCACCAGCTTCGTTTCACGCCTCTCTTTCTTTTGAGGGAGGGGAATGGGGAGGGGAGTAGAGGCCATCTAGTCTGTCCCCAGGAACTCTTGGCCTGCTTGTTGCTCCAGACCCTGCAACCTCTCCTGCTCAGCACAGACCCCCATTCAGGGCAGTGGCTGCAACCATCCACCCCACAGCCCCTTAACCTGAAATCCCCCTTAACCTGAATTCCCTCTTGTGCTTAGCCCAGACTACCAGATCTAGAAAGATTCCAGATGCCCCACATGTACCAGCCACCCTGGGATCCCCCATTCCTGAGAAGTGATCTGAGGGATCAACTGCTCTCTCCTCAGCAGAGCCCCAACCTTTTCTTCCTTCCTGGGATCCCCATTGTTTCTCCATCTCATCTCTCCCGGCACTGAATCCACAGCAGCTGCATCTATGTCAATTCCCTTTGCTTTTTTATATATCAAATTTATTCCCCACCCATCTCACTCAGAGAGGAATGTTTTATGTAAAATAGGAATAACACATTAATTAAAATACAATAAAACAATAAAACGGTACAATAAAAACAGTCTTCTTAATAATATGTTCGAAGAGGTGGACAGGAAAAAGTTCTTAATTTCCAGGGAGCGTCTTTAGGGTGCCAACCCCATGCAAGATGGCACAGCCAGGTCTTTACTCCTTTCTGGAAGGCTGGGAGAGTGAGGGCTCACCTCACCTCTAGGTTATTTTGTTATTTGCTATACAACAATAAATAATAAAACAATAAACTCTGAAAGGGCCACAAGTATTGATTTTGCCATTATTGTACAAATAAATTTTAATGAGTAGGCAAATTCACAAATACGGAATCTGCAAATAACGAAAATCGACTGTACAACATTAAAATAATGTCCTCCACCAAACAGACCTTCTGGCTGTAGGAGAAGCTTTGGTTCACATTTGTATCTGGAGAAAAATACAGGTAGTCCTCGCTTAATTACCACAATTTAGACTGGCATTTAGATTGCTAAATGAAGCAATCTTTAAGCGAATCCAGACCCAATTTTACGACCATTTTTGCAGCAGTCTTCAAGCAAATTACATGGTCGTTAAGTGAATCATGCAGTGTCCTACTGATTTTGCTTATTGGATGTGGGCTGGGAAGGTCAAAAATGGTGATCTCTTGACTGTGGGATGCTGCAACCGTGGTAAATGTGTGATGGTTGCCAAGGACCTGAATTGCAATTACCTGACCCCGGGGACACTTGTGACAGTTGTAAGTGTGAGGAACAGTTGTAAGTCATTTTTTTCAGCGCTGTCATAACTCCAGACAGTCGCTAAACAAACGGTTGTTAAGCGAAGACTAGCTGTAGATCTGACAAACAAGACTTCACCCCTTCCTCCCCGTCTTTTGGACAGGACCAGGATCAGCCCAGCTCCCCCCTTGCCTGATCCTATCAGGAGCGGACTGACCCTCCCCTCCCCAGAGGAGGCCCCTCACCATCCCCCAACCAGAGGAGAGATGCCTCCCCCCACCACACCCAGCCCTGAGAAGGGAAGGTCAACAGAGTCACCAGCCGAGGAGCCCCAACAGGACACGCCCCCCATTCTCTCAATGTTCCACCCTCTCTCCGGGACATGCCCCCCATTCTCCTGACATTCTGTCTCCCTGAGGAGGGGCTTCCCCGCTCTGCCGCCCCCCCAAGTGGCCCCTTTGCCTAACCTGTAAGGATGGAGAACCCAGGGACAATGGTTAATTGCACCTGGGTGCTCTAACCTTACACATCAAAGGTAAGGAAGGATAGAGGAGAGACTACAGGCAATGGAGGGGCAAGGGATAAGAAGAGAGCAGATGGCAGCAACCCCATTCACAACTGAGAGACTGAGAGGCCACCATCACACAAGCTGTCAACGCAGAGGAAGGGGCGGGACAAAGAAAGGGAGGACAAAGGCGGGAGGAAGTGGAGCCAGTTGTGGCCTTGACAGTCCGAGGTAAAGACCTAATAAAGAACTGCGCATCTCCATCGTGGCTTGTGCTGCGAGTTTCTGAGATTAGGCCTTAAAATAAAAACCTCACAGAAAGCCACAGCTGACAGCATGGAGGGCTTACTGGAGGGAACGGAATGCCCCAACGCTGACCCACATCAGGCAACGACATGGGGAGATACTGCGGATACCCCGGAAGGCCGATCACCTCAAACGAGGGGAGAACGGAGGAGGCCAAACTACAGAACCGCAGAGGCCTACCCAGAGGAAACCCCGAGGTGATTAGAAGCTCTGCACACCCCACTGAGTGAAACGTGGTTCCCAAGCAACCTGCATACCCCAGAAACTCCATCGCAGGAGAGCATAGAGGGAGAAAGAGCAGAAAACCCCGGCCCCAAAACGAGAGGCTTACCAGCGGGATAGGAGAGCAGAGTGACGAGGCCGAAACAAGACATGGCGGCTCTATGCGGGGCCGTAAAATGCCTGCTCCAGAGGTTGCAGTCAGAACACCAGACATTCAAAATGGAACAGCGACAGCCAGCAAGGGAGATGGGCACCCTCTACAGGAGAAAACGGAACGCAGGAGAGAGTGGAGCTAACTGAAGGCGGGAGATTTGAATTAAGGAACGGAGCTGAAGCGAACAGCGTGGCAGCAATAGGGAGAGGGGTGCGACCCAGCCAGACATCTAGGATAGAGCTGCTTAGAAAAGGAGGATTACCCACCTGGGGGGAGATGGCACGAGGCCCTGAAGAGGCAGTGAACCCGACTCTAAGGGAGGCACAGGGAGCATGCAAAGAGAGAGGGCCGGCTGCAGTCAGAACACCAGACATTCAAAATGGAACAGCAACAGCCATCCCGGAGCTACAAGGGAGATGGGCACCCTCTATGGGAGAAAGCAGAATAAGCCCAGACACAACAAGGAGGCCCACAAACTGGGGAGGTGTCACCCCAGGCACTTGGCAGTTAGAACCACCAATCACAGGGGGGCTGAGCAGCCCAAGAGTGAGGGAGGAGTTTTTTGGGGACAGAGGCCTCAGTATCAAATTCACTGGAGACCCCAAGCAACTCGCATGTTTTGTAACACATGTCAGAGGGTTTATGAGTGAATTTGAAGGAACATTTTGCTCAGAGGATGCCAAAGTGCGCTATGTATCGAGGCGCCTCAGGGCAGAGGCAGCTGAATGGCTGGAGGGACTACATGAGGCAGCAGCCCCTGAACTCCAAAACCTTCAGAATTTCATGAAGGCACTAAAAGAACGCTTTGAGGACCCACTGGCTACAATGAGAGCCAGAGCCAGCATGCAACCATAAGACAAGGGACCAAATTGGTTTCTGACTATGCTATAGAGTTAAAACTCTAGCAGGAAGGCTAACTGACTGGCCAGAGTCCCTAAGGATTGAGTATTTCAAGGGAGGCTTGTGCCCCGAGATCCTAGAGTGGTCCCTAGCACGAGGAAACCCCAAATCGCTGAGAGACTGGATATGCCTAGCAGGAGAGGTAGAGGAAGTGCGAGCCCAAGTGCGACGCCAACAATGATCGTATGTCACGGGACAGCGCTACAACACTACAAAAGACCCCAGTGGGCGATGGGTGGCGGACCGGCCATGGGCTGAAGAAAAAGAACGAAGAGCACGTAGAGGCTTGTGCTTTCGATGTGGGAAGGAGGGACACCGAGCAGCCAACTTCCCAGGCCCCATGAAGCAGGGGCAGCCCAAGACCAACGCAAGCAACCCAAAGGCCCCAGTTAAGAAAGTCAAGACACTGGCAGCGGCAGCCTCTGAGAAGGGACGGCGTGAGTCGTATGAGGACTCCGAAGCCTCTACCAAAGATGATGTCATGTTCACCGTTCTGGTGTTTCTGCATCGTAAGGGTTCGCTTGCCATGGTGCTGATACGTGTCCTGGCTGGGAGGGTGCTGCTGCGAGCCTTGTACTGAAGACGTGCTGATCTGTGCCAGGAGGAATGTGTTTAGACTATCTCTGAAATGTCAAGGTCTCTTTGCCCGTTGAGCAGCAGAGCTCATTAGGAGCACCTGGGAATGTGGGGTGAACTGTATGTGAGGGAGGGGCTGGGCTGCTGTTTGTAAAGATGCTATTTAGTTTGAGTTTAGGCGCGCTTTTCTCATTCTCAGCTTTTTACCTGTTCGCACCCTTTTCTAAATAAACTCAGAACCTGAATTGTCATTTTGAGTCTGAGAGTTTTATTGGAATTAAGGCAACCATCACATAAAGCTGAGAATCATTTTCCAAACCAACCTCGCTGCTCTTTACCAGAAAATTTTCTTGTGAAAGAGGATTCAGCGATGGCTGAAGGGGGAGAGGATCTTACAGAGTTCGAGGAACAGGCAGAACAAGCTCCAGAGTCAACATTCATGAGCAGGGACCCGAGCCCTGTCCCCGCTCAAGCAACCTCTCAGTCGGGGGACTCCTATTCTACAGCAGGATCAAAGAAACCCCCGCAGGACGACGGGGTGGGACAGGAGCAATTTCTATGGGATGCGCTGGTGGATCCTCAGCCCGGGCCATCCCGCTCTACATGGAAGCTCCGCTGGCCAGACACTCCGCTGGGGGTGCCCCCAGAGGTGTCAAGGAGCCCTCCGCAGGAGGGACCGGGGCTGGAGGACTCCGCCACGCCAGACTGAATTAGGGTCCTGGAATCCAAGATCGAATCCATGGAACATGTCTTGCGCTCCATGTCAGCTGCATTTGGGGATCTTGTAAGAATCGTCAAAGGTCCCGGGGTGTTGCGGCTGCCTAGCCTCCCGCCTTCCCCCTCACAGGCTCAGGGAGGGAGCACCCCACCACGGGGCTTGTCAGCAGGCCTGCAGGGATCCACTCCCATAGGGGTGGCTCCAAGGCAGCCATCCAGTGGGGTTCAACAGATTGGAGGAACCCCCCGGGACTTCCCGGTAAAGTTTGATGGTGACCCCACTAACCTGTCCTTTCTCACCAATGCCGCCAGCTTCATGAGACGGCATGGCCACCTCTTCCCTTCGGAGGAAGAGAAGATAGCGGCGGTGGCCACGAAATTGAAAGGCAGAGCTGCTGACTGGTATGTCCAGCTGTTGGAAATTGGGGCTCCAGCCCTGGCCTCATTCGATGCCTTTTTGGCTGCCTTGAAGCACTACTTTGAAGATCCCTTGGCTAAAGAAAGAGCTAAGGACGCACTTAAAGCACTTGTGCAGGGGCAAAAGCCTGTTGCTGACTATGCACTGGAATTCAAAGTTTTGGAAGGCAAAGTTCCCGAATGGTCCGAGGCCACCTTGATTGATCGCTTTAAGGATGGCCTCAATCGCACAACTCAGGGACAGCTGGCCTATGATTGTCAAGGCGCTTGACGACGCAAAGGCTGATTACAAAAAATACGCTGATAGGAGATCCGAGTGGCCCCTAAAAATGGGAGACATGGTTTATCTCTCTACTAAATACTTGAAATTGAATCAGCCATCAAAGAAACTTGGCCCACAGTATGTCGGCCCGTTTCCAATCACTTATCAACAATGTCACAGTGCAACTTCGACTTCCAAAAACATTGCACAAGATTCAGAGTCTTCCATTGCTGTCTTCTTAAACCAGTATGAACATTGAACAATGGCACCCTAAACCACCCCCTCCCACCCCCACACTGGTTCACGGTGAACAACACTTTGAGATACAAGAAATTCTGGACTCCAGACTATGTCGGGGGGCTTACAATACTTAGTATGATGGAAACACCTGCCAGACACAGAGGATGAGTGGGTGGTGAGCCACCATGTCCGTGTACCTCGTCTAGTCAGGGTGTTCCATAAGCAATATCCCACTAAACCTACATAGCTTAAATATAATGCCTTGTCATATGTACCTCCTAATTAGCTTTTTCTTTTGCCAGATGCCTCCGTATCCAGGGGGGGGCATCTTTCTGCAGGGAGGCGGCATGTAAGGATGGAGAACCCAGGGACAATGGTTAATTGCACCTGGGTGCTCCAACCTTGCACATCAAAGGGAAGGAAGGAGAGACTACGAGCAGCGGAGGGGCAAGGGATAAGAAGAGGGCAGGTGGCAGCAACCCCGTTCACAGCTGAGAGACCGAGAGGCCACCATCACGCAAGCTGTCAGCGCAGAGGAAGGGGCGGGACAAAGAAAAGGCGGGGGGACAAAGGAGGGAGGCGGGAGGACGTGGAGCCAGTTGTGGCTTTGACAGTCCGAGGTAAAGACCTAATAAAGAACTGCGCATCTCCATCGTGGCTTGTGCTGCAAGTTTCTGAGATTAGGCCTTAAAATAAAAACCTCACATAACCATAAAACGACGCAGGGATGGGGACCAGGAGCTGCCCAGCTCCCCAAACTGGTCAGCCTGTCAGATCCCCAGGATTTCTCCCCCTGTACCCCTCAACTTCTATAAAAACCTTTGTTTTTCCATTGTTTGGAGTTCCTGTTCTTGGGTCCAGCAAGGGCTTCTGAGGAAGGGAAGCATCACTGCCCCCTTTAATGCTGGAGGAAGCGCCCCCTCCCTCAAGGAGGACAGTGCCACTGGGGGAGGGGTCTGCGCGTCTGAGAACATCCTCTGGATTTCAGAGGCACCCATGCAGCTAGTCTGAGATCCCGCTGCAGTGGGGGGGGGGGGAGTGACTGAAGAGAACTGCACCCTGCAGCCCCAGCCTTGCTTGTGGGATTTTTGAGCTGAACGGCCGCCGGCCTAAGCCAGCCTCAGAATCTAAGCCAATTTGGGCAGAGGGAGCTCCCCCTGACCTCCGCGAGTGTTCCCTGTTCCATCCAGGGCCTCAACCCCGCATGCAGAATCCTGGAAAAGCCGTATTCCATGTTGTTGCTTATATTTTCAGGCTTGGCAGGAAGGGGATGTTCCTTGGATATGTTTTCCTACTGAAATCTTTATATATTCAGGTTTGAGCACTCTATGAGCTGCTAGCAAGCGGCAGGCCTGGGTCCCAGTGTTGGGACCCAGAAGACGAGCAGAGTCAGGCCTGGCATTTGGATGGGCAGTCCCAGGACTGAAGGCCCACCTGGGAAGCTGGAGAGCCTCCCGGACAAGGCCTTCCGCAGCATCACCCAGAAAAGTGCACGGAACTGCCAGGCATCCAGACGGCACCAACCTATTAATTAGATTACTCTAACTGCTGAGTGGCTTGTTTAATACAGAAGCAAAAGCCTGTCAAATCAGCCCATCCATTCCAAGCCTGCAGTTGCAGCTTGGCGGGGCCGTTCCAAAGGCCTAAATTATCACAGAAAACACAGAGGAGGAAATTCAGACCCAGATTTTAATGGAAAATGTCTGATTATGATAAAAAAAAAAAAAAGGTGAGCACACAACGTTGAACAGGCAGCCACATGATGTTGTGAATTCTCCTCACTTGGAGGTCTTCAGAGGGGGGCTGGAGGGTCCCCACCAGAGATGCTCTAATACAGCAATTCTCCAGGCATGGTCAGAGGACCCCCGGGGGTCCCCCAAGACCCTTGCAGGGGTCCACAAAACCAAAATTATTTGCCAGGCTATGTTGAAAAATACTACAATATTAAAATCCCATCAAACAATCGTGAGAAGGGGTAGCAGCTGCACATGCATCAATTTTAATTTTGAATACGGCAAATGTTGATGAACACAGCCTGCCTACCTGGCGGGCTTCGAAGCAGAGCGGCCTGAGCCATTCCTGGAGCACAAAGCCCTCCATGGCTCGTGGCCCACGAGCCCCAAAGGAAGGGAGGAGATGCCTCTGACCCCCCCACCCCAGGGATGCAATTTCCTTGCGGGATGAACCCGGAGGCCTCCTTGGCCACTAAGGAAGCAAAAGGTGCCCCGGATGGGCCTGACCCCTCTTCCTTGCCTGCCTCCAGGCTGCCTCTCAGGAGCAGCCACCAAATGGCCACCAGCTAACGTTCCTCCCGCATCTGCTCCAGCGGTCACGCACAAGAGATGCTGACAAGGTCCAACTCCGACTGCAGATTCTGGCTTGCCAGAGGACTGCAGAGCCAGAGGCCAGGTTCAGATATAACCCTGGAATCCCAGTGCCAGTTACACGTACGTGCTCCTTTCTGCCCTGACAAAGACTTATTCTCAAGCAAGGCTGCCAAGGCTCCTCCTTCCAGGCAGCCCTCAGCAAGCAGGCCTCTTCCTTCACCCAGCCTGGACCTGAGGGCAGAGCGGAGAATCGGAAGTCCTTGAAAAGGGGAAGCCCAGAGACCCCCTTGAGCCCCTGCCTGGAGCCACCAACCCAACTCTCCCCAAAGGACAAAGAGTGGCTTGGGCTGGTCTCTGCCACCGTGGTGGGCAAACTGTCATTTCTGGCAGAGGCTCCCCGTCATTCTTGGGCTGGTGGGCACCGCTGGCATTTGGAGAGCGAGGTCCAGAGACTCACAAAACAGGTACTGTAGCAGGTGATGTCAATCATCACACAGCCCTTCATCAAAAGACCACTCTCTGAAATCTCTTAATTGTTCATTGCAGAGAAATGCCAGGCCCATATGGACATCACCCCGCGGTTTTATGTACTAACACTATATGCAAATACGTTGCTTTTGATTCTTATGCTCAATAACAAAGGAACAAGTAAGTTTTTAACTCATTGTGTACCTGAGTTCTCTGTATCTAATGTGGAGAATAGGTTGTGTTTTAGGTCATATTTATGCAGAAATATTGAAAATTGAAAAGCAGCACTGTATCCACACTGCAGTTGTTATGGTCCATCGAAGCGCTCCAGACTCCTACAAAGGCAAGTCCCTGTGGTTTTCTCAGCCGGGTTTTCGGAAGTGGTTTGCCCAGGCCCTCCTTGGAGGGCCGAGGGGGAGGGATTGGCCCCAAGCCCACCAGCAGGCTTTGTGCCTGAGGCGGGACTCGAACTCACTGTCTCCCAGCTCCTAGCCTAGTACCTCAACCACCAGACCAACCTGGCACTTTTCTCTCGAGCTGTGCCCACTATAGACCGAGCTGATTTTATGCCATGCAGAAAATGCGCCTGGGGAGGCTGTTCTTTTTAGCCAAAGCAGGACCGCTGCAGATGGACCGAGCAGAGCCACGTGTCTGCTGGTGGGGAGAGCCACAGAGGAAATTGGGGAAGCATCCAGAGATGCTCAGGTAAGAGAAGGTAGGAGGAGGCCGCTCAGGCCGGCTTCACCCTCATCCCCCACGTCTGAGAGGGAGGAGGGGGAAGCGCAAGCCGGCCTGCCAGACTCCTTTGCTGGAGCCGGTCTCAGCGAGGGAGCTCCAGGGAAGTCAGGCTCCTGAGCTGGCCTGCGTCGAAGGGCTGGCTGCTGGCGGCTCTCTCAGGTCAGCCCTGGCAGAACTCAGGCGGGGAGCAGGCGACCAGCCCCGGCCTCTGCCCGCAGGCACCGCCGGCTGCTCCGCCTCCCGCGCTTCGCGGCCCCAGACCGGGAGGGAAACGCCGCCGAAGCGAGAGGCCGCGAGGAAAGCAGGGTCCGCGTCCGGCCCGCGCTCCCTGGCCTCTCGGTAGCCCGTGGGCGGCGGCTCCCCGAGCAGGGGCGCGCAAGGCGCCGCCCTGCCCCCGCCAGGCGCCTGCTGGAGGGACGCGGCTCGGCCCGAGCCCGCCGCGCAGGCAAGAGCCCGTCCGGGTGGGCCGCCGCCGCCCGGGGCGCGGCTGGGAGGCGGGGACCGCCGGAGAGCAGCTCAGCGGCCCCCCTCCTGGTGCTGGGAGGGGAAGCCCCCGGCCGCGTTCCCATCAGCGCGTGGCCTCGTGCCCCGCCCCGGCCCAGCACGCGGCGACCCGGCAGGGAAGCGAAGGCCTGGGGGCACCAACCACCCCCCTCAACACTAGCGCTTCAGCTGCCGGAGGCCCCGGTCGCAGCCCTTCCAGCCTGGCCTGGTGGGGAGGGACTCCGGGAGCCTCCCTCGCCTGCGCCACGCCCCCTGCCCCGAGCGGCTCCAGGGGACCCCCGTTTCCCCCTTTTCCCCGCAGAGGGGCCCGCAGAGTTGGCAGAACAGGCCTGGGCTTCTGGAAGGGTCTCCTGCTCCAGGGGCCAAGAGCTCGCCGTGCAGGAGGAGGAGCGGCCCTTTTGCCCGGCTCTGGAATGGGTGCACAGCACCCCGACGAGGAGGGAGCAGAGGGCCTTCCCCGTCCGCCAGGGTGGGGGTGGCGGGGGATTCTGGGAACAGGTCATCCGGAAAAAGAGTTTGGACGGCAAGACGAGCCCCCCGCACGTGATGGCTCCCCGCTTCCGGGACTTCTGCCGCTGGGGGGCCGCGGGAGCTGTGGAGCCGCCTGCACGCCCGGTGCCACCGCTGGCTGCAGCCCGAGCGCCGCAGCAAGGCGCAGCTGCTGGAGCGGCTGCTGGCTGCGCTGCCCGCGGAGGAGGCGCGCTGGGTGCGCGAGTGCGGCGCGGAGAGCAGCGCGCAGGCGGTGGCCCTGGCCGAGGGCTGCCTGCTGAGCCGCGCCCGGGAGCGGGAGGAGCAGGTGAGACGGTCCCGGGCTCACAGCCCGGTTTGGTTAACAGAGGCCGCCCGCGATAGGCCCGAAAGCGCAGTTGAAGCGCTCCAGCGCTGCACCCAGCAGGCACCGGCCACGCCCGATGGGGGCCCCGGGGCGACTTTTAGGGCTTTCCCCGAAGCTGCCCTCCTCGGGCCGGCGGCCTAAAGCCTCTTCCGGTCTCCTGCCGGGGACCCCGGCGGCTCTTTCAGGGGCCCGAGGCTCTCGCGGGGGCCGCCGCGGATCCCGCCCCCTTGGAGAAGGACCCCTCCCCTCCCTTCCGGAAGACGCGCTCGGTGGGGATCGAAGAGGAAGATCCGGGCCTGGACTCACCGCCGGGTAAGGCGGGGCGCCTGAGCCCGGGGGGGAGAGCTGCGGGACGGCCCCTCTCCACCTCCCGCGGGTGTTTCTCCCGGTCCCGCCTGGTTCCGCCTCCCCGCGGGCTTGCTGACGATCCTCCCCAAGGCCTGCCTTCTCTCGCCTTGCAGGGAACACAACGATGTTGCTGGAAGCAGCTGAAACGCTTCCCCATCGTGGAGCGACAGAAACGGCGACTGCGCCTTCAGCTCAGGTAGGAGCAAAGGCCGGGGAGGGGGCAGGTTTGGGGGCCCCAGAGCATCACCCCTTCCTTCCCTGGGAGGCGCCCGGAGTTCTTGGCTGCTAGAAAATCTCCCTCTTGGTCCGCTTGCTGCTTTGGGGCAGCCTCAGGTTGAAAGCATCGACCTCCCTGTGTTTCTCCTGCTCTGCTTTTTTAGACCCCCTCCAATATAAATGGAATAAATTAAATAATAAATGATACATAACTTATTTCCTGTTAAAATAAAAAAAGAAAGTGGGGAGCTGGAATACATTGTTTCTGGTGATCTGCGATGAAAGAAAAGGCCAGGCCAGGCCTCTCGAGGTGATGGTGTTCGAGCCTTCCCTCTAGGGACTCCCCCCCACCATCGTGACATCCCATGGCCTGGCTTTCTCCACAAAAAGTATGGGGCAGGGGGTGGCCACTAGCATCTTCCACGGGTGGCGTTTCTGGAAACTCTGCAAAGGTAATTCCACTGCGGTGTGCCACCCTTCTCCAAAGGCCTCACAGGTGAGCGCTGGTGACATCCACACACACACACCCCCGGTGCTGGTTCTAAGCTCAGTCACTTTCCTGGAATCGAGGCAGGAGAGCTAGAATTGCAGGGCACCTGCCCCCAGGTGGCCTCTCCCAGGCGGATGTCACGGGGACCAAACGATCTTCTCCCTCTTCCAGAGCCCCGTCTCCTTTGAGGAGGTTGCCGTGTATTTCACCAATGAGGAGTGGGCACTCTTGGCTGCTGGCCAGAAAGCCCTCCACCGGGAAGTCATGCTGGAGAATTCTAGGAACGTGGCTTCCCTGGGTAAGGCCTCCTCTTTGTTCAGGGTGCCGGGTCTTGGGGAGAGCGTGAATTGCAAGTCTTCAGCCCCCATTGTGTTTGGGCCCCAAGGGAGGCCGCGAGTGTTCCGGCTAGAAATGAGTGTTCCAGCTGGAGGGTGTGGAGCGCCTCAAATGCTTCCTCCGTGTTGTGCCCCGGTCCTTTGTGGATCTGGGGTCCCAGGAGGCCCTGCCATCTTCCTCCAGGCAGTGATCTTGGCTCACATCTTGAGGCCTCCTCAGTGAGGCCTCCTTATGCTGAGGACCAGGTGATAAAACATTGTGACCCCTTCTAGGAGAAACAGGGGCCTCTGAAGAGTGTCCGTTCGCACCAGGGAGCCAGCCGCGTCCTGGTTCTACCCTTTCACATTGGAGAACGCACTTTCTTCCTCGGCATTTGTAAGAACTTTCCGCAACAATCTTGTCAGTTCCAGTAGAAGAGAATATATGTAGCTCAGGGTTGAACTGCAGTGTGGTTGTAATAGTCTCTCGGTTGTTTCGGAGACAGTTTTGATACATGGCAGTTATTTATTTATTTGTTTGCTTGTTTGTTTGTTTAAATTTATATCACCACCCATCTCCCCCAAAGGGGGACTCTGGGCAGTTTACAATAAAGTTATCCTTTTCATCGCTTGTGTTGGTTCTGGGCCACTGCAGTGCGTGAGTGCTCGTCTGAATAACGTTCTTACACAGCTCCTCTTGTGGGAGGTTGGCTTGTTGCTTTATTTAGGGTTATTTATTTATTTATTTATTTAACACCCCACCTCCCACAAGAAGAGCTGTGTAAGAACGTTATTCAGATGAGCACTCATGCACTGCAGCAACCCAGAACACCAGAAAAAGGAAAAAGATCATCTGTACAGCATCTTCCAGCAAAATGGGTACCCACTCAACTTTATCAAAAAGTGCCTCACCACCCAACCCACTACAACCCAACCAATGGAAACTAGGAAAAGGATAACACGGCCATACATCAGAAACATCTCAGAAACCACCAACAGACCGTTACAACCACATGGCATCACCATGGCGCATAAACCAACTAAAACTTTTCAAAACATCCTAAGTAACCCAAAAGACCCAGTAGCCCAAGAAGAAAAAACAGGAGATATTTACAACATACAGTGCGAAGACTGTAACAGCCACTACATAGGACAGACAGGCAGAAGACTAGCAGAGCGCATCCATGAACACCAACTGGCAGTCAGAAGACACGATGAGAACTCCTTAATCTCACAGCACATGGACAGACTCAACCATAGTTTCAGCTGGGAAACTGTGAGCATCCTAACCAAGCCAAATCCAAAAACGCCAGATAATTCCTGGAAGCCTGGCACTCAGACCAAGCAGCCATCAGCAGACACATAGAGGTAAACAACATTTACATACCATTCAGAAGAGACGACAGAAAAGCCAAAAGACCAGGACACTCCCTTGCCAGCAATCAACACCCAGATAAGCTGGGATCAACACCAGACAAACAAGCAGAAAACAATACCCTAATCAAGGAACTGCCAAGGAGCAAACCACACTCCCACCAGCACTGGCAGGGCAAGATGCTGTACAGCAACAGGGAGCAGACCCACCCTCCCTCACACCGATGAAGTTCACTAGTTGGGTAGTGAAATGTCTGCAATCAAACGACCAAGCTCAGAGAGCACCGACTCCACAATCTTGCAAGTGCCTAGGAAATGCCCTATTGCTGGCTTCTTCTCCAGCAGATAGCACATAAAGGGAATTATCCAAAACTTCCAAGGCATCAGTTTTGCCCTTGGGGTGTCAGAAGCCCCCCTTGGCCTTGTGAGAGCTGCTCCAGTTTTGAGAGAATGACGGGAACTGAAGGGAGATGGGCTGTTGTGCTATCGTTTGTTAACTGGTTGCATTAACCACTTTTTGATTGCACAAGGCCAAGAATGTTGTTCCATTTTTGAGACTCCACCAAGAAGGCCAGTCTGCCTTGACCAGGGTTACAGGTCTTTGAGGCCACTGTGGGGTGGGGGGACAGGAGGAGAGAAATCGCATGGCAGAGGACTTGCTATGGGAGGGGGCCAATTCTGGACACGCTGGAGGCTGCTACGTGCCCTCCAAGGATGGACAGATGCAGGATGCCATCCAGTAACACAGCAATTATTTGAAGAGGCAAGGGGGACTATTTTGGGTTCCTAAGTGCCTGGTAGAAGGAATGGTGTCATTGTAGCAGTGACATGAAGTATGTCGTTGCAAATTATGTAATTTGTGTGATTTGAGTGAGACATCTAGTTACACGTGTCATCCCTTGTACATGTGGGAGAAAAATAGGCCTTTGTAGGATCAGCCACTAAATTCTCATCCCCGAATGTGAAAACATTCTCACTGCTGGAAAATGCCCCTTGTGGCAAGATCATAGGTTGCTGGGGAGGTGGGCACTCAGACTGTGGATTGCCCACCTTGGCTCTCCAGGGAAAAAGCCAATTTTTAACAGTTTTGATTCAAAACCACACCAGAGGCTGGAAAAGGGCTGCCCATTTCTGACTTCCAAACTGAAATCCTCTCGTTAATGGATGCGGGGTGTTGCAGGCTCGGGGGGGGTGTAGAAGTGGGATGAGACGAGCACAACTTCACCTTCGCCTTCTGACTGGGTTTCTCTCTCCCCCCAGCAGGAGATGGTGGGGAAAGCGGCGGCAGCCATGGCAGGAGGTGCAGGACATCCCTGGCCAGCCCCAGCCTGCCTGGGATGAAGGAGACCCAGAGACACCCGGGAGGAGCCAACGAGCAGAGGGGAGGCCCAACAGAGAAGCCAAAGGAGCAGCTGTGGCTGGGGGATGCCCCTGGCAGAATGCCAGCCTGGGAAGGAGGCCCGAAAGGCAGAGAGAGCTTCGGTCACCAAGCGGAGCGGGGTGCCCACCGGCCGAGCCGGGCAGAGCACAAGCAGCACCGGTGTGCAGCGTGCGGGAAGAGTTTCCGGCAGGGCTCCCACCTGGCTTCCCATCAAAGCGTCCACACAGGGGAGAGGCCGCACCAGTGCCGGGAGTGCGGGAAGCGCTTCCGGCAGCTCGCCTACCTCGCCTCCCACCGGAGGATCCACACAGGGGAGAAGCCATATCGGTGTGCCGAGTGCGGGAAGCGCTTCAACCGGAGCACGAACCTCACGTGCCACCTGCGGAAGCACACGGGGGAGAAGCCCTACCGCTGCCCCGTCTGCAGCAAGGGCTTCTGTGACAAGTCCGGCTTCAACCTGCACCAGCTGATCCACTCAAAGGACAAGCCGCATAAGTGCTTAACCTGCGGCAAGACCTTCATCCGGCGCTCGCAGCTGACATCCCACGAGGGGATCCATACGGGGGAGAGGCCATACCGGTGCGCGGAGTGCGGGAAGAGCTTCCACCGGAGCTCCAACCTCACCTCCCACCGGAGGATCCACGCGGGGGAGAAGCCGCACCGCTGCTCCGAGTGCGGCAAGAGCTTCTACGACAAGCAGCACCTCCTGCGGCACCAGCGGATGCACACAGCGGAGAAGCCATACCCGTGCGCAGAGTGCGGGAAGAACTTCAGCCAGCGGAGGAACCTGGCAAGACATCAGAAGCTCCACGGGGGAGCAACGCCGCGTCCGTGCTCGCAGCGGGCAAAGGGGTTCTATAATGAGCGGCAGCCAAAGAGGCATCAACCTGCTTGTGGGGAGGAGGGGGGACCCTTCACGTCTTGGAGTGTCGAGGTGGCATCAGACGGGGTCCCAGTCCTGCTCCCCTGCCAAGAATTAACACAGGGAAATCAGTATGTCATAATTTCTCAGGTTGAGTGACAAGGTATTGCTCAGTTCATCTTTATAAACATAGGACATGCTCCTTTTTTTGAACCTTGCCAGAGATTTATCACTTTGTGCCTTCATTCTGTGCTCACATTTCCAGCACAACAGCGTGGTTGAGCCTGGTTCTGCTGGCTACCCGGCCGTAGATATAAGAAGATCTATGCTGGAGAGCGAAAGAACTTTTGTATTTTTCAATTACCTCTCTTTCTAACACATACTGTATATATCACTCAGGGTGGCATACAACACTTAAAATTGGTACCAATTCAACTGTAAATGCTGGAAAGGCCAAAAACGCAAACTTTCCAATAAAAATTGTAGAACAGCAAAAGCAAGACACAGAACCTTCTGAAAGGCGTGTTGTCAGGAAAGGATGCCATTCCAAAAGGAAGATTTTGACCCCTTGGCAGAGAGAATGCCATCTGGGCCACCCGTGGCAGAGACTTCCAGAATTTACACGTGGCTGCTGAGAAGGCCTTTCTTGTCTCCTCAAACCTGTGCCCCTCACAGCTGGGAGAACGCCCTTTCCCCATTTTGTGGAGTAAGGAGAGGCAGGTCCTGAGCTCTTCCTCCCCACTTTGAGTTGGGCCCAGCAACAAGGGCAAGTTTGTGGGTTGGTGCCTGCAAGTATCTTCCAATATTCTCACGGTGGCAGGCAAGGTGGCCCTGAGCACAGAACTGTTAAGTCATCCAATCTGGATGCAACAGGAACAAAGATGGCAAACCCACTTAAAGTGAAGAACGCACCACCACCTCAACTGCACAGCTGAATCCAGAAGCTCTCCAGGCAGCAAAATCTGCAGGGAATGACACTTCCAAACAGGTTGGAGACCTGCTCCAGAGTCCATCTAGTTTCTGACCAGATGTGCCTCTGGCACGCCTGGAGTAAGTTTCACTTTGTTGGGCCTCATCCAGCTCACGACTGTCAGGAGTCACTGATTCAGGACACCAACAGTGGCCCCAGTAGTGCGTGGAAACTTGAAACATCTGCATGGCATCTACAGAAAACAGAGCACCCCAGTGGACCTCCAGAGGATCCTTCCCAGCAGTTCCACGTAGCTGGAAGTGGGATAGGGTCAAATTGAGAAATGCCACGTGGTGGTGTCCAGGAGACTTAAGGCAACTCTTCGGGGTCACCCTCTGGAACTGACATAAAAAGGACTAGAACTGCCAGAAACTGCCTTCCAGCACCAAATGCTGAGCACAAACAACAGTGTTTCCCTCTGGAGCTCATCTGGCAGAACAATCAGAGCCAAACTGAAATGGATCTAGATAGTCCATCTCATCCAAGTACTCATGGAGCTGAGACGCTACCACTCAGCACATTGCTCAAGGGAAATTGTGCACCATGATGGGCTTCTGAGGTGGATTCTTCACTAAATGCTGCGCAACAACTGTCATAAAATGGCTGGATGAGGCCCTGAAGCCCTGAGCGCTCCACCCACTCAACCAGACCTTCCCCAGTTGCCTTACTGTATTGAGGGAGGGCCAGAAACAACCATGCAGGTGGTTAGTCTCTCACTACCACGAATCTAGTCCACCTCCTCAAGCTAAATGAATAGAAACAGTCCTAAAACAAGGACCAGTGAACGGCTCAGGTTCAATTTTGGGATCTTCTGTAATCTTGGAATCCAAGTGGGGAATACCAGCAATTTTATCCACAAAGAATCTAGCAAACATGATACAGCAGGCCACTGAATTGAATCCCTATCCTTCCTTAGGCCTTTGGTGTCAGTGACCTCTTACAACTCAGGGTACCTGTGCCAAACGGATCAGTGATCGCAGTGGTAGAAGCAAAGGACGTAGCGTGGACCTCAGTTGGAGGCAACACCATGCTTTGGTCAGCTCATCCAGAGCCGCCTCCTACCCTTCTGCTTGCTGTCGATCCTTCTGTGCCATGGCCCTGAACTGACTTTCTGCTCCATCAACCGGGGGGGGTGGGGTGGTTGGAAGTACTTGGATCAACTGCTGGAGATCATACCCGTCCTAGACATCAAGTGAGACATCAGCGGAGCCCCCAGTTGAAGGGAAAGGAAATCGCAAAGCTATGAGGTTCAGCCTTTCCAATAAGCGTCCCACTCTGCAGGGGTTACAAGTTCCTCTGGGTCTAAGCACTCCCCTGTAGTGATTGGCCTGTGACACAGAGAAGGTATTTTGCCACTCCAGGTCCCCATCTTCCGATCATGAGCAAAAACGGCCAGTGTCTCTCCCGCTGTGTGAATTAGCCAGATGTTATTTGGGGCAGCATACTGGGCTGCTCCGGACAAGATGGCTTCTGCGCAAGGGTTGGCGGTCAGTAGAGCTGCTCATCTTGGGGACTCAGCAGCACACCCAGAGTCACCCCAACGAGCTTAGGGGGAGAGACCAGGACACCGGGGCGGAAGCGTATCTGCAGCGTCAGAGATCTGCGGCGTTCTTGCATTTTCCCATGCTGGACGTTGGAACTCACTGGGTGAGCCTGGGTTCAAGTCTTCCTTAGGGGAGGCCTTCCTGCCTCATTCTGCACAACTGAGGATTGCATTGCCTAAGCAAAAAAACTGTAGAGCTGTAGTTGCTCCTGATCATTCTGATTTTGTGGTTTTTGTGTAATAAAAACTTTATTAACGTTGAATGTGATTTTCAGTTTTGTTCTTAATATTTTTCCAAACAGAACTGATCTTTTCTCACAACTCCACGCTGGCGGGGTTCCCACTTCATACAATACAGCCGAGTGTCAAAAGCTTGGACCCAAAACCCCAGTGAATAAAACATAGTAATTTATCTTTATTTGCAGTAGTTAACCCTCTATGAAGTTGCCACGAACACTGAATTAGTGAACACCGAAACCTCAGCTGGGAACGTGCACATCGGGTGTCTCCAATTCTTTGCCACCCTGCATGTCCACAAATGACTGAAAGCGCCTCAAGTACTGATTTTGCCATTGCTGTACAAATGTTAATCAGGCAAATGCACAAATTCAGAATCTGCAAGTAACAAAAGTCAACTGTACAACATTAAAATAACATGCTCCCCCAGACAGACCCTCTGGCTGGAAGAGCCAGTCTGGTTCATGCAGCATGTGGGTGGGGGAGAGAAACAGGCCTCACAAACCAAACCGGGGGCTGCACCCCTCACTCCCCATCTCTTGGACAGGTCAGCCCAGCTCCCCCCCTTGTCTGATCCCATCAGGCCTGGACTGACCCTCCCTGCCCCAGAAGAGGCCCCCCGCCATCCCCCAACCAGAGGAGAGATGCCTCCCCCCCCAGCCCTGAGAAGGGAGGGGCAATGGAGTCACCAGCCGAGGAACCCCAACAGGACACGCCCCCCATTCTCTCAGTGTTCCACCCTCCCTCCAGGATACGCCCCCCACTCTCCCAACATTCCATCTCCCTGAGGAGGGGCTTCCCCACTCTGCCGCCCCCCCCCGAAGGGGCCCCTTTGCCTAACCATAAAACAACGCAGGGACAGGGACCAGGACCTGCCCAGCTCCCCAGACCGGCCAGCCTGTCAGATCCCCCAGATTTCCTGCCTTGTAGCCCTCAATTTCTATAAAAAAACTTGTTTTTTTCATTGTTTGGGTTCCCTTTTTCTTCTAAAGCAGGCACCCAATGATTGGTTCTTCTCAGAGTTGTGCTTGGTGCTCCTGAATTTTCCACATCTGGAACAGAAAACAGCTACCCCATCCTAATCAAGGATACCATGCAAACCCAAAATAATGAGTAATACAACCCTCTGCAAAGCTGGTGGATTTCAGTGAAAATAGCATTACCTGGGAAGTGGGTGACGAAGGTAAAAGGAGACCCTCCAGCTGTATGAATGAAATGGTGACCTGACTGGGATGAAGTGGGGAAGGACAGAAGGATGTTTTAGAGATCTGCCTGGTTGCACTACCCACCCCACCCCCTTCCTTTGGAAATGGTGGCGCCGCTCAGTGCTTGCGTTCCTTTTGTGTCCCAAAAGATTTCAGAAATGCCTACAAAATCATACTGGCCATCCTGCATTTATGTTACAACGTCTGGTTCTTTTTTCACCTTTTTATTTATTTAATTCTTACAAACTAGATGTTAGTTAAAAAGAAAACACAAAAAAACTAACACAAATGCACATTTTAAGAAGTGTAGAAAAACATTCCTAATAATGATTATAATCGTTTAAAAATTAAGCAATAAACTAGATGGATAACCAGTAAGTCTCAGACATATTACAAGCTTAGAATATTTTAAAGCATTTCATGTCCAATTTCAAGTCAAAGCAAGCCTCAACTAATCTTTAAAATATTTGGTTAGCTCGTGAGAAGAAAAAGAAGTTGTAAACAGTGAACCATATACATTAAGAAAATACTGTAAACTGCATATAGACCATATCGAAGTGCAGAGCTCCCTGTGCCTGGAACTGAAGGCTCCGTGCTGGAGGCTGTCGAGTCTGTTAATTTATTTAATTAGTTTATATGGCCACCCATCTCACCTGCGTGGTGTCGAAAATCAAAGCCAACCATTCAGCCATCCAAATCAGAAAAGTCCGAAGCAAATTCCAACGGAGAGTGAGAGCAAGATCACCCGGCAGGGCTCCTCGGCCTTTGCCTCAAACACATGGAGGAACAGCCAGATTTATATTACCTTGTGAGAGGCAAACAGGGCTGGGCCCACCCCCACCCCCACCCCCACCCCCACCCCCACCCACACCCACACCCACAGAAGGTTGGAGAGGTGTTTCACCTTCATCATAAGGCTCCTCAGTTCCTCCTCACTTTCAGCCATCAAAGTGGTATCATCTGCATATCTGAGATTGTTAATGTTTCTTCCAGAGATTTTAACTCCAGCCTTGGATTCCTCAAGGCCAGCTTGTCGCATGATGTGTTCTGCGTACAAGTTGAATAGGTAGGGTGAGAGGATACAGCCCTGCCGTACTCCTTTCCCAATCTTAAACCAGTCCGTTGTTCCGTGGTCTGTTCTTACTGTTGCTACTTGGTCGTTATACAGATTCTTCAGGAGGCAGACAAGATGACTTGGTATCCCCATACCACTAAGAACTTGCCACAATTTGTTATGGTCCACACAGTCAAAGGCTTTAGAATAGTCAATAAAACAGAAATAGATGTTTTTCTGAAACCCCCTGGCTTTTTCCATTATCCATCGGATATTGGCAATTTGGTCTCTAGTTCCTCTGCCTTTTCTAAACCCAGCTTGTACATCTGGCAATTCTCTCTCCATGAACTGCTGAAGTCTACCTTGCAGGATCTTGAGCATTACCTTACTGGCGTGTGAAATGAGTGCCACTGTTCAATAGTTTGAACATTCTTTAGTGTTTCCCTTTTTTGGTATGGGGATATAAGTTGATTTTTTCCAGTCTGATGGCCATTCTTGTGTTTTCCAAATTTGCTGGCATATAGCATGCATTACCTTGACAGCATCATCTTGCAAGATTTTGAACAGTTCAGCTGGGATGCCGTCGTCTCCTGCTGCCTTGTTATTAGCAATGCTTCTTAAGGCCCACTCAACCTCACTCTTCAGGATGTCTGGCTCTAGCTCACTGACCACATCGTCAAAGCTATCCCTGATATTGTTATCCTTCCTATACAGGTCTTCTGTATATTCTTGCCACCTTTTCTTGATCTCTTCTTCTTCTGTTAGGTCCTTGCCATCTTTGTTTTTGATCATACCCATTTTTGCCTGGAATTTACCTCCAATGTTTCTAATTTTCTGGAAGAGGTCTCTTGTCCTTCCTATTCTATTGTCTTCTTCCACTTCCGCGCATTGCTTGTTTAAAAATAATTCCTTATCTCTTCTGGCTAACCTCTGGAATTTTGCATTTAATTGGGCATATCTCCCCCTATCACTGTTGCCTTTTGCTTTCCTTCTTTCTTGGGCTACTTCTAGTGTCTCAGCAGACAGCCATTTTGCCTTCTTGGTTTTCTTTCTTTGGGATGTATTTTGTTGCCGCCTCCTGAACAATGTTGCGAACTTCTGTCCATAGTTCTTCCGGGACCCTATCTACTAAGTCCAGTCCCTTAAATCTATTCTTCACCTCCACTGCATATTCCTTAGGAATATTAGTGAGCTCATATCTAGCTGATCTGTGGGTCTTCCCTAATGTCTTTAGTCTGATCCTAAATTGTGCAAGAAGTTCGTGATCTGAACTACAGTCAGCTCCAGGTCTTGTTTTTACCGACTGTATAGATGTCCGCCACCTTTGGCTGCAAAGGATGTAGTCAATCTGGTTTCGGTGTTGTCCATCTGGGGAAGTCCATGTATAAAGCCGTCTCTTAAGTTGCTGGAAGACAGTGTTTGTTATGCACATTGAGTTGTCTTGGCAAAATGCTATCAGCCTATGTCCTGCTTCGTTTTGTTCTCCCAGGCCATGCTTACCTGTAATTCCAGGTGTCATTTGACTGCCCACCTTAGCATTCCAGTCTCCCGTGATGAAAATAACATCTCTTTTAGGCGTGTTGTCCAATAGGTGTTGCAGATCCTCATAGAACTGCTCTACTTCAGCTTTTTCAGCATCTGTGGTTGGGGCATATATTTGGATCACTGTGATGTTAGATGGCTTGCCCTGAATTCGAATTGAGATCATTCTATCGTTTTTTGGATTGTATCCAAGCACTGCTTTAGCCACTTTACTATTAATTATGAAGGCTACTCCATTTCTTCTTGTCCACAGTAGTAGATCTGGTGGTCATTTGATGTGAAGTGGCCCATTCCAGTCCATTTCAGTTCACTGACGCCCAAAATGTCTAACTTCTACCTCAGGTAACCTCAACGTATTAGAGGTTACCTCGAACAGCGGCCTGAGAACGGGAGGCAGAATAATACTGAAAGCTTTTGTGAGGTAAAAGTTGCCCGAAAGGGCGCGAGCGGAGCCCAGAAGCGCGAAAGAAGAAAAGGGCGGGAAGGCGACGGCTTCCCTGAGGGGAAAGTCGCCCCAGCCGAGTCGGGAAGGAGGAGATGAGGGGAGGCAGGAGCCGCCACGGGAAAGAGATCGCTCAAGATTATCCTGCTATCACAGCAGTCGAGGTGCAGAAGACTCCCGCCGGCTTTAATTCGAGAGAAAAGGACCGAGGCGCTGAGAAGAGCAGAATCGCGGGAGGCCGCGTCGCCCCCTCCCGGTTTCGGAAGACCCGGCGAGCCGGCGGAGGGCGGGGCGGGGCCCTGTGGGAGGCTGGCTGGGGAATTCTGGGAGTTGAACTCCACGGTCTGGAAAGCGGCTCCCCACCGCGGAGACCCCGCCCCGCCCCGCCCCTTGAGGCGCACCCTCGCGGCTGGAGCGGGGAGGGGAGCGCGCGCGGCGGCGAGGGCGGCGATGGCGGCTCCGGGCGGCGCGGCGGGGCCGGAGGTTTCCCCCGCGCGGCTGGCCGAGGCGGAGGCGCTGCTGGCGGCGCGCGTCTCCGAGCCGGTCCGGGCGCGCTGGCGCTGGGCGGTGAACCTGGGCCAGCCGAACCTGCAGCGCTTCCGCGCGCAGCTGAGCGAGGCCCGGCGCGGCAGGGAGGCGCTGCTGGCGCGGGACGCGGCGCTCTCGGAGGCGGAGCAGCAGCGGCTGCAGGGCTTCCTGCGGCTGGAGATGGCGCTGCTCCGCTGGTTCCAGGCTCGCGGCGAGCGGGAGGCGGCCCGGCAGGCCCGCCGGAGGAAGCCGCGCGGCGCTGCGAGCGGAGCAGCCGCGGCGGGCGGGGAGGGGGCTGCGGGTCCGCCGGCCCTGACGAGGGCGGCGGCGGCTGGCGGCAGCGCCGCGGCACCGGGCGGAGAGAGAGCGCCGCCGGGCCCCCCGTGGCCGGCCGAGGCGGCGGGGGCCGCGGCGCCGGCGACTTCCCTGGGGAAGGTGGCGGCCTTGCGCGAGGCGCTGCTCGGGGTCGTGGCGGAACTGGAGGCGGCCGAGGGCCGAGGACGCCCCGTGCGCGCGGCGCGCAGCCTGGCGCGGGCCTCGGCGGCTTTCCTGGACGACCGCCTCTGGGAGAGCCTGCGCGAACTGGGACGGGCCGTCCGGAAGGAAGGGCGCGCCCGGGCGAGGCAGCTGCTGGCCTTACGGGACGCCCTGGAGGAGGAAGGCTGGGCCGAGAGCGCGGAGGGGCTGCGGAGGGAGCTGGAGGGGCTGCGGGCCGGGCTACAGGAAGCGCCCCCGGAGGGGCTGCAGCCGCTGCTGGAGAAGGCGGTGGTCCTGCTGCGGAAGACGGACTGCTGGGAGGTGGCCTGCCTGGAGAAGGGCTTGTGGGCCGGCCCGCTCGAGGAGGCGGAGGCTGCCCGGAGAGAAGCCGAGGCCCTGCGGGAAACCCTCCGGCGCGTCCCCCTAGGGCAGGGAGAGGCGGCCCTGCAGACGGCTGGGCGGGAGGCGCCGGTGAAGGAGGCGCATCTCCTGTGGGAAAGGGCAGCGGCCCTGGAGACCCAGGCGGTGGCCTTCTGGTCGGACACGCTGCAGGGGGCAGATGACCTTCTGGGGAAGGTGGATGCCCTGAGGGCAGCCCTGCGGAATTCCTCCCTGAAGGAAGCCCTGTGGGAGAAGGTGGAGAACCTTCGGGATGCATTGAGGGAAACCACAAGGGAGAAAGTCAGTGTTCTGCCCTTTAACATGTGGGAAAAGACCCCTCGAGAGATTTGCAGCCGCCTCCATTGCCTTTGCCGTCAGTGGTTGCAGCCAGAAAAAAACACCAAGGCTCAGATGCTGGACTTACTGATCCTGGAGCAGTTCCTGGCCGTCCTGCCTGCAGAAATGGCCAGCTGGGTGCGGGAGTGCGGAGCAGAGACCAGCTGCCAGGCCGTGGCCCTGGCTGAAGGCTTTCTCCTAAGCCGGGCGGAGGAGAAGAAGCAGGAAGTGCTGCAGGTGAGAGTGCATCATCTCGGAAGCTATGAATTAACCAAGAGTATGTTTGAATTGTTAAATATTTTCCAACCAGGCATTTCATCCATTTCTGTTTCCAGAGTATGTATTTGGGGCACCTGTTCCATTGTTCCCTTCCATCCATGCCAGTGGGCATCAGGGTCTGCAAAGTTGAGGGCTTTTCTCTGTACCTTATTTCTCCTTTCCTTCTCCTGGTACGGCAGGTCCAGCAGCCCTTCCTAGAGGCCGTCCCCAAACACCTCAAAGAAAGGAGAGATCCGTCAGATCCCTCCCAGGAGCTGGTTTTCAGGGGCATCCCCCAGGAAGACCCAAGTTGGGACACCTCAGGAGGTAAAGGGAGCCTCTCCAAGGGACCTGAAGTTCTCAGAAAAAAGATTCCAGTGATCTTGCGTTGTTTGAGTCCTTTGTATAATATTGTCCACTGTTTTTTTTTTAATTTTGCTTATAAAATTCTGCTTCAAACATAAATGGTTCCCATACAGGAAATCAAGTTATGCTCTTGTTATTTCTAGGATCATCTCCTTTTTCGGGTGGAGCTGAAAATGTGGCAGAACCTCCAGTTCAGGTAGGAGAGAAACATTAGTGAAGGTTCAGGAGATCATTTGGAGTCCTCCTGTTCTCGTTCCGGGACTCAAGAGCATTGCTGTTCCTAAGCAACCTGAAATGAAGAATGGTAGAATCACTTGTAAGGTCTCTTTCAGGTCATGCTCAGTGATCTGGGGAATTCTGGGAGTTGAAGTCCCCACATCTTAAAAGTTGCTGAGGTTGAGAAACATTGCACCAGAGCATCTCTGGCAAATGGCTGTCCAGTTTCTGCAGCCTCACCACTTCATGTGGCAGCCGGTTCTCCTGGCTGGCAGCTCACACAGTCAGGAAGTCCTACCTGATGTCTAGCGTGAACCTCCTTCCTTGTAATTTTAATCCGTTGGTTCTGATCCTGCCCTTCGGTGCAGTAGAGAATAATCTGAGTAAAAATAAGTTCTCACTCAGATACCACGTTCAGATATTTGTGCTATCCTGCCTCTTTTTAGTTACCGTTTGTGTAGGCTAGATATACCCAAGTCCTCTACCCATTCCTCGTCAGGCTTGATTTCCAGACCCTTCACCATTGTGATAGGCCTCCTCTGAACTTGCTCCAATTTGTCACTCTCCTTTCTGAACTGTGGTGCCCAAACTTGGACACGCAGGATTCTAAATGGGGTCTGATCAGGGCAGAGTAGAGGGAAATAATCATTTCTATGATCTGGACCTGATACCTCTATTAATGCACTCCAAGATAACGTTTGCCTTTTTAGCAGCAGAATTGCAGCACTGGCTCATATTTAACCTGTGATTCAAAAAGGACACCAAGATCTTATTCATATGTGCTACAGGTAGTCCTCGACTTACAACAGCAATCAGGACTGGAATTTCCATCACTAAGAGATGTGGTCATAAAGTGGAATCGCTTAGTTACAGCAATCTCTGCAGTCCCAATTGCCATAGATCACTGAACCCTATGGTTATTAGGCAAGGTAACTTCCTGCTGGCTTCCCACAACCAAAATCAGTGGGAAGCTGGCAGGAGCTTGCAAGTCCCAGACCCACAGGCAGGTAAGCGGCTGCTGCCGTGTGGGGGAGGGAATGAGGGGTGCAGAGTGGGGAGAGTGCGAGGGAGGGGGCACGAGAGGTGCCACATGGGTTGGTAGGGTCTGCGAGAGGCGCATGCAGGTTAGGGAGGGTGCTTGAGAGGTGCCACGTGGGTCAGGGAAGATGTATGGGAGTGCTCAAGTGGCCAGGGGAGGCTGTGCAGGTGGGGGAAACTTACCCCAGCAACTTGAAACCTTTCTTGCCAACTTTCCTGTTAACTTTCTGGGAGAGACATCAGGGAGAGTTGCAAATGGTGATCACGTGGGGCGCTTGGCAACTGCTTGTAAGTGCGAATGGGTTGGCAGGTACCCAGATCGTGATCATGTGACTGCGAGGCTGCTGGGACGTCCAGAACTCTGAGGACCGGTCATAACCACCATTCGTTCAGCACCGTCATAACTTGGAACAGTTGCTAACCAAATGGTCGTAGGTCAAAGACTACCTGTACTGCCAAGTCTCCCCATCCTAGTCTTCTATGATTCTGCAGTAAAACTTTGCAATAAACACATCATCACTCAGAGCTTTGAGCTGTGTCCATATTCTCACATAAAATCTTGAGTCCTGCAGAAGATAATCCATGGAACCCTTGGTGCTCTCTTGAGTTTGGTTGTTTTCTTGCAGGTATTTCATAGCCAACTAGGCAACATCGGTGCTAGTGAGCGTGGGGTTTGCTCCCTGTTTCTATGCAGCAGCCTGCCCTGTCAGTGTTGGTGGGGGCGTGGTTTTCTCCTTGGTAGGGGTTAACACCAAACAAACAAGCAGAAAACGATACCCTAATCAAGGAACTGCCAAGGAGAAAACCACACCCCCACCAACACTGGCAGGGCGAGCTGCTGTATACAAACAAGGAGCAGAGCCCACCCACCCTTGTGCTGATGATGTTGCCTAGCCTGGCAATGAAACGTCCACAAGCCAACAGCCAAGCTCAGAGAGCACTGAGGACACCACAGTTCAACCCTGAGCTACGTATATTCTCTTCCATTAGAAGATAATCCATTGCAAATCTTTGCTTTGGGGATTGGTTGAACAAAGGGGAGGATTTGCAAATCGTTCCTGGACTATTAATGGGGGGAACTTTTTTCCTTTTTCAGGGTCTTGTATCCTTTGAGGAGGTGGCTGTATGTTTCTCCAAGGAGGAGTGGGCTCAGCTGGATCCCCACCAAAAAGCCCTCCACGGGGAGGTCATGCTGGAAAACTCGAGGAACGTGGCCTCTCTGAGTAAGGGCCCCTGTTCTGCACTTAGACAGAAGAGGCATTTTGTGGTCAGATGTAACCTGCTGCTGCTGTTTATTCGTTCAGTCGCTTCCGAGTCTTCGTGACTTCATGGACCAGCCCACGCCAGAGCTTCCAGTCAGTCGTCAACACCCCCAGCTCCCCCAGGGACGAGTCCGTCACCTCTAGAATATCATCCATCCATCTTGCCCTTGGTCAGCCCCTCTTCCTTTTGCCCTCCACTCTCCCTAGCATCAGCATCTGCTCCAGGGTGTCCTGTCTTCTCATTATGTGGCCAAAGTATTTCAGTTTTGCCTTTAATATCATTCCCTCAAGTGAGCAGTCTGGCTTGATTTCCTGGAGAATGGACTGGTTGGATCTTGCAGTCCAAGGCACTCTCAGAATTTTCCTCCAGCACCACAGTTCAAAAGCATCTATCTTCCTTCGCTCAGCCTTCCTTATGGTCCAGCTCTCGCAGCCATATGTCACTACGGGGAACACCATTGCTTTAACTATGCGGACCTTTGTTGTCAGCATGATGTCTCTGCTCTTAACTATTTTATCGAGATTGGTCATTGCTCTCCTCCCAAGGATTAAGCGTCTTCTGATTTCCTGACTGCAGTCAGCATCTGCAGTAATCTTCGCACCTAGAAATACAAAGTCTTTCACTGCTTCTACATTTTCTCCCTCTATTTGCCAGTTATCAATCAAGCTGGTTGCCATAATCTTGGTTTTTTTTGAGGTTTAGCTGCAAGCCAGCTTTTGCACTTTCTTCTTTCACCTTCATCATAAGGCTCCTCAGTTCCTCTTCGCTTTCAGCCATCAAAGTGGTATCATCTGCATATCTGAGATTGTTAATGTTTCTTCCAGAGATTTTAACTCCAGCCTTGGATTCCTCAAGCCCAGCATGTCGCATGATGTGTTCTGCGTACAAGTTGAATAGGTAGGGTGAGAGGATACAGCCCTGCCATACTCCTTTCCCAATCCTAAACCAGTCCGTTGTTCCGTGGTCTGTTCTTACTGTTGCTACTTGGTCGTTATACAGATTCTTCGGGAGGCAGACAAGATGACTTGGTATCCCCATACCACTAAGAACTTGCCCCAATTTGTTATGGTCCACACAGTCAAAGGCTTTAGAATAGTCAATAAAACAGAAATAGATGTTTTTCTGAAACTCCCTGGCTTTTTCCATGATCCAGCGGATATTGGCAATTTGGTCCCTAGTTCCTCTGCCTTTTCTAAACCCAGCTTGTACATCTGGCAATTCTCGCTCCATGAATTGCTGAAGTCTACCTTGCAGGATCTTGAGCATTACCTTACTGGCATGTGAAATGAGTGCCACTGTTCGATAGTTTGAACATTCTTTAGCGTTTCCCTTTTTTGGTATGGGGATATAAGTTGATTTTTTCCAATCTGATGGCCATTCTTGTGTTTTCCAAATTTGCTGGCATATAGCATGCATTACCTTGACCAGATGATCTCGCAAGATTTTGAACAGTTCAGCTGGGATGCCGTCGTCTCCTGCTGCCTTGTTATTAGCAATGCTTCTTAAGGACCACTCAACCTCACTCTTCAGGATGTCTGGCTCTAGCTCACTGACCACACCATCAAAGCTATCCCCGATATTGTTATCCTTCCTATACAGGTCTTCTGTATATTCTTGCCACCTTTTCTTGATCTCTTCTTCTTCTGTTAGGTCCTTGCCATCTTTGTAACCTGCTACTTGGCATAAACCCAACTAGACCTTCTATCATGGAGAAGGAGAAGATTCATTCTTCTGCTCCTCCGAACAAGGGAAGATGTCAGATGCTTGATGTTCGTATTTCTTGTAGTGGAATTTTTTTAGGGCTATGTTTGAGCTGGGGATCAGGACACGTTACACTGAAGCCCAAAGCGGTCGATGGTTGGTGCTGGAGGCAGACACAGGCCTAAAAAGGGGAGGGGTTACAGCCCCTCTTTGTTGACTAATGCAAATTAGAATATCCTTGTGATTGGATAGAGCAACCAGGATGCAACACTCACTAGGCACATGACGTCAGAGCCATTAGGATGTAACTATGAGGTTATGCAGCCAGACTGCAAGAACCGTAGGCTTTTTTAATAGATCAAAGAGGCAGTTTCTTCCTAGGGGGTTCCTCCTCCTGCTTCCCAAAGCTCTGCTTGCCTCCCAGGATCTTTTCCGAGCTGTTGACGCATCCCTTGGCCTCCTTGATGCTTTATGGCTGAGCTGAGAGTTTTAGTTTCCCTGGGAAAGTGTCTTTGTAGTGGGGGTAGGGGCCAATTTGACACTATATACTGACCCAGTGCTTTGTTTGTCCTGGAAATACGTATTTGAGTTAGGGGCTCTGAGCTTGGCCCCCGGCTCTACATTCTCATCTGATACATTGGCTTTAGAGTAACACTAGTTCCTACCCCAACCACCACTAGTGTCTTGGGCCCTGAGCCAGCCTGTTGGCTCTGTGCATGGTTTGCATCTTGTCAGACAGGCTGTTTAATGATCCTCCTTTCTTTCCTTTGACACTTTTCTTGTATAATTGTGAGGGACTGTGGATCAACTGCTGCAGTTTTTCTCCATACAAACATGTGAGATTAGCGTAATAGAAAAAATGCTGCAGGTTTGTTTCATCTGAAACCAAGAGCTTGGTGGTAAGAGGAGAATGAATGGGAAAGGATACGTAGTCCAGAATAAATAGAAAATCATGGGTAGCAGGAGACAAAAATTCTACTACCCCAATATGCAGTGTTATTTTAAATGAACCGCTTTTTAAAATTGTTTCTACTGCCCAGAAAATATAAATTTCCATCCCGTTCAATTTTAGACAGATGAAATTGGTAAGAATCACCTGCATGAGGAGTCCAAATCTGATAAGCTTTAGTTCAGATTTTATGTGGATCAGAATAGCCTTTAAAAATACTACAGAGGTTTTTGCGGTATTTCTGGAGGAAATTCACAATCACATCCCATATTTTGATGCTTTATTTCCTTCTGTTAGCTTAAACGCACACTTCCTTCTTTTTCTCTGAAGGTCCTGCTGGGCAGGAGAACTTGAGTTACGAGGAACTATTAGAAGCTCTCAGACACACAGAAGGAAGAGAGATGTTTGCGGATCAAATGGAACTCAAAAGTCCTGAGAGAAACCAGTCAAAGGATGGAAGCAAGAACCATTCTGCTCTTCAGTGTGACGAAATTCAAAGCAGAGCCGCCCTGCAAGTTCCCAAAGGAAAAAGGAGGACAAAATCTTCAGGGAAAAGTGTGAAAATATTCAGAGAAAATTTAGATTTAAATGAACATTATCAAGCCCGTGCTAAAGAAGAGGAGGATCAGGGCAGGGAAGATGTAAAAAGTTACAGCTGGACTTTCATTCTTTCGTTACGTGATAGGATCAACATGGGGGAGAAACCCTATAAATGCAGAGAGTGTGGGAAGAGCTTCAGGAGCAGCAGCCAGGTGACTTCCCACAGAAGGATCCACACAGGGGAGAAGCCCTATAAATGCATGGAGTGTGGGAAGAGCTTCAGCTGGACCAGCGAACTGACTTCCCATAGAAGGATGCACACAGGGGAAAAACTTTATAAGTGCGGGGAGTGTGGGAGGAGCTTCAGGAGGAACAGTCAGCTTGCTTACCATAAAAGGCTCCACTCAGGAGAGAAACCATACAAATGCATGGAGTGTGGGAAGAACTTCCTCTGGAGCTACCAGCTCACTTCCCATAAAATGATCCACACAGGAGAGAAACCCTATAAATGCATGGAGTGTGGGAAGAGCTTCAGGAGGAGCAGTGAACTGACTTCCCACAGAAGGATCCACACCGGGGAGAAACCCTATAAATGCATGGAGTGTGGGAAGGGTTTCAGGGGAAGCAGTGAACTGACTTCCCATAGAAGGGTCCACACGGGAGAGAAGCCATATAAATGCATAGAATGTGGGAGGAGCTTCAGGAGGAACAGTCAGCTTGCTTACCATAAAAGGCTCCACTCAGGAGAGAAACCATACAAATGCACAGAGTGTGGGAAGAACTTCTTCTGGAGCTACCAGCTTACTTCCCATAAAATGATCCACACAGGGGAGAGACCCTATAAATGCACGGAGTGTGGGAAGAGCTTCAGGGGTAGCCGTGAGCTTTCTTCCCATAAAAGGGTCCATACAGGAGAGGAAGAACTACACAAATGCTTGGAATGTGGAAAGACCTTCCGGCACAGCAGTGAGCTTGCTTCCCATAGAAAAACCCACCCAGGGGAGAGGCCATACGAAGGTACGGAGTGTGGAAAAAGCTTCTCTTGGCATTCTCAGCTTACTTCCCATGAAACACTCCACGCAAGTGAGAATCCATGTAAATGTGTAGAGTGTGGGAAGAGCTTCAGGGGAAACAGTGAACTTACTTCCCATAAAAGGATCCATTTGGGCGAGAGACCCTATAAATGTATGAAATGTGGAAAGAGCTTCAGAAGGAACAGTCAGCTTACCTACCATAAAAGAATCCACACAGGGGAGAAACCGTACAAATGCACCGAGTGTGGAAAGGGCTTCTTGTGGCGCTATCAGCTTGCTTCCCATAGGAGGATCCATACAGGGGAGAAACCCTATGAATGTGTAGAGAGTGGGAAGAGCTTCAGGGGGAGTGAAGTTGCTGCCCGTAAAAGGATTCACGAAGGGGAGAAACCATGTAAGTGTGTGGAATGTGGAAAGTGTTTCATGGGGAGCTCTCAACTTACTTCCCATAAAAGGGTCCACTCAGGGGAAAAGCCATGTAAGTGTGGAATGTGGAAAAAACTTCCGTCAAAGCAGCCACCTCATTTCCCATAAAACCATTCATACAGGAGAGAGACTGTGTAAATGTGTTGAATGTGGGAAGGCCTTCAAGCGGAGGAGTGAACTCACTTCCCATAAAAGGATCCACATGGGGGAGAAGCCACATGAATACATGGACTGTGGAAAGGCTTTTAGCGTGAGCAGCGCCCTTACTTCCCATAAAAGGGTTCACATGGGAGAAAAACCATATAAATGCACAGCCTGTGGGGAGAGCTTCAGGTGGAGTAATCAGCTTACTTCCCACGCAAGGATCCACTCTGGTGGGACCCCCTAGACTAGACTAGGTTTTCATGCATACCTTTTCTTCTTGGTACGGACTAAAAAGGCAACTTTGTCTATGTCATGACTCCTGGCTGCCTTAAGCCTGATTTTTGCCAAAACCTGAAAGCAACAGCCCCAGAGAGGATTAATTTACTGGGAGGAGATTTATCACAATAGGGGTAGGCAGGTTTATATAAGGTGAATGGGCTTTGAATGGACTTTTGTCATTTCAATGTGCCAACACTATTGTACCTAAAAACAATACAAAATCCTTTAGTTTATGCTTTGTGTTTATGATGTTCACATCACAGTCTCGGGTGTTTCTACACCAACTCATAGAATATGGGAAACAAACGGTGATCTTGATATCCTAGTACAGGAGGACAAATAGGTTTGTCACTGGCACCACTAAACTTGGTGGAATGACACACGTGATTGCCATGTAGTGCTGGAAGGTAGCAACTTAAAGGGAATAGCGTCAGCAGAAAGGGAATTATACGGTGCATTGAAAGAATACGCCTGCGGACAGATTCACTAGTTGAATCATGAATTCTGTTAAGAGCGTTTGAGTAAGAGTAAAATTGGACAGAAGCTATCGTAGTGCATAGACCACCTGGATGGCAGAATACGTGGACCAGGGCTTTCGGTGTCAGGTGACCAAGCTTTCTAAGAGGAGATTTCAACTACTCTGACATCTACTGGAAATCTAATTCTGTCGAGAGTCAGAAGTCCAGCAAATTCCTCCTCTCTTGCTGCCAACTTTATCAGGAGGTCAGAGAAGGAACAAGGGGATCTGCTCTCCTTGACCTAATGCTTACCAATAGAGAGAAATAGCTAGACGTGAAGACAGCTGGATCCTGGGGAGAAGTGACCATGTTACCTGGAGTTCTTGATACCAAGGGGAGGAGGAATGGAGAAGAACCAGACTTTTCACTCTGGATTTCAGAAGAGCAGATCAGCTCTGATCTGTGGCCCGAACAAAGAAAGCATCTGGAAAGGATAGATTCTGCAGAACAACATACTGAAGGCACAACAACAGAATTCCTACCAGAAGGAAATATGATAGCTGTTCAAAGATACCGAGTTTTCTACAAATGCTGGAAAGGGGGGGGGGGGAGACGGGAGAGACCCACGTTTAAACAGAAGGATTGGAGATATGTAGAAAAGGGCATGTGTTATAGGACCAGAATCTGGAAAGTAGTACTACTATGTAAGGAACACACAGGGGTGGAAAAATAGTTTTTAGTTAAAAAATTTTAGGGTGTTCCCATTTACAGCAACAATAGCACGAAGCCAGAATCTCTCCCCTCCTGATACTGTGTCCTGTACCCAGGATTTTACCAAAGGTACATCACATTTGCTGAGTTGGACAGAGCCCTTCCCTCCTCTCCCCTTCTTCCAAAAACCTCACTAGATGCTATGAGAGGAGGGAAGAGGAGAACACCAGGAACGCGGAGAACATACATCTCGGAAAAAAGGAGTGGCGGAAACTCTTCCTGCTCGGCCAAATATCGCTGTTGGGTAGCAAGTGAGACTCTCCGGAGCCAGCCCGGATGGCCTGGAGTCGGAAGATCCAGTCCTGAAGTCGTCTCTCCAAGCATGGATCTGTTCGGGGAACTACTTTCAGTTAACTCTCATCTTGATAGGATGAATTAACTCTTCTCCTTGCACCCGGGATAAATTACTTCATAGGCTCGGTGTCTTTCACTGTTGCTTTCTTAGGGCAGGAATAATTAGGAAGTTTAACTTTTTCTTACAACTTCTCAGTGAGCAGTCACCAAGTAAGTGTTGTGAGGAGTTACATTGTGCTGTGGGTGATCCTCATTATGCGTAAGCAGTTGCTGGGGAAAAGGAATGGGGCCCTTGGGATGAGGGGCCAGAGATACCTTCACGCTCCAGAGGTTAGAATGCTAGCACAGACTGAACGCACTCACCTGCAGTGGGTGCCAGCAATGGCATGCTTAGTGCCAGAATATCTGCCACAGCTCTGCTAGGGTATCTGTGACGCTCACCTGCCCTGGCTCTGCAACATAACGATGCCAGATCAAGACTACTCCCTGTCTGGGCCATCCAGAGACAACTTCACCAAGGCCGTGAGAACAGGAACTCTGCGCGGCAGGAGGGCAGGAGTGGGTGAAGATGGTGTCTAGCTTTGATAGCTTATGTTTTAAGTGAACCTTTTGTAGCGCACACTACCAATATGAACACACCATCTGTGGCAGGATGGGTTATGCCATATTGCAAGTGCCCGGGATTGCTTTCCTCCCTTTGTTACTCCTACGTCCTTAGGACGGCAGGGCTGCTGTTAAAAGGCCCTGTGTTGGAACAGCTGGGTAGTGGGGGAGAAGGAAGAGGAAGAGGCAGCGAGGGAAAAAGCAGCAAAGGTCTGCAGAACCGAGAGAGGGAGAACAGGAGATTCTGTCCTCTGGAAGGAATATTGTACTCCGGAGCAGAATTGTAGAAGCGTTAGTGTGTAGTAGCTATTGCCGTAGAGTTTAGTAGTTGCAGCAATAGGGTATTACAGAAACAGTCATAGCTTAGTGATATACTTGTATTAGATAGAAATAAGTACTGCTTAGAGTACTGGTAGTGATAGAAATATAGGTCAGGAGTTAGGAAACCATAGAATGTATTAGTTGGTCACTTAGGCAGAGCACTTTTATACTACAAATAGTTGGTTACAAGTAAAGTACCCCCCCCCCAATATAAAAGGGGAGAATCAAAGTTCTCGTGTGCAGTGTCTTATTTGGGAACATCTTGGTGAGTCTGAATAAACAATCCCTTGGGTTTCAAACAAATCTGCTTGGAGTAGGGCAAGATGGCCTTAGCCCTAACCATTTTGGCCCCTGTGCCAGAAGGGCCCTAGAAGAGCTGGCTGAAGTGGGATGGAATCCAGGATGGATAAAAAAACCAAATCAGTATACTCTGCAAGCAAAGATGGGAAACTGATTAAATCAAATAACACGCTACTTGCAAAATTAGCAAATAACATACAAAATGCCTTAGCGACATTCCTGGCGATTATGCAGAGAAGATAAAGGGCAGATTTAATGGATTACTCTTCATTGCTAGAGTGCCTGAAGAATTCTGGGCCACAATTTGTGACATCTCTGAAGCACACTATACAAAAAGACCCCGAAGTGCCACAAGCCAAAACGGGCACAGTGGCTATGAGTCATCGGTAAGCCACAAACACCAGTTCCAGACCTCCCCGGAGCAGGGAAGAACGCGCCGTGTCCGGATTTCTTTTTCTTTCTGCGGAGTTAGCAAGATGGCGATAAACAGCCTAGATAAAACCAGGCTTCGTCAGGGCAGCCGAGGACGCTCCGTCTTCGCTCTGCTCGCCGCTTCCACGTTGAGCAAGTTTTTTTCCCCACCTGGCCGGAAGGCTGAGGCCATCGAGGAGATGCACCAGGCACGGGGGTCTATTCCCTCGAGGTCCCAAAGCCCTCCAGGGAAGCGCCGCTCAGCCGACGGGACGGGCGCCTCGCGGAGGGCCCCCCTCCCGGTTCCAGGAAAGGTGGCTTCCTCTGTGGGCGCGGCACCCTCCACGCCTGGGCCAAGGAGGGGACGGGTGGCGGGCACGGCTGTTCTTTGGAGACAAAACTTTTGTCCGCAGCCGCAGCCGCCGGGTCCCCTCAACACCTACCCGCGGCCCTCTCCCTCTTTCGCACCTTCTTCCCCTCCTGGGTTGGGTTCCTGAGTACTTCAGAGAAGTGGCCCGTAAATCCCAGTTGGGGCCCCTGCGCAGGCTGGTGTTAGGCCCGGCAGGACGAAAGACCAGCGGCAAAGCTCTCCCAAAGGAGGGACGCAAAGGCAGCCCGCGCCATCCACGGAAGGAGCGCGCAAAGGGACCCCAGACCGAGGTCACGCATGATTGATGGAATCAAGAGAGACTGCCTAGAGACTGATGACGCTGCAGAAGGAAGAGTTCCCATTGGTGCTTCTGCTTTCCTGAATGCTCCCAACTGCAAAGTCCGAGAAAAACGCTTCCTGCCCCCATCCAGACCCTCCGATTCCGCCTCTGGGGCTGGGAGCATCTCCGTTATCAGCCATCTTCAACCATGCAGCCTGTGAAGTATACTAAGTCCAATATTAGAAATGACTCAGACACATTAGCCAGTGTTAAGAGTCTATTGACTATTCTAAAGCCTTTGACTGTGTGGACCATAACAAATTGTGGCAAGTTCTTAGTGGTATGGGGATACCAAGTCATCTTGTCTACCTCCTGAAGAATCTGTATAACGACCAAGTAGCAACAGTAAGAACAGACCACGGAACAACGGACTGGTTTAAGATTGGGAAAGGAGTACGGCAGGGCTGTATCCTCTCACCCTACCTATTCAACTTGTACGCAGAACACATCATGCGACAAGCTGGGCTTGAGGAATCCAAGGCTGGAGTTAAAATCTCTGGAAGAAACATTAACAATCTCAGATATGCAGATGATACCACTTTGATGGCTGAAAGTGAAGAGGAACTGAGGAGCCTTATGATGAAGGTGAAAGAAGAAAGTGCAAAAGCTGGTTTGCAGCTAAACCTCAAAAAAACCAAGATTATGGCAACCAGCTTGATTGATAACTGGCAAATAGAGGGAGAAAATGTAGAAGCAGTGAAAGACTTTGTATTCCTAGGTGCGAAGATTACTGCAGATGCTGACTGCAGTCAGGAAATCAGAAGACGCTTAATCCTTGGAAGAAGAGCAATGACAAATCTCGATAAAATAGTTAAGAGCAGAGACATCACACTGACAACAAAGGCCCGCATAGTTAAAGCAATGGTGTTCCCCGTAGTAACATATGGCTGCGAGAGCTGGACCATAAGGAAGGCTGAGCGAAGGAAGATCGATGCTTTTGAACTGTGGTGTTGGAGGAAAATTCTGAGAGTGCCTTGGACTGCAAGAAGATCAAACCAGTCCATCCTCCAGGAAATAAAGCCAGACTGCTCACTTGAGGGAATGATATTAAAGGCAAAACTGAAATACTTTGGCCACATAATGAGAAGACAGGACACCCTGGAGAAGATGCTGATGCTAGGGAGAGTGGAAGGCAAAAGGAAGAGGGGCTGACCAAGGGCAAGATGGATGGATGATATTCTAGAGGTGACGGACTCGTCCCTGGGGGAGCTGGGGGTGTTGACGACCGACAGGAAGCTCTGGCGTGGGCTGGTCCATGAAGTCACGAAGAGTCGGAAGCGACTAAACGAATAAACAACAACAACAAGAGTCTATTTACATACATACAGCTTTGTACAGAAGTCTTCTGCTCAGCAGCATACAGACGGTTTCCACAGCACAGTTCAGTGAGACGAATTAACAGCATCCAGTGCAAGGTGAAGAGAGCAAATACACAGACCACAGTATACTCTTATACAATCTATGTCCAATAGAATCATACATTACATCATCTCGTTACACCATGCAACCATATTACACATTTCATCATCTTCCTCCTATGTCATCAGCTTCCTGCTGAGCCATAATGACACAGCTAACTTGCAGATCAAATGACTCAGCAATTTCTGTCATTATGGTTTCTATTCTGTTGTGTAAATTCCGATGTATATTTTTACAAACATCTGTCCCCCTCCGCTCTCTTGGGGGGCGCTTGTGGGGCAGCCTCATGGGCTCTGCTGGGGTCCCCCTGCTGCTGTTGCTGGTGGGGGCACTGTCCTGGGTCCCTGGAGGTGAAGGGGGGAAGGAGCCCCCTGGTAAGGAGGGGGTGGGCGGGAGCGGGGGGCAGGGAGGGACCCCTGATGCTGGTGGGGAGGGGGAAGAAAGGCGCTGGGACCCCCAGGGGGGACTTTGGGGAAGGGCCAAGGGCAAGAGAGGGGGGAGCCTGCAGGAGCCTTGATCTCTGCGTGGTCTCTGCCCCCTCCCTCCCCACAGCCCCCCAGGAGGATGGAGATGGACCCCCCCCCTCCCTGGTGGTGCGAATACACCACAAGGGTTGTGGGTCAGGTGGGGAGGGGGGTCATGGGAATGCAGCGAATGCCTTTCGTGCCCCCCCATGGGTCGGAGTCAGACCTTCCGGCCCTGAATTAAACCCATATCCTGAGCCCCCCTGAGTTTCTTGCGCTGAAATAGGAAGGTGAAGGAAAGCGAAAGGAAAGAGGGAAATTAAGGGATTTTCCTACCTATGTACACAAATGCAGCAAAAAGCCATATAAGAAAAAAAAATGCATCAGAAACTTTAGTTTTTCTTATAAATCTCAAAATAGAGGCTTTTAAAGTTAAGCTTCAATCTCCTGTGGGGGGAGCCTCTCAATTTGTAAAGGAGACCCAGCCACCACCACCCTGCCTCATAATTCCCCATAGAGGAATCAGGGCCTGGAGCGGAGGTGAGAACCACAGGGGGGAACTGATGGAGAAGGATGTGAGGGGGGTCTGAGTTGCTCCCCCCAGTTTGGCACTTAGGGAAGGAGACTCTTCCGTTGCTGCAGAGGGACCCTTCTTTGGAAGGGGAGGAAGGAAAGAACCTGGGATCCCCCCCCCCCACTACAACGACCAAAGGGAGATGGTGGGGGTGAATATTGGGGGGAGAAGAAAATGTGGGGTAAGCAGGGAAGGTGGGGGGCTGAAGGGAAGCGAGGGAAGGGCTGGGAGACCCCAGGAGCATCAGTCCATACACCCTTATTGTGCCCCCCTCCCCATATCCCCCCCCCAAGGAAGAGGGAGACAGAGCTTTCACTCCAGCCCAGAGAGCTTCTGGTGGTCTCTTCACCCCCCTCCATATATTTCCTGCCCCCTGGATCCAAAGTTCTCTGCCGAGAGTAGGGCAGTATGCTGCACCAGTTGAGCTTCTGCCTGACTTTCTCCACCCTGGGAGGATGGAGGACACCCACCAGGAAGTTCATCCCCCTCCCGCTTTTTCTTCTCCACTCCAGTCCCCCAGCAACTCTCCATCTCCCCCAGGGAGCCCCAGGGGACCCACAAGCTTCCCTCCTCCAAGAGGCATCTTCAGGGAGCAATAGCCCTGTGGGGTTGGCCACTGCTGCGAAAGACAGGCATTCCAGTATCCCCCATTCAGGGCAGATTGGGGCCCTACCTCCACACCCCACCCCACCCCAATGGTGGGACATTGAGTGGATTGGGGGGGTCTTTGGCAGGCCCCCTTGCCTCCCCTCCAGTGGAGGGACAGCTGAGAAAGGTCCACCCAACTCCCCCTTCCACCTGGGCCCTCCAGTGGCCATCCATCAGTCCCCCGCAGCAGGTCTCTGGCCCCTTCCCCTTCCTCCCTGGGTCCCTCCACTACTAGCAGATGGGAGCGATGGGCCCCGGACTCCCTCCTGATGGCCCTCCTCCTCCTCCTCACAGCCCATTTCTTGTACCAGCAGAAGTCCAAGTGCCACTTCCTGAACGGGATGCAGCAGGTGTGCTACCTTCAGAGGTATTTCTACGACCCGCAGGAGATTCTCCGCTTCGACAGCGACCTCGGGAAGTTTGTGGCCATCACCCCATGGCTCATGGCACCCAGCCAGACTATTGGAACAGGAATAAGGTCTTCCTGCAGATCCTGAGGGCCAAAGTGGATCACCTATGCTGGCACAACTATGGGATCTTCCAGGACGGTGCTGTGATTGGCTGGAGAAGTGAATCTGGGAGGGAGGGGCTTCCTGGGGGAGGGGGATGCCTGGACCCCCATTCCCCTTATAAAGATTTACTCCCTCTTTATTCTACACTCCCAGATCTACAAAATATTCCTCTTTTTCCCGGGATCCAAACTCTCTTCCTGCCCAGAATCAGGGATCTTTTTGATCCCCTCCAGAAAATGGCCCAAAGATGATTTCGGGGGGGGGGCAGAATCCAGCAACATCTCCCTCCACCCAAATATATACTAAGTGATCAATCTTCAATTGAAGGGCCTCCCCGGTCCCTTAGAAGCCAATTTCTCTTTTCTTCCTGGGCCCTAGAAATGGTGTGTTTGGCATATTAGGATAAAAAAATCAATTTCAAAAGGTCAGAAAGAGTGACTTAGCAAATGAATTGAGTTTCAGGTCATAAGAAACACTTCCAACGTTCATTAAACCCTGAAGCTTTGGATTGTTTAATGTAGGATACCTGATTCTCTGTCCCAGATTTCTTGCAAATTGCCTTTGTTTTTGTAATTTAATTCTCAAGGCTTCCAACCTCCCTCTTAAATATTCCTCCTTCCTGGGTTTCACACTGTGTTTTAATTGAAATGAAGCTTTATAAGCTGCCGAAACACCTCAAAAGTACTTTTTCCTGAATGTTTTATTCAATTTTGTACTTACTCCATCTGGTTCTGGGGCCTTTCTGGATTCTACCAGATCGAGATAATTACAGACTTTTCTAATTTTGTGGGTTCAGCCATATCTGCTGACTGCATGACCAAAATTTCTGGAAGATTTGTTACATTTTAAATAGCCTTTAGCTGTTCACTAGCTATAGCCACATAATGAAGTTTTTACAAAATTCAAAATACTGATCATGAATTTGCTTGCGATTAATGTAATTTGTTCCTGAGGAATCTCTCATCAAAGGTATTATTTTTATTTCAATGAAAATGTTTCAAACAAGAGGCCAATAATTCTCCAGGTGTTTCTCTTGGTCCCAGTAATTGTCCTGTTCAGACTATGAGGCAGCCAGACAGGTTTCCTATTTAAAAAAAACTCTTTATTAAAAGCAACTATTTACAATAATAAAGTCCTGATGATGAATAAGGCAAGACCGTTTAATCAAGACCACCCAGGCAATAATGGAAAAACAGGTGAGGCTGCAGGATCAGACTGTGGCAGATCAGCAGGGCAGAATTCAACAATCTCGCTGAACAAAGCTGATGGACTTGATGAAGCTAGGGTGCATGGCAAGGCAGGAACTGGCGGCAAGAGCTGTGGACTGGCACACCAACAGGACTGGGCTGATGCACAGAGGCTAGGCAAGAGCAAACTGGAACCACTGGGCAAGGCTTGGCTCTGGAGGCTGGGCTAGACTGGACTGGATATTCTAGGCAAGGCTGGAAACTGGAAGCAAGACTGGACTGGACTGGAGATCCCAGACAAGGCTGAGAGCTTGAAACACGAATGGACTGGACTGGACTGCACTGGGACTCCTAGGCGAGGCTGAGAACTTGGAGCACAACTGGGCTGGACTGGAGATCCTGGGCAAGTCTGAGAGCTAGGAGCAAGGCTGGGTGCACATCTGGAATGCGTTGAAACATGGTGGCGAGGTCCAGAGCTGGACACAGGGCTGCGTTCGACAGGAACGGCAAGGCAAGTATCCTCGGAAGCAGCTTGTGCAGAAGGCAGGTCTTCATAGGTAGGAAACGCTGGCGCTGATTCCACTCTGGCTACAGGCGAGGCTTTCAATGCAGGTAAGGACTCTTCCACTGGGGTTGTGAGCACAAAGGATCAGTTGTTTCCAGCAGCTTGCTCTTGGTGCACCTGCCTTTTAAGCCGATCCCTTGTGCACCTGTTTCCTTCTGCAGCCAATTGGGCTGCCTTTTCCTTCGCATGCTTTTCTGCATGCCTTTCCTGTGTGCTGATTGGTGGATTCAAAGTCTCCTCTGGAGTTTGGCCAATCAGTGTCTCAAGCTTCTCCCACTCTGCTGAGTCACTTCTGGGTTTTGTTTTCACGAGTTCTGCCTGGTAAGTTTCAGTTTCCCCTTCTGACTCAGAATAGGTTTCATTTTCTGAGTCAGAAGCTGTCTGAAACCTCACAGTAACTTTGTTTCTTTTGTTTTAAAAAATATTCTGTGTTTTCAGAGCAGATCATTGGTCCAACTCCAATTTAGGAGACCTGAAACCACAAGATGCTTCCTGGGTCTGCTTTGGGGAATGTTCTGTCCCTCTTTTATTTATTTATTTATTTGTTTGTTTATTTATTTATTTATTAAATTGGTCCCTGCCCATACGCTTCCATTGGGGAACTCTGGGTGGTTTACAATAAAATAGTCAATTAAAACAGCAAACATAAAATATAGATACAATATATAAATATATCATTACACTTAATAAATTAATATAAAAACAAGAATAAGAATAAGAATAAAATCCAAGTGGCAGGAGGATCCAATATAGTCCACACGTGGGAGGAGTGGTCTAAGATAGCAGCCAGCCCCATGTGGAGCTATTCCCCTCTCCGCCCCAAGCGAGGTAGCAGAGCCTGGTCTTCAGACTCCTCTGGAAGGCCAGGAGCGATGGGGCCAATCTCACCTCCAAGGGCAGAATATTCCAAAGGGCGGGAGCTGCTGCAGAGAAGGCCCGCCTCCTGGACCCCACCAGACAGAATTCTCCTACAGACGGGGTCCGCAGCATGCCCTCCCTGCATGACCGGGTGGCTGATGTGATGGGGGAGAGGCGGTCCCTCAGGTAGCCTGGCCCCGTGCCATGTAGGCTTTAAAGATGATAACCAACACCTTGAATTTACTTCTGGGTTGACTTTTCTTTGTGGTGATTCAGGCATCTCCTTCCCCTGAGAGGCCAAAGCTCTTTGTTGAGCACAAAGAGATGTTTTGAAGGTTTCATGAACTATCCCCAACATCAACTGAGCTTCTTTTTATTTGGGAAAAGTCATGTCTGTGTCTTAAATGTTGTTCTTCAATGAACCGCAACAAAGGGGCATCTACTTCTCATTTCTTGCTAACTGCAATTCTTTTATCCAAATGCAGCATCAGTTCTATGGGTGCTTGATCAGAATTAAACCAGCATTTCATTTTTTTACTACATTACCATCAGACTTGATATTAAAAAATAAATCTTGAACATGTGTGATGTAGGGAGATAAAATGTATATTCTTGCTGTTTGAAATTAAGAGATATCCATATGTCTATTAAATTAAATTCCTGGATGGATAGAGGGAGGATGTTGTGTCTCTGGGGGGTCTTTAAAAAGAAAAAAAATGTTCCAATCCAATGGTGGATCAAGAACTGAATTACAGGCCCTGCCCAGCAACTCCTACCTGATCCAATTATTGCCCAAAAATGTTCACAAGGCAGCCTTGTGAATCATTAGGTTTATCTTTGGTTGGGCCATAAATTATTATTCATGCCATCTGATGATCTCTTATTTAACTACTAATATTAATCTATAAATTTTGAAGATGTTTTCACTAAAGTTGCCAAATTGCAGCTTTTGAATTTCTACTGATTTAAATCTGGTCCATCTATTTTCTTGCTAAAAGGATTTTTCTCATTCAAAATTTGGATTTCTTGTAACAAAATGTCATGAATTTCAAGTTGTAAAGAAACTGCCTTTTTCAGCACTTCTACAAAGATGTTTAATGTTCCAAGGTGCAAATATGCTTATCATGAAAAAAACCCCACAAGTGTATTATTTAACTTAGTGGCAACCAGACTAGATCCCAGATCTTAATTACAAATAACCAAAACATTTAAAAAGTGAATCTTCTTAAAGTTATTAACTCTTACTAAAAAAAAAAACCGGACATCAGTAAGAAAGACTGTTAACAAATTACTTACCCAAAACACTAAATAGCCAATTGTTGAAAAGGGGAAAAAAAGATTACAAATAAGATCCAAGTATATGTTGCAGCCGCCTCAGAGGCCGAAGCTGCCGCACGCAGTATGAGAGACTCTCTACGGGTGGGGGAAGAAGGCAGGGCGGGTGCCTGGTTTACGAGCCTTTCGCATCACACCAAAATCCTGGAAGACGCAGAAGCATTTTAATTTTTGCAGCCAACCAGGGAGAGAGAACCAGTTGTCTTAGCACACTGACATCTTCCTGGAAGGCCACAAACTTCATCAATCTCCCCCCAACTCCCTGATCCAAATGTGGAAGGGCACAAGGACTCAGGACAGACCCCAAGGATGCCACTCGAGACCCCCTTGCCAGCTGGAGGGGAGCCCTTAAAGACCCTCTTGGGGGGCCCATCCAGGCCTCCGTGAATCCACCCAAGAGTTGTGCCACTTTGGTGAGGGAGGAGATCAAGAGGGATCCTCTCCAAGGCTCTGCTGTGATCGTGGGATCTGCATGATCTCCTCAGCCACTTCCTGCCCCCCCACCTTCCCCTTCCCGAAGACACCCCCCCCAGGGTCCCTTCCACCCTCCCTGACATCATCCTGGGAAGAAGCTGGCATCAGAAAGTTGGACCCCTGATGGCCTTTTCGAGCCAGGCCCAAATCTGCTTAATTCTCATATCATCCAGAATCAAACTTATCAGATTCCACAGTGGACAGTACAGACTGCAAAAAAGGAAAGTGGACAGGAGAGGTTTTTCTCCATCCCTCCAAATAAAACTCTTTGAAAGGTGACTTAAAACACAGAACAATTTTAAGACCAAAAAGGGGCCTTGAGGTTTGTGCCCCCTTTTGTGCCCTGTCCCAAAAGTATCTGCGGAGCCCATTAGCCAGGCCGGCTCCTCCCTGCATTGAAGTTCTGCTGTTGGGGATTCAATCCACTCCGTGAATGGGGAGAGGCAGCTTGCTCCATGGTGCAGCTGGACCTTTGGGAGACCGAGGCCACCTCTCTATTTTCTGTCTTGTACAATTTTAAATTTGACTCTAGTTTTTATTTTCACTCTATATAAATTTGCTAACAGCTTCTTGCCATTTATGTAAGTTTTTTGGGGAATTGGAACTGGGACCATTTGAAATACCTACTTTATCTTGGGTGATACATCCATTTTGATAATTGCAGTTGATCCTGACCAGGAGGGCTTTAGCTTTTTCCACCTCTTTTAATTTCTTGCCATAATTTGCCATAATGGTTTTCACATAATTCTTGATTACTGCCTGTCAAATGCAATCCAAGATACTTCACTGAATGTCTTAGTTGGCAGTGAGATTCTTTCTGCAAGAAATCTTCTTGCTTTAAGCATTTTTTTATTATTTTTGGTTTGGGGATGTTGATTTGGTATCCAGTGAATTTATGGATTATTTTTATCAATTGCTTCCTTTTAGTATTTTGTTTTGCTGCCAGTTTAATGAAAAGGCCCCCCATATATGCTTTCCTTGTTTCCCAAATGGTTGCATCAGAGATTCCTGATTACTTTGGAAAAGAAATTCAATTCCTCCTGGCATTTCTGTAGGATGCATCATGGGCTCACAACCCATCATTTGTCCCCCATCTGAAAGGAAGGTTTCCTCTGGAGCACCATGCGGATAATATCGGATTATGCTCCCCAAATGTCCTTGGAGGGATTTGCTTCTCGTGAATAGGGGGCATTAAAGTCTCAGAGGCCAAACACACACCCAGAGTCAGACTGATGTGTGGCCAGGAAGAAGGTCTGGCCTCTCTAGGTTGGGTTTCCCTGTCTCAAATATCCGTCGGGGCCAGTCCGTCTTTCCACTTTTCCTGCCTTGAGACAATTTATCTAAATTCAGACCTGACAGTCCACTCGTGTCTCCAAAGACAATATTTCATCTTCTTCCAATTTTATTAACTTTTGAAAAAATCTTTTGTAGAATTAATCTTTGTTTTTCTTTAGTAGAGGCCAAGGTTATTATGTTGTCTTCATTCTATAATTTAAAAATTAAAATCCTTCCTGGTTTGGGTCTTCTCTTCCAGGCCCTGCTGATTCTCCCATGTCCTTCCTTCTCCTCCTGCTTCCCCTCCAGCCAAGCCCACCATCACCATCTCCCCCACCAAGGCAGACCCCACATCCCCCAACACCATCCTCCTCTGCACCTCAACGGGCTTTTACCCCCTGGAGATCGACATCCGGTGGCTGAAGAACGGGCAGCCGGAGAAGGAGGGCGTCGCCTTCGGGGAGGAGCTCCAGAACGGAGACTGGACCTACCAGCGCCAGGTGATGCTGGAGACCCGGCTCGAGCGGGGGGACATCTACGCTTGCCAGGTGGGGCACGCCAGCCTGGAGGCCCCCGTCACCATCCAGTGGGGTAAGCCCCTCCCTCCCCTCCTGGTCTGGGGATACCATGCTGCACTGAGAAGGGGGCACCGCTGGGGCAGGCAAGACCCTTCCTGAGTGCAGAGCCAGAACGGACCCCCTGAGGAAGCTGGCCCTGACCCTCCTGCTCACGCCGGTCTCCTTCTCCTCCTCCCTCCCCAGAGCCACGTTCCTCCAACTCCTCCAGGAGCAAACTCTGGACGGGGGCCGTGGGGGCCATGCTTGGGTGGGGCTTCCTGGCTGTGGGGCTCTCCCTCCACCTCAAGAGCAAGAAAGGTGAGTCTTTGGGGCTGGATAAAGAGATATGGGGAGGGGATCATCTGGGGAGGCATCTCATCCAGATGGCATAGAAGGTCTTCTTGGACCCCCCAGTCCCAAGGCTGGTGGCCCACTGAGTCACCACAGATCCTCCAATGGCACTGAACAGCCATAGAAAGAGGGAAATCCTTGGGGGGATCCCTTGAGGGGATGATCCTTAGTAATCTGTTGCCCAGATTGAACAGGTCCAGATAGAAGTCAGCATGGAGACATTTCCTTAGAAAGCTTTATTCTTGGAGGGGCTATAAGAGAACATAATGCAACATATTATGGGCTGTCGATTGAGAGTGGGACCCTTAAGTGCTCCAGACCATTTTCAGTTTTGGTTGTATGTCTGTCTGTCTGTCTGTCTGTCTCTCTCTCGTTTTAGCAATTCCCATCCAACAACCTGCAGGTGAGCGCTTTGCATTCCCCTCCAGTAACTAATGGGTGTTTCTAATTATGTCTTCTCCCCCAAAGTATCTCTTAAATAACTGCAAGAGCCGTGAATGATGCACAAAGCCTCCTTGCTGGGAAGGAGGCTCCCTTAGTTTCTGCAGCAAAAGCTTCCAAGATTTTCTGGACTCCCCAAATGTTTTACAGAGATCTTTGGCAGCTTTTTCTCCCAGGGGACCCCAAAATACAATGCAATTAAAGACAAAAAAAGCCTCACCCTGGTTGTTTCCCCCTTTTGGGAAATTGCAAAGGTGAGGAAAGGAGGGGGGCCATTCAGGTCCTTGGGGGAAGGGGAGGGAGCACCCCATGTTTGTGGGCTGCCCTTCCTCACCCCCACTTTTTGACATCTCACGTAAATTCTGGCAAAGGGACACCAGGCCCCATCCTTTCCTGCCACCCCCATCGTAGCACAACCTTCTTTGTTAATACAGTATTAAATATCTGTGGGAGGGGGGGATGTGGAATACCATTTTCTCAAAATGTTCTTGCAATTCTGCCTTCAGCTCAGTGCCCTGTTGCAAACTCTTCCTCTGCTGAGCCACCGTATTTCTGTGAGTGACCAGAGACTTATGTGCTCCTTCTCCAGGTTTTCACACAGTTTTTTAAATGTTCTGGACTGAACTGGCCTTTGTTTAATAAGGTTAACCATTTTGTAGCATCACCCAGAAGGTTTTTCATTTCATCTCCCAGAGTTTTTGACACCAGCACCTCTGTGTGAGGAAAGCAGCGTGTTGTGACCACAGCAGGATTTTCTTCCCTTACCGGAGAAACGAAAACCCTCACGGAGCCGAGCACTGGGGCAGCACCACCAAGACAGAGGCCCACGCAGTGCCTCCAAGACAGACCTCCTGTGTCCAGATATGAAGGCAAAACATTAAACACATCTTGGCCTTTGCGTGTTTCATGTAGTTCTTTGCAGCAGAAAACGTTTTCTTGAATTTCACCGTCCTTTACAAACCTTACAAATGCCGTAACATGACATTTTGGTGAAATCTGTTGAGTCATCAGCTTGGGTAGAAAAGCTGCTGTTCTTCCGTTTGTCATACAAAACCTCTTCAGCATCATGGACATGTCCTCAATACTTCGACTTATTGTACTGCCTGACAGTGGAGCCTTTTGTCCTGTTTAAGCGACTCAGAATATAAATATAATAGTCCTTTATTAAACATAATTTACAATATCTGGAAGGTCTATAATGATTAATCTGAAAGTTATTATTTAATTTTAGTAAGCTGAAGATTGTTATGAATTAAAAATAGAACAAGGATGGATTAATATGAATCAGGTAATTAATTCTGAGGTAAATTAATTTAAAATAATTAAATAAAAACAGTCATAGGCAAACAGGTAAAATACAATTTAAGAATCAAATCAATTTGATTGTGCAATACTGAATTAGCGATTAATTGAAGTTGGTAGAAGTCGTTAATTCTGAGGCAAACAGGCAGATCTGAACTCAGAGTGAGGGGGAGGAATCCCTTTAAACCAGCGAAGAACGTTCGGGAGCAATGGTGACAGAGGAGTTGAGGCAGATTATTGAGAGACGGTAGCAGTGGATATTCTGAGGAAACGAAATAAGATAACAGAAACTGAGGTGAATGGATTGTTCTGATTATAATGGTATAGGATTTCAGGAGTTGACAGTTGATCTGTTATGGCAGAGACCGACAGTGCTGAAGCTCCGCCTCAGATAAGGAAGTGGCAGCGAGACTGAGTAATTAAGTAATTGTGGAGACAGTAGTCAATTCGCTGTAAGAAGCAGACGTGAGATTGATTGCTGATCAATTGTTGAAGATCAGGCCTGTCAATTTTAAGGGCTTTATCTGAATCCAATGATGGCTCAGGAAGCGCTGAGGTGAATTCTTGAAACTGAATATAGGAGCAGTTGTCTCCAGCGCCCTTCAGTCCCTCCCTGCGCCTTTTATAGGCTGCAAGATTGCCCTGTTGCCGATTGGGAGCCAATCGGGCTTCACGTTGCTCGTCCCTCCTTGCTGCATGTCTCTCTCTCACGTTGATTGGTGGTGGCGAACCCGGTTCACTGTCTGGCCTCATCAGCTGTTCAGCTTCTTCCCACTCGAGGCTTTTCTTCGCTTGTAAGTCTGCCTCCGTTTTTTCTTCAGCTTGGCTTAACAGTTTTTCCAGGCTGTCCCCTTCATTCTCCGACTCAGTCTCCATCCTAACACCTTTTCGATTTCTTGTACTGCGCCTGCTCCTAGCATTTTCCCCACTATTATTTTACCTGTTGGCATGATTACGTTCTCACCCAAAGTGTGACTTTTCCTTTGCTGTGTAATAAATAATAAATATGCCACCTAGAGTCGCTTTTTGAGAGATTGGAGGCCATACAAATGTGAGAATTAAATTATTAAATGTTCTGCTACTAAATAACTTGCTTCTCGGGCTTTTTTACTGACTGTCATGTTATTAACAAAACCTTTACTCTGTTCTGTGATTCCAATAGCCATTTAAAATAATCATAACTTTTTCTTGTCATATGGCTGTGATTTGTAGCAAACTGACTTTTTAATTTTGCTGGAGCCATTGCTGCATTTGTAAGTTGTTTGCCACAGATGAGGCACAACTGAAGGGCCGCAAATCAGGGCTTAGGACTGGAGTCCTTTAAACCTGGTATGGGTCCCAATAAACACACCAAGTGAGAAATAGGATAACCCTTTTATTTGAGCGCTCAAGTAACAAGGGGGTCTCTCCTCTGAAAAGGAGAGCCCTTTGTGTTAATAGACAGCATACCATTGTCTATAAGATACAGTTAAAAGCATTAAATGATTATTGGGCAATTTCTGTCACAGGGTACATAGGCATGCATACATTTGTGTTATCTATGTTAACTATACACTACATCTACACCCATCACCATTTAGGGATTTCTCCCCTCCTTCAGGTGCAAAATTCCACCTTGGCCCCTCCTTTGGGAGCGGAATGATCTAATCATGGGAGGAGAATTTAACATTACAATTACCTGTTGGGCTACTTTCGGACAAGATATCCCCCATGTGTGCATGCTTGCATGCTTGTATTATCTTCTACTGGTTTCTGCTGGTTCTGGTTTGTATTCCCTTCCCTGATCTTCCATTTGTGCCATCTCCCAACTTATACCTATCATGCGCTTGCCAGCCTCCCTCATATTCCAACTTATTCTTAGGCATCCTTATCCCCCAGGAGAGCCTTGGAGCTCTTGAGACAAGGAAGCTATTATTTTCCTTGACAATTACAGCTTACACAGTTAGCTGAACACATACATTCCTTATAAGAAGGATGCTGGTAAAATTCTGTCTCCACACAACAGAATAGGACAACCTGGATCACAGGTCCAGGTAAAACCCATTGAGAAACAGCTTTCATTGTAAAGACAGACTTTTTTTGAGTCCGTAGATATACCAGTGCAGGGAAATGCCTGAGAAGACTTAAATTCTTCATTATCATTATCATCATTAAAATTTTCAGTATTGTCCATTCTAGAATCTTCCTCTTCTCTCACATACCTCCTCTTCAAAAATTGCCATGTTGGACCCTCAGACATGACTGAATTAATGTGTACAGAATTTATTTAAAATAATGGGATAAAATGGCTACAGGAAAACTGCAGGGAAAAGACCGGGAGGGAGAGACTGACGTCACAGGCTAAGTTGGATGAGTCCATTAATTTCTTGAAAAATGCACTAGTCCCTCCCCTTCCTGTAATATCTCCCTTCCTTCCTGCAATATATTTTATAATGTTGTGACGTTACAATTTTGTGATAATATTCTCTTAATAATCATTTTATCTTTTTATAATGAGTGTTTTTATTTATTCACTGTTTTTACCTTGTTGTTGTATGCCGCCCAGAGTCGCCTTCTGTGAGATGGGTGGCCATATAAATGTGAGCAATCAGTCAATCAATCAATCAATCAATCAAGCGTTCGCCTGTTATCAACAGTTTCCCCATCTTGGGTCAAAAATTAAGAAGGGATTCAACCAAATAAACAGTCCTACAGCGCACTACCAGAGAGCTCAGAAAGAGGTGTAACTAGATTTTTGTCCGGTTTCTGCTCATCACTGTGAGAGTGCGTTGCCCACATTTGAAATAATGTTTTAACTAACTCGTGACCTCCCAGGGAACCCCAGTGACCTCTTGCAGAACCTGAGGTTGCATGGAGCCTGGTGGAGAAACCCTGGCCTGGAGGCTCAACTGAAGGGGGCAAGGATGTCACCCTGTCCAGCTCCTTTGGGGAGAGGGATGGGGGCGGTAAAATCGCCACTGCAGCTGCCTCTGATCTGTGTGGTGGTATTTTGAGGTAGCCGAATTATCAATGTGGGAAAGCGACGGTTGAGCGATGCTGTGCCCAGTTTCCTCCAGAGTCTCCCAGGAGGAGTTGAGTCAAAGGCTGCCCTTAAGTCAAGGAAAGCAGCACAAAGCAGCCTTTGGTAGGGCTGGAGCACTTTTCAGCTTAATAATGATAATGATAATAATAATAATTTTTTAAAATCTCAAAGCAGTGAACACAGCTAATCCTCCTACCTCCTATTTTCCCCACAACAACAACCCTGTGAGGTGGGCTGGGCTGAGAGGGAGAGACTGGCCCAAGGTCACCCAGCTGGCTTTCATGACTAAGGCGGGACTGGAACTCTCCGTCTCCTGGTTTCTGGGCAGCACCCAAATCCCTGCACCAAGCCAGCTTTCAGAGAGTGCAGAATGGCATGCTGATCCCTGGTGGGATATCCTGATCTAAAGCCTGCTTGTTCCAGCCTAAGATATTCTCTGAATAATCTGGTCTAAAAGTTTATGGTAGAAAAAAATGAGCGCAGAGTTCACTGATTACAGACATTAAGCTAATCGGGCAGTTGTTAGCTGGATTTGGCCTGTGACCTTTCTTGCATAATGGCCATGGGGGAGAATGAAGCCCCCCTTAATTGGGGGGCAAGGGTGGTGAAGGGCAGGAAACAGGGGAGCTGAGATGAGCCCAGCAATCAGGGTTTGGTTTCAGCTGAGGGGTGGACAGCTGCCTTGCAGCCAGGGCGAGGTGTGGCTCCCTGGCTCCAGAGGGCAACCAGTGTCTCTCTGCAAGAGGGGACAGTCTGGCTGTGATCGAAGGGACACCCTCCCTCTTGACTGGGCACTCCCACCAGGTGGGGGCCACATGCTCAGTCCTTGGATAAAACTGAATTGACAATCTACGCCCGTCACTTCTCCTAATTTCAGCACAGAAACCCTTCGGCTTCCTTGATACCCAGGATGGATACAAACTCTCTCTCCTTTGCCCTCCACAACCTTTCAGCTGCTGCTAGCATTGGAGGCCAATTGATGCAGACCAAAGTGGCACACTAGAGCTCCCATCATTCCCAGCCGGCACCCACCCACTCCATGAAGGGTCCTCCCCTTGGGTCCTGGGGAGCAGTGCTCTGGGGCCTCGTGGGCACAGGCAATTTGCAAATTCTCCTGGGCCTCTGGGAAGGGGGCTGTCTGTGGCTTCCCCCCCCCAGCCCCCAGAGGTCCCCCATGGCGGAGCACCCTCTGGCTCTCTGTGGTCAGATTCTCTTCAGGGGGAGGTCATCTGTCGACGTGGGGCCCAGCCTCATCCATGAGCTGATGATACCAGCCAGGCGCCCTGCCCCAGGCCAAGCCAGCGACAGGGGCGGGGCTAACTGCGGCTGCTCAACATCTGTACGAGGACCCGGATGAGGGGGCTTCATTTGCCATTGAGAGTGGGGGGAGCCACCGCTTTAGTGGAGTTTCAAGATTCTGGACGGTCTTGACCAGTTGGAATAATGGGCAACAACCAGCAAGAGGAATTTCAACAGGAACAAACGCAAAGTCCTACATTTGAGTGGGCAAAACCAAAGGTGGGAGTATCCAACGTGGGAGGGACTGCTCGGGGCAGCGGGATGTGCAGAAAAGGTTTAGGTGGATCACAAGGTGAACACGAGGGAAGAGCGTGATGCTGCTGCAACGGCTGCCAATGTGATCCTCAGCTGTGTCAACAGAAGTCAAGCCTCAAGATCAAGAGGCCTAGTTGCTCCTCTCTCTTCTGTGTCAGGGTCTACCCAAGGTCGAAGGAAATTTTACTGTGTGAATGTGGAAATGCCAAGGCTGTTGTACAGCTGAGAGCAGTAAGACTCATGGGGTGTGATTGCCAACACCTGTAAAGTGACTCAGCACATAATATTGGCTACATAAGTAGGATGAATGAACAGTCCTGTGTCGGGGACAGTTTAAGTGGTGTTGAGTGTTACTGTGAGTAGGAACTTGCTGTGTATATTTGCTGTGTAAGAATTAGCTTGTAAAGTTAATATAGGAAAGCCTGTAAATAGTTAAAGAACTGCTCTCAAGCTGATTTCTTCCAGCTCCACTGAGGATTGCGGTGAAAGTGCAGCTCTGACATTCTGTGCCGGCCAGGCCACAGCTGGAATACTGTGTCCGGTTCTGGGCACCAGGTTTTAGGAAGGGCCCCGACAACCTGGATCGGGGCCAGAGGAGAGCAACCGGAGTCTTCCATTATCTACTCACAGGGCTGACAGGAGGCTCCCATCGGCCAGCTCCGAGCAGCGTCTAAGGCCCAGTTCCGAGCAGGGATTAAAACCGCAGGGCAAGTTCAGCAGCAGGAACCGGAAATCGCCCTCCTGCAGCTCCGCATCTGGTTCTTCCCACCTGGGGGGAGAACCCGAATTGCTCTTTGTGGAAAAGGCCCCACCTTCACGCCCATCGAGGTCTTTGTGGACCTTCGGATTCTCCCGAGGAAGCGAAAGGAGGAGAGAGATCGGGGATCCGAGCCTTCTCCTGCCTGCTTTCCTGCTTCTAAGGGAAACCCCTAAAGGGCATCTAGTCCACCCGTTTCAGGCACAGAGAGAGTCTGGTTGAGAATGTGGGGGAGGAAGTAGATGGTCCCTTCTGAGGCTGGCAGGGACCACCCCCGGAGCTGCAGCCCCCCAAGACCGAAAGGATCCCCCTCCCCCCTTCTCCGCTTCCTTCTCTGCTCCGAACTATCTCCTCCACGGGCGAAGTCAAGAGAGACGCTGCCCGGAGACCGATGACGCGGCAGAAGGGAGAGTTCCCATTGGTGCTTCTGCTTTTCTGGGCACTCCCAACTCCAAATGCCTCCTCCCCACAATCCAGATCCAGAGATTCCACTTCTGGGTCTCCTCCCTCTCGGGGGCGGGGGCGCTTGTGGGGCAGCCTCCATGGGCAATGCCGGGGTCCCCCTGCTGCTGCTGCTGGTGGGGGCGCTGTCCTGGATCCCTAGAAGCGAAGGGGGGAAGGAGCCCCCCGGTAAGGAGGGGGCTGGGCGGGGGGAGGGGGGAGGGGGGCTGGGAGGTACCTCCTTATGCTGGGGGAGGAGGAAGAAGAAAGGGGCTGTGACCACCAGGAAGCTCCTCCCCCTCAATCTTAGCCCCCCCCTCCCTTTCTTTCCTTCCTGTCCCCCCCCCCCCCCCCCCGGGAATGGCAGCCCACCAGCAACTCTGTCTCCCCACTGGGACCCAGGAAGGGCCCTCTAGCGCTCTGTCTCTGTCTGGGTCCTCCAGTGGCCATCCATCAGTCTCCCGCAGCAGCTCCCTCCCCTCCCTCCCCGCATGGATCACCAAGGCCTTCCAGCTCCTCTACAAGCCACTGGGAGTGATGGGTCCTGAAGTCCCTCGTGGCTCTGATGGGTGGCCCTCCTCCTCCTCCTTGCAGCCCATTTCCTAGCCCAGTGGAAGCTCGACTGCCATTTCCTCAACGGGATGCAGCGGGTGCGACTCCTGGACAGGTACTTCTATGACCGGCGGGAGATTGTCCGCTTCGACAGCGACCTGGGCAAGTTCGTGGCCGTGGCGGAGTTGGGGCAGCGCTCGGCCGATTACTGGAACCGCCGCCAGGACCTCCTGCGGCACAAGAGGGCCGAGGTGGGCGCCTTCTGCCGGCACAACTACAGGGTCTTCCAGGAACGGCCCCTGATTGACCGGAGAAGTGAGTCTGGGAGGGAGGGGCTCCCGGGGCAGCGGGAATCGCAGGGAAAGAAGAGACACCCCTTATCTTGTCATAGAGACATATAACAGAATGCTAAGGTTGGAAGGGACCTGGGAGGTCATCTAGCCCAACCCCCTGCCCACGGCAGGAATCCTCAGACCGTCCCAGACCAATGGCTGCCCAGACTTTTCCTGAAACCCTCCAGGGATGGAGCCCCCGTGACTTCAGGTGGCAGGCTGTTCCTCTGCTTAATTCCTCTCAGGTCAGGAAATTCCTCCTTGGTTCAAGTCTGGATCTCTCCCTGTGAAGCATCTACCTGTTGCTTCCAGTCTTGCCCCAGAGAATAAATTTCCCCCCCAGGATTCACTCTCACGCAAAGCAACAAATCAAAAAATGCTGTCATCCCTTGGCCAAACCAGCCCGGAGTTCTTCCTTGAGGCACTGATGACCCAGCTGAATTTGTCCTGCTTCGGACACAGGATGGACAGACCCAGCTCTCCGGGGGAGGCTCTGATGCTGGGACGGATGGAGAGGAGAAGGACAGCCAGCCAGAAGGGAGGGGCTCAGTTTCAGTGGCCATGGGGCCCCGTGGTTGGGAGACCTGAAGAGCCAGGTGGGGGCAGGTCCAAAGGCAGAGTGTTCAACCCAAGGCCAAGAGCACTGGGCAGGAAAGAGGCCCAGGATGGATTGCCCCTATGAAGAGGAACGCCTCAACTCTGATAGAGCACCGAAGAAGAGAAGGGTGTGTGTGTGTGATGGTCCAGGGAGCTGAAAAATGTCTTTCTGTTGATGCTGCCTAAAATTGCATTGGCCTGTTTTGCAGCCACATCACACTTTGCACTTTTCCACCCTTAAATCTTGTTCTGTTATTTTCTGCCTATTTCTCTGTGTTACCCAGATCATGTGGGATTTTATTCATTTTCTAGAATCTTTTATCATTGGCTTTTTAGTCATCTGATGACTTTTTTGAGCCAGGCCCAAATCTGCTTAATTGTCATATCATCCAGAATCAAATTTAACCAACTCAACAGTGGACAGAAAAGACTGTAAAAGAGGAGAGTGAACAGGAGAGGTTTTTCTCCCTCTCTCCAAATAAAACTCCTTGAAAGGTGACTTAAAACACAGACGAATTTAAAGACGAAAAAGGGGGCCTTGGCCTGAGCCACCAACTATTCTTCCCTTCCGGGCCCTGCTGAGTCTCCCATGTCCTTCCTTCTCCTTCTGCTTCCCCTCCAGCCAAGCCCACCGTCACCCTCTCCCCCACCAAGGTGGACCCCGCGTCCCCCAACACCATCCTCCTCTGCACCGCGACAGGCTTTTACCCCCTGGAGATCGACATCCGGTGGCTGAAGAACGGGCGGCCAGAGAAGGAGGGCGTCGCCTTCGGGGAGGAGCTGCAGAACGGAGACTGGACCTACCAGCGCCAGGTGATGCTGGAGACCCGGCCCGAGCGGGGGGATGTCTACGCTTGCCAGGTGGGGCACGCCAGCCTGGAGGCCCCCATCACCCTCCAGTGGGGTAAGCCCCTCCCTCCCCTCCCTGCCCTCCCAGTCTGGGGATGCCATCCTGCCCCGAGAAGGGGACACCACTGGGGCTGGCAAGACCCTCCCTGAGTGCAGAGCCAGAACGGACCCCCTGGAGGAAGCTGGCCCTGATCCTCCTGCTCACACCGGGCTCCTTCTCCCTCTCCCTCCCCAGAGCCACGTTCCTCCAACTCTGCCAGGAGCAAACTCTGGACGGGGGCCGTGGGGGCCGTGCTGGGGGTGGCCTTCCTGGCTGTGGGGCTCTCCCTCTACCTGAAGAGCAAGAAAGGTGAGTCTTTGGGGCTGGATAAGGAGAGATGGGGATCATGTAGGGGAGGCATCTCATCCAGATGGCATAGAAGGTCTTCCTGGACCCCCCCAGTCCCAAGGCTGGTGGCCCCACTGAGCCACCACAGATCCTCCAATGGCACTGAACAGCCATAGAAAGAGGGAAATCCTTGGGGGAACCTTTGAAGGGTGATCCTGAGTAATCTGTGGCTCACCCTGGATTGATCCACCATGTCTAGATGTATAGAAGTCAGTGTGGAGAAGATTTCTCTGTGTAAGGATGGAGAACCCAGGGGCAAGGGTTAATTGCACCTGGGTGCTCCAACCTTGCACATCAAAGGGAAGGAAGGAGAGACTACGAGCAGCGGAGGGGCAAGGGATAAGAAGAGGGCAGGTGGTAGCAACCCCGTTCACAGCTGAGAGACCGAGAGGCCACCATCACGCAAGCTGTCAGCGCAGAGGAAGGGGCGGGACAAAGAAAAGGCAGGAGGACAAAGGAGGGAGGCGGGAGGAAGTGGAGCCAGTTGTGGCTTTGACAGTCCGAGGTAAAGACCTAATAAACAACTGTGCATCTCCATCGTGGCTTGTTTTGCGAGTTTCTGAGATTAGGCCTTAAAATAAAAACCTCACGGAAAGCCACAACTGGCTCCACTTCCTCCCGCCTCCCTCCTTCGTCTTCCCGCCTTTTCTTTCTAGTAATATTAATACTGTTGCTTTGATACTCAGCCATGCAAGACATACAGTTTTCAGGGTTTGCAGGCATGGCAGTGAAAGAAAATCAGGACACAGTGAAATGAAAACTGAAGGTCTTGTGGTTGAGATCAGTTGCACTAAAAGAATAGTATTTAATATTCAGCGCCGACAAAACAGTATTTTTATTGCAACTGCAGGCTTGGAATGGATGGGTTGATTTGACAGGCTTTTGCTTCTGTATTAAACAAGCCACTCAGCAGTTAGAGTAATCTAATTAATAGGTTGGTGCCGTCTGGATGCCTGGCAGTTCCGTGCACTTTTCTGGGTGATGCTGCGGAAGGCCTTGTCCGGGAGGCTCTCCAGCTTCCCAGTTGGGCCTTCAGTCCTGGGACTGCCCATCCAAATGCCAGGCCTGACTCTGCTCGTCTTCTGGGTCCCAACACTGGGACCCAGGCCTGCCGCTTGCTAGCAGCTCATAGAGTGCTCAAACCTGAATATATAAAGATTTCAGTAGGAAAACATATCCAAGGAACATCCCCTTCCTGCCAAGCCTGAAAATATAAGCAACAACATGGAATACGGCTTTTCCAGGATTCTGCATGCGGGGTTGAGGCCCTGGATGGAACAGGGAACGCTCGCGGAGGTCAGGGGGAGCTCCCTCTGCCCAAATTGGCTTAGGTTCTGAGGCTGGCTTAGGCCGGCGGCCGTTCAGCTCAAAAATCCCACAAGCAAGGCTGGGGCTGCAGGGTGCAGTTCTCTTCAGTCACTCCCCCCCCCCCCACTGCAGCGGGATCTCAGACTAGCTGCATGGGTGCCTCTGAAATCCAGAGGATGTTCTCAGACGCGCAGACCCCTCCCCCAGTGGCACTGTCCTCCTTGAGGGAGGGGGCGCTTCCTCCAGCATTAAAGGGGGCAGTGATGCTTCCCTTCCTCAGAAGCCCTTGCTGGACCCAAGAACAGGAACTCCAAACAATGGAAAAACAAAGGTTTTTATAGAAGTTGAGGGGTACAGGGGGAGAAATCCTGGGGATCTGACAGGCTGACCAGTTTGGGGAGCCGGGCAGCTCCTGGTCCCCATCCCTGCGTCGTTTTATGGTTATGTGAGGTTTTTATTTTAAGGCCTAATCTCAGAAACTTGCAGCACAAGCCACGATGGAGATGCGCAGTTCTTTAATAGGTCTTTACCTCGGACTGTCAAAGCCACAACTGGCTCCACGTCCTCCCGCCTCCCTCCTTTGTCCCCCCGCCTTTTCTTTGTCCCGCCCCTTCCTCTGCGCTGACAGCTTGCGTGATGGTGGCCTCTCGGTCTCTCAGCTGTGAACGGGGTTGCTGCCACCTGCCCTCTTCTTATCCCTTGCCCCTCCACTGCTCGTAGTCTCTCCTTCCTTCCCTTTGATGTGCAAGGTTGGAGCACCCAGGTGCAATTAACCCTTGCCCCTGGGTTCTCCATCCTTTCACTCTGGAAAGTTTTCCCTATGAGGGAGTCTAATGCAACATATTATGGGCTCTCAGTGGGGAGTGGGACCTCCGAAGTGCTCCACCCCATTTTCTCTTTTTCTCCTTTCAGCAACCCCCATCCAACCCCCTGCAGGTAAGCACTTTCTTTCCCCCCAATCCGAACCCCTCCCACAATTATACGTGTTTTTTTAATTCTCTAATTCTTCCTTTATTAATATGAAATACCTGCAGAAAGGGGGGGAGACCTTGCAAAGCCTCCTTGCTGTGGATGAGGCAAACCGCTGAAATTTTAGGCAGCTTTTCCTTACAAAATGCGGTGCAAACACAAAATCACCACACAACCCTAAAATCTCACTCAGGATGTTTCCTCACTTTGGGAAATTGCAAAAGGGGAGGGAAGGAGGGGGGCCATTCAGGTCATTGGGGGAAGGGAGGGAGAACCCCAAGTTTGTGGGCTGACCTACCTGACCCCCCTCTTTTGACCTTTCACACAAGTTCTGGCAAAGGGACACCAGGTCCCGTCCTTTCCTGCCACCCTGATCATTGCACCATCTTCTTTGTTAATACGAAATACTTGCAGGGAGGAGGGGAGGCCTCTTCTCTTGATTCACCCTCTAATTAAGCCAATTAAGGATAAATTCCATCTTGCCAAGGTCACGCTGGAGCCTCCCTTTGCAGCCCCTTGGCTGACCTCGGACCCCCTTCGAGTCCCAGGAGATGAGAGGGGGAGGAATCCCTGGTCCTTCGCAGCCTTTTCCTCCCTGGAAGGGGCGGATTCTCCATCTCGTCCCTGCCCATCAACCACCCCCCTGCAGTGTGGGCCTTCCTGGGGGGGCTGAAAGGGAGGGGGAGGGGGAAGCCTACCCCATGTTTTTCCTGCAGACTCTCCAAAAAAATTATTTACACTGAAAGTTTTACTGTATATTCTAATTTTCCCCTGTATCTCTTCACAGCACTCATGAGTTAATCCTGCTATTGCTTCCTGCTATCAGATGCAAAAGGATGTTTTTTCAATAGCTGATGAATTTCTGCCTTTTTTGCAACCCTTGAAGGATGGAGGTTCGAGGTGGTGGGTTGGTGAGAGGGGAGAATCGCAGCCTGGACCTTCTCCTGCCGAGACCCACCAGCTTCCTTTCATGCCTCTCTTTCTTTTGAGGGAGGGCAAATGGGGAGGGGGGAGACCATCTAGTCTGTCCCCAGGAACTCTTGGCCTGCCTCTCACTCCTGATCCCCCAATCTTTCCTGCTCAGCCCAGACCCCCATTCAGGGTAATGGCTGCAACCATCCACCCCACAGCCCCTTAACCCGAAATCCATCTGGTGCTTAGCCAAGCCTGGAGGCCACCAGATCCAGAGAGATCCACATGTACTAGCCACCCTGGGATCCCCCATTCCTGAGAAGTCTTCCTCTTTTCCCTTCCTTGGATCCCCCATTGTTTCCCCATCTCATCTCTCCCAGCGTTGAATCCATGGGATTGTCATCTACACTGCTCCATTTCCTTTATTTGATATAAAACAATAAACTTTGGATTGTAGGAAAACCCTGGAAGGGTGTGAGTTGATGCTGTCCGAATAGCCTGGTCAGATCCATATTGAGAACATGCTGAGCAATAGGTTATTCCAAGTCTCCACAGAATTTGAAAGGAGTAGATATCACAAGCTGAATAATGGGTTACCGCACAGATCAGTGTTATCCCGTTCTTTTTAATTTGTACATACATGACCTGCCTGAAACCGTCTCTCAGAAATTTATTTATGCTGACGACATCAGTCTTACAGTCCAAAGAACCAACTTCAGCAAAGCAGAGGGTATCCTTTCTCAAGACCTTCAAAAGGTGGACGAATGCTTCAAAAAATGGCGCCTCCAACCACGCCCATCAAAAACAGAAGTAGCCACATTCCACCTCAGCAACAAGCACACAAACTACCAGCCTTCAGTGAAGTTCCTGAACCATATTTTACAGTGTAATAACTTCCCAAAGTACCTGGGGGTAACATTGGACAGATTACTGACCTTCTGACATCTGGAAAAAACAGCTGCAAAACTGAAAAACCACAACAATTTATTGAACAGACTGGGTGGGACATCTGGGGTGCTGACACTAACACCCTTCGAACAACCATTTTGGCCCTGGTTATTCCACAGCCGAGTATTGTGCTGGTGTGGGGCTTAACAGCTCCCACACCCGACTGGTCAATGTTCAACTCGGCCATGTGCGTCATCTCTGGCACACTGCATTCTGCTCCTGTGTACTGGCTACCAGGACTCAGCAATATTATACCACCCCACATCAGAAGACAACAAGCTCTTGCCTGGTTATGGTCAAAATGTTGAACAAGGTTCTCCCTATTCATCGGGATATTGCACAGACCACCACAAGATTGAAATCTCATAGGCCAGCTTGGAAAGCAGCCATACACCAAACTTCTATCCAGTTCAATCCTAAGAATGCCTGGAGAGAGGAATGGTCCAAGCTGTCACATCGCGGCTTGGTCATTAGTGATCCCTCTTCCAAACCTCCTGGCTTTAACCTGCCTCACTCTGGACAGAATTGAACACAATCGGATGCGATATTGGAAGGAGTGCCTCTGCTCTCTATCGGTGGGGCTGGAAAGATTCTCCTTGTTGCAACTGTGGTGCCGATATGCAAACTATCAAACATATTGTGCAAGACTGCCCACAACGTGTGTTCCCTGGCTCCTTCAAAGATCTGCCTGAAGCAACACCAGAAGCGATTGCCTGGATAGCTGAACTGGATATCCAGTTATGAGGCTACTGCTGTATCCCTTCAGAAGTTCTGTATATAATTGTGTGGACTGTGTACATATTTGCCTTTCTCTTGTCATGTACAGTTAACCCAGTTCAAAATAAACTAAGGCATGAGAGCCAGTTTGGTCTAGTGGTTAAGGCAACGGGCTAGAAACCAGGAGACTGATAGTTCTAGTCCTTCCTTAGGCATGAAAGCCAGCTGGGTGACTTTGGGCCAGTCACTCTCTCTCAGCCCAACCCACCTCACAGGGTGGTTGTGGCAGGGAAAATAGGAGGAAGGAGTATTACAAATAGATGTTTTTCTGAAACTCCCTGGCTTTTTCCATTATCCAGCGGATATTGGCAATTTGGTCCCTAGTTCCTCTGCCTTTTCTAAACCCAGCTTGTACATCTGGCAATTCTCGCTCCATGAACTGCTGAAGTCTACCTTGCAGGATCTTGAGCATTACCTTACTGGCATGTGAAATGAGTGCCACTGTTTGATAGTTTGAACAAGGAACCTGGGTAGCTGTGGTTTTTTAATCTGAGCAGTAAATTCACTCCTGCCCTTGCTCTGAGCGAGTTTGTTTGATGAGGAGGAAGCCAGGATCCCGTCTTGGAGAAGACTCCCCCAGGCAAGGAAAGAGTTAACTTGCTCCATTGGATCACCATCCAATCGCCATCTATGGCTACAATGTCATTTTCCAAAGACGACAATCTGTGACTTTGATTTACTGATAATCGGAGAGCTATTAGCGTTTCGTCAGCAAATGACACAAATCAGTGCATGTGTTGGAGACTGACTGCCAGTCAGCCGTGGGTGACTGGATTATTAAGGCCCAACTGACAGCTCTCCCTGATTTAAGGCTATTCAGGATTGCCTCGGTATCCCCTTTGGACCCTGCTCACCTTTTATTTTGACTCCCCTCTGAGTTAATAATAACCCACCCATCAGCCGCACTGTATGATCTCAAATCCGAACGATCCCAAAATTTCTCACTCTCTGGCCGATGATCGCATCCTCCCCTTGGAAAGAAAATGACCTCTGGAAAGAGGTCCGCTTTACTTCTTCGTACACAGAGGAGATCTAGCACACCACTCGAATGGGCAGGTGGAATGGGTCTGGGTATATGTCATTATTAGCCGGGCCTCCCAAAATCTGAAGATTAGAGTTAAAAATCAGCGATGCCAAATATAGACCAGCAGAATTACTTTTGTTATCTCTTGAAAACCACTGGGGATGATTACCCAAAAATTCCTTTGGAAGTCCACTATATCGGACAAAATCATGAAGCACTTGGCCTAGTTTGGCATGAAAATCACCAAGGAATACGGTGGTTGTGGCTTGGGTATGCCAAGTAACTGTTTCTTCCAATATAATTGCTAAACCCACCCAGTAATCAGAATTACAATAAGGGGATGTGTTTGGGGGAATACAAACTCTACCAGTATTAACTCAAAATCTTTGTATCTGAATTCCACAGCCAGGATACGAGGGAGTTTATTCCCATTGCATAACTTCTCAGCCTGCCGTTGCAGTCCTTCCTTAGCAAGAACGCCCCCAGAGGCGCGCCCTGTATTCCTTAGATTTGGGGCAGGGCTATACCAGCATTGAAAACCCGGGAGTTGTACCGGTTCATCCTCTCCGGCTAACCAGGTTTCTTGTGTGGCCGTTAGCCCAGATTCAGAGAGGAATCGCACCAGACTCTCTCCAGCCAGCCACGTCCCAGCTTACAGTCTCTATAGGTCTCTCTGAAACAGACAGCTCTGGGTGGGCTGCACCAGGCCGGCCTCACCTAATGAGTGGGACGTGGGGGGTGTCCTTCTCCTACTGCTGTTCCCCTGCAAGCAGGATCTGGAGCCCTCCACGGATCCCCTCTCCTGGGAAAGCCATCTGGGTCTTGTGGCAAGGAATCCCACAGGCTCATGAGGATGGGTTTCCCAGGAGACTTCCAGCTTCTTTGGATGGATGGGAGGAGAAACAGGGCTCATCCCCCCCCCATTAGTCACCCACCCGCTCACCTGAGGGGCAGTTTAAGGTCTGTGCCCCACTGAGCTGAGGGTGGAAGGAGGGAATTTCAACAGAACTTCTACATTCGGACAGGAAAAATCAAAGACGTGAGTATCTGGTGTTGGGGTGGAATACCAGGCACCATTACGCACAGAAAGTAACCAGGGGAAATCCCAAGCTGAGTGTGCGCCAAGAGCGTGACGTAGCTGCAGAAAAGGCCAACACAATCCTCAGCTGCATCAACCAAATTCAAGCATCAGGATCAAGAAGCGTCACTGTTCCTCTCTCCTCTGCATCGGTCAGGCGACACCTAGAATATTGGCCCCAGTTCTGGACACCACCTCTGAGGAACGTCCGTGTCCTTCATGACCTGGATCAGCCCAGAGGAGAGCAACCAGGATCTTTCTTTACTTACTCAGAGGGCTGACAGGTGGCTCCCATCGGCCAACCCTGAGCAATGTACAATTCCCAAATACCTCACTGGGATTAAAAGCACAGAGTAAGTTCACCAACAGCAACTGGAAATGTTGAGTGGGAGAAGAGAAGCCATAATCACCCCAAGAACAGAAGCCGAGTGTCGGCCCTTCGAGGTAGACCGCATAGGAAACAGAGTCACACAGGCTAATCCTACCTTTATTATAAGGTTTCAGAAAAAGAATCTTGCATGTCTGAATGTGCTTCCCTTTCCTCCCTTTATCTTCGTGAGCACCAGGGAGGGTCACGTCTGAGACGCTTTCTCGGGTTACCGTTTTTTTGGCCACAGATCCTCCAATGGCACTTAACAGCCAAAGGAGGGAAATCCTTGAGGAAATCTTTGAGGGGTGATCCGGGGTAATCTGTTGCCCACCCTGGAGAGATCTGCCACACAAGCAGCATCTAGATGCGTAGAAGTCAGTATGGAGAAGATTTCTCTGGAAAGCTTTGCCTACGAGGGAGTCTAATGCAAAATGTTATGGGCTCTCAGAGGGGAGTGGGACCCCCAAAGTGCTCCACGCCATTAGCGGCTCTCATTGTTTTTTCTCTTTTTCTCCTTTCAGCAAGCCCCATCCAGCCCCCTGCAGGTGAACGCTTTCTACCCCAATCTGAATCCCTCCCACAAATTATAGGCGTTTTTTTAATTCTCTAATTCTTCCGTTTTTAATATGAAATACCTGCAGGGAGCAGGGGAGGCCTTGCAAAGCTTCCTTGCTGTGGATGAGGCAAACTGCTGAAATTTTAGGCAGCTTTTATTTATTTATCATATTTTTATCACGGCCCATCTCCCTCATACGGAGTACTCTGGGCAGTTCACAATAAAACAGTTTAAAATTAATAAAATCATAATAATATAATTAATCTACAAATATCTGTATCAATAAATAAATATAAAATGTAATGAAATCCAAGTAATAGCAGATCTAATACCACCCAAAGGGGAGCAAGACCGGCCTCGGCAGGACTAGGAGCCAACCAGCCCCAGGAGTGGCGCTTCCTCTCCCCACTCCAGGCATGGTGACAAAGCCAGGTCTTCAGCTGTTTCCTGAAGTCCAGAAGAGAGGAGGCCAGCCTCACTTCCGGGGGAAGGGTGCTCCAAAGGGCGGGAGCTGCTGCAGAGAAGGCCTGCCTCCTGGACCCCACCAGGTGGAGTTCTCGTGCAGACGGGGTCTGCAGCATGCCCTCTCTGTGTGACGGGGTGGGATGGGCTGATGGTGCAGGGAAGAGGCGGTCCCTCAGGTAACCCGGTCCCATGCCATGTGGGGCTTTAAAGGTCATAACCAACACCTTGAATTGGACCCGGAAGCAAACTGGCACCCAGTGCAGCTCGCGCAGCAACAGGGTAATATGTGCTGATCTTGGAGCACCCAAAATAGCCCACGCCGCTGCATTTTGGACCAGCTGTAGCTTCCGGATACTCTTCAAGGGTAGCCCCATGTACAGCGCATTACAGTAGTCTATATGGGAGATGACCAGGGCATGAGTGACCGTTCGAAGTGCCTCTCGCTCCAGGAAGGGCATAACTGGCGCACAACACGAAGTTGCGCCAAGGCCCTTCTGCCCACGACTGCCACCTGCTCTTCGAGCAGGAGTTGTGAGTCCAAGAGGACCCCCAAGTTACGCACTGGGTCTGTCTGGGGCAGTGCCACCCCATCCAAGACTAAAGATGGCAAGTTCCTTGGAGCAGAGGGGCCATTAACCCACAGCCACTCCATCTTACCAAGGTTCAGCCGAAGCCTGTTGTTCCCCATCACGGCCCCCACAGCCTCCAGGCACCTGGAGAGGGCAGTCACAGGATCACTTACCTCACCTGGATGGAGATATACAATTGAGTATCATCAGCATATTGATGATACCTCATCCCGTGGAGACGGATGATCTCACCCAGCGAGATTTTCCTTACAAAATGCGGTGCAAACACAAAATCACCACACAACACTAAAACCTCACCCAGGATGTTTCCTCACTTTGGGAAATTGCAAAAGGGAAGGGAAGGAGGGGAGCCATTCAGGTCATTGGGGGAAGGGGAGGGAGCACCCCAAGTTTGTGGGCTGACCTTCCTGACCCCCCTCTTTTGACATTTCCCACAAGTTCTGGCATAGGAACACCAGGCCCCGTCCTTTCCTGCCACCCTGATCGTTGCACCATCTTCTTTGTTAATATGAAATACTTGCGGGGAGGAGGGGAGGCCTCTTCTCTTGATTAACCCCTTAAGCCAATTAAGGATAAATTCCATCTTGCCAAGGTCACACTGGAGCCTCCCTTTGCAGCCCCTCAGCTGACCTCGGACCCCCTTCGAGTCCCGGGAGATGAGAGGGGGAATCCCTGGTCCTTCGTAGCCTTTTCCTCCCCGGAAGGGGCAGATTCTCCCTCCGTCCAGTCCCTGCCCATCAACCACGCCCCTGCAGTGTGGGCCTTCCTTGGGGGAGCTGAATGGGAAGGGGAGGGGAAGCCCACCCCATGTTTTTCCTGAAGACTCTCCAAACAGAACTCATGAAGGTTTTACTATATATTCTAATTTTCTCCCATATCTTTTTTTCACAGCACTCATGAGTTAATCCTGCTATCGCTTCCTGCTCTTAGATGCAAAAGGATGTTTTTTTCGGGAGCTGATGAATTTCTTTTTTTGCAACCCTTGAAGGATGGAGGTTCGAGGCGGTGGGTTGGCGAGAGGCGGAGAATCGCAGCCTGGACCTTCCCCTGCCGAGACCCACCAGCTTCCTTCCACGCCTCTCTTTCTTTTGAGGGAGGGCAAACGGGGAGGGGGGAGACCATCTAGTCTGCCCCCAGGAACTCTTGGCCTGCCTGTCTCTCCAGACCCCCCAACCTCTCCTGCTCAGCACAGACCCCCATTCAGGGCAATGGCTGCAACCATCCACCCCACAGCCCCTTAACCCAAACTCTTGCATTTAGTCAAGGCCACCTGATCCAGAGAGATCCCAGATGCACTGCATATTGAGATCCCCCCTTTCTGAGAAGTGATCTTGTGTTATCAACCGCTGTCTGCCCAGCAGAGCCCAACCTCTTTTCCCTTCCTTGGATCCCGCCTCGGTTCTCCGCTTTGAATCCACAGGAGCTTCATCCATGTTGCGGTTCTCCTCTGCGTTAATTTCCTTTGCTTTCATTTGCTGTAAAACAATAAACTTTTGACGGTAGGAACCCCCTGCAAAGACGTGAGTCGATGCTGTCTGAATAGCTTCATCTCCGCTCCACCTTCTCCCAGGTCAGAGGCCCTCTGATTGATTCCCTCCATCCCTGAATTTCTGACCCCCTGCAGAACGTGGGACGTTTTCCACACGCATCTGAAGGTCGTTTTTCCGCACGGCCCCTTTTGCTGGGAGGGAGCCCTTCCTCCGAAGCTCTCCCCACAGTCCACACATTTATGGAATCCAGGGTGGATTCTTTGCCACAAGATAGGAATCCTGTGATCCCTTCCATGCTTTTGACACCCATCTTGGTGGTCTCTGCAAACCCAATTTATCTTTGAGTGTTTTTGCGCAGAAGAGGCAGTCCCCTCCCTCCCCCTCCCGAGAGCCTGTTTCAGGAAGAGGAGCTCCTGCCATGCAACAGATTTTTCCTAATTGTATTTCACTCGATTTCGGTCCAGATTGATTTCCAAATACCCCCTTCAGTTGAGGCTTCCTTGCTTGTGGCGTTTTTGCATTGGATTCATTTTAACTCTCATTAGAAATGTTAAGGCCCAGATCCACAGCCTTCCCTGGCTCAATTCAGCTCCAGTTCCCACCTGTTGATGTGAATCCTGGATTAGTTTGCTGGGCTGGACCATCTTGGATTTGATGAGACCGAGCAGCTCAAGATTTCTTACTCCCGTCCTTTGACTGGTTTCTTGCCTGGTATTTTTTGGATCCATTCGCTCTGCCAACTTCTTTTCCCCTTCTTTGGGCCCGAGAGTTTCAAACAGCTCCTGGGAATTCGCATTCACTGCCCATCAGCTCCTTCAGAGGAAGAGAAGGAAGAGAAAGGGTGGCTGAGCTAAACTCGGAGAAGGTAGCAAAGATCCAAACATGGTACGTGATGGTGAGTTTCTGGCTGAAGTTCTGCCAAAACCTCTCCACTATTTGTGAAGGCCATTTTCTTGAGCAGCGTAAGGGAATCTGAATCTAGTTCCTCCTTTATGAGTCGTGGAAATATTCAAGAAGATCCATTCGTCTTAAGGGAGGACCCATCTTGGTACAGTTTCCTCTCCAACGTTAATTTTCCTTCTCTGTCCTTTCAGAGCTCAGCAGGAATCAGGTTGCAGGTGGTGAGAGGAGAGAAGCTTGGAAAATTGGCAGAAAGGTGACCCAGTGGGACAATCTGAATCCTCTATGTACATTATGTAATTATCCGATTATTATAAGCATCATTTACTATAGTAATTTATCACAGAGAAAATTTCACCCGAGGGCTGAAAGGGGAGATTCCCCTCCATGGGGCTCTGGCACCCCCAACGCCCTTGGCTCCCCCAAGCCAGGTCTTAGAGCGTTTCTCAGGCGAAGGAGGGGCCTTCACCGCAGAGGAGCCGCTCGGAGGAAGAAATGGCCTTTTCAGCCACTTCCACCCGACCTCCGAGGGCCTTTGGGATGCACTTCTAGGCACACCGGATCCCTTCCCAGAGGGGCCACCTTCCTTGCTGTCTCCAACACAACCTCTTCACAGAGAGCTCTTGGGGGCCATCCAGGCAGGGCCCCCTCCTTGGGGAAATGCACCGCCCCCTCCCCAGAGGACAGGAGACCCTGACAGAGGCACATCCAGTCCCCCGGGGTGAGGGGCAGAGAGGCCTTTCCCCTCCTGGCCCGGAAGGGTCCAGGCAGGGCTCCCCCCCCCCCCGTGCAGACGAGAGTCCGAAGGAGTGTGTCCTTGCGTGTGGATCAGAATCCCTCTCTCTCACGCTGGGAACATGCCAAGCATTCAGGCGGCTCCTAGCTGCTCACCTGGAGCAAACATCCAAGGTTTCTCCTGCCTCCCCCCAAATCTTAATTTCTCTGAGTCTCCCCAAACCCATCCCAGCAGCTGATGGGACACCGTGGAGGTGCCCCATAACTTGGTCCCATTTCCCGTCCTTCCCGAACGACCGCGGACAGTCCTGCCCCATCTTGTGCAGCAGAGCCCTCCAGATCCTCAGGGAGGCTTCCTGCTATCTCCTCCCCCCAGGCAAAGCGCACCCAACGCCTCCCACCCTCCCTTCCTCTTTGAGGCCCGGATTCTCTTGGCTGCTCTGCTCTGGAGATGCTCCGGCCCGTCCACCTCCTTCCCAAGATGCCACAGCCAGTCAGGGCACCAAGCAGAGCAAGTCTCCCTCACGAGACTTCCGTCCTTCTGAGGATCGGGTTGGCTTTTTCTGCAGCTGCGTCACACTTGTGGCTCATGCGCAGCTTGTCAACTGCCGATCTCAGGACGGCCCCTGTGATTCCTGTGGCCGTGTCGCACAACTGAGAGTCCACACTGCCCCCCACACAGCACCAGAGCAGGGAGATGCCCGGTCCCACGTAGCCAGGCAAGACCAAGGAAGAAAGACAGGCACAGACTTAGGAAAGCCTCTTTAATGCTCATCGGAGGCAAATACAGACCCTGGCAACGGCAGCCCTCCCAGCGAGATCTTCAGGCGCGGCCTCTCTGGCTTCTTCCCGGGTTCCTTGTCCCTGAGGCCAAGTTGCCTTTCTCAGATCAACAGCCAATGGACTCTCCTTCGGCCTCTCGATTTCTTCCTCATTCCATTCCTTTCCCAAAATCTCTCATGCCTGGACAGGGGTTTGCAGCAGTGGAGCGCCATGGGGTTTCCTGGTGGCCTCCCATCCAGCACTAACCACCTGCAACGGGGTCCATATCCTAGTCACAGACAACCCTCTCCTACCCAGAGGGCAGGGCAGGTGGCCACCCCCTCCCAAACCACACCGCAGGGTTGTTGTGGGATGCTCGTAGCCTGGGTTGAAAGAATGCAAAGCCTCTGAGGGGCAGGAGAGTCCCCAGAAACACTGCCGCTCTGCTGCTGCCCCCCGGTGGCCCTGCTGAGCTCTGCAGTCCTGCCAGGCTGCAGGGAGACTTTGGGGAGTCTCTTTCAAGAGGGCTTGGACTACAGCTCCCATCATGCCCCCCGCATGGCCGACACTGTTCCAGCACTCACAGCCCCAGAGCAGAAGCCCCCCAATTCCCGTCTCCCGGGCGGCTGTCCTGCCCTCCTCTGCGATGGCTGGGTGACCTCAGTTGCCTCCCCGCTTTGGGGCTCCTCAGACAGTTTGGGGTGCCACAGGGGGGCCTGCTTTTTGTTCTGGGCAGAGGACCCAGTCCTGACCCGAGGGCCCCGTCCGAGAGCCCCCTCAGAAGAGGGCCCGAGCGATCCTGCGGCCAGTGGCTTTGATCTTGGGGAAGGTCACGCTGACGTCCCTCTCCCTGGCCGCAGGGGTCCAGGGTGGGCGGGGGGGACGTCTCCCCCAGGGCCCCTATGGGCCAGAACAGGAAGTCCACATTGATGCCGTTCATGGCGTAGAAGACGCTTGCCGTGGGGGGGAAGACCAGCTCTGCAGAGGAGGAGAGACGGGGAATGAGGGGGGCCTCCTGGAGAGGAACCTGCAGGCCCAAAGGCCTCCCCAGATCCCCTCCAGCCCAGGCCCCCCATGCAGGTCGCCCTCTGCAGAGCCCAAGCTGCACTGGTGGCCCCTGATAAAGCCACCTCCCTTGGCAGGGAGGGGGGCCTGGTACTGTGTCTGGGAAAAGACCCCTGACTGGTCTCAGGAGCTAAGCTAGACTGGCTGGGGCAGGGGGGGGCATGGCAGGTAGAGATTCACCAGGGGAAGGCGAAAGCTGCCTCTGGTCCTCCCTGCCCAGAAAGAGGGCTGAAGTCCCTGGCAGGAAACTGCCTCTGCAGGCCCAAGAGCGCCCCTTCCATCCACACCCGCATCTCCATCTTGGGCTGGTAAAGCCCGCTGGGACCCCTCCCGCCCCTCAGGTTTCACTGGAGGTGCAGAGCTGGGAGTGCCCGGGATGCTTGCCCAGCTCTGCAGCCAACGGGTAGGACGAGTCCCCTGCAGAGTCACCTCTGAGCAAAGGCACGAGGAGAAACACAGGGAACAAGTTGGCTCAGCCACCCGCTCCAGATCACACAGTTGCTCCAAATTTATCTATTCTTTTTATTGTAAAGGGAATATCCCTGTTGGGTATTCCACCATTCCCTTAGTGTCACTTTTAACGGGTCTACTTTGTATCTTTGCATATTCAAATTCACTTAATATTTCTTTCTTCTGCACTTAATTCTTAAGGATGAAATAAATTATTGTTAATGTTATCCTTAGACTGTTGCACCACTTTTTGCCTTCTGGGGGTTTGGGTGTACGTATGAGACATCTCCCAAAAGAAAAAATACGAAGTCTTCACAGAATGGTAATCAAAAGAAACAGACTATCTGCAATAAACAACTGCAGTAGCCAGCCAGCCAGCCATGACCTCTTCCAAGTCATTCCATTCCATTCCCTCTGTCCTCTTCTCCCATTTTACTCCCCAAAGGCATCAGTATTCCATTGGCCACCAAGTATACAGGTGTGCCCAAAAATACAGCAGCAAAAAAGAACAAGAGAGAGGAAGGAGGATAGAATTAAATATAATTTGAGTATTTTAAACAACTTTGCAGACCTTTAAATTTGAAGCCACTCAGAACTTGAGGCTCAGGCCAAAAGAGCCTCTTGCTTCCTCCCCACCCCCGGCCTGGTCCCGGCTCTTCAGTGTCCTTCTGCAAAGGGATCATATGCAAAGTCATCTCCTAGGGAAAAAAGGCATTATAACCTGATCTCTGAATCGGGCTCCTGAAATGAACAAACCTTGAATTCTTTGTTGTCTTCTGAACTCAGCAAAATCAGGATCATTCATCTGCATAACTAAAATGCCACTTAGTGGCTCCAAATAATGTTCCTCTTTACTTGTAGGGATTTCTGGGGAAAATTCAAAAAGAAGCCCAGAGAGAGGAGTGAAAGAAATGGAAACATCTCCCATGTCTTGGGAAGGGAGCGTTGCCTCACCTTGGCCCTCATCGCTGACACTACCCAGCATCTTTCCTTCTCAAAAGCCACGAATGGTTCTTACACAATGCATTTCTGGAAAGGAAACCTCTCCCACCGGGCAATTCTTTCCTCCATCCCCACCACCACGGGGCAAGTAGCAAAGGGGTCAGCCTCCTGGCGCTGCTGTCACCCACAGCCACAAAAGGCTAACAAGCAGGCACCGCCAGGCAAACACGATCACAGCAGGGGCTGTTCCTAAACCTGAAGGTCCTTCCTGCGCTCAGAACCACAATGCCTTTTCTCCTCAACTCCGTATTCCTGCAGCTCTTTTCCATCACCTTCAACTGCGAGGCAGAACAGCCTTTCCATCTGAAACTTTACAGGGCTTTTGTCACTGCCACGAACGTCCCTAATATCTTCCGTCATAAACTCTGAGTGCTCCGATCTTTTTTTCATGTATCTTTTAGGGCCTGCAGCAGCTCACTGGGAAGTTCTGCTTATAGCCAGAAAGGTGTAGTTAGCCTTCCTCAAGCTAACACTTTCCACTTTTTTCTCTCCCACCTCATCTCTAATACTGAGACAAGTTTGACTAAAAAGAATCAGCCCAGAAATGAAATACGGAACTTTTCAGCTGGATGTCCAATGGGAGATGAGAAATGAAATTCAAGCCTTCGCTACACTCATCACCTCCTGCCTCATGTGCATTTTCTTGTGCCTGTTAAGGTAGGAATTTTGCGTGAAGCACCGTCCACAGTCTGGGCATTTGAATGGTTTCTCTCCTATGTGTAAACCTACATGATTTATAAGGCTAGGCCTAGTACTAAAACTTTTCCCACAATCCGGACACTCATACGGTTTCTCTCCTGTGTGAGTCCTCTGGTGTATCACCAGGTAGGAATTCCGACTGAAATTTTTCCCACAATCTGGACACTCATACGGTTTCTCTCCTGTGTGAGTTCTCTGGTGTTTCAAAAGGCTGGAATTCTCACTGAAACTTCTCCCACACTCTGGACACTGATATGGTTTCTCTCCTGTGTGAGTCCTCTGATGTATCACCAGCTGGGAATTCCAAAAGCAACTTTTCCCACAATCCGGACACTCATACGGTTTCTCTCCTGTGTGAGTCCTCTGGTGTATCACCAGGTGGGAATTCCGAATGAAACTTTTCCCACAATCCGGACACTCATATGGTTTCTCTCCTGTGTGAGTCCTCTGGTGTACCACCAAGTTGGAATTCCGACTGAAACTTTTCCCACAATCTGGACACTCATACAGTTTCTCTCCTGTGTGAGTCCTCTGGTGTATCACCAGGTAGGAATTCTGACTGAAACTTTCCCCACAATCCAGACACTCGTACGGTTTCTCTCCTGTGTGAGTCCTCTGGTGTACCACCAAGGAAGAATTCTGACTGAAACTTTTCCCACAATCTGGACACTCATACGGTTTCTCTCCTGTGTGAGTCCTCTGGTGTATCACCAGTTTGGAATTCCGACTGAAACTTTTCCCACAATCCGGACACTCATACGGTTTCTCTCCTGTGTGAGTCCTCTGGTGTATCACCAGGCTGGAGTTCTGACTAAAACTTTTCCCACAATCCAGACACTCATACGGTTTCTCTCCTGTGTGAGTTCTCTGGTGTATCACCAGGTGGGAATTCTGACTGAAACTTTCCCCACAATCCGGACATTCATACGGTTTTTCTCCTGTGTGAGTTCTCTGGTGTTTCACCAGGCTGAAATTCCGAATGAAACTTTTGCCACAATCTGGACACTCATATGGTTTCTCTCCTGTGTGAGTCCTCTGGTGTATCACCAGGTTGGACTTCAAACTGAAACTTTTCCCACAATCTGGACACTCATATGGTTTCTCTCCTGTGTGAGTCCTCTGGTGTATCACCAGGTTGGAATTCTGACTGAATCTTTTCCCACAATTGGGACACTCATATGGCTTCTCTCCTGTGTGAGTCCTCTGGTGTTTCACCAGGCTGGAATTTTGGCTGAATGTTTTCCCACAATCTGGACAGTCATACTGTTTCTCCCCGGTGTGAGTCCTCTTGTGATTCACCAGCATGCTCACTAAAGCTTTGCCACATTGAGAATACTGTTAGGGCTTCTCACCAGTGTGGGTCCTCTCATGAATAGTCAGATGTGATGGGTAATCTGTGCTTTTCCCACTATATACACATCTGTGGGGCTTTTCCACCTCTGATATTCTTGGATTCTCAAGGAGATCAAAGCTATTTCTGATCCCTTGCGTGGTGGTGCTTTGATTCAAGCTACTTTTTCCTTCGTCACAGGGTGAGGCTTGTGTAATCTCTCCCATAAGTGGCCATCCAAGTCTCCTCTTCCTCCCCACTGACTTCCAGATATTTCCTTCTTTTTCTCAATTTGGAAATTATCCCCCTTGATCTTTTCATGTAATATTTGAGTTCCGAATATTCAATTTTTTCCAGCTCAAAAACCCTCTTTTCCTGGTTTTCTCTCCCTCATCCGTCCCCTGCTGGGGAAGAGGAGTTTTGGGGTTCTCTGGAGAAAGTGGAGAAGATTTGGTTGCTGGCTTGATTTGCTTTCGTTTTTAAAGCTGCTTGTGATTCTCAGTTGTCCAGCAGGCTCTTTTTGGCATCCTTTTTGCCTATAAGAGTCACATAATAGTGTTACTTTCATTATTATCTACAAAACGGCTGCACAACATGCTGAAACAACAACAAAAAAGCATAGGTTGCAATAAAAAAGGGAAAGTGCCAGAAGGGCAGATTAACCTCTAACATTCATTATGGCTCATTTGCCACATAGAAGACCAGCGAGAGCCGAGTTCGAATCCTGGAATTCGCTCTCCGAACCTGCGACCGCCGCAGAAGGGCGCGCACCGGCCTCGAGGCGCGCAGCACCGGCGAACGCCGTCCGGGGCGGGGCGGGGGGGCGCCGGCAGCGCTGGCGGAGCTCCCCTCTGGCCCCGCCCCGCGGAGGGCCCGGAACAGCCCCGGCGCAGCCCCCCGCCTGCCCCCCGCTCACCTCCCGCGGCTGCGGCGGCTGCTCCGGCCCGGCCAGACCGCGCGGCGCCCCTCCAGCCGCTCCCCCAGGCGGAAGCCGGAACAGGAAGTGCCCCTGCCCTCCTCTCCTCCGACGTCCCCTCTAGCCGTCCAGTCCTCTATCGCTGCAGCCGCTGCCGGACCGAGGCTTCCCGGGCGGGCGTCGCTCAGCCCGAGAGCGCCATCTAGCGCCGCGGGGCTGCAACGCCCGCTCGTCCGGCCTCCCCCGAAGGCGTGGGCGGGGCCGTGGCTGGACTCCGGGTCGCCCCGACGGACCCCCCGCGACCCTCCACCCCGACCTGTCCCTTCGGGTCTCCCGCGGGTGCGCCGCCGCCGCTGCAGCTGAGAGTCCTGCGCTCCCGCCGGGCGTGGCTCTCCTTTGGGGGGTGAAACCCTCCCCGCCTCCTGGAGCGTCTTCCCTCCTTCCTTCCTTCCTTCCTTCCTGGGGCTCGAAAGGGTGCCGGACCGGGGAGCCCCAGCAGGCCACGCCCCCCCCGAGGGCCAGTCCCCCCCATGCCGGCCAGGGCCTTTTTATTCTTTATTATTTATTCAGAGTCATTTGGAGTCCAGCAATTTCTAAATCCAGCAAACAAGGAAATAAACAAGTAAAGGACACAAGCTAGAAATTATAATAATGATTCACTGTTTAAACCAAGATATAAACCACAATCATATGGAATGATTTAGGTACTTTTTCCTCTGCCTTGAGAGAAAGCTGATTCAAAGGCCGAGAAATATTGTTAAGCCAATTTTTGGGGTCTGGGAGAACCCGCCCCTCCCCGATTCTCTGTTCCAAATTTCTAGCACATGGCCCAAATTTTTTTGTAATTTTAATTTTTTTGTCTAAAAATAAATTTATTTATTTATCAATTGATAGGGCTTCAGCGGCCAAGCATTGTGTAAGTGTTTTAGCTGCACCTGTTGCCATTTGGCCTTTTCAGGGAAATTATATTCCTTTGGTAAAACCTCAAGAACTGTTAATATTCCCGATCTGAGCCCAAGTTTTCCAAAAATACTGTGTTACCACAGAATTAAATATGCTGTTTCTTCCCTAAGAGGAAAACTGCCACCGTCCTGAGAGAGAAAGACCTTTAACGGGGAGATCCTGGACATTTGCTCCTTCTGGAAATAAATGAATATTTCGGGGGAACCAACAGAGACTTTGCTCTGCACATAGACAGTCTGGAGGCAAAACTCATTTTCACCCCTAAATTCTTCCCTGCAAACGGGATTTTCATCTGCCAAATAATATAATAGTATAGAAAATAAATGCGTCATATTCTCTTAAATTTGACAGGTGCTGTTTGAAATGTTCTTATCCACCAAAGGATATTTTCCTGGTGATGACAATCCCAACTATTTAATACCTTCTGGACAAGATTCAAAATGGAATTTTTTTGCTACAGCCAACACAACCTTCTTCTCAGCCTGAGCTGCACAATCTGCCCGAGGCCTCCAGAGGCCCCGCGCTCAGGGCCGTAGGGCAGCCAACCCCACCACACGGGACTCCTCCCAGTGAGGGAGCTTCTCCTGGGCTGGATTAAATGGCCTCAACGCCTCCTGCCAACTTGGGGGTTCGAGAGCTGCACTCTCATCCAGTTAAGCGGAGGACAAGCCCCCCAGCGACAGATAAGCACCAGCCGAGCGTGAGAAATATCGGTGGATTCGGGGGGGGGGGGTTGGGGCCGCCACATGAGGAAGGAGTGTGTGGATGGAGGGACCGTCTCACAGGCAGAGGCGATTTGGGCTCCTGTTGGCAATATATTTACACAACATCCCTGTTCTGAAGGCCACGTTGGGGGGGGGAGCGGTATTTCCTGCCCGGCACCTTCGTTCTGGGCTACTGGTGGGAAGGACCTTTGACCTATCCAGGAACAGCTGCTTGGACGAGAACATGGTTCTGCTGCCTCGCTTGGGGTGGGGGAAGTAATAGCTCATCTTGGGGGTGGCTAGCACCATAGATCTTTCCCACCGAATAAGAACGTTGCCCCTTGGGTTTGGTATTTATTTTATTTTTATTTATTGGTCTATTTATTGTAATTTATATTTTATGATTTTAATCTTGGTTTTATTGTAAACCGCCCAGAGTCCCCCTTTCTTGGGGGAGATGGGCGGTAATAGAAGTTTGAAGAATAAACAAACAAACATGTGAATGTAACTAGTGCGCCAAACACAGGCAAAAACTATCCCCTGTAACTCCCCCCCCCCCCATCAAAGGCTCACAGCTAAAGAGAGCCAGTTTGGTCTACTGCTTAAGGCAACAGGGTAGAAAACAGGAGACAGAGAGTTCTAGTCCTGTCTTAGGCACGAAAGCCAGCTGGGTGACCCTGGGCAAGCCGTTCCCTCTCAGCACAACTCACCTCACAGGGTGGTGGTTGTGGTGAAAATAGGAGGAGGAAGGGGTATTAGGTATGTTCGCCTTGAGTTATTTACAAAAATAATAAAGGCAGGCAGGCAAGCAGGCAAGCAAACAAGTCGGGGTGTGCGTGCTGAGATTTTGCTTTCAGGAATTGGATTTCCACTGGTTGCAGCATTCCAGGGACTCTCTTGCTCCCCTCAGTTTAACTTCCAAAAGGAGCATCGGGACTGGCCAGGGCGACCTCGCCAGGCCCTCCAGGACAGCCAGTCCACTCTCCACCAATGCACCCACCCACCCACCTTGGCCTTCCGGCAACAGCTGCAACAGCTCATAGTCAGGGGCCACTTTCTGGTTCCGGTTATGCTTCGCCACCACGGTGGGGGCCTTATCTTGGCTTGTTACCTGCGGAGGAGCAGAGAGAAAGGGGCTCAGCCAACCCACTAAGAGGGAAGGGACAGGCAGAGATGCTGCCCAGTGCTTGTCAAGCAAGATTTCCAACCTTTCCATGCCTGGTCGACCTTATTCAACATCACCAGACCTTCCAGGGGACTTCTAAGTGGGATGGAGGTGTCGCTGTTCAGAGGAAAGGCTCAGCATCACTTGCTAAAACCTGGATGTAAGCCAGGATTAATTTAAATGTAGACTGACTGTTACAGAAGCCTTAACTGAGCGAAACTGCAAGCATTTGTTAATTAGCTCAATCTGCATAAACCACTCATAATTGTATAAATGCTTATGATACGCAAGCATTTCCAGCCTTCTCTTCAGAAGAGGCATTCCCTCTGCAGGTGGGAGAGTGGCTCTTGAACGCAGCGTCCTCAGCTTCTGCAGTGTCGCTGAATCCTCCCATTCACTCTATTAGCCAAACTGTCCCTGGCTGATCACCTCCAGTTCTTCACTTTCTGGAGGGCCGTGACCAACTTTGCCCCTTCACCACGATGCTCTTGTACAGGATACTGTTCTGCAGTGCCATGCTGACCCAGACGATGCGGCAGTCTGAGTAGGAGGTGCCCCCTGGCTCAGGGCCCTGGGGGTAGGAGGCGCAGGAGGCTGAGCACCGGTGGCCCCTGATGAAGCTGCCCCCAGTGGCAAGGAGGCGGGCCAGGCTGTCCCCAGGGAAGGTGGGGGCGATGTGTCCAGGGCTGAGACGGAGGGCCACTTGCTGTGCTGGGAGAGGAGAAAGGACATGAGGGACAAGGATGGAAGCAGGGGACCGGCGCTGTGTCCAGGGAAAGACCCCTGCCTGGTCCCACGGGCTGAGCTGGACTGGCTGGGGGGGGGGGCGTGGTGAGCAGAGATTCAAAGGAGAAGGTGAAAGCTGCCTCTGGTCCTCCCTGCCCACAAAGAGGGCTGAAGTCTCAGGCAGCAAACTGCCTCTGCGGGCCCAAGAGGGCCCCTTTCCGTCCACAGCCACACCTCCATCTTGGGCTGGTAAAGCCCGCTGGGACCCCTCCCACCCCTCAGGTTTCACTGGAGGTGCAGAGCTGGGAGTGCCTGGGATGCATGCCCAGCTCTGCAGCCAATGGGCAGGATGAGTCCCCTGCAGAGTCACCTCCGAACAAAGGCACAAGAAATGCTGGGAAGGGGCTCTTCTGAATCAGTCAGGTCCACACCCCCGTGGCTTTGTTTTGAAATAATACCAAGGACTAGAAACATGGGGAACAAGTGGGCTCAGATGCTCCCGATCACGAGGTCGCACAATCTGGACGTGCCAGATTGTTCAGCGATCATCCCTCACCCCCACAGCATGAACAGGGGGGAAGAGCCCAGGGGAAGTGCACACGAGTCACATGGAAAGCCCCCAGGATGGTGGGGGAGGCAGCCGATGGCTCCAGCAGGTCAGGTGTGGCATGGGGAGACCCAGGAGAGTCCCAGGGCAGCAGGGCACTCACTCCCAGCAAGGAGATCAAGCTGCAAAGAAAGCACGGGTTAGCGGGAATTGGGGGGCAGAGAGCGCAGAGGGCCCCCTCCAAGCATTACTCTGCCCAGCGGGTGACCACCAAGGTGGGCTTGCTGGGAATAGGACATCTCCCAAAAGAAAAAATACGAAGTCTTCACAGAATGGTAATCAAAAGAAACAGACTATCTGCAATAAACAGTAGCCAGCCAGCCAGCCATGACCTCTTCCAAGTCATTCCATTCCATTCCCTCTGTCCTCTTCTCCCATTTTACTCCCCAAAGGCATCAGTATTCCACTGGCCACCAAGTATACAGGTGTGCCCAAAAATACAGCAGCAAAAAAGAGCAAGAGAGAGGAAGGAGGATAGAATTAAATATAATTTGAGTATTTTAAACAACTTTGCACACCTTTAAATTTGAAGCCACTCAGAGCTTGAGGCTCAGGCCAAAAGAGCCTCTTGCTTCCTCCCCACCCCCGGCCTGGTCCCGGCTCTTCAGTGTCCTTCTGCAAAGGGATCATATGCAAAGTCATCTCCTAGGGAAAAAAGGCATTATAAGCTGATCTCTGAATCGGGCTCCTGAAATGAACAAACCTTGAATTCTTTGCTGTCTTCTGAACTCAGCAAAATCAGGATCATTCATCTGCATAACTAAAATGCCACTTAGCGGCTCCAAATAATGTTCCTCTTTACTTGTAGGGATTTCTGGGGAAAATTCAAAAAGAAGCCCAGAGAGAGGAGTGAAAGAAATGGAAACATCTCCCATGTCTTGGGAAGGGAGCGTTGCCTCACCTTGGCCCTCATCGCTGACACTACCCAGTTTTTTTCCTTCTCAAAAGCCACAAATGGTTCTTACACAATGCATTTCTGGAAAGGAAACCTCTTCCACTGGGCAACTCTTTCCTCCATCCCCACCACCAAGGGGGATGTAGCAAAGGGGACAGCCTCCTGGCGCTGCTGTCACCCACAGCCACGAAAGGCTAACAAGCAGACACCGCCAGGCAAACACGATCACAGCAGGGGCTGTTCCTAAACCTGAAGGTCCTTCCTGCGCTCAGAACCACAATGCCTTTTCTCCTCAACTCCGTATTCCTGCAGCTCTTTTCCATCACCTTCAACTGCGAGGCAGAACAGCCTTTCCATTTGAAACTTTACAGGGCTTTTGTCACTGCCACAAACGTCCCTAATATTTTCTCTCACAAAATCTGAGTGCTCCAATCTTTTTTTCATGTATCTTTTCGGGCCTGCAGCAGCTCACTGGGAAGTTCTGCTCATAGCCAGAAAGGTGTAGTTAGCCTTCCTCAAGCTAACACTTTCCACTTTTTTCTCTCCTCCCTCATCTCTAATACTGAGACGTGTTTGACTAAAAATATCAGCCCAAAAATTGAATATACAACTTTTCAGCTGGATGTCCAATGGGAGATGAGAAGTGAAATTCAAGCCTTCTCTACACTCATCTCCTTCTGCCTCATGTGCATTTTCTTGTGTCTGTTAAGGAACGAATTTTGCGTGAAGCACCGTCCACAGTCTGGGCATTTGAATGGTTTCTCTCCTATGTGTAAACCTACATGATTTATAAGGCTAGGCCTAGTACTAAAACTTTTCCCACAATCCGGACACTCATACGGTTTCTCTCCTGTGTGAGTCCTCTGGTGTATCACCAGGTAGGAATTCCGACTGAAATTTTTCCCACACTCCGGGCACTCATATGGTCTCTCTCCTGTGTGAGTTCTCTGGTGTTTCAAAAGGCTGGAATTCTCACTGAAACTTCTCCCACATTCTGGACACTGATATGGTTTCTCTCCTGTGTGAGTCCTCTGATGTATCACCAGCTGGGAATTCCAAAAGCAACTTTTCCCACAATCCGGACACTCATACGGTTTCTCTCCTGTGTGAGTCCTCTGGTGTATCACCAGGTGGGAATTCCGAATGAAACTTTTCCCACAATCCTGACACTCATACGGTTTCTCTCCTGTGTGAGTCCTCTGGTGTATCACCAGGTAGGAATTGCAACTGAAACTTTTCCTACAATCCTGACACTCATACGGTTTCTCTCCTGTGTGAGTCCTCTGGTGTATCACCAGGTAGGAATTCCGACTGAAACTTTTCCCACAATCTGGACACTCATAGATTTTCTCTCCTGTGTGAGTTCTCTGGTGTTTCAAAAGGCTGGAATTCTCACTGAAACTTTTCCCACAATCTGGACACTCATACGGTTTCTCTCCTGTGTGAATCCTCTGGTGTTTCACCAGGCTGGAGTTCTGACTGAAACTTTTCCCACAATCCTGACACTTGTACGGTTTCTCTCCTGTGTGAATCCTCTGGTGTATCACCAGGTAGGAATTCCGACTGAAAGTTTTCCCACAATCCGGACACTCATACGGCTTCTCTCCTGTGTGAGTCCTCTGGTGTATCACCAGTTCAGAATTCCGAATGAAGCTTTTCCCACGATCTGGACACTCATACATTTTCTCTCCGGTGTGAGTCCTCTTGTGATTCACCAGCATGCTTGCTAAAGCTTTTGCCGTACTGAGAACACTGGTAGGGCTTCTCGCCGGTGTGGGTCCTCTTGTGCATAATCAGCTGTGATCCATTATCTGTCCTTTTCCCACTATATACACATCTGTGGGGCTTTCCCACCACTGGTATTCTTGCAGTCTCAGGGAGATCAAGACTATTTCTAACCCCATGTGTGGTGGTGCTTCCATTCAAGCGACTGTTTCCTTCGTCACAGGGTGAGGCTTGCCTGACTGTCTGCCCCACGTGGCCATCCAAGTCTCCTCTTCCTCCCCACTGACTTCCAGATAGTTCCCTCTTTTTCTGAATTTGGAAATTATCCCCCTTGACCTCTTCATGTAATATTTGAGTTCCCCATATTTCACATATTCAATTTTTTCCAGCTCAAGAACCCTCTCCTCTTGTTTTTCTCTCCCTCGACTGTCCCCTGCTGGGGAAAAAGAATTTTGGGGTTCTCTGGAGAAAGTGGAGAAGATTTGATTGCTGGCTTGATTTGCTTTCCTTTTTAATACTGCTTCTGATTCTTCATTGTCAAGCAGGCTTTTATCTATAAGATTCAGATAAACGTGTTAGTTTAATTATTATCTACAAAACGGCTGCACAACATGCTGAAACAACAACAAAAAAGCATAGGTTGCAATGAAAAAGGGAAAGTGCCAGAAGGGCAGATTAACCTCTAACATTCATTATGGCTCATTTGCCACATAGAAGACCAGCGAGAGCCGAGTTCGAATCCTGGAATTCGCTCTCCGAACCTGCGACCGCCACAGAAGGGCGCGCACCGGCCTCGAGGCGCGCAGCACCGGCGAACGCCGTCCGGGGCGGGGCGGGGGGGCGCCGGCAGCGCTGGCGGAGCTCCCCTCTGGCCTCGCCCCGCGGAGGGCCCGGAACAGCCCCGGCGCACCCCCTGCCCGCCCCCCGCTCACCTCCCGCAGCTGCGGCGGCTGCTCCGGCCCGGCCAGACCGCGCGGCGACCCTCCAGCCGCTCCCCCAGGCGGAAGCCGGAACAGGAAGTGCCCCTGCCCTCCTCTCCTCCGACGTCCCCTCTAGCCGTCCAGTCCTCTATCGCTGCAGCGCCCCCGCCCCCGCCCCTTGGCTGTCGCCCAGCAACCGCAGACGCCGCTGCCGGACCGAGGCTTCCCGGGCGGGCGTCGCTCAGCCCGAGAGCGCCATCTAGCGCCGCGGGGCTGCAACGCCCGCTCGTCCGGCCTCCCCCGAAGGCGACGGACCCCCCGCGACCCTCCACCCCGACCTGTCCCTTCGGGTCTGCCGAGGGTGCGCCGCCGCCGCTGCAGCTGAGAGTCCTGCGCTCCCGCCGGGCGTGGCTCTCCTTTGGGGGGTGAAACCCTCCCCGCCTCCTGGAGCGTCTTCCCTCCTTCCTTCCTTCCTTCCTGGGGCTCGAAAGGGTGCCGGACCGGGGAGCCCCAGCAGGCCACGCCCCCCCCGAGGGCCAGTCCCCCCCGTGCCGGCCAGGGCTGCTCCGAAGGCTGGGAGACCCCAGGAGCATCAGTCCAGACAGCCTTATCGTGCCCCCCTCCCCACATCCCCCCCCAGGAAGAGGGAGATGGAGGCATGGATGTTGCTTCCTCTCCAGCCCAGAGAGCTTCTGGTGGTCCCTTCCCACCCTCCATATATTTCCTGCCCCCTGGATCCAAAGTCCCCTGCAGAGAGCGCTTCTGCCTGCCTTTCTCCACCCTGGGAGGATGGAGGACGCCCACCAGGAAGTTCGTCCCCCTCCCCCTTCCCTTCCCACTGCCACCGACAAACTTCCCCCTCCCTCCTCCAGGGGGCGTCTTGAGGGATCAACAGCCCTGCGGAGTGGGCCACTGCTGCCAAAGGAAGGCATTGGAGCTTCTCCCACTGGGGTGGATTGGGGCCCTTCCTCCCCACAGCCCCAAGGGTGGGACATTGAGTGGATTAGGCGGAGGTCTTTGTGGACCCCCCACCTCTCCCCCAGGGAGCCCCATGAGGAAAGTGGAGGGGGGCTGAAAAAGGCCCTCTGGGCTCCCTCTTCCAGCTGGGCCCTCCAAATGTTTCAAAGGGAGGCCAATAATTCTCCAGGTGTTTCTGTTAGCTCCAATACCTTTGTTTCTTTTGTTTTAATTTTTTTATGCCCGTTTTTGTTCCTTGAGTCTGTTTTGGGGAACATTCTGTCCCTCTTTCTTTTCCTTCACCACCCTGCACAGAGCAGGGGGCACCGCTGGGTTCTGGCAAGACCCTCCCTGTGTGCAGAGCCAGAACGGACCCGCTGGAGGAAGCTGGCCCTGATCCTCCTGCTCACGCTGGTCTCCTTCTCCCTCTCCCTCCCCAGAGCCACGTTCCTCCAACTCTGCCAGGAGCAAACTCTGGACGGGGGCCGTGGGGGCCGTGCTGGGGGTGGCCTTCCTGGCTGTGGGGCTCTCCCTCTACCTGAAGAGCAAGAAAGGTGAGTCTTTGGGGCTGGATAAGGTGAGATGGGGAGGGGATCATGTAGGGGAGGCATCTGATCAAGATGGCATAGAAGGTCTTCCTGGACCCCCCCAGTCCCAAGGCTGGTGGCCCCACTGAGCCACCACAGATCCTCCAATGGCACTAAACAGCCAAAGAAAGAGGGAAATCCTTGGAGGAAACTTTGAGGGGTGATCGTGGTAATCTGTGGCCCACCCCGGAGAGATCCATCATGCATATCTAGATATGTAGAAGCCAGTAGGGAGAAATTTTCTCTGGAACATTTTTGTCCTACATAATGCAACATACTATGGGCTCTCAGTGGGGAGTGGGACCCCTACGTGCTCCACCCCATTAGCGGTTCTGATTGCCTCTTTTTCTCCTTTCAGCAACCCCCATCCAACCCCCTGCAGGTAAGCATTTTCCATTCCCTCCCAATCTGAACCTCTCCCACAGATTAGACGTGTTTTTTTAATTCTCAAATTTTTCCTTTTTTAATATGAAATACCTGCAGGGAGAGGGGGAGGCCTCTTCTCTTGATGAACCCTCTAATTAAGCCATTCAGAGATAAATTCCGTCTTGTCAAGGTCACCCTGGAACCTCCCTTTGCAGCCCCTCGGCTGACCTTGGCCCCCCTTCAAGTCCCAGGAGATGAGAGGGGGAGGAATCCCTGGTCCTTCGCAGCCTTTTCCTCCCGGGAAGGGGCGGATTCTCCCTCCATCCGGTCCCTGCCCATCAACCACCCCCCTGCAGTGTGTGCCTTCCTTGGGGGAGCTGAATGGGAGGGGGAGGGGGAAGCCCACCCCGTGTTTTTCCTGCAGACTGTCCAAAAAAAATTATTTACACTGAAGGTTTTACTGTATATTCTAATTTTCTCCCCTATCTTTTTTTCACAGCACTCATGAGTTAATCCTGCTATCGCTTCCTGCTCTTAGATGCAAAAGGATTCTGCCTGTTTTGTAACCTTGAAGGATGGAGGTTCAAGGCAGTGGACTGTAGAGAGGAGGAGAATTGCAGCCTGGACCTTCTCCTGCCGAGACCCACCAGCTTCCTTTTATGGCCTCTCTTTCTTTTGAGGGAGGGGAAATGGGGAGGGGAGCTAGAGACCATCTAGTCTGCCCCCAGGAACTCTTGGCCTGCTTCTTGCTCCAGACCCCCCAACGTCTCCTGTAATGGAGTTTTTAAAGGTTAATAAAAGAACTCTAAGCAGGTAACGACAGTCTTGCAAAGTAGAAGCATGAACCAAAAGAGAACTTGCACATTAAGCTTAATTACATTCAGAAATAGAATTCAGTCTTCACACAGTAGTTAAACAAAGAAAAATAGAGATAGCTTACAGATGCAGTAGATCTGGATACAGGTAGATTCACGGTAGAAAGTACTTAATCATTACTGGTTCTTCATAGACATTTTTATGGAAATAGAAATTTCTGGTGTGAGATGAAAGGGACAAGAGCTGCATTCTGCAGCACCTCCTGCTTGCAGGTGTGTCAGAAGATAATGGAGATTGTTAATCCCCAAGCCCAAGAAGAAGGAAGAAGTGGAAATCAGGTGACCCGTGTGACATCCCACAAGCACAATAGAGATGTGTTTATTAGAGAGACCCCCTTATGCTTATGAGACAATGCTGAGTTGACCCCGGATAATTCCAACATCCTGCTCAGCACAGATCCCCATTCAGAGCAATGGCCACAACCCATCCACCCCACAGCCACCTCACCCAAAATCCATCTGGCGCTGGATTTTGGGTGAAGCCAAACCTGGAGGCCACCAGATCCAGAGAGATCCAGATGCTCCACATGTACCAGCCACCCTAGGATCCCCCATTCCTGAGGAGTGATCTCAGGGACCAGCTGCTCTTTTCCCAGCAGCGCCCAACCTCTTTTCCCTTCTCACCCCTTCCCTCCCTCGGGTCCCCCACTCGGTGCTCCATCTTTCCCGCCTTGAATCCACAGGAGCTTCATCCACACTGTGGTTCTCCTCTGAGTCAATTCCCTTTGCTTTTATTTGCTGTTAGGATAGAGACTGAGTTGGAGGAGGAAGAGCGCAGTCCGGAAAAACCGCCAAGCCAAGCTGAGGAAAAAAGCGAGGAAGCTTTACGATTGAAAAGAAGACTTGGGTGGGAAGAAACAGAACAGCTGATGGGGCCGGGCAGTGCATCGGGTTCGCCACCGCCAATCAGCGCGCGCGAGAGGCCCGCGGCAAGGAGGGCCGAGCAATGAGAAGCCCGATTGGCTCTCAATGGGCAGCAGTGTGATTTGGCAGCCTATAAAAGGCGTAGGAAGGGCCAGAAGGGCGCCGGAGGGTAGTGCTCCTCTTTGCGGCTGTTTGGATCCGCCTCAGCACCCCTGGAACTGGAAAAGGCTTGCACTCTTGGCAACCGCAGTCTTCCTGTGGCGCCTACGATCCCTCCACCCATCTTAAGTGACCCGATTCCCGTAACTGGAATCCCGTGAGAGGTTTCTGCCTCCGGAACCGCTGCCGCCCGCTCGCCTTCAGGATCCTCCTCCACTCCCACCGCTTCAGCAGCGCCCGCCCCGGACAGCCCCGTCTCACCGTCGCCAGGAAGTCAGCTCTGGGTTGCTTGCCTCGTGGCTTTCCGCCTCCGCTCGGTCTCGTCTCGCCCGCATCTACCGGATTTCGCTGCCTCAGAGTTAACGGCTCCCTCCCAGCCTTCACCCAGCCGGTCACTCAGCCCTGTGTAATCCATTAATTCCAGAGTCACTTGCTGCGATGGGCGGCGATAGGAATCAAATAAACAAACAAACAGTTCCACCTTATATGGTATTCTGCCTGTGTTGCCCACGGTTTCATTTGTTTTTTCTTGGGTTTGGGAATCGGTTTTACCTCAGCTTTTGTGGCCTTGTCATTGGTAGGCTCTTCCTTTGTTTTAGTCTGAATTCTCGAATGACATATATAGCTCTCTAACTTAAACTAATACTTGGCGGGCTGCTTCTCATAGATCACGCAGTTATTGAGTAACTTGTTCAATAAAGAACTATTATATTAAATTGGGAGCCAGTCAGTTAAACAGGACATTTGCTGTAAAACAACAAACTTTTGACGGCAGGAACCCCCTGCAAAGACGTGAGTCGATGCTGTCTGAATAGCTTCATCTCCGCTCCACCTTCTCCCAGGTCAGAGGCCCTCTGATTGATTCCCTCCATCCCTGAATTTCTGACCCCCTGCAGAACGTGGGACGTTTTCCACACGCATCTGAAGGTCGTTTTTCCGCACGGCCCCTTTTGCCGGGAGGGAGCCCTTCCTCCGAAGCTCTCCCCACAGTCCACACATTTATGGAATCCAGGGTGGATTCTTTGCCACAAGATAGGAATCCTGTGATCCCTTCCATGCTTTTGGCACCCATCTTGGTGGTCTCTGCAAACCCAATTTATCTTTGAGTGTTTTTGCGCAGAAGAGGCAGTCCCCTCCCTCCCTGCCTCCCTCCCGAGAGCCTGTTTCAGGAAGAGGAGCTCCTGCCATGCAACAGATTTTTCCTAATTGTATTTCACTCGATTTGGGTCCAGATTGATTTCCAAATACCCCCTTCAGTTGAGGCTTCCTTGCTTGTGGCGTTTTTGCATTGGATTCATTTTAACTCTCATTAGAAATATTAAGGCCCAGATCCATGGCCTTCCCTGGCTCAATTCAGCTCCAGTGCCCACCTTTTGATGTGAATCCTGGATTAGTTTGCTGGGCTGGACCATCTTGGATTTGATGAGACCGAGCAGCTCAAGATTTCTTACTCCTGTCCTTTGACTGGTTTCTTGCCTGGTATTTTTTGGATCCATTCGCTCTGCCAACTTCTTTTCCCCTTCTTTGGGCCCGAGAGTTTCAAACAGCTCCTGGGAATTCGCATTCACTGCCCATCAGCTCCTTCAGAGGAAGAGAAGGAAGAGAAAGGGTGGCTGAGCTAAACTCGGAGAAGGTAGCAAAGATCCAAACATGGTACGTGATGGTGAGTTTCTGGCTGAAGTTCTGCCAAAACCTCTCCACTATTTGTGAAGGCCATTTTCTTGAGCAGCGTAAGGGAACCTGAATCTAGTTCCTCCTTTATGAGTCGTGGAAATATTCAAGAAGATCCATTCGTCTTAAGGGAGGACACATCTTGGTACAGTTTCCTCTCCAACGTTAATTTTCCTTCTCTGTCCTTTCAGAGCTCAGCAGGAATCAGGTTGCAGGTGGTGAGAGGAGAGAAGCTTGGAAAATTGGCGGAAAGGTGACCCAGTGGGACAATCTGAATCCTCTATGTACATTATGTAATTATCCGATTATTATAAGCATCATTTACTATAGTAATTTATCACAGAGAAAATTTCACCCGAGGGCTGAAAGGGGAGATTCCCCTCCATGGGGCTCTGGCACCCCCAACGCCCTTGGCTCCCCCAAGCCAGGTCTTAGAGCGTTTCTCAGGCGAAGGAGGGGCCTTCACCGCAGAGGAGCCGCTCGGAGGAAGAAATGGCCTTTTCAGCCACTTCCACCCGACCTCCAAGGGCCTTTGGGATGCACTTCTAGGCACACCGGATCCCTTCCCAGAGGGGCCACCTTCCTTGCTGTCTCCAACACAACCTCTTCACAGAGAGCTCTTGGGGGCCATCCAGGCAGGGCCCCCTCCTTGGGGAAATGCACCGCCCCCTCCCCAGAGGACAGGAGACCCTGACAGAGGCACATCCAGTCCCCCGGGGTGAGGGGCAGAGAGGCCTTTCCCCTCCTGGCCCGGAAGGGTCCAGGCAGGCCCCCCCCCCCCCGTGCAGACGAGAGTCCGAAGGAGTGTGTCCTTGCGTGTGGATCAGAATCCCTCTCTCTCACGCTGGGAACATGCCAAACATTCAGGCGGCTCCTAGCTGCTCACCTGGAGCAAACATCCAAGGTTTCTCCTGCCTCCCCCCAAATCTTAATTTCTCTGAGTCTCCCCAAACCCATCCCAGCAGCTGATGGGACACCGTGGAGGTGCCCCATAACTTGGTCCCATTTCCCGTCCTTCCCGAACGACTGCAGACAGTCCTGCCCCATCTTGTGCAGCAGAGCCCTCCAGATCCTCAGGGAGGCTCCCTGCTATCTCCTCCCCCCAGGCAAAGCGCACCCAACGCCTCCCACCCTCCCTTCCTCTTTGAGGCCCGGATTCTCTTGGCTGCTCTGCTCTGGAGATGCTCCGGCCCGTCCACCTCCTTCCCAAGATGCCACAGCCAGTCAGGGCACCAAGCAGAGCAAGTCTCCCTCACGAGACTTCCGTCCTTCTGAGGATCGGGTTGGCTTTTTCTGCAGCTGCGTCACACTTGTGGCTCATGCTCAGCTTGTCAACTGCCGATCTCAGGACGGCCCCTGTGATTCCTGTGGCCGTGTCGCACGACTGAGAGTCCACGCTGCCCCCCACACAGCACCAGAGCAGGGAGATGCCCGGTCCCACGTAGCCAGGCAAGACCAAGGAAGAAAGACAGGCACAGACTCAGGAAAGCCTCTTTAATGCTCATCGGAGGCAAATACAGACCCTGGCAACGGCAGCCCTCCCAGCGAGATCTTCAGGCGCGGCCTCTCTGGCTTCTTCCCGGGTTCCTTGTCCCTGAGGCCAAGTTGCCTTTCTCAGATCAACAGCCAATGGACTCTCCTTCGGCCTCTCGATTTCTTCCTCATTCCATTCCTTTCCCAAAATCTCTCATGCCTGGACAGGGGTTTGCAGCAGTGGAGCGCCATGGGGTTTCCTGGTGGCCTCCCATCCAGCACTAATCACCTGCAACGGGTCCATATCCTAGTCACAGACAACCCTCTCCTACCCAGGGCCACCCCCTCCCAAACCGCACCGCAGGGTTGTTGTGGGACGCTCGTAGCCTGGGTTGAAAGAATGCAAAGCCTCAGAGGGGCAGGAGAGTCCCCAGAAACACTGCCGCTCTGCTGCTGCCCCCCGGTGGCCCTGCTGAGCTCTGCAGTCCTGCCAGGCTGCAGGGAGACTTTGGGGAGTCTCTTTCAAGAGGGCTTGGACTACAGCTCCCATCATGTCCCCCGCATGGCTGACACTGTTCCAGCACTCGCAGCCCCAGAGCAGAAGCCCCCCAATTCCCGTCTCCCGGGCGGCCGTCCTGCTCTCCTCTGCGATGGCTGGGTGACCTCAGTTGCCTCCCCGCTTTGGGGCTCCTCAGACAGTTTGGGGTGCCACGGGGGGCCCTGCTTTTTGTTCTGGGCAAAGGACCCAGTCCTGACCCGACAGGAGAGGGGCCCGAGCGATCCTGCGGCCAGTGGCTTTGATCTTGGGGAAGGTCACGCTGATGTCCCTCTCCCTGGCCGCGGGGGTCCAGGATAGGGGGGCGGGGGGGACGTCTCCCCCAGAGCCCCTTAGGGCCAGAGCAGAAAGTCCACGCTAAAGCCGTTTATGGCATAGAAGACGTTTGCCGTGGGGGGGAAGACCAGCTCTGCAGAGGGTGAGAGGTGGGGAATGAAGGGGCAGCCCCTGAGGAACCCCACCGGCCCAAAGGCCTCCCCAGATGCCCTCCAGCCCAGGCCCCCCATGCAGGTCGCCCTCTGCAGAGCCCAAGCTGCGCGATCTGCCCGAGGCCTCCGGAGGCCCCGCGCTCAGGGCCATAGGGCAGCCAACCCCACCACACGGGACTCCTCCCAGTGGGGGAGCTTCTCCTGGGCTGGACTAGATGGCCTCAATGCCTCCTGCCAACTTGGCGGTTCGAGAACTTCACCCTGAACAGCTGAGAGCTGCACTCTCATCCAGTTAAGCGGAGGACAAGCCCCCCAGCGACAGATAAGCACCAGCCGAGCGTGAGAAATATCAGTGGATTCGGGGGGGGGGGGTTGGGGCCGCCACATGAGGAAGGAGTGTGTGGATGGAGGGACCGTCTCACAGGCAGAGGCGATTTGGGCTCCTGTTGGCAATATATTTACACAACATCCGTTCTGAAGGCCACGTTGGGGGGGGGGGAGCGGTATTTCCTGCCTGGCACCTTCGTTCTGGGCTACTGGTGGGAAGGACCTTTGACCTATCCAGGTGCAGCTGCTTGGACGAGAACATGGTTCTGCTGCCTCGCTTGGGGTGGGGGAAGTAATAGCTCGTCTTGGGGGTGGCTAGCACCATAGATCTTTCCCACCGAATAAGAACGTTGCCCCTTGGGTTTGGTATTTATTTTATTTTTATTTATTGGTCTATTTATTGTAATTTATATTTTATGATTTTAATCTTGGTTTTATTGTAAACCACCCAGAGTCCCCCTTTCTTGGGGGAGATGGGCGGTAATAGAAGTTTGAATAAACAAACAAACATGTGAATGTAACTAGTGCGCCAAACACGGGCAAAAACTATCCCCTGTAACTCCCCCCCACCCCCATCAAAGGCTCACAGCTAAAGAGAGCCAGTTTGGTCTACTGCTTAAGGCAACAGGGTAGAAAACAGGAGACAGAGAGTTCTAGTCCTGTCTTAGGCACAAAAGCCAGCTGGGTGACCCTGGGCAAGCCGTTCCCTCTCAGCACAACTCACCTCACAGGGTGGTGGTTGTGGTGAAAATAGGAGGAGGAAGGGGTATTAGGTATGTTCGCCTTGAGTTATTTACAAAAATAATAAAGGCAGGCAGGCAAGCAAACAAGTCGGGGTGTGCGTGCTGAGATTTTGCTTTCAGGAATTGGATTTCCACTGGTTGCAGCATTCCAGGGACTCTCTTGCTCCCCTCAGTTTAACTTCCAAAAGGAGCATCGGGACTGGCCAGGGCGACCTCGCCAGGCCCTCCAGGAAAGCCAGTCCACTCTCCACCAATGCACCCACCCACCCACCTTGGCCTTCCGGTAACAGCTGCAACAGCTCATAGTCAGGGGCCACTTTCTGGTTCCGGTTGTGCTTCGCCACCACGGTGGGGGCCTTATCTTGGCTTGTTACCTGCGGAGGAGCAGAGAGAAAGGGGCTCAGCCAACCCACTAAGAGGGAAGGGACAGGCAGAGATGACATTTAAATTTGAAGCCACTCAGAGCTTGAGGCTCAGGCCAAAAGAGCCTCTTGCTTCCGCCCCCCCCTCGGCCTGGTCCCGGCTCTTCAGTGTCCTTCTGCAAAGGGATCATATGCAAAGTCATCTCCTAGGGAAAAAAGGCATTATAAGCTGATCTCTGAATCGGGCTCCTGAAATGAACAAACCTTGAATTCTTTGCTGTCTTCTGAACTCAGCAAAATCAGGATCATTCATCTGCATAACTAAAATGCCACTTAGCGGCTCCAAATAATGTTCCTCTTTACTTGTAGGGATTTCTGGGGAAAATTCAAAAAGAAGCCCAGAGAGAGGAGTGAAAGAAATGGAAACATCTCCCATGTCTTGGGAAGGGAGCGTTGCCTCACCTTGGCCCTCATCGCTGACACTACCCAGTTTTTTTCCTTCTCAAAAGCCACAAATGGTTCTTACACAATGCATTTCTGGAAAGGAAACCTCTTCCACTGGGCAACTCTTTCCTCCATCCCCACCACCAAGGGGGATGTAGCAAAGGGGACAGCCTCCTGGCGCTGCTGTCACCCACAGCCACAAAAGGCTAACAAGCAGGCATCGCCAGGCAAACACGATCACAGCAGGGGCTGTTCCTAAACCTGAAGGTCCTTCCTGCGCTCAGAACCACAATGCCTTTTCTCCTCAACTCCGTATTCCTGCAGCTCTTTTCCATCACCTTCAACTGCGAGGCAGAACAGCCTTTCCATTTGAAACTTTACAGGGCTTTTGTCACTGCCACAAACGTCCCTAATATTTTCTCTCACAAAATCTGAGTGCTCCAATCTTTTTTTCATGTATCTTTTCGGGCCTGCAGCAGCTCACTGGGAAGTTCTGCTCATAGCCAGAAAGGTGTAGTTAGCCTTCCTCAAGCTAACACTTTCCACTTTTTTCTCTCCTCCCTCATCTCTAATACTGAGACGTGTTTGACTAAAAATATCAGCCCAAAAATTGAATATACAACTTTTCAGCTGGATGTCCAATGGGAGATGAGAAGTGAAATTCAAGCCTTCTCTACACTCATCTCCTTCTGCCTCATGTGCATTTTCTTGTGTCTGTTAAGGAACGAATTTTGCGTGAAGCACCGTCCACAGTCTGGGCATTTGAATGGTTTCTCTCCTATGTGTAAACCTACATGATTTATAAGGCTAGGCCTAGTACTAAAACTTTTCCCACAATCCGGACACTCATACGGTTTCTCTCCTGTGTGAGTCCTCTGGTGTATCACCAGGTAGGAATTCCGACTGAAACTTTTCCCACAATCCGGACACCCATACGGTTTCTCTCCTGTGTGAGTTCTCTGGTGTTTCAAAAGGCTGGAATTCTCACTGAAACTTCTCCCACATTCTGGACACTCATACGGTTTCTCTCCTGTGTGAATCCTCTGGTGTTTCACCAGGCTGGAGTTCTGACTGAAACTTTTCCCACAATCCGGACATTCATATGGTTTCTCTCCTGTGTGAGTCCTCTGGTGTATCACCAGGTAGGAATTCCGACTGAAACTTTTCCCACAATCTAGACAGTCATATGGCTTCTCTCCTGTGTGAGTCCTCTGGTGTATCACCAGGTAGGAATTCCGACTGAAACTTTTCACACAATCTAGACATTCATATGGTTTCTCTCCTGTGTGAGTCCTCTGGTGTATCACCAGGTAGGAATTCCGACTGAAACTTTTCCCACAATCTAGACATTCATATGATTTCTCTCCTGTGTGAGTCCTCTGGTGTATCACCAGGTAGGAATTCCGACTGAAACTTTCCCCACAATCCAGACACTCATACAGTTTCTCTCCTGTGTGAGTCCTCTGGTGGATAAGCAGGCTACACTTCAAACTGAAACTTTTCCCACAATCCGGACACTCATATAGTTTCTCTCCTGTGTGAGTCCTTTGGTGTATCACCAGGCTGGAGTTCCGACTAAAACTTTTCCCACAATCCAGACACTCATACGGTTTCTCTCCTGTGTGAGTCCTCTGGTGTATCACCAGGTAGGAATCCTGACTGAAACTTTTCCCACAATCTGGACACTCATATGGTTTCTCTCCTGTGTGAGTCCTCTGGTGTTTCACCAGGTTGGAATTCTCACTGAAACTTTTCCCACAATCTGGACACTCATATGGTTTCTCTCCTGTGTGAGTCCTCTGGTGTATCACCAGGGTGGAGTTCTGACTAAAACTTTTCCCACAATCCGGACACTCATATGGTTTCTCTCCTGTGTGAGTCCTCTGGTGTATCACCAGGTGGGAATTCTGACTGAAACTTTCCCCACAATCTGGACACTCATACGGTTTCTCTCCTGTGTGAATCCTCTGGTGTTCCACCAGGCTGGACTTCACACTGAAACTTTTCCCACAATCCGGACACTCATATGGCTTATCTCCTGTGTGAGTCCTCTGGTGTATCACCAGGTTGGACTTCAAACTGAAACTTTTCCCACAATCTGGACACTCATACGGTTTCTCTCCTGTGTGGGTCCTCTGGTGTATCACCAGGGAGGAATTCTGACTAAAACTTTTCCCACAATCCAGACACTCATACGGTTTCTCTCCTGTGTGAGTCCTCTGGTGTATCACCAGGTGGGAATTATGACTGAATCTTTTCCCACAATCTGCACACCGATACTGTTTCTCTCCTGTGTGAGTCCTCTGGTGTATCACCAGGTAGGACTTCAAACTGAAACTTTTCCCACAATCCAGACACTCATATGGTTTCTCTCCTGTGTGAGTCCTCTGGTGTCTCACCAAGCTGAAATTCCGAATGAAACTTTTCCCACAATCCGGACACTCATAGGGTTTCTCTCCTGTGTGAGTCCACTGGTGCTTCACCAGGCTGGAATTCCGACTGAAAGTTTTCCCACAATCTTGACACCCATATGGCTTCTCTCCTGTGTGAGTCCTCTGGTGTATCACCAGTTCAGAATTCCGAATGAAGCTTTTCTCACAATCTGGACACTCATATTGTTTCTCCCTGGTGTGAATCCTCTTGTGATTCCCCAGGGTAGAGTGCTTGCTAAAGCTTTTGCCACACTGAGAACACTCGTAGGGCTTCTCACCGGTGTGGGTCCTCTTGTGCATAATCAGCTGTGATCCATTATCTGTCCTTTTCCCACTATATACACATCTGTGGGGCTTTTCCACCACTGGTATTCTTGCATTCTCAGGGAGATCAAGACTATTTCTGATCCCTTGTGTGGTGGTGCTTTGATTGAAGCAACTGTTTCCTTCCTCGCAGGGTGAGGCTTGTGTAATCTCTCCCATAAGTGGCCATCCAAGTCTCCTCTTCCTCCCCACTGACTTCCAGATAGTTCCCTCTTTTTCTCAATCTGGAAATTATCCCCCCTGACCTTTTCATGTAATATTTGAGTTCCCCATATTCAATTTTTTCCAGCTCAAAAACCCTCTTTTCCTGGTTTTCTCTCCCTCGACTGTCCGCTGCTGGGGAAGAAGAGTTTTGGGGTTCTCTGGAGAAAGTGGAGAAGATATGATTGCTGGCTTGATTTGCTTTCCTTTTTAAAGCTGCTTGTGATTCTCGGTTGTCGAGCAGGCTCTTTTTGGCATCCTTTTTGCCTATAAGAGTCACATAATAGTGTTACTTTCATCATTATCTACAAAACGGCTGCACAACATGCTGAAACAACAACAAAAAAGCATAGGTTGCAATGAAAAAGGGAAGTGCCAGGAGGGCAGATCAACCTCTAACATTCATTATGGCTCATTTGCCACATAGAAGACCAGCGAGAGCCGAGTTCGAATCCTGGAATTCGCTCTCCGAACCTGCGACCGCCGCAGAAGGGCGCGCACCGGCCTCGAGGCGCGCAGCACCGGCGAACGCCGTCCGGGGCGGGGCGGGGCGGGGCGGGGGGGCGCCGGCAGCGCTGGCGGAGCTCCCCTCTGGCCCCGCCCCGCGGAGGGCCCGGAACAGCCCCGGCGCACCTCCCGCCCGCCCCTGCTCACCTCCCGCAGCTGCGGCGGCTGCTCCGGCCCGGCCAGACCGCGCGGCGCCCCTCCAGCCGCTCCCCCAGGCGGAAGCCGGAACAGGAAGTGCCTCTGCCCTCCTCTCCTCCGACGTCCCCTCTAGCCGTCCAGTCCTCTATCGCTGCAGCCGCTGCCGGACCGAGGCTTCCCGGGCGGGCGTCGCTCAGCCCGAGAGCGCCATCTAGCGCCGCGGGGCTGCAACGCCCGCTCGTCCGGCCTCCCCGGAAGGCGTGGGCGGGTCCGTGGCCGGACTCCGGGCCGCCCCGCCCCTTTCGACCCCGCGGCCGCCCCGACGGACCCCCCGCGACCCTCCACCCCGGCCTGTCCCTTCTGCGAGGGGGGAAGTCTTTATTATTTATTCACAACAACCCCGGCCAGGGCTGCTCCGAAGGCTGGGAGACCCCATGAGCATCAGTCCAGGGCCATGCTGGTGGGGGGGGGTTCCTGGCTGTGGGGCTCTCCCTCTATCTCAAGGGCAAGAAAGTTAAGTCTTTGGGGCTGGATAAAGAGATACGGGGAGGGGATCATCTGGGGAGGCATCTCATCAAAATGGCCAGGACAGTCCTCCCAGGACCCCCTGTCCCAAGGCTGGCCCCACTGAGCCACCACAGATCCTCCAATGGCACTAAACAGCCATAGAAAGAGGGAAATCCTTGAGGGGACCTTTGGGGTTGATCCTGGGTAATCTGTTGCCCACCCTGGAGGGATCTGTCACACATATCTAGATATATAGAAGTCAGCATGGACAATATCTCTCTGGAAAGTTTTGTTCTACATAATGCAACATATGATGGGCTCTCAGCGGGGAGTGGGACCCCCAAAATGCTCCACCACATTCGCGGTTTTGATTGCCTCTTTTTGTCTTTTTATTTTATTTATTTATTCCACAAATTTATACTACTGCCCGTCTTCCCCCAAAGAAGGACTCTGAGGGGTTTACAATAAATTAGTCAATTAAAATTAAAAACAGCAATCCTAATAAAACATAAAATATAATACCATACAATAAAATGAAAGTAGAAGATAAAAAATCCAGATGGCTACAAATATCGTAAAAGGAGGGAAGCATTCCCCAGGAATGACTACCCCCCTCCCCTCCCCAGGAACGGCAGCAGAGCCAGGTCTTCAGGCTCCTCTGGAAGGCCGGGAGCGAAGGGACCAGTCTCACCTCCAGGGGAAGAATGTTCCAGAGGGTGGGTGCCACTGCAGAGAAGGCCCGCCTCCTGGACCCCGCCAGACGGACTTCTTACAGAGGGGGTCCGCAACATGCCCTTTCTGCATGAATGGGTGGGACAGGACGATGTAATAGGGTCGAGATGGTCCCTCAGGTAGCCTGGCCCCATGCCATGCAGGCCTTTAAAGGTGATAACCGACACCTTGAATTGGACCTGGAAGCAGACTAGTACCCAATGCAGCTCGCACAGCAAAGGTGTTCCATGTGCCCTTCCAGGGGCACCAAAGATAGCCCGCGCAGCTGCATTCTGGACCAGCTGTAGCTTCCAGATACTTTTCAAGGGTAGCCCCATGTAGAGTGCATTGCAATAGTCTATACCGGAGATGACCAGGGCATGAGTGACCTTTTGGAGGGCCCATCGGTCCAGGAAGGGGTGTAACTGGCGTACAACACAACCTCACTGGTTAACGGGGGCACCACAACCACTCCTACCCACTGTCATGGTCCCTGTTCCAATGTTCCTGAAAAACATCATAATGTGTTCCCATGCCATGGTGCTGGTTCCATCCTTTCCTGCCACCCCCATTGTAGCACCACCTTTGTTAATATAAACAGCTGCAGGGAGGGGGGAGGCCTCCTCTCTTGATTAACCCTCTAATTAAGCCAATTAAGGACAAATTCCATCTTGCTAAGATCACACTGGAGACTCCCCTTGCAGCCCCTCAGCTGACCTCAGACCCCCTTCGAGTCCCGGGAGATGAGAGGGGGAGGAATCCCTGGTCCTTTGCAGCCTTTTCCTCCCTGAAAGGGGCGGATTCTCCCTCCATCCGGTCCCTGCCCATCAACCGCCCCCCTGCAGTGTGGGCCTTCTCCATTTTGTCTTTATTTTTATAAAATGAATAATGACACGGTGTAATACATCATGTGTTGTTCATCTGAGTGTCATGTTCACTGTTTCAATGTAGTTTATACATCGTAACGTTTCACATGCCATGGCGCTGATGTGCATTTCTGTTTGGGAGGGAGCTGCTGTGAAACCTCGTACCAAGCTCTGTATCTGTATTCATTACAATGGAATGTGTTTGGGTTGTGTTCTCTGTTCAAGGCCTTTTCCTGCAGACCATCAGAAACCATTAGGAGCACCTGGGATTGTGAACTTGAGAAGATTCTACGGGGGGAGGGATTTCATTTGCACCGAGGGTTTTTAGTTTGTATTTGGCGCGCTTTCATCATTCTCAGCTTTCTTTGTGATCCTGCGCACTATTCTTTAATAAATCAGATATCTTTGAATTCCTGCTCATGAGTCTGATAGTGTTTTAGAATAGGCAACCATTACACTGAGGTTGTGTTTATCTAATTTTAAGACCTGCTAAGGACCAGATGATTTTTATTACGTCCTCATCCGTAAATCCATAGAATTCAAAGAGAGTGTACTTTCTTTTTCACATGACTGCTAGATAGGTCCAAAGTTGATCCAAGGTGAAAAACATGGAAGATCAAGAAGATCCTGGCTCTGGATCCCTGTTCTGGGGCCACAGTGGCACCCCAAAAAAGTGTTTGAATTTAGCCCTGGCTTCAAGTTTCTGCATGTAGAAGTTACAGGAGATCCCACTTTGATTTTTTAAATAATAATTTTATTAAGGAATTAACAAGTACCGTAAGAAGTTATACAATCATTGAAAAGCAAGATAAAGAAACAAAAGAAAGAAATTGTCATGAGTAATGATGGCGAGCAGGAAGGGGCTCCCATCCAGGGTGGAAAACGCATGCGTAGTACTGAGGAATTAAGCAGTCATTCAAAGAGACACAGATCAGGCCCGCCTTAGCTTTTGGGGTTTATATGTCTGGGTTTTTCCCACGCTTATTCAGTTTGTTAGGATTCTGTTTATGTAGCAGTAATAAACACTAGAGAACTACTACTCGTCTCAGTGTGATTCTCACTGTTAGGACAGAAATAAGGATTAAAAAGTACAGAAAAGGAAAAGGACACAGGAGGAGGAAAACAAAAGAATCTTAGTGGTCTTAGTGCCAAAGCCAAATGGAGAATTAAGATTCTGTATAGACTATAGACAACTGAATCAGGAAGCCAGATTTGATAGCTATCCGATGCCTCGAGTAGACGATCTCCTGGATGGACTAGACGGTGCCGAGTATCTATCCTCCTTGGATCCGACAATGGGATATTGGCAAACACTGTTGGACAACCAATCCAAGGAGGATTGGTCCTCCTTTGCCTGAGCCCTGGTGGTTACCCCTGTCACTGTAGCCTCTTTTCTACATCTCTTCAAGGTAAACCATCCCTCCATGCTTGGAAAATCCATTCCAATGACCAAATCAAAGGACAATTTAGGGACAACACCGACTACCATTTTCTTCTCTATTCCCTTTGCTTGAATCCTAGCATTCACCAATTCCACCATCTCAATCGAAGCGAGTATTTGTAGCTCAGGGTTGAACTGCGGAGTCCCTGGTGCTCTCTGAGCCTTGGCTGTTTTCTTGCAGACGCTTCATTGCCAGACTAGGCAGCATCTTCAGTGCAAAGAGGGAGTGGGCCTTGCTCTCAGTTTACATACCGTGGCTTGCCCTGCTTGTGTTGAACACCCCCACCACTACAAGCCTGGCAAGCCATGGTATATAAACAGAGAGCAAGGCCCACTCCCTCTTCTCACTGAAGATGTTGCCTAGTCTGCCTCTCCCCCAGGGAGCCCCACCAGAAAAGTGGAGGGGGCTGAAAAAGGCCCTCCCAGCTCCCCCTCCCAGTGGGCCCTCCAGAGGCCATCCTTTGGTCTCCGTAGCAGGTCTCCACCCCTCCCCCTCCCCGCGTGGGTCCCTCCTCCAGTCGCAGCTGGGAGCGATGGGCCCTGGACTCCCTCCTGACGGCCTTCCTCCTCCTCCTCGCAGCCCATTTCTTGTACCAGTCAAAGGCTGAGTGCCGCTTCCTCAATGGGACGCAGCGGGTGCGGTTCCTGCACAGGTACTTCTACAACTGGCAGGAGATTGTCCGCTTCGACAGCGACCTCGGGAAGTATGTGGCCGTCACCCCGTTGGGGCAGCCTGATGTCGATGCTTGGAACAGGGACAAGGTCACCCCGCAGATCAAAAGGGCCAAAGTGGATCGCTTCTGCCGGCACAACTACGGGGTGTACAACTACGAGGCGGCCAAGACGGGGCGTCTGATTGGCCAGAGAGGTGAGTCCGGTGGTGAGGTGAGCCTGGCCTTTCTCAGCCCCCTCCACTTTCCTGGTGGGGCTCCCTGGGGGAGAGGGCATGGAAATGAGGGCAAGGAAATGCGCCAGACCTCAAAAGGTAGGGAAAAAGGAGTTGTGGCACAGACAGCTGCTCATCCTGGGGTCACATTTGGTAACTGGAGATCCCAGGATGGCTGGTACAAGCAGAGAACTGTATGATCCCTTTAAATTAAGTTGTTTCTGGGTTTGTGGCGCACCAGAAGATTTAGGATTTAAGTAATTTTTCATTTTTGTTTCATTATATGGTTTTGTTATTGTTGTGAGTTGCCCAAGGTTGTGCTCTAAGATGGGTGGCCATACAAAACTTTAAACTGGTGCCTAGGGAAACCTGTGACTGAAAGAATAGTGCAAAGAGTTACTCAGGTCCAGGTTAAGAACAAGCAGGCTAAAAGGCAATGGGAGCAGAACAAGTGAATGTTTATTCCCTAATCTGGGGATCCACTCCCCACTGATCAATTTATTTTTTTGGTTTCCCCCAGGAGGAAGGAAGGAGCCCAGGAACAAAGGAGAGCTGCAAAAAATGAAAGCAGAACAAAAACTGAAGAGCAGAAACCAGCCCGTTGTTTTCAGAGGGCCTGAACTCCGTCTGAAAAAGAACCACGAGAACGCTGGAAATTTGGGGAAGGAGCGGTGGGGTTCTTACCCCAGCAAACATCACGGCATTCCCGGCAGCCCGGAAACAGTGCAGTCCCAGAACAAATGTTCATTTGCACAAGAGGCTCCAGATGGAGAAGCTCTATAAACCTTCGGAGGGTGGAAAAACTCCTCAGATGCTTAAAATGTGGGGGAAATTGTATAAATGCCCAGATTGCAGGAGAAGCTTCATCCAATACAAAAGCCTCAAGACCCATCAGAAAATCCACACGGGAGGGAAGCATAAATGCTGGGAGTGTGGAAAAAACTTCCAGGAGAGCACAAACCTCAAGATCCATCGACGAATCCACACCGGAGAGAAGCCGTTCTGAGTGTGCCACCCAGTTCAGACGCAGCTTGGAACTTAATTTGCACCAACAAATCCACATTGGCGAGAAGCCTTACACTTGCGATAAATGTGGGAAGAGCTTCAGCTACGGCCCGCACCTCAAAAGCCATAAGAAGATCCACGTGGAAGGGAAACCCTATAAACGCCCTCAGTGTGGAAACTGCTTCACCAACCTTAAAACACATTAAAAAACTCCTGTGGCCAAGAAGCTGTACAAATGCGGAAAGGGCTTCAGTCAGAGCGGGTACCTTAAGAGTCATCAAAAAACTCACACAGGGGAGAAGCCGTACGAATGCTGCGAGGGTGGAAATTACCACAGCCACAACACATACCTAAAAATCCATCAAAGGATCCACACAGGTGACAAACCCTACAAGTGTTCGGAGTATGGGAAGAGTGTCAGGCAGAGTGTCTGTCTGAAAGCACACAAGAGGATTCACGTGGGCGAGGAGCCTTATCAGTGCTCTGAACGTGGGAAAAGTTTCATTTCCAGCCCACAGCTGAAGAGCCATTGGAGGATTCACACGGGGGAGAAACCGTATCAGTGCAGGGAGTGTGGAAAGGGATTCAGTCGTAAGATAAGCCTAAAACTGCATCAAAGTCTTCACACAGAGGACAAGCCCTACAAATGGCAAAAAGCCATACAAATGTCCCGAATGGGGAAAGAACTTTACCCAGACTTCAACCCTGAAAGGTCACCAAAGAATCCACACTGGTAAAAAACTGTACAAATGCTCCGAGTGTGGGAAGAGCTTCACGTGGAACACACAACTGAAATCTCATCAGGGAATCCATGCTGACTAACAGGCAAACCAAACACCGTGAATGTGGGAATGGGGTCAGTCGGAACATTGTGTGAACAGAATTCACCTTCTGGCCCCCAAATAAACCCGTATTCACGTTGAGCTGTGAGGTGGCCAAATCAGTTGGGTTCATACAATGTGCTAAATCACCACATAATAACCAAGGCTAATCTAAAGAAACTCAGCATCTTGTGTGAAAGCTGCTGGTGAATCAGCATTTGTCTTGGGCTTAGATCTCATTGAAAAAGAAGTCAAATCTTTGCTGTGATTGGAAATGGGGAAATGTAGAAAAAAACCTATTTCAAAGAAGCTGGGAAAATGTTATTTCACTAGCTAAATTCAGGATTCCAAAACATTCTTAATCCTGTATCAGACTTCTCCAAATCCAGTTAGGAAGGACTACGTTGGTCAAGGGGGTAAACCTATTTTCTGAAGAGACTACTTATGTGAGTGTAAGTAAGGGCCTATCAATGTGATGCAGAAATGTATTTGGGGGGGGGGGGAAGTGGCGAGAAACAGGAGCGGCTAAAATGGTGGAGGGACTTTATGGAGGGAGGGGGCTCAGGGGATAATAATGCAAATTAAAGAGGCAAAGCTACTCCTGAGCTGCAGAGTAGAGTTATGAGTGTGTGTGCTGATTGGGGGCTGGGGGGGTGGGAAAAAGATTGCAAAGTCATTTTTTACACACTTATTCAAATCTTTTGCTCTTATCACAATACTTTTTTTTTCTTTTTAGAATGTATTTTATTGACTATTCATCATGCTTTGTAGTAATTATCCTCTTAATTCAGATGCCATAGTTCAGTATTATTTGAAAAGTACTGAAACTTTTGCAAGTTTAATAAAGTGGGGGTGGAATGGTCTTGTCTTGTCAGGGATGTTTCAGACTGAAAAAGCATTTAGGAGACAGACAGAAGACAGGCCCAGGAACACACGGAAGGAAGAGTATGGGGACTGCGAGAGATGGAGGGGTCTCCCATTGGGAATCTCGGAGAAAAGCCACCTTGTGGGGTTCTGTTGCTGGCTAGGGCAGTTGCGGGTTGGATTCCAAAAAGGGTGAACACCAAGGAAGACGCCAGGATGCTCACGATTAATAACGATGTATTAAAATGGTCCCTATATTTACAACATCGGAGATTCACCCCCTCAGTGCACCATGGGTGAGTCTGGATTGCAGCAAGGTGGTAGTCCATGGAAGTGACTCGCAAAGGGGGTCACCCTTATGGGGTAGCAGTTATAACCCCCAACTCACTCCTACACCCCAAGAATTAGCAAGAAAGGAAACCAGGAGACCACAAGTTCTAGTCCCACCTGAGGCACAAAGCCAACTGGGTGACCTTGGGCCGGTCACACTCTCTCAGCCCTAGGAAGAAGGCGATGGCAAACCACTTCCAAAAATATTACCAAGAAAACTGCAGGGACTAGTCCAGGCATTCGCCAGGAGTCAAAAACTGGAAGGCACACAAAAAAAAGTTTGCTCCTGGATGTGGGACAGGGCAGAGGTACAGCACCTCAAGCAGATTTTCTGAGCTATCATTAATGTGCACAAACCCTCTTGAGTCGTGGGGGCTGGGGAACTGCCCCTAATCTAAGCCCAATTCAATGATCCAGCGAACCCAGAAGGGTTTCTTTTGCTCCCGATAAACCTTGTTTTGTTTGTTTGGGGTTTAGTTGACTGACTAACATTCAAGCTATAAATGAGAGCTTCGTTCCCATAATCAAGGCAAAGTCCTAGAGAGGTCTTGTAAACAATTGGACATTTCTAGGGACTCATCTCTCTCACCATTTCACTTTCCAGAAATAGGAGGGTAGAAATGAGTCCTAGACCCAGCGATGGTACTTAACCCGATTGCACCATCACCCGTTTTCTTTTTGCATTTCATTGATGAGGAAAGAGGAAACAAAAGATCTTCTTGGCTGCTGGAAGGACCTAGTGAGAGGCTACTGGGATGAGTAATGGATGCCCCCCTCCCAACAGAGGATCAACAGGCTGTCTCTCAAGTCAGAACAACCATGGCTTGATTGCTCACCCCAATCACAGCCTCTGGGACAGGAGGAAAGGAAGGGAGAGGGAGGGAGGGAGCGACATGTGCCCACAGCTTTGGGTTGTGATGGCGCTTGATCTGCCACTGAGGTCCCTGGGGGATTTTGGGCAGTCACACAGGGTTGTTGCTGTGAAAAAAAAGAGGAGGCCGCTTTGACTCCTGCACAAAAGGCGAGATATAAATCTAACAAAAACATAAGTAGCTGATTGATCAACCTGGACTGATTTTGTCACCTTTTTCTTGACAAACTCTTCCTGTTTCTTCCCCACCCCCATCTTTTGCCTTCTCAACATATTTCCCCATCTTGAGAGAAGAATTTCCCAATTTTTTATAAATGATGGGGGGGGGGGCACAGGATAGAGTCAAAGGAGTGAAGATGGCAGCCATGATAGTGTGACCGAAGCTCTGCCCGGTTTTTATGTGCAGACATAAGTCTCCTTACTGGGTGTAGCCCAACACAGGAGACATCCCTCTCCCCCTCCCTCTGGGTCCAGATCTCTCCAACTGGACTGAAGAACCAACCTTTTCAATCTTCTCCCACTCCACCCTCAGTGACTCTCTCAGCTGTGCCTGTTCCCTTTTCGCTTACTTTGGTCTTTAACACTTAGAAAATAAAATGGGTCCCCACTGATTAATCCTGTCATCTTCTCTAGACTGTCTCCCATCTGAACATTCCTTTCACAACTGGACCAGTCAAGTGCCAAACCACACATCAGACCACCTCGCTTGGAGTACAAGGATGTAAAAAGATTGTCCAGGTTTTTTTTTTTAATTTAAAAGGCTTCTGGTAGCTCAGAGATCTGCAAACAGAGAAATTGGATTCTTTCTCTTCAAATGAGGGTATCCAGTCAGGGGAGGGCATTGGGGAAACTGAAAAGGGGTCAAAGGAGTAGAAAACATCCCATGGGGTGGAGGGCCTTTCATGACTGCTCACCACCCCCGATTTTTAATACTGTACACGTTCTGACAGAAGTTAACCAGGTAATTTTTAATGGTTAAAAAAATAACCATTCTTTCCCGTTTCAGTCCTTCAACTAAACTCAGACCCCTTTGAGTCCCGGGGTATGAGATGGAGGAAACCCTGGTCCTTCACAGTCTTTTCCTCCCTGAAAGGGGTGGATTCTCCATCATCATCATCATTTTCATGATTATTTAAATTTATTATAGCCACCCACTCCCATACTCTGGTTAGAGATTAATTGTATGACATGTTCATACAGGTAGTCCTTGTTTAGCGATCCCAATTGGGACTAGTAATTTGGTTGTTAAGCAAAGCGGTCACTAAGTGAAACCATGACTGTGCTTATGATCTTACTTCAGCTTTCCTTTGCTTTACAGACCTGCAAAGTTGGCTTTGAAAAAAAAGAAAAAATCAAAAGAAGAAAGTCTTATAAACCCAAAAATCTCTGGGAAGAGGAAGGGGAATCTTATTAGGTACCTTGACATATCTGCATCTGGGGGAAATTCAGGAGAACCCTTCTGGATCAGCTGCTATCAAGTACTCAAAATATTGGATAAATACATTTAAAATATGTTTTGGATTTTTATTTCCTACTTATTTATTCAAATGAGTTCTATGGCCATGTACAAGTTAAGAACAACCCTTTAAACAATCCAATTCATAAATGTCTGAGGTCACAACGACAATTGAGATGAGTGGCTCTATAAATCGATGTAATAAGTAAATAAATCAACATTTGAACTTATAGTAAAACATTAGCCAGCAGAACCCCATTAACCTCCTGGCCCAAACCCCTGGGAGAACTTCAGAAGCCCAAATTAACAAACCACCATCCAATGCACATAGAATGAATACCTGGATGAATAAAAAAGCTCCGGCTTAACAGGATGTCCAGATTCATGCATCTCCTCGAAACACGTTTCCCGCTTTTTAGCCAAATCCGGTGTTTTTCAAACTTGGCCAATTTGAGATGTGTGGACTCAACTCCCAGATCATAAAGTGGCCAAGTGTGAAAAACACTGGCCAACCAGGCACGTAGTGTGAATGCTGCACCTCAGTCCCAACTGCACCTCCAACATTTTTCTTATTTGCCTGCTGGGAGAATCAGTTCCGCATAGTGCTGAAAGGCTGTAAACCAGGAAACCGAGTTCCAGCCTTGCACACAAAGCCAGCAGAAGGGACTTCGGGGGGGGTGTCCCTTCGCAGCCTCGGAAGGAGACCAAGGCAACCCCTTCTGGAACTGTTGCCAAGAAATTTCCAGGAAATTGTGCAGGAGTCCAGACTGACTCGGAGGCACAAATCTGTGGGGTTTGCAAAGCCAACCTCTCCCGTCCCTCCCGCCCCCCAGGCAGGGGTTTTCCCCAGGAATGGAGGGCAAATGGCCCCCTCCATTCTGGCGATCCTGATCTCTCTTCTGGGGGCAACGGCGCCGGTCTGGAGCTCTGCCTTCCCCCCTGGCTGGCCTGTGCACGGAAAGGGGCGGCAGGGGAACATGGGACCCCGGGCTCCCCCCTTCCCAGGACTCAGAAGCCGGATGAACACTTGGCCTGTCTCCAGGCACGCCTCCAGCGCGGGACCCCTCTGGGCGCGAAGAGCCCCCGCTCGCTGAACTCCGGAGTCACATCTGGGCCTCCATCCCTGCAAGACTTCCCTGCAGCCCCTTGGCCTCCTGGGAAGGCTCGGCCCAAGGCTCACAGCGGCGGGGGCGGGGGGGGGGTGCAGAATCGGACACCGGACGAAGGGCGCGCGCGCTTCCAGCCTTCTCTGAAGAATGCCCCGGGCCGCCCGGGTCTGGCGCTCGCGAAGGAGCCAGGCGCATGCTCAGTTCTCTCCTTGCAGCTGGGCGGCTGCCAGCCATTCCGGTGTGTGCCGAGGGAGCCCCCTGGCGGATTCTCTGTGCAGTGCCAGGGGACCCCGCAAGGGCGGGGAAGACGAGCGCATGTTCTAGGGGGGCCGGGGATGATGGGCGCAAGAGTAGAAGGAAAGGGGCCCTCTAATTTATTGCCTGTCTAAGAAAGGTGGTGGCATCTCCAGCGTGTCGCAGATTCTACATCTTATTTATTTTTATTTATTTATCTAATTTATGCCCCGCCCATCTCCTCCCTTCGGGGCCCTCTGGGCGGTTTACAACAATGGATTAAAACCATCACAATAATACAAAAAGTAAAATACAGTAAAAATACTATAAATAGAAATAAAAAATAAAGAATAAAAAATCCATACATCTTCCTCTTCCTAATGTCTAGGAACCGTCTGTGGTCTGGTGAACACTGAGAAAAGCCCGCTTTCCGCAAGAACAGCTGCTCTGAAGGATCTGTGGGGATTCGAAGAGGCCTGAAAAATGGGCAAACGCCTGTCAGAAGTGGCTGGGTGGCCAAAAAACAAGAACAAGTTGCCTCTCTTTGAAACACGGCTTGTGTCTTGCAGTTGTGAGCAAACTCAGGCCTGAAGTGATGGAAGATGGGGCTGGCAGGGACTCAGGGAGGGAAGCGACGGGTTAGGGAAATTAAGATTTCTATGGGTTTCTATTTAGTTGGTTCAATTTTTATAGCTGCCCTTCTTAAAGTCATGACTCTGGGCGGCTAAGAACAGTTCAAAACACCAAGTGGCAGCCCATAACAACGGAACAAAACTGAAGAAAAGGGTCAAAAGAAAACAAGAAGAGATTTAGCTACAGTAAGCAAAACAAATAATTTAAATGGAGGGAAGATAGTGGTTAAAAAGCAGTTTAAAAGGAATGGAGTTAACTCCTCTGTTCCTTTCACCCCCTTTCTTTTTTCTCCAGTTTGACCCAGAACCATCGATGAGCAGCATTCGAATAAATAGCTTTAAACCAGCATGAGCCTCTGAAAGCCTGAAATATGTCCCCCACCCAAATCCTTCCAAAAACTTTCATGTTGGTAATTTCTACTGCCACTAAAAAGAAGACTTAAGGGACGTCACTCAACATGAAGGGGATTCTTGTTCTCTGAACACAACTTCAAAGCCCCCGGCACATCAGTGCGGCTGGGAAGTAGGAAAGGGACCGAGGCTCTCTCAAATCTCTCTTCTGGAATGACCCTGGCTGAGCCCTTTGCACGTCTCCCTCCCCTCCCCTCCCCTCCCCTCCGCGGCCTTCCCACGAGGGGGGTCTGCACGTGTCTCGCTCCCGGTCCTGCCAGACGTTCCGGCGGCCTCTTTGCCGCCTGCGGAGATCAAGGGGTTACAGCGAGCGAGTGCGGCGGCCTAGAGGGGCCGAACGTCCCCCGCCTCCCTCTTGGCGGCGCGCATGCTCAGTCCCCTCCGAGGCCCCGAGAGGCTGGGCGCCAGGCGCTCCGCACGGGCGGCGGGGGACGATGGGAGCGGGGGGGGGCGGAGAGCCGCTCGAGGGAGGGGCGCGAGCCCGCGGGGTCACGTGGCCCTGGCGAGCCAATGGCGGGAGAGAAACGCCCGTCAGGTTTGGGCGGGAAGGGCCTGGCGGGAGGGAGGCGCCGGGCTGGTGCAGGGCCTCGGGCGGGGGGAGGCCAGAAGGCCCGAGGGCCGGCCGAGGGGATCTCCTGGTGGCCTCGCATCCGGGCCCCGGCAGGGAGGGGAGCCCGAGTCCTTGGCCCGCAGAACTGCCTCTCCGCCCGTGTGGGCTCTCGCGGAGCCTTTCTTTCGGCAGGTGGAGATGCCCACACGCGCCTTCCCCCCGAGGGAGGAGCGGCGCGCCGCCCGGCTCGGCCCTGGGCCTGAGGCCCAGAGCGAGGAGCGTGGACAGGAGAGGCCCGCGAGGGACCGCCTGGGTCCCTGACAAGGGGCCTCCTGGCCAGGGGGCCTTTGGGGCCTTGCGCTTCCCCTCAGACCACCGCCGGAAAGCCTTTGGCGCCTTGCCCGTGCGGCCGTGGGATCTACTGGTGGTCTCCCGGCCAGGCAGCGAGAGAGAGGAGAGGCTGAATGCTTCTTCCGGGCTGGGGCTTCTGGAACAAGCTCCCCTTTCTCAGCTGCCTCCAGGCAGAGGGTCGAAGAGAGCCCTTTCCTGAAACCCACCGAAAAGCAAGTGTCAGGAGGTTCATTCCTGTCTATTTCACTCGGCTCCCCTCACTAAAAGTCCTCCCACATATTCATCTGGTTTCCTCCTTCAGCTGATTTCTCCCACGTATATTAAGTCGAGGCATCATTTACATGGTGCAACAACTGTTCCCAATAATTCACTATATTAACCCTTCAAAATGAGAAATATAGTTAACGATCAGGACGCAACAAAACATGTTTTAAGAAGCTATTATTAAGATAAAAAGCGCACTCCCAATCATGTCGTAAGACGAGGTTTCTCAAATTTCCAATGCCAGGGTCCCCTACAATTTCAAATAGGATTGACCTTTCTTACCACCTTGATATCACAAAATAATACATTATTTATATCGTGGCATTAAAAACCTTGAGAACTGCAGTGGTTTGAGAATGTAACACACACAAAATTCCATACAGGATTCCCTTTGAGCTGAATGGTATTTCTTGATAATAAAAGGTTAGGAAATATGATTCTGGTTACTCTACTCAGAGAAATGAAGACTTCAAGAGAAATAGCTTAATTGAACTCCCTCCTGTTTTAAAGGGATGCGGTGGCGCTGCGGGTTAAACCGCTGAGCTGTCGATCGGAAGGTCGGCGGTTCGAAACCGCGCAGCGGGGTGAGCTCCCATTGCTCGTCCCAGCTCCTGCACACCAAGCAGTTCGAAAACATGCAAATGTGAGTAGATTAATTGGTACCGCTTCGGCGGGAAGGTAACGGCGTTCCGTGAGTCATGCTGGCCACATGACCCGGAAGTGTCCCTAGGGACAACGCCGGCTCCAAGGCTTAGAAACGGAGATGAGCACCGCCCCCTAGAGTCGGACTCGACTGGACTTTACGTCAAGGGAAACCTTTACCTTTACTACCTGTTTTAAAAAATATTGCTCATATGGTACACTGTTGGATCAATAAAACCATTTTTAAAGTAAAGAGGCAACCGCTGAAATCATAACCTCACTGGCTACACTTCTGCTTTCAGCTGGGATAGTGCAATTGTGCACCCAGAGACATACTAAACTAAACGGGCATCAACTTATAAACATTTGGGAGAGAGTTTCACTGGTAAACCACAGCTATGCACGTCAGGTTATATGGAAAAAGAATCAATAGCTTAAATACTTCACTGTGTGTTTAAGGAAGGCTGGTATTTCCAACACAATTGGAGCTAAAATGTGCACACGTGCATGCACGCGCACACACACACACCTTTTCCCCTGCTTCCTTGCATACGCCAGCTCCGCACAAAGCCTGGAGCCTGATCCCAGACTCGCTTCAGATGTTGCTTCTGCCTAGAGAAAGCAGCTTGGCCAGGCAGAGGTTTTGGCGTAAGGAGTGGGACAATTTAGTGACAAATTCTCGTGAGCCAGGCCTAACTGACTAGGTAGTACGCCTGGTATTAAGAAGTCTAGCCTGGGGAGCTCTTTCGGTAATCCATACATTTATTCAGTTTCTCCTAAGGGGATCCTCCAAAAGAATCAGGTGAAGATTCAACCTCAACCTCTTTCCACAGGATCCATGTGCTTATAGGATCCTTAGAATGGATCCTTTTATGGGAAGTAAGACAGATCAGCTGGCTGATTCTCTGTGTGTTCCGTGCTTTTATACTGTCTCTCCCGCATGAAACTTTTTCTGGGAAATAAAAGGGCTCCTTGTACAGAAGCTCTTATTACACTTCTTCCATTTATATAGTTTCTCCTTCCATGGAAAGTCAGACTCCTGCTCTTTAACCCGTCTCCCAGAAACACCTTTCTGTGGTTTCTCCCACATGGATCCTTTCACGGGAACTAAGGGAATTGCTCTTTGCTGAAACTCTTCCCATCCTCTGCTTTATAGGATTCCTCTCCCAGTGGATACTTCCTTCTCAAACTGTTTCCACGTTCTATGTATTATAAAGTTTCTCCCTTGTATACCTCCAATGCCTTATTTACAGAAAATAAGGTTCCTGTTCCACTTGATGCTACATGCATGTATGCTATTTCCTTCTTGCAGGTAGTCCTTACTTACCAACCACTCATTCAGTGACAATTTGAAGTTAAAATGGCACTGAAAAAGGAGACTTGCAACCAGTCCTCCAGGTTGCAGCTATCGCAGTTTCCCTGCAGTCATGTGATCACACTTGGCAACTGGCACGCATTTACAACAGTCACAACATCCTGCAGTCATGCAATCACCATTTGTGACCTTCACAGCCAGCTTCTCACAAGCAAAGTCAATGAGGAAGCTGGCAAGTCGTGGTCACGTGATGTCACACTTTACGACCATGGGTGACTTGCTTAACGACTGCAACTGGAACTGACCAACTGACATCATAGGTCCAGTGTGATCAAGTGAAGTTTCACTTTATGACCGTGCGGCTTAACAATGGAGTTGCCAGTCCCTATTGTGGTCAGTAATGAGAACGATCTGTATTTGTGTACACACACAAACATTTATTTGTTTGTTTATTTAAAACATTTATATAGCCACCCAACTTAAAACAACTCTGGGTGGCTTACAACCAATAAAACAGTATAAAACAATATAAAAGCCAACAGCAACAAAAACAGAAAAACCTGTCACCACAGCCACACTTCTCTAATGCACCCACATTGTCATCCCACCCTTGCCTCACCCTATCCCAACACCTGGGGGAAGAGCCAGGTTTTAAGTGCTCTCTGGAAGAAGGGTGGGGGCCGGTCAGATCTCGGGGGCAAGGGTGAAAAGGCAGCTTCTGAGGACCCACAAGATGACAATATTTAAGGGAGGGGGCCCGGAGCGTGCCCACCCTATTTGCTCAGGTGGGACAGATATCCTCAGGGAGAGGTGGTCCTGCAAGTATGAAGTCCTACACATGAAGCCTTTTAAGATGAATGAGTTCACAATTCTTGACTAACACTCTGTTTGCATCCCATGCCATTATATGATTTCATATCACAGTGGATCCTTTTACAGGAATCAAGGACATTTCAGTCCCAAAGGGCATCTCCCCAGTGTGGGTCCTTTTATGGGACATAAGTTGATTGCTCCACCTGAAGTTCTTTCCACACACCATGCATGCATATTTTTTCTCCCCTTTGTGGATTCTTTCATGAGAAGTAAGGGTCCTGTTTTCACAAAAACTCTTTCCACATGCTATGCATTTATATGGTTTCTTCCCTGTGTGGATTCTTTTATGGGAAGTTAGGTGACTTTTCAACCTGAAGCGCTTGCCACACTCTGTGCACTGATATACCTTCTCCCCTGTGTGGATACTAACGTGATAAGTAAGGGAGCTGCTTGTACTAAAACTCTTCCCACATTGATTGCACATATAAGGTTTCAACCCTGAGTGGATCCTTCTATGGCAAGTAAGGGAACTGCTTCTACTGAAGGTCTTTCCACAATCCATACATTTATATGGTTTCTCCCCCGTGTGGATCCTTTTATGGGAAGTAAGGGAACCACTATGACTGAAGCTCTTTCCACACTCCAAGCATTTATAGGGTTTCTCTCCTGTGTGAATCCTTTTATGAGAAGTCAGGTGGCCATGCCCATTAAAGGTCTTTCCACAGTCTGTGCATTTATAAGGTTTTTCCCCTGTATGGATCCTTTTATGGGAAGTAAGGACACTGCTCTTGCTAAAGCTCTTTCCACACTCGAGGCACTGATAGGGTTTCTCTCCTGTGTGAACCCGTTTATGGGAAGTCAGGTAACAGCTTTTGCTGAAGCTCTTCCCACATTCTATGCATTTAAAGGGTTTCTCTCCCGTATGGATCCTTTTATGGGAAGTAAGGGAACTGTTCAAACTGAAGCTTTTTCCACAGTCGGTGCATTTATAGGGTTTTTCCCCTGTATGCATCCTTTTGTGGGAAGTAAGGACACTACTTTTGCTGAAGCTCTTCCCACACTCTATGCATTGATAGGGTTTCTCTCCTGTATGGATCCTTTTATGATACGTAACAGAACTGTTCGAACTGAAGCTTTTTCCACAGTCTATGCATTTATAGGGTTTTTCCCCTGTATGCATCCTTTTATGTGAAGTAAGGTCACTGCTTTGGATAAAGCTCTTCCCACAGTCTATGCATTGATAGGGTTTCTCTCCTGTATGGATCTTTTCATGGTAAGTAAGCGAACTGTTCGAACTGAAGCTTTTTCCACAGTCTATGCATTTATAGGGTTTTTCCTCTGAATGCATCCTTTTATGGTAGTTAAGATTACTACTACACCTAAAGCTCTTTCCACAGTCCACACATTGATAAGGCTTCTCCCATGTATGGATTATTTTATGGGGAATAATGTTACTGTTATTACTGAAGCTCGTTCCAATTTTGCAGTGATTAGTGAAATTGGGTTTTGTCTGGAATATTTCCCCACCTTCTCGACACTTTCGCATACTGCTTTTTTTGCAGTCACGGGTCAGGAAGTGGTCCATTTCCCCAGATTCAAGAGTGGATTTTACTCTCCAATTGTAGTACTGGTTTTTCTCATGTATCCTCCTTCCCCACTTACTTTCAGATTTCTCTTCTTGTATTTCAATCTTGATTACTTCTAATGGCAGCACACTAGCTTCTTGGTAATTTTCCTTCTCCTGCTCATCAAGTGCTTGACGGGAAAAAAGACATTAGAAAACCCAATTAGAAAAGTCAGAAATTCAGGATGTTACCAGGGATCAAGCCTCATGATTTGCAGTACCACTTTCAACACTTCTAGTGCAGCAAACACTACCAACATACAGTTTGCTGTCCCCATGCCAGTCCCTAGCCTGTTTCTATTCCTGGGCATCTGCAGCGGGACCAATAGAGGAAATGACAGAATATTATTTATTAATCTTAAAGACTGGTATGGCTATTCATCTCATGTAATTCCTGGCAGTTAACACCGATTAAAAAAAGAACATCACACCAATGAAAATAACAACAACCAATGCAATGTCCTGCTGCCCAGGTCTTAGCTTCATGATACGGCACACGCACTTGGGTCAGATAATGCACCTAAATTGCATTCCATGCCACAACATACAATTCACTGCAATATCACTGTAAGACAACATATGGTGATGATTAGGACAAGTGAAATAAGCAAAAACATCCCCTCCCCAATTATCTTCCCAGTAGCTCTGCAGTATTCACACAGGCCCCAAAGAGGATCCCAAGACTGCACGTCAACCCTTTCCAGACTGACTGGTCACCAGACTGATCTCTTTCTTCTAAAAGAAACTGTGGTACTTAGAAGACATGGACTGGAATTAATGTAAGAGGGAAAGAGAAAAGAGATGAAATCATGTTAACAAGATCTGCACAGATCTCCTAAACTGTAAATAGCAGAAAACCATCCAGTGACTCCTCACTCTGACTTAATCTTCCCCCAGAGAGACCCTCACCTAAAGAGGCCATGCTCCTAGACGTCTCCAACATGACTTCCCGGTGCAGGGCTTTTTGGCTGGGATCCATCAGCGACCACTCTTCACTGGTGAAATGGACGGCCACCTCCTCAAAGGACACAGGACCCTGAATGAGGAAGGATCCCTGTTAGAAGACCCAAGAAGAATTTGCAAGATCGCCTTTAATCTGCCAATCCTAGAAACACAGAGTTATAATGCTTAACTGGACATTTCCCCAGCTGGACTCAACTTGTTATGTGATAAAACGGGCAGAGTTTACAGCCTATGGCTGGCAGCCAATTAGGGCAAGTTTTATCACCTTCACTGATTCTGTAGGACCTTCAGTGCCATTCAACTATAGTATACTTCTTAATCCAGATGGGGATCAAGAAGTATAGTGGCAGATGGTTAGGGTTAGCAACCAGATGCCCTCAGCTCATCTTTCAGGTAAGCAGGTTCAGTCCTGGTTAGTCAGAGGATGAAGGACCACTAACCCCTTTATCTCTTTCCTAGAGAAAACAGTTGAAAAAGCTGGGAAGAGGCCAATATGAAACCACTTCTCTAATGCAGCCAAAAAGTAGCATGGATGCAATTGTTAAAAACCAAGCTGGAATCAGGGGGACCTTCAGTCTTTCACTTTTGAGTCCAGCACTGTGTAACCACAAAAGAAATGAATACATTTCCAAAACAGAAAGAGGAGAGGTAAGACAAGCCTCTTCCCCATCACATCAGCCCGTCCCACCTGATCATGCAGAGAGGGCATGCTGCAGACCCTGTTGGTAAGAGAATTCCGCCTGGTGGGGTCCAGGAGGCGGGCCTTCTCTGCAGTAGCTCCTGCCATGTGGAACACGCTGCCCCCAGAGGTGAGATTGGCTCCATCGCTCCTGGCCTTCCGGAGGAGCCTGAAGACATAGCTCTGCCGCCTCGCTTGGGGCGGAGCGGGGAATAGCTCCACATGGGGATGGCTGCTATCTTAGACCACTCCCCCCACATACAGGCTATATCAGATTCTTCTGCCATTTGGACTTTTTTGCTTTTTTACTCTTATTTTTATATGTATTTATTATGAGTGGTTTTATTTATTCATTTATATTTATAACCGCCCAGAGTCCCCTTTTGGGAGAGATGGGTGGTGATAGAAATTTGAAGAATAAATTGTGTGTTTGTTGTTTTAATCGATTATTTTATTGTAAACCACCCAGAGTTCCCTGAAGGGAGGAGATGGGCGGGGACAAAGCTAACAAATAAATAAGACAAGTGTGACTTATCACTAACTTGAATCTTAATTTCCCAGATCTGTGTTGCTCAGGAACAGCAGTATTATATGCTGACACCCCAAATGAAACCGGAGGTCTCCAGCTGATCCCCGATATTAGCCTCTGATCCTTTCCTTCCTACCTGAGCTGGAGGTCCAGCTGCTCTTTCAGCGCCACCAGTACAAGGAGATGATCCAATGAATAATGGTGACTCCATTTTGTTCCCTGGGAAGGAGAGACAGGATAGAAGCAGGCTTGTTCTCGCCAGATATGGAGCTGACAGGAAAGGGGTAAACTCCAGCTTTTCTAGCTTGAAGGAACAACTCAAGCCTTCTTCCTGTCCTGCGGAGGAAACCTCCGTCCGTCAGTCCTACCATCTTCCTTTGGTGGACTTCCATAGGCTCCATCTTGGGAGTCAAGAAAAAAAAAGGAGAAGAGAAGACCACAGCCCCACCACGCACTGACTGAGCAGCCCAGAAAACGCGAGAAAGAGCACAGGGAACAAACCCCAATTGGACCTTTCTCCTAGACTTTTAGACAGGAACGAGAGAAGGAAGTCTTCTCTTGGCAATCAAAGCATTCATTTAACAACAGTAAATGATCCCCCACCCACCGCAGCGTGAAACCATTATATTCCACGTGGATGGGCAACTGATGAAATTTGAGCACCACAGGAACAAGACTGCAAGGATAGATGGTGTTGGAGATGGTCCAGCAGGGATATGTGTGAGGAATTACTAGAGATTTACCATCTAGCATTGGCAAAGACAAGTTGTTCCCCTCCCCATCCATGAGAACAAAGAGAAGTATCTCAGGATGGGGCAGTCCAAATGCAACCCAGGCCATTCCGCAGAAGAGGTCAGTCTTCTGCAAATGGGGAATCATCTGAAGGCAGTGCATGGACTGATGGGAGGGACTTCCTTCCTGAGACTTAAGCCTTCTACCTCGAAGAGGGAGAGTTAAGGCTTTCCTGTTCAGTCACCTTCTGGTAAGTCCAACGACTAGACACGAGAAGATACAGAGAATTAAAGATAACTACAATCTCTCTGGAAAAACTCCAAACACGTAGAAGGATCTTCCCTTACCTAGTGAGGCGTCCTGACCTTGACCTTCCTCCTTGGAGATCCCTCGGAAACACAGCTCCTGAGAGGGATTTGCAGGATCCACCCTTTCCTCAGGACAATTAGTGCCCACCTCCAGGAAGGGCCACGGAACCTGAAATACAGGCAAAAGAGAGGAATTAAGAGAACAGGACATGAAAGGAACTGGATTTTCACTTTCTGCCCAAATTTTTGCAAGCCCTCTATGTCCATCAGTGGGGATGGAAGAGGATGGGAGAATGGCTGCAAACCCATCCACTAGAAGAACACAGGAACAATTTCTAGAATGATGTTCTCTAAGCATCTTGTTGAGTTATTATTAATCCCAAAAACAGTGTCAGGGAGACATGTAAGAATTCAAGCACATTAAGACCCCTTCATATTTCCCCAGATGAGCGTCTCTCACCTGGCGTCCTTCCTGCTCCTTCTCCGCCGCCCGGCTCAGGAGGAAGCCTTCCGCCAGGGCCACCGCCTGGGAGCTGGTCTCCGCTCGGCACTCCCGCACCCAGCGCTCCATCTCCCTGGGCAGGACGGCCAGGAACTGCTCCAAGATCACCCGGTCTAACATCTGAGCCTTGGTGTGTTTCTCTGGCTGCAACCACCCCCAGCAAAGGCGGTGGAGGCGGCTGCAGAGCTCGCGCGGCCCCTCGGCCTCCTGAAGGGGACTATTCCTGAAGTGCCAATGCTGCATCTCGGAACTGAGGGCTTCCTCCTCCCGGATCCTCTGCCCACGTCCTGCCCAGCCCTCCCCACCGCTCCCAGGCTGAGCAGCGGCAGGGCCTGTTCCCACTCCCTTGCACGCTGGCTGGGCTGCATCCATTTTCGCTCCGTTCTCCGGCACAGATCCACGAGGGGCCTGCTGGTCTCTGGGCCTCCAAAGGTCTTTCCAGTCCCAGGACCTGAATGGACTGCAGAGAGAGGCCGGGAGAGGTTTTTCAAGGCCATTCAGCTCTCAAGTGGCCTCCAGCTTTTACCCCCGAGGTGGAAAAGAAAGCAAACTTCAGGAATTACACAGGCTGTTCTCATTCAGAAACTCTGATCCCTTAATCAATATCCGGGCCGTGTAATAGCTTGGGGGGGGGCAAAATCCAGAGGTGTTTCCCGTTCAGTGCAACTTCTGTCCCTCCCTCCCCACCACCGGTGGGAGACCAGCCCACAGATTGGGGGAGGGTCTTCTGCGAGGGGCAGCTCAGCTCAACTGGCAGCAGAAAATCTCTTGTGGGTCTTTCCAGCCCCGCCAGCAAGGACATTTGAGGCACAGACTTGGACCTTCCCAAGCGCAACACCCAAAAGCTTCCCCGTTTGCAGAGGGTGGAGGAGCGCCAGGCAAAAAGCCCCTTTCCCAGATTGTTTTTGCTAGAAATGCTGGGAAGCCAACCTGGTTTATGCAGAAGCTGAGCACGTCCTTCCTTTAGGCCTCCCACCCTCCCCCCCCTTCGCTCTCTCCCTCCCCCCAGTGCTGGATCTTTTCCATGCACAGGCCAGGAGCAGGAACGGGGGTCTCCCTCGCCCCCCCCCCCAGCCTCGGATTCGGCGAACCTCTCGGGGACTCCGGGGACCCTCCCTCTCGCTTGGAGGGCCGCCGCACGTTCCCCCTCCCTCCGCAAGAACCGGCCGGGGAGGCGCTGCCGACGGGGGCGGCTGTGCTGTTCCTCCCCACCGGGAGGCTCTGGGTCGCGGGAGCCCCTCCTGCCCGCCCCCCCCCCGGATTCCCAGGGCGCAACTCACGGCCGGTGCCCCGAGCCAGGCAGACGGGGCGGAGCATGCTCGGTGGCGCTTAGCGAGAAGGCGGCGAGCATGGCGCCCCCTGCCGGGACCTGATTTGATTGTGTTCGCAGCCGCCGTGGAGGTGGGGGTTGGTGGGTTTTCTTATGTTGTGGATTTTAATTCTGCAAGCCGCCCAGAGTCAGTGTGTGTGAGTTGGGCGGCCATATAAATTCGTTAAATAGATAAATAAATGACTGTTCATGGAACTTAAGTGTCAGCAGGTGGAAAACCTCTCAGGAGCTACCCAAGGTCAGTCCTGCTTAGCGTGCCATCTTTCGTTTTTCTTCAACTTATGACGGAGTGGCTTCAGACTGACAGCCGGTAGTAATGTTAAAACCGTGCATGGTGTGTGAAGTCCCATGAATGTTGGCTAGACTGGGAAGTCCAAAACCTTACCAGAAGAAGGAAAGAGAAGGCACCGTCGTAACACTAAGGGGCCTTTATCCGTGCTGTCCTGTTTGGTTACACGAAGCCTTACAAGAAGAAAAGATACTGAATGGTGAATTACTTCTCCTCATAAGCCTGGCTCGGCGTGGATATTTAGTCTGGCTGTTTTCCCACGAGAGCCTTGAGAGGCGGGCGGGAGCCGTGGCAGCTGCTCAGTGGCGCCATCAAAGTGGCCCCCAGCACCCCTTCTGCGCTTCCTTGTCCCGCGTGAGCCAGAGGTTCAGCCGCTCTCTCAGCTCCACCAGAGAAAGCAGAGGATCCTGCAGAAATCAACGCCATCGTTCCGTTCCCTGTGAGGGAGGCAGCAGTGGTGGAAGCAGCAGGAATGAAGCGGGGAGAGATTACCCCCCAGGAGACCCAGAGGGTGAAAGAGAGCTGGGATCTCCCTGGGGAAGTTCGTATCCCTCAGAATGACTTCCCTTACCCGGTGAGCTGTCCCAACTTCGATCTCCCTCGGAGATCCCTCTGAAAGTTCGAGGCATTCCCTCCTTTCCTCAAGGTGGTTGCTGATGGCCTCCAGGCGGGTCCCTGGATACGCATCAGAGGCACAGAAGGGGATACAAGGGAAGGGCACCGGAGAAGAACAGGAGTGCCTTCTGCGTCCTGAGCTTCGCAGGCCACAATATCCAGCGGTGAAGACAGAAAGGGGCAACGGAAGAACTGCCCCAAATACATCCCCTGGAAGGAGCGGTGGAAGAATTTACAGTAAGAAGCAAGCACCTTCCATTAGTAATGCCAGAAAACTGTACAAAGACATTTCAGAATGCAAAGATAATGTTGGGACGCTTTTTGAGCTCCCAAAATGGGTTGGATGCATCCTCCCCATCCATGAATGGTTTGTTTCGTGGTGCGAGGAACCTTGTGCTCTCATCTCCCTCTGTATTCTCCTACTTTTAGGGACATGAAGCACTTAGGACTGGAATAACCAAAGGCCATTCACTGCTTGCCAGGACTCTTCACGTCAATGATACACAGTCCTGTTTCCAGTGGCTCTGAAAAAAACTGTCCTTTTGATAGACGGATAATGTAGATTACTGAGGCAATTGCTGTCTTTTTATTTCTTGCCCGTTCCCCTCATTCAGTCTGTCCTGGCCGATGCCTGCCTACTGCCCTGTTTCTGCCAGTTAGCTGTTGTTTTTACTGTTTCCCGATGCTCAATATATACAGACTATATATCAAGCTACATTTTGGCTAGCGGGGCGGGGGGTGCTTGCTGCGATCTAGATATAGGGAGTGGCCAAGAGCGTGCTGGGTTCCAGTGAAGGACCTGCAAAAGGAAGGTCTCTCACCAGCCGCCCTTCCCGATTCTCCTCTGCCTGGCTCAGCAGGCAGCCTTCGGACAGGGCCACCATCTGCCTGTTGCTCTCTGCGCCACACTCCCGCACCTGTGCCTCCTCTGTGGGCAGCACAGACAGCAGCTGCTCCAGCAGCAGCAGGTCCCACATTTGCACCTTGGTGTGGGGCTCGGGCTTTCTGGAGGGGAAGAAACACTGGAATTGGGGCATCTTTCGAGCTTCTCAGGGACGTGCCACAAAGTCCCTCTTTCAGGCCTCCCGGAGAAGGTCGGGCATACAAGTCTCTCTCTCCAGGCGTGGCTTTTAGATGCTCCTTCTTGGCTCTTCACAACTTGGGCCTCTTCCTTGTGGGTCACAGCCCACTCTGGGCATGGCCTGATTGAGTCCCGTCGTGTCCTGCTGGGGGCCCTCCTCCCCCCACAGCATCCTCCCCCCTCAAGAGTTGCTTTCCAGCCCCCGAACAAGGCTCTTGGGGGCCCCATCACCCTGCCTCAGGTCCCACTTCAAGGCTTCGGCCTTGACTCTCCCTCGGATGAAGCCTCCACGTGGTGGAGCAGTGAAAAGGGATGGCCTGGACCGGGAGACCCAGTTCTGCCCCCCCCCAACCTGGCTGTGGGAGCTCCATGGTGCCTTTGGCTGGTTCCTCTCTCAGCCCAGGCCTCCTTGCGGAACTGCCGCTGTGGGAAAAAGAGGAGGGAAGAAGGTGTCCCTGCCTGGCACTCCCCAAGGAAACCGCAAACAGAGAAAAAGAAAGAAAGGAGAGGAAGCCTGATCATCGTGGCTTAGTGTGCTGAGAAAGATGGTTCAGTACACAGATGTGTTGGGTGTACACCTCCCCGGAAGGTCCTGTCAGGACGACTTCACATGCAGCTGCTTTCCCACACGGGCTGCATTTTAATAAGGGCTCCTTTCAGTAGGTTCCTGAATGCCCATTAAACAATTTCAAACATCCGTGTGTTGGCAGGAGAGGTCCTTGACACCAGTCTCTTCACAATTTGAGTGTGGTCCTGCAAAGACCCTTCAAAATACCATCCTTAAGTTTTAACCTGAAGGGAAAGGGCTGAATAGCTGGCTGGAGAATAATAAACAAATTTAATTAAGTAATTAAGTTAATACATTTTTTAATTGTATTAAATGGAAAGGTTAATTAAATGTAGACTGGACCTCCCCACTCCTCGATGTGCAAATCCTCGGCTACCACTCGAAAGCCAAGTGTACCTGCAGGTTGCAGAACGTTGCAAAATGTTTCAGTTCTCTGGTTGCCGTTTCAGTCCTCTCATGTAAAGTAAGATGATTGCTTCGACCAAGTACTTCCAGCGCTGCGTGGTTGCTCTCCATATATGTAAAATTACATCTGCATGCTACTAAAACTCTTCTGTCCATTTGTACTGTAACCTTTAGCTGAGCGAACCATTTTTGAACGAAGGTACCTCAGATGGGCTGACAGAATGCGTCCAAAATCCAGGAACCCTAACTCCTGTGGAATTGAAATTAGGCAAATTTTACAAAACATTTTATGACATAAAAATTATCATAAAGCATTTTATGACCTAACACAGAATGTCATAAAAGATTTCCTGTGGCCAACCCCTGATGTCTGAGTGTGCTATACAGTTCAATATGAATGACATGGGCTATTTTCAAGGCAGATACATCTCTGAATATATTTTTAAGAACTTTCCCAGCGAAGGCAGGACATTAGGAGCTCTGCCATTGTTGAATGCATTGAGTAACCAGGAAGGAAGCGGAAGGAGAGGGGAGGGAGGGAGGGAGGGAGGGAGGGAGGGAGGAAGGAAGGAAGGAAGGAAGGAAGGAAGGAAGGAAGGAAGGAAGGAAGGAAGGAAGTTCTGCTTCTGTTAAGGTAAGGAAGTATCTCTGACACCATGATCCAACAGGTCACGAGTTGTCTGTACTGTACTCAACCAAAGCATTTTCAGTGCTGCGTGGTTTCTCTCTTTATATGTAAACTTACATAATTACGAAAGTTCTGTTCAATTTCCATGCTTATAAGAAGGAGTGTGATGAATCTACCCACATTTTATAGGCTCTGCTTTCTCACCACTTTTCTTGCTTCATTGATAGGTAGATCTGCTTTGCTAATGCTTTTCTCATATTGCATGAATTTCTATGCGTCTGCACAGTGTGAATTCCTTGATACTGAGTCAGATCCAAACTCATTCCACCTCTTTCCACTACTTTCTAACCATCTATTCCACTCGTCTCCCCTCACTAAAGTTCTCCCACATAGTCATCTAGTTTGTTCCTTTAGCTTTTTCTTCCATGTAAATCACGTAGAATTGGAGGTAAATTCCAGGCAAAAATGGGCATGATCAAAAACAAAGATGGCAAGAACCTAACAGAAGAAGAGATCAACAAAAGGTGGCAACAATATACGGAAAACCTGTATAGGAAGGATAACAATATCGGGGATAGCTTTGACGGTGTGGTCAGTGAGCTAGAGCCAGACATCCTGAAGAGTGAGGTTGAGTGGGCCTTAAGAAGCATTGCTAATAACAAGGCAGCAGGAGACGACGGCATCCCAGCTGAACTGTTCAAAATCTTGCAAGATGATGCTGTCAAGGTAATGCATGCTATATGCCAGCAAATTTGGAAAACACAGGAATGGCCATCAGATTGGAAAAAATCAACTTACATCCCCATACCAAAAAAGGGAAACACTAAAGAATGTTCAAACTATCAAACAGTGGCACTCATTTCACATGCCAGTAAGGTAATGCTCAAGATCCTGCAAGGTAGACTTCAGCAATTCATGGAGCGAGAATTGCCAGATGTACAAGCTGGGTTTAGAAAAGGCAGAGGAACTAGAGACCAAATTGCCAATATCCGCTGGATAATGGAAAAAGCCAGGGAGTTTCAGAAAAACAACTATTTCTGTTTTATTGACTATTCTAAAGCCTTTGACTGTGTGGACCATCACAAATTGTGGCAAGTTCTTAGTGGTATGGGGATACCAAGTCATCTTGTCTGCCTCCTGAAGAATCTGTATAACGACCAAGCAGCAACAGTAAGAACAGATCACGGAACAACGGACTGGTTTAAGATCGGGAAAGGAGTACGGCAGGGCTGTATCCTCTCACCCTACCTATTCAACTTGTACGCAGAACACATCATGCGACAAGCTGGGCTTGAGGAATCCAAGGCTGGAGTTAAAATCTCTGGAAGAAACATTAACAATCTCAGATATGCAGATGATACCATGAAAGCGAAGAGGAACTGAGGAGCCTTATGATGAAGGTGAAAGAAGAAAGTGCAAAAGCTGGCTTGCAGCTAAACCTCAAAAAAACCAAGATTATGGCAACCAGCTTGATTGATAACTGGCAAATAGAGGGAGAAAATGTAGAGGCAGTGAAAGACTTTGTATTCCCAGGTGCAAAGATTACTGCAGATGCTGACTGCAGTCAGGAAATCAGAAGACGTTTAATCCTTGGGAGGAGAGCAATGACAAATCTCGATAAAATAGTTAAGAGCAGAGACATCACACTGACAACAAAGGCCCGCATAGTAAAAGCAATGGTGTTCCCTGTAGTAACATATGGCTGCGAGAGCTGGACCATAAGGAAGGCTGAGAGAAGGAAGATCGATGCTTTTGAACTCTGGTGTTGGAGGAAAATTCTGAGAGTGCCTTGGACTGCAAGAAGATCAAACCAGTCCATCCTCCAGGAAATAAAGCCAGACTGCTCACTTGAGGGAACGTTATTAAAGGCAAAACTGAAATACTTTGGCCACATAATGAGAAGACAGGACAGCCTGGAGATGTTGATGCTAGGGAGAGTGGAAGGCAAAAGGAAGAGGGGCCGACCAAGGGCAAGATGGATGGATGATATTCTAGAGGTGACGGACTTGTCCCTGGGGGAGCAGGGGGTGTTGACGACCGACAGGAAGCTCTGGCGTGGGCTGGTCCATGAAGTCACGAAGAGTCGGAAGCGACTAAATGAATAAACAACAAAAATCAAGCAGGGGCATCATATACATTGCGCAACAACTGTTCCCAATAATGTACTATATTAACCCTTCAAAATGAGAAATTTAATTAATAATCAGGATATACTGAAACATTTTTTTAATTTATATTTCAAATTTAGTTACCGCCCATCTCACTCAAAGAGTGACGCTGGGCTGTTTAGAATAAAACAAGAATAAATACTAATTAAAGTAACAATAAAACAATGTTTTTAATGCAGTAAGTAATATATTATATAATATATATTATATATTCTGAGGCAAAAATGATAAATAAGTTTTTGATCTATGGGAGCATCTTCAGGGTACTAACCACCCCCAAGGTTGGTTACCCCTAAAAAGAGAGTCACAATCATGCCAGTAAGACAAGGTTTCTCAAATTTACAATTTATTTATTTATCACATTTCTTCACTGCCCATCTTGACAAATGACTCTGGATGGTTTATCATTTATTTATTTATCGAATTTATCACTACCCATCTCCCCCCAAACCCTAATGCCATGGTTCCCTAAAACTTCAAATAGGAGTGACTTTTCTTATTACATTGATATGACAAAATCATACAGTGGAACTAAAGTGATATTGAAAACCTTGAGAAATGCAGTAGTTTCAGAATGTAACACTCACAGGAAAACAAAATCCATACAGGATTCCCTTTGAGCTGAATGCTATTTCTTGATAATAAGAGGTTAGAAAATACGGCGCTGGTTGCTTTACTCACAGAAATGAGACGAACACAAATGGCTTGATTGAACTCCCTCCTTTAAAAAAAATATATTGCCCACATGGTACACTGTTGGATGAATAAAACCATTTTTAAAGTAAAGAGGCAACAGCTGAGATCATAACCTCACTGGCTACACTTCTGCTTTCAGCTGGGATAGTGCAACTGTGCACCCAGAGACATACTAACCTCAACCTGCATCTACATATAAACATTTGGGAGAGAGTTTCACTGGTAAACCACAGCTATGCACGTCGGGTTATATGGAGAAAGAATCAATAGCTTAAATACTTTGCTGTGTTTAAGGAAGGTCAGTATTTCAATACAATTGGAGCTAAAACACACACACACCTTTTCCCCTGCTTCCTTGCATACGCCAGCTCCCCACAAAGCCTGGAGCCTGATCCCAGACTGGCTTCAGATGTTGCTTCTGCCTAGAGAAAGCAGGTTGGCCAGGCAGAGGTTTGCAGAGGTTTTGGTGTAAGGAGTGGGACAATTTAATAACAGATTCTCGTGAGCCAGGCCTAACTGACTAGGTAATACCTCTGGTATGAAGAAATCTAGCCCAGGGAGCTCGTTCCGTAATCCATACATTTATTCAGTTTCTCCTAAGGGGATCCTCTGAAAGAAAGAAAGCTGTTCACCTCAACCCCTTTCCACACAATCTTGTACTTATAGGAACCTTAGAATGGATCCTTGTGTCAGACTCCTAGACCAAATGTCAATACAACACCTTATCGAACTCACTTCCACTTTGAAGAAATCCAGAAACCCGTGTCAGCAGACTGCGAGTTGCCAGCAGGGAGGAGGAATGAGATTGGTGTGAATTATATTGTTTGGGTTAGATGCCCCTTGCCAAGGTCAACAGGCAGAAACCATTCAAGCCATTTGCTGGTACTGGGGAGTGGTGCATGCCTAGGTGGGGAGTTTGGGGGGGGGGAATCAGAGGTTTGTGATTTTAAACTGAAGAATGCAGGGGAAACGGCCATTCGCAACTTTTTCCTTGTATCAGAACGCTTCGCTTCATTAACAGTTAATTGAGCCCAAGTCTCTGGAGTGTCTTTGAGTGAATGCTAGAGCGTGCTGTCATTACATAAAGTTATGAATCCTTCACCTCGAGACTCTACCTGGAGATTCAATACCCAGTTGAGAGTTGAGGAAAATGTCTAAGAAACTGAGATTGAGGACCAAGGAGTCCACACCTTCAGAAGGCACCGACAAAACCATCCTTTACGCAAAAGCAGTGGAAGAGATGGAGGGGCTAATAGAAGGTGCTGAGAGTGATGGGGCCAAAGAGAGTGAGGAAACTGCGACAGACTACGTTGCCGAGTTAGAGAGTGCACTCATCATCCTGGACCTGGTTCAAGAACCCCAGACACTGGAGGTGAAGGGTCCATGCCGAGTCGAGACCGGATATGTCGGGCATCGGAGGGGGAGCGACAGGGGTTCCTCAGCCTATCAAAGCCCGGGTGAGGGTTCTGGGTCCCAGCTCCCAGGGGTCTGGAAGACAGAAGGTTCGCGGCTTAGAAGCCAGAATGTCTGCTGTGGAAGAGATGATGCAGCACATGTCAAAGGCAATTGTCTACTTAGTGTTCCAACATGACGAGTCAGCCGTGCCACCCAGGAAAACCTTGCCTGATCAAAGCAGGGGTCACCAAACTGTGACACCACCCCGGCTGCCCCCCTCACCACCCAGGAGCCACAGAAGTGGAGGCCAAACCATGACCTGGGACGATCCGGGAGCCAGACTCAGAGCTTCAGCCCCTGCAAGGAACGTGCCTCGAGATCTCCAAGTTAAATTTAATGGGGATCCTCAGCAACTGTCATTTTTTATAACGAATGTGTCAATCTACATGCAGGAGTGTGGAGGTTTCTTCCTGAGTAAGTACACCACAATGAGTCAAGTGGGAGCTAAGATGAGGGGTGCAGCGGCGGATTGGTTTGTGCAAGTCCACGATGCCATGGCCCCTGAACTACATAGTCTGAAGGAGTTTATGAGAATCCTGAGAGAGAGGTTTGAGGATCCATTGGAGAAGCTCAAGGTGAAGACAGTGTTGCAGCAGCTGAGGCAAAGGGAGGAAAGTGTAGCAGAGTATGCCATGGAGTTTAAAGCCCTGGCAGGAAAAATACTGGACTGGTCCGAAGCTACTAAAGTGGACTATTTTAAAGGGGGACTGCAACCTAAAATCCTAAAATGGGCCCTTTGCCGAGGAGATCCACCCACATTGAGAGAGTGGATTTGTTTGGCCAGAGAGGTGGAAAATACCCAGTATCAATTCTGCAGGCAGCTGTGAGCCCAAGCTGCCAGCAGAAACACCGTGGCTCCCAGCCAGATGTCCTTTGGCCTGAGAAAACCATTCTGACCCAGGGAGGAAGCTAAGGATAGGGGCTGGAGGAGAGGAAGCTGCTACAAGTGTGGGAAAGATTCCCATCGAGCTTTGGAGTGCCCACACAGGGGAGTTGGAGCTGCAAAGACATCTGGTGGGAAACCAGCCAAGTCCCTCCAGCGAAGCGCAAAGGTGCAGCAGCTACAGTCTTGGCATGCAAGGAGCTGGTGGGCGAAATCCCTGAGGACTTTGGGGGAGACTGAGGAGGAATTCCCACAGCCAGCGGGAAACGGGGCACACCTGTTCTCAATTGCACCAGTGAACAGGTGGAGAATCCCAGGCGCAAAACTCCTTCCTCCGAGGAAGAGGACAACAAAGACCCAGTGGCGAGTGAGGACTGTTCAACCTTATTTAGGTTGAGCTAAAATACCCAAGGACCCAGCAGAAAGCTAATTTAACAGCCATGCTAGACTCCAGGTGCACCAAATGTTTGATCCACCCAGCTCTCATTAATACTCTGAATCTTAAAGTAAAGAAACTTAAGCAGCCTATAGTCCTTACCCAGATGGATGGCACTGTGGCTCATGGGGCCCCCGTAAAGTTTCGTACCAAAACTGTTGCCAAGCACATAGGGGAACACAAAGAGACATTGCAATTCATATTGCCAATTATTCAATTATTCTGGGTCTGCCCTGGTTGAAAAGCAGGAAACCACAAGTGCAATGGGAGATGGGTGGCTTAAAATTCACCAATGGGGCTTATGTGAATGCAGAACAGGAGGTTAAGCACCCTCCAAACCAATTTGCTGGAATTCTGATCAAGCAGTGCCAGACACTAGCCACCAAAGCTGATTCTGTGATCCCCAGCCAGTATTGGGATTTTTAAGATGCTTTCGACAAACAGGAGTCAGATCAGTTGCCTCCTCATAGAAAAACTAACTGTGCCATTGAAATTGACCCTAAAGCCAAACTGCCGAAGCCGACAATGCAAGCCGCGTTGGAAATGGAAAAGAAAGTGTTAAGGGAGTTCATAGACAAGAACCTGGCCAGGGGGTTCATTGAGCCAGCCAATTCTCCAATGGCTGCCCCTGTGTTGTTCAGAGCAAAAAAGGAGGCACCTTGAGGCACTGCACCGACTACAGCGGCCTCAATGTCATTTCTGTCACCAGTCGGTACCCACTTCCCATGATGAACGACATGCTCTCGCATCTGTCAAAAGGAAGGATTTTCACTAAATTAGACCTGCGAGAGGCTTATTTTAGAATCTGGATTAGGGAAGGGGATGAATGGAAGACTGCATTCAACTGCCCATTGGGTTATCAATACAAAGTTCTCCCTTGTCTTCATGCAGTACATCAATGAGGTGTTACATGACCATTTGTACAAAGGGGTCTTACTCTATTTGGATGATATCCTGATCCATACAGAAACAAAGGAGGAGCATGTCCGCCTCATAAAACAAGTGCTGCAGAAACTAAGGGACACCCAGCTATATGCCAAGCTCTCAAAATGTGAATTCCACAAAACCTACTTAGATTACCTTGGATACTGTATTTCCACCAAAGGAGTGAAAATGGATCCTTCCAAAATCCAGGACATCCTGGAATGGGAGCCCCCATGAACCCAGCGCCAACTTCAAAGTTTCCTGGGGTTCACCAATTTCTACAGCCAATTCATCCCTCAATTTGCACAAATTGCACTGCCATTAACTGATTTATTGAAGACAAGGGGGAGGGGTGAAACACACAAAGTAACAAACCCGGTGCATGCTTAAAATGGACTCGAGTGCCAAGCCGCTTTTGAAAACCTAAAAGCCCTTCTTACCGCCGAGCCCATTTTAGCGCACCCTGATCCAGAATGCCCATTTATCATACAAGGAGATGCATCTGACCAGGCCACAGGGGCTGTACTAATTCAGAAATATTTGAACCATGTCCCTCAACCCTGTGCCTACTTGTCTTGCAAATTTGAGGCAGAAAGATGCTGGCATGTTTGGGAGAACGAGGCGTTCGCTGTAAAGACAGCACTCACAAATTGGTGACACCTTCTGGAAGGCGCCAAACATCCCTTTGAAGTATGGACTGATCATAAAAACTTACAGGCGCTATGCAGCCCCAGAAAATTGAATGGCAAACAATTGCACTGGGCTCAATTCTTCAACCGATTTAATTTTACCCTACATTTCTTTCCAGGCAGGAAAAATTTCTCGGCCGACGCTCTTTCACGCCTACCTCAACACAACAGCAAACAAGCTGAGGTAGTAGACACAGTTTTCTCTGAAACCCAGTTGGGTCTGGCTTGCATAACCAGCAGGCAAGCAGCAGCTCCGAAACAGAAAGTCCCCTCAGACTTAAAGGAGGAACTGCTCCAGGCACTTACAAGCGATCCCTGGCTACAATGTAACAAAGCCACCTTAACCAAACTAAACGGGCTCTGGTATTGCAATGGAAAACTTTACGTTCCAGAAAATCTACGCCCAAAAATCTTGCAGTGATCTCACGATAGCAAAACGGCTGGCCACTTTGCTTTTGCCAAGACCCTGCATTGAGTACGGCGTCAATTTTGGGCCACCAAAATCCTTCAGGACTGATTATATTCTCACTTATCCTATATGTACTCAAGCTAAACGCAAGGGGGGCAAGCCGCCGGGGTTGCTCCAACTGGTGGATTCCCCTGCAGCCCCATAGAAGGAAATTGCAATGGACTTTATAGTTGATTTGCCTGAAAGCTGTGATTTGGACAGTAATTGACCTATTTTCTAAGCAGGCACACTTCATTCCTTGCACCAAAATCCCAACAGCTCAACAACTATCCAAACTGTTTGTGCAGCATGTTTACAGACTGCACGGATGCCCCGACCATTTCGGATCACGGAGTACAATTTACCTCTAAAGTTTGGTGCTTTTTGAAATTAATTGGAGTCCAGCAATCCCTCAGCTCGTTGAATCATCCGCAGACGGACTATAGAGCAATTCTTATGCTGCTATGTAAACTTTCAACACGATGATTGGGTTGACCTGCTTCCTTTCGCTGAAGTAATTATAATAGCTCCATGCACCACAGCATGGGATTTACCCCTTTCCAAGTGGTTTCTGGGCAGGACTTCGTCCCTATTCCAGAACTTCCCCTAAAACCACCCTCTGACTGCTCCACAGGCGACTGGTGCACTAAGGTTGCTTCTACCTGGCCATTCATCAAGCAAGCTTTGCAAACTGCACAGCAGACTTACAAACATTTTGCAGATCACAACAGACGACCTCAGTGGGACATGAAAGTGGGGGACAAAGTACCAAATTTCTTTAAATCTCACCAGCCCTCCAAGAAATTGGGCCCAAAATTTACTGGCCCTTTTCCGATCGTCAAACTTATAAACCCAGTGATTGTGCAACTCCAACTCCCTCAAAATCTAAAAAGACTTCACCCTGTTATCCATTGCAGCTTGCTGAAACCTGCCCAGGATTCCTCCAAATGGCATCCAACTTCTCCACCTCCAGCTCCCAACATGATTGATGGGCAACAACACTTTGAAGTCAAAGGAATCCCGGACTCTCACATTCACTGTGGCGCTTTACAATACCTAATTAATTGGAAACACGTTCCAGACAACGAATGGTTCTCAGCCATGATGTCAATACTCCTGCACTAACTCGCAAGTTTCACTCCCAATATCCTGATAAACCTTCCCCTAATACCCCTTTTTCTCCCCACCCTATCCATTCCTTGCCTTTATTACTTTATTGCTTATTGTTAATCTCTTTCAAGTTTCTTTTTCAGGGGGGGCAATATGTCAGACTCCTCGACCAAATGTCAATACAACATCTGATTGAACTCGCTTCCATTTTGAAGAAATCCAGAAACCTGTGTCAGCAGACTACAAGTCGCCAGCAGGGAGGAGGAATGAGATTGGAGTGTGAATTATATTGTTTGGGTTAGATGCCCCTTGCCAAGGTCAATGGGCAGAAACCATTCAAGCTATCTGCTGGTACCAGGGAGTGGTGCATGCTTAGGCGGGGAGTGGGGGGTGGAATCAGAGGTTTGTGATTTTAAACTGAAGAATGCACAGGAAATGGCCATTCACCACTTTTTCCTTGTATCAGAATGCTTCGCTTCATTCAACAGTTAATTGAGCCCAAGTCTCTAGAGTGTCTTTGAGTGAATGCTCGAGCATGCTGGTCATTACACCTTGCATGGGAACCAAGGCAGCTCAACAGGCTGACTCTGTGTTCCATGGCTTTATATGGTTTTGTATCACAGTGGACCCTTTTACAGGAATTAAGGACACTTCAGTGTTTAAAGGTTTCTCCCCCTTTTATCTGAAGTTGACTGCTGCGCCCGAAGGTCTTTCTACACATCATGCATGCTTTTTTCCCCTCCCCTTTGTGGTTCTCGTTATGAGAAGAGTCCCATTTTCACAAAAACTCTTTCCACATTCAGAGCATTTCTATGGTTTCTCCCATGTGGATTCTTTTATGAGAAGTTAGTTGCTTTTTCAACCTGAAGCTCTTCCCACACTCCAAGCACTGATATAGTTTCTTCCCTGTGTGGATACTAATGTGATTAGTAAGGGAGCTGCTTGTACTAAAACTCTTCCCACATTCATTGCATAAATAAGGTTTCAATCCTGAGTGGATCCTTTTATGGCATGCTAGGGAACTGCTCATTCTGAAGCTCTTTCCACACTCTGTGCATTTATAGGGTTTCTCTCCTGTATGGATCCTTTTATGGTACGTAAGGGAACTGTTTGTACTAAAGCTCTTTCCACACTCTGTGCATTTATAGGGTTTTTCCCCTGAATGCATCCTTTTATGGGAAGCAAGCTCACTGCTTAAGATGAAGCTCTTTCCACACTCTGTGCATTTATAGGGTTTCTCTCCTGTATGGATCCTTTTATGATATGTAAGGGAACTGTTCCTACTAAAGCTCTTTCCACACTCTGTGCATTTATAGGGTTTTTCCCCTGTATGGATCCTCTTATGAGAGGTCAGGTGATTGCTGTTGCTGAAGCTCTTCCCACACTCTATGCATTCATAGGGTTTCTCTCCCGTATGGATCCTTTTATGGGAAGTAAGGGAACTGTTCATACTGAAGCTCTTTCCACACTCCAGGCATTGATAGGGTTTCTCTCCCGTATGGATCCTTTTATGACAAGTAAGGTGACCGCTGTGACTAAAGCTCTTACCGCACTCCATGCATTTATACGGTTTCTCCCCTGTGTGGATCCTGTTATGGGAATTAAGGGAATCACTATAACTGAAGCTCTTTCCACATTCCAGGCATTTATAGGGTTTCTCTCCTGTGTGAATCCTTTTATGAGAAGTCAGGCGGCGACGCCCACTGAACATCTTCCCACAGTCTGTGCATTGATAAGGCTTCTCTGATGTATGGATCCTTTTATGGCATGCTAGGGAACTGCTTGTTCTGAATCTTTTTCCACAATCCATGCACTTATAGGGTTTTTCCCCTGAATGGATCCTTTTATGGGAGGTCAGGTGATTGCTGTTGCTGAAGCTCTTTCCACAGTCTACGCATTTATAGGGTTTCTCTCCTGTATGGATCCTTTCATGAGAAGTAAGGGAACTGTTCATACTGAAGCTCTTTCCACATGCTAGGCATTTATAGGTTTTCTCTCCTGTGTTCTTTTTATGATAAAGCAGGGTAGCAGGCCACTTGAAGCTCTTCCCACACTCTGTGCACGTATATGGTTTCTCTCCTGTATGAATCCTTTTATGAGAAGTAAGGGAACTGTTCATACTGAAGCTTTTTCCACAGTCTGTGCATTTATAAGGCTTTTCCCCTGAATGGATCCTTTTATGGTAGTTAAAATTACTACTCCACCTGAAGCTCTTTCCACACTCCACACATTTATAGGGGTCATCCCTCACATGGATAATTTTATGGGGAGTAACATGGTTATTATTGCCGAAGCTCTTCCCAGATTCGCAGTGGTTACTGAAATTGGATTTTGCTTGGAATATGTTCCCCCTTCCTCGACACTTTCCCATATTGCTTTCCTTGCAATCACGTTGGGTCAGGAAGTGGTCCATTTCCCCAGATTCAAGAATGGATTTTCCTCTCCAATTGTAAGGTCGGGTTTTCTCGCATCTCCTCCTTCCCCACTTATTTGCAGACATCTCTTCTGGTGTTTCAATTTTGATTATCTGTGATGGCCTCACACTTGGCTCTTGGTAATTTTCATTCTCCTGACCATCAACTGCTTGAGAGGAAAGAAAAAGAAATCAGAGAATTCTACAACACACAGTTTGCTTTCCCTGTGTCAGTCCCTGTTTCTATTCCTGGGCATCTGCAGGGGGAGGAACAGGGGAAATGACAGCATGAAGGTCCTTTATTAATTTAAAAGATTGGCTTGGCTGCTCATCTTGTGTAATTCTGGGCAGTTAACACAGATTTTTAAAAAAGATCACATAAATAAAAATAACAACAACCAATGCAATGCCCTGCTGCCCAGCTCTGATATGGCACATGCCCTTGGGTCAGATATGATACACGTCCCCTCCCCAATTATCTTCCCAGTAGCTCTGCAGTATTCACACAGGCCCCAAAGAGGATCCCAAGACTGCACGTCAACCCTTTCCAGACTGACTGGCCACCAGACTGATCTCTTCCTTCTAAAAGAAACTGTGGTACTTAGAAGACCGTGGACATGGACTGGAATTAATGTAAGAGGGAAAGAGAAAAGAGATGAAATCATGTTAACAAGATCTGCACAGATCTCCTAAGCTGTAAATAACAGAAAACCATCCAGTGACTCCTCACTCTGACTTAATCTTCCCCCAGAGGGACCCTCACCTAAAGAGGCCATGCTCCTAGACGTCTCCAACATGACTTCCCGGTGCAGGGCTTTTTGGCTGGGATCCAGCAGCGACCACTCTTCACTGGTGAAATGGACGGCCACCTCCTCAAAGGACACAGGAACCTGAACGAGGAAGGATCCCTGTTAGAAGACCTGAGAAGAATTGGCAAGATCTCCTTTAATCTGCAGATCCTAAAAGCACAGAGTTCTAATGCTTAATTGGACATTTCCCCAGCTGGACTCAACACGTTATGTGATAAAACCATCCCGCTCTCTCAAGGGCTGGTTACACACAGCATCCTCTCCATCTAGGCGGTGCAGGGCGGCAGCTTCTCACTGAAGCAGATGACCAAAGTTGTTATATGTGTATTAACTGTATTCCTGTCTCTTGAAAGATTTCGTGTTAATTAGATACGGCAAACGGGGCCTCAGCAGGTGGCAACTCCAGATGCCCTCGGGTGATGTTCCAGGTAAGCAGGTTCAGTCCTGGCTAGTCAGGGGATGAGGGACCACTAACCCCTTTATCTCTTTCCTAGACAAAACAGTTGAAAAGGCTGGGAAGAGATCAGCGCAGCCAAAAACCAGCATAATTCACTTTTTAAAAGCCAAGCTGGAGTTAAGGATGCCTTTACTGTAAACTTTCTTACACTTTAGAAAAGGAAGTTGTGAAGTTTTGTAAAACAAGGAGTAACTTTCAGTTTAGATCTTGTGTCCCACTATATTTCTGCAAATTAGGTTGGCAGCCTCATTATTGGCCTTCCAAAAATGATCAAGGATGGCCTGCTTCCAGAGCAACTCATCGTCCAGCAGTAAGTAACCAGAGAAGAAATGAATACATTTCCAAAACAGTCTGGAGTGGTAGGCCAAGTGTGACTGATCACTAACTTGAATCCTAATTTCCCAGATCTGTGTTGCTCAGGAACAGCAGTATTATATGCTGAAACCTCAAATGAAACCGGAGGTGTCCAGCTGATCCCCGATATTAGCCTCTGATCCTTTCCTTCCTACCTGAGCTGGAGGTCCAGCTGCTCTTTCAGCACCACCAGTACAAGGAGATGATCCAATGAATAATGGTGACTCCATTTTGTTCCCTGGGAAGGAGAGATGGGATGGAAGCAAGCTTGTTGTCACCAGATATGGAGCTGACAGGAAAGGGGTAAACTCCAGCTTTTCTAGCTTGAAGGCACGACTTAAGACTTCTTCCTGTCCTGCGGAGGAAATATCCATTTGTCAGTCCTACCCTCTGCCTTTGGTGGACTTCCATAGGCTCCATCTTGGGAGTGTAGAAAAAAAAAGGAGAAGAGAAGACCACAGCCCCACCACGCACTGACTGAGCAGCCCAGAAAACGCGAGAAAGAGCACAGGGAACAAACCCCAATTGGACCTTTCTCCTAGACTTTTAGACAGGAACGAGAGAAGGAAGTCTTCTCTTGGCAATCAAAGCATTCATTTAACAACGGTAAATGATCCCCCACCCACTGCAGCCTGAAACCATTATATTCCACGTGGATGGGCAACTGATGAAATTTGAGCACCACAGGAACACGACTGCAAGGATAGATGGTGTTGGAGATGGTCCAGCAGGGATATGTGTGAGGAATTACTAGAGATTTACCATCTAGCATTGGCAAAGACAAGTTGTTCCCCTCCCCATCCATGAGAACAAAGAGAAGCATCTCAGGATGGGGCAGTCCAAATGCAACTCAGGCCATTCCGCAGAAGAGGTCAGTCTTCTGCAAATGGGGAATCATCTGAAGGTAGTGCATGGACTGATGGGAGGGACTTCCTTCCTGAGACTTAAGCCTTCTACCTCGAAGAGGGAGAGTTAAATCTTTCTTTTTGGGTCATCTTCTGGTAAGTCCAACGACTAGACACAAGAAGATACAGAGAATTAAAGATAACTACAATCTCTCTGGAAAAACTCCAAACACGTAGAAGGATCTTCCCTTACCTAGTGAGGCGTCCTGACCTTGACCTTCCTCCTTGGAGATCCCTCGGAAACATGGCTCCTGAGAGGGATTTGCAGGATCCACCCTTTCCTCAGGACAATTAGTGCCCACCTCCAGGAAGGGCCATGGAACCTGAAATACAGGGATAAGAGAGGAATTAAGAGAACAGGACATGAAAGGAACTGGATTTTCACTTTCTGCCCAAGTTTTTGCAAGCCCTCTATGTCCATCAGTGGGGATGGAAGAGGATGGGAGAATGGCTGCATCATTTCTAGAATGATGTTCTCTAAGCATCTTGTTATTATTAATCCCAAAAACAGTGTCAGGGAGACATGTAAGCACACTTAGATCCCTTCATATTTCCCCAGATGAGCATCTCTCACCTGGCGTCCTTCCTGCTCCTTCTCTGCCGCCCGGCTCAGGAGGAAGCCTTCCGCCAGGGCCACCGCCTGGGAGCTGGTCTCCGCTCGGCACTCCCGCACCCAGCGCTCCATCTCCCTGGGCAGGACGGCCAGGAACTGCTCCAAGATCACCCGGTCTAACATCTGAGCCTTGGTGTGTTTCTCTGGCTGCAACCACCCCCAGCAAAGGCGGTGGAGGCGGCTGCAGAGCTCGCGCGGCCCCTCGGCCTCCTGAAGGGGACTATTCCTGAAGTGCCAATGCTGCATCTCGGAACTGAGGGCTTCCTCCTCCCGGATCCTCTGCCCACGTCCTGCCCAGCCCTCCCCACCGCTCCCAGGCTGAGCAGCGGCAGGGCCTGTTCCCACTCCCTTGCACGCTGGCTGGGCTGCATCCATTTTCGCTCCGTTCTCCGGCACAGATCCACGAGGGGCCTGCTGGTCTCTGGGCCTCCAAAGGTCTTTCCAGTCCCAGGACCTGAATGGACTGCAGAGAGAGGCCGGGAGAGGTTTTTCAAGGCCATTCAGCTCTCAAGTGGCCTCCAGCTTTTACCCCCGAGGTGGAAAAGAAAGCAAACTTCAGGAATTACACAGGCTGTTCTCATTCAGAAACTCTGATCCCTTAATCAATATCCGGGCCATGTAATAGCTTGGGGGGGGGGCAAAATCCAGAGGTGTTTCCCATTCAGTGCAACATCTGTCCCTCCCCCCCCACCACCGGTGGGAGACCAGCCCACAGATTGGGGGAGGGTCTTCTGCGAGGGGCAACTCAGCTCAACTGGCAGCAGAAAATCTCTTGTGGGTCTGCCAGCCCCGCCAGCAAGGACATTTGAGGCACAGACTTGGACCTTCCCAAGCGCAACACCCGAAAGCTTCACCGTTTGCAGGGGGTGGAGGAGCGCCAGGCAAAAGCCCCTTTCCCAGATTGTTTTTTTTGTGTGCTAGAAATGCTGGGAAGCCAACCTGGTTTATGCAGAAGCTGAGCACGTCCTTCCTTTAGGCCTCCTACCCTCCCCACAACTTTGCTCCCTCCCTCCCCCCAGCGCTGGATCTTTTCCATGCACAGGCCAGGAGCAGGAACGGGGGTCTCCCCCGCCGCCCCCCCAGCCTCGGATTCGGAGTCCGGCGAACCTCTCGGGGACTCCGGGGACCCTCCCTCTCGCTTGGAGGGCCGCCGCACGTTCCCCCTCCCTCCGCAAGAACCGGCCGGGGAGGCGCTGCCGACGGGGGCGGCTGTGCTGTTCCTCCCCCCCGGGAGGCTCTGGGTCGCGGGAGCCCCTCCTGCCCGCCCCCCCCGGATTCCCAGAGCGCAACTCACGGCCGGTGCCCCGAGCCAGGCAGACGGGGCGGAGCATGCTCGGTGGCGCTCAGCAAGGAGGCGGCGAGCAGGGCGCCCCCTGCCGGGACCTGCGGGCAGCGCCGGCACCCCTGGAGGCGGGGGCGCGGGGGCACCTCAGGGGCCATCCAGGCCACCCCTGCCCAGGGCAGGACCCGCTGCGGCGCCTGCCAGGCGACCCTCCTGCCTCTGTTTGGGCTAGACGGTAGCACTGTCGATGGCGTTCATCGCGGTGGGAAGCCTTTGCGGAAAAGACGTTAAAGGAACGCGTTGGGGAGTTAGTACTCGTGTACTTCATGCTCCATTCTTCCCAGGAGGCTGGGGCCTGCAGAGGTCATCTAGTCCAACCCCTGCTGAGTGCTGGGTGTGCTGGGCCTTTGCCAGACGACCCTGCTGCCTGTTTGAGGACCTCTCCTGCACCTGACCTCCCGCTTCAAGTGGCGGGCTGTTCCCCTGGCCGAACCCTTGTCAGGTCAGGGAATCGCCCCCAACAGCTCACCCGAAGCTGCTTCCTTGGAGTTCTCCTCTGCTGGTTCTGGTCCTGCGGAGAGAATAGATCCCCTCCCAGTTTTGTGGGACCTTTTCCCCTCCCATTCATGTGCCAGGTGCCATCTGTGGGCGCAGAGAGGTCGACCTCTGACAAGTTTCATCAGGTGGAAGCCACCCGGCGTCTGTCCGCGCCACACACCTCACCGCGTCCTTGTGCAAATGTGCAAATGATGGAACGTCGTCTGTTGCCATCATTGGTGCAAATCAGCAGATGTCTCCCCTGGGTCTAGACCCTCGGGGACCAGTCCATGCAGAGAGCCAGCCCAGGGGGAAAACCCGGAGCATGCTTCCTTTGCTCTGAAATGGCCAAGTGGGATTCCAAAATAACCAGAGATTAGATAGATGATCAGACAGATACAGATACACAGTAGATACGGATATACGGATATATAGGCAGATGATAGATAAAATTCCTGGGCCACCCACCCCTAGCAACTCTGGGCAGGGTCTTAACCGCTTTATGATTGAGCAAGATGTTTCTCCCTGTATCTTTCGCTCTGACATCCCTTCGCACCCAACTTTTCCATCCCTTCTTCTCTGGCTTGTCATTATGGTCCTTGGCTGCAGGAAAGATTACAAGTTCCAAGTTCTTCCACAGATCTACTTTTTCTTACCTTTTAAATTCTCTCCATCCTTGCTTTTTCTGCTTTAATTCGGCTATCACTATTCTTTTTCTTCAGCTTTCTTTCCCCCACTGGTTTGTAAAATATTAACAGTAACAAGCGCCCGATTAACTTATCAATTTTGGTAGGAGGGGTGTGCTGTGTGATTAACAATTGCAGATCAGTGTTTATAGATTTTTATTTTACTCTATCAAGGATTATTTTAAAAAAATAAATTTATTTTTCTCAGTTAATTTACTGTAGATATGCACATGCTAAATGAAAAAATGGGAAGAAAAATGACTGTTTTGCAGGTCTACATAAAATTGCTTTTACAAAAAGCTTTGATGTGGGAGGGTTTTTATGTAAGTGGCAATACTAAACAAGGAAGAAGTGTTTCCAAGCTGTTTGTTGGGGAAGCAATAACTTCTGGAGAAGATTTTTTCTATTTATTGATTATTCCATAAACCAAAGTACAAATCTGACTTCTTAACACTGAATTACAGTAATATAGTTGAAAAACGAAAGGGTTGAGGCTTCAGGTTATGTTCTGACTCCTTGTTTATCTTGGTATAAGAATTTTCAGGAATCCATCCTGACAGGTAAATTTGAATTTGTCACCTGTTTGGAGGCTGATGAAGGACAATCTCTCTATAGTAAGAGCATCACTATAGTAACTATATATTCTGTTTTCAATTCCCTCCCTAACAATTTTCAAGAAGACAGGACACCCTGGAGAAGATGCTGATGCTGGGGAGAGTGGAGGGCAAAAGGAAGAGGGGCTGACCAAGGGCAAGGTGGATGGACGATATTCTAGAGGTGATGGACTTGTCCCTGGGGGAGCTGGGAGTGGTGACAACCGACAGGAAGCTCTGGCGTGGGCTGGTCCATGAAGTCACGAAGAGTCGGAAGCGACTAAACGAATAAACAACTACTACTGTGAAGAAGCTGAAGGTGGTTTTGAAGCAGGGCAAGAATATGGGAGAAATGCCAAAAGACTATTTTCTTGACTCCTGCAATGAAGCAAAAAAGGTTTGTTCTCCAGTCTTTAGAAACAGGGGGGAACCAGACTTTTAAGATCAACCAGATGCCGTGGAAAGATGATGGTGCTGAGATGGACAGAGGAGGAGGGGAGAGAAAGGGCTCAACCCCTCCCTCAAATCAGCACATCCTCTTAGGAAGCTCTTCTGCCCAGACCCCCATCTGCAACGGGGAGGAGAAGAGCCCCAAGGAGAGGGGTGTCAAACAGCTTTGGGACTGCCTTCAGTGGGAGATGCTCTCCCTACCCTTTAAGGAAAGACACAGGGAAAAGTCAAAGGTTTCCTAGGAGACAAAATGGACATTCCAGTCTTCAGAGCAGATGAAGAAGCCAGGAGGTATGATCCCTGTTTCCATCATTCAAACATCCCATAAATGCCTGCCTGGAATGACAAATTTGAGCCAGATTATTTTTTTATGCATCCATAAATAAATCCCAGGAGATTCTGATTTGCATACTAGTTAAAGGTGAGGGCAATGGACAGCAAATTAGCTCTAAATTATATTCAAATCATGTTCATCAAGAGTGTACTTCCCCAAGAAATGGGAATCCAGACTAAGTCCTGGGTCTTCTCGCTTTAGTATTTATACGATTAATAATTATTATGTAATTAAGGATTGTGAGAAACATGTGGTGGGAAGAGGGACAGCCAGTACTCTGGAAGACAGAAATAGACTTCAAAATGATCCCCGTAGGCAGAGAAATGGGCGACACGCGAAGAGGAAGAAGCTTAAAGGAGGAAATGCATCCAGTTATTCCCCTGGAAAGCAAGAGTCAAAGATGCAGGTATAAGGCTGGAGATACAAGACGTGCCGGGAGGTCTTGTGAAAAAGAAGTGGGCTGTGGCTGCAGAGAACCGTTCCAATTCTGGGCGTCATCGGCAGGAAGGATGGGATTCCCAAATCCCAGGAAATAATGCTTCCCCTAGATATCGCTTTGCTCTGACTGCAACTGTGACCTGTTTGGGGCACCCCAGTAACAAGGAACGGCCCCTCGAGCTGCAGCTGCAAACACTTTAGATCCAATCCACCCCTCCCTCAGCTTCGGCTCCAAAGAAATCAAGAGAGGCTCCGCCTGGAGGCAGAACGTGAACCCGGTTCAGCCCAGGGACATGAGGAGAAGCTTCCATTTGTGGCCGAGAGAGAGAGACGCTCCTCTGATGGGTGGAGACCGCTCGAGGCGAGTGCCACAATCAGGGCCTCTTTCGAGCTTCTCAGGGACCCTAAAGTCCCCCTTTTCTCCCTCGGTCCGCTACTCTGAGTTGGGCCTCCCGGTGTCATGAGTAAGGATGGCGAGCAGGGGGCTCTCACCCAGACTGTCAAGCGCATGCGTAGCACTGAGGAACTGTTCAGCCATTCAAAGAGACACAGATCGGGACCGCCTTAACCTTTGGGGTTTATATGGCTGGGTTTTCCCACGCTTTCTCAGTTTGTTAGGATTCTTGTTAAGTACTACTAATAAATATTAGAGACCAAGTCCTCGCCTCAGTGTGTTTCCTGGTAATCAGGACATCAATCCTAACAAACTCCTACTCCCATCGAAAGAGGGAGGAACAAGCAATTAAACAGATACGTTTAGAAATGTCTTCAGAAAACCAAGAAATGCGGCTCGCCATCCAGCAATTGGCAGCAGCCCTACAGCAACACCAGCAACAAGTAGATCTCCAGATCAACACATTACAAGCTGCCATGCTACAGCAGTTGCAACAACCAGCTCCGATTAACCCACAACCGGCACCAGCAGCAGCAGCAGCAGCAGCCCCACCGGTAATGTTGAGATCACAGGGCAGTCTACCAGAGAAATTTGGAGGAGAAGCAGGACAGCTGAGAATCTTTCTCACACAGTGTACTATGTTCTTCGACAGCAGACCCGCAGAGTTTCCCACAGACAGAACCAGAGTCACCTTCATCCTAGGCCTGCTGAAGGGACCAGCGGCCAAATGGGCTATTCCCATGGTGGAGAACAACGATCCGATTCTCAATGACTACCAGAACTTTTTGGCAGGCTTCCGAGCACACTTTGACGACCCCATCAGAGAGGCCACGGCCAGCCGGGAGATTCGGAGGCTCAAGCAAGGTAACAAGAGGGTGGGACTCTACATTGCTGATTTCAAGTTGTTAGCAGGAGATCTGGACTGGAATGAGAGTGCATTAAAAGACCAATTCAAACAGGGGCTGGATGAGGAGATTAAGAATGAATTGGTGCGCCAGGGAACACCAGCCACATTAGAAGCCCTATATCAGCTATCGGTGGTCATAGATGCCAGGCTAGAGGAGCTTAGGCAGATGCAGCCGGGGAGAAGCAAGACCCTCCGAGCGTTTTCAGGATTCCCAACTCCCCTTGTAGCAGCCTCTCACTCAGCACGAGAGGAGCCAATGCAGATTGGGGCAAGCAGGAGACTGATTTCCGAGACTGAGAGGCAGAGAAGGAGAGAGAGAGCCCTGTGTTTCTACTGCGGAGCCCAGGGGCACATGGTGAGAACTTGCCCAGCGAGAGGCCAAACAACTCCAGTAAGACCCCCAGGGCAAGCAGCTGAAACAGGACCCATCCCCGCTTCTGTTTCCAATCAGGGAAACTCCGTTGGTCTCCCTCCCAAGAGCTCAGCAGGGAGACCGTAAATCAATTAAGGAGGGCTCATTCCGAAGATTCCAGGCAAGACTTTTACTACTTACCCGTAAAAGTCCAAGTCAACCCAGAGCACCAGGTCAAGCTAGAGGCCCTCGTGGATTCTGGAGCTTCAACTAATTTTATTGATGCACAGACCGTACAAGACTGCAACATACCGACCAGGGAATTGCCATGCCCCATAGAAGTAGAGACCATTGACGGCCAGCCCCTCAAGGCAGGGCCGATTAGAAGGCTCACAGAACCGGTGCAGCTGACAGTGGGAGACCACACTGAGTGGATCCAGCTTTATGTTACTGCAGCGCTAAATGTGCCGGTAATCCTAGGCACGCCTTGGCTGAGGATCCACAACCCGTTGATGAACTGGACTACAGGAGCAATCTCCTTCCCAGCTAAGGAATGCCAGCACCACAAGAGTCAAGCCGCTCCACACTCTCCAGCAACCAACGCAGTCACAGTAGCAGGGGGGGTCCACTTGCCAGCCAAGTATGCAGATTTTGCAGACGTTTTCAGCGAGCAAGAGGCCACAGCACTACCCCCCCATAGGGACTGTGACTGCACCATTGAGTTGTTACCAGGAGCCAAGATCCCAGCAAGGAAACAATATCCCATGTCCCCCAAGGAGTTAGCCACCTTAAAGGATTACTTGGACTCCAATCTCCAGAAGGGCTTCATCCGACCATCTACGTCCCCAGCATCTGCTCCTACCTTCTTCGTACCAAAGAAGCCCGACCCGTTGGCACCTGCAACCCAGGAGACACCCTTGAGAGTGGTCCACGACTTCAGTTTCTTAAATAAACAAACAAAGAGAGAATCCTATCCTCTGCCCTTAATCTCGGAGCTGCTAGATCGCTTGCAGAAGGCACGCATGTTTACCAGGTTGGATCTCAGGAGTGCGTACAATCTGATCCGGGTGAAAGAGGGGCACGAATACCTGACTGCCTTCGACACCAGGTTTGGCAAATTTGAGTACCTTGTTATGCCCTTTGGCTTGTCTAATGCAGGAGCCATATTTTCCAGATTTATGAATCACGTTTTTGCTGATTTACTAGACAAGTACATGGTCGTTTATCTAGATGACATATTAATTTTCTCTGAGGATGCCACAACTCACGTAACCCATGTACGTAATGTTTTGCAAAGACTGAGAGAGAACAGGCTGTTCGCCAAGCTAGAGAAGTGTGCCTTTGATTTAACTGAAGTACATTTCCTGGGCTATATAGTATCCACAGAAGGCATATCCATGGATCCTGCTAAGGTCCAGGCAATTCTCTCTTGGCCACCCCCCCGAAATGTTAAAGATATACAAAAATGGCTAGGATTCTGTAATTTCTATCGTCGTTTTGTCCCGGCCTATAGTCATCGGACCAGACCATTCACACAGCTCTTGAAGAAAGGCTCAAAATTCGTATGGGGGGAGAGGGAGCAAGCAGCGTTCCAGGAGTTGAAGCAGCTTTTTGCTTCCCAACCGCTCTTAAGGCACCCTGACCCCACAAAGCCATTCATAATGTATTCAGATGCTTCAGATGTTGCCATTGGGGCAGTGTTATTGCAATATACAAACAGGGCAGAGAATACATTGCTTCCTTGTGCCTTTTTCTCACGCCTACTCTCACCAGCAGAGAGAAACTATGATGTGTTTAACAGAGAGTTGCTGGCAATTAAAGCAGCATTCCAAGAGTGGAGGCACTGGCTAGAAGGGGCAACCTTTCCGGTGAAAGTTTGCACCAATCACAAGAATTTACAGCTTCTACAAAACACCAGATCCCTCACCCCACGCCAGATCAGATGGAGCCAGTTTTTCTCCCGTTTCAATTTTGTCATTTCTTATGTGCCCGGGGCGCAAAACTGCTTGGCAGACGCCCTGTCTCGATCCTTTCAGGCAGACCCCCCCACTCACCAGGAAGTACAGGCTGCTATATTACAACCTCACAACTTTGATCAGCCGATGAGGGGGAGCCAAACGGAGAGTTTAGCAGCAGACAGCCAAGCAGAGGACCTATTTGCAAGAGCCAGAGCTCAGCAGCAACAGGACCCGTATGCCAGGGCCAGGATGGATGACCTCCAGAGGGCCCCGCAAGACACTGCCTCCCCATTCAATGTGGAGGCAGGAATCCTCTGGCATAGTGGGCGATTGTACATTCCCCCTTCATTGAGGGAAGAAGTACTGAGACTGTGTCATGACCACCAAACAGCAGGCCACGGAGGCGTTTTCAAAACTCTCCATAGAGCTCTGAGGGACTACTGGTGGCCTAAGATGGTTGCAGACATTAAGGGCTACGTTGCTTCTTGTCACACCTGCAGACGAGCCAAGCCTCTCCCAGGGAAGCCCACAGGACTCTTGCAGCCCCTACCCACCCCCAGTAGGCCTTGGGATACGATCTCCATGGATTTCATCACTGATTTACCCCCGGTCCAGGGCCTGACTTCCATACTGGTGGTGGTGGACCTTTTCACAAAGATGGCACATTTTATTCCTTGCAAGGGCCTCCCGTCTGCGCAAGCCACAGCGCAGTTGTTCATGGACCATGTTTTTAGGTATAGAGGCATGGTGAATCACTTGGTGAGTGACAGAGGCCCACAGTTCACTTCCAGGTTCTGGAGGGCCCTTTTCCAGTCATTAGGGGTCCAGATCCACCTGTCATCAGCGCATCACCCTGCCAGTAATGGGCAGGCCGAAAAAATTAACCAGTGGTTACAGCAGTATCTCAGGTGTTACACCACGTATCGGCAAGACAATTGGCCAGCCCTGTTGCCCATGGCAGAATTCACTTATAACAACTCTGTGCAGTCATCTACCCAGATGTCTCCGTTCCAAGCGCTCTACGGGGTTAACCCTCAGGTGTTGCCCACATCCTCCCAGCAGGGAACTGTTCCAGCAGCAGCTGATTTTCTTAAAGAGCAACAAGCCGCACAGGAGTTGTTAAAGGAGCAGCTGAACAGGGCAAAGAGTGCTTACAAAAGGGCGGCAGACGCTCACAGGCAGGAGGGGCCAGCGATCGCAGTAGGAGACAAAGTGTGGCTCTCTACCAAGTTCTTGATCTCTACCAGACCCTCCAAGAAATTGGACTCTAAGTTCGTTGGCCCTTTCACTGTGGTGCAGCAGATAAATCCAGTAGCTTATCGTTTACAGCTCCCACCATCCATGAAGATCCATCCAGTGTTTCACAGAGCCTTGCTAGCCAAAGACCCTCCCCCAAGTAACTTGCGATCGCACCTACCCCCACCACCTCCAGTAATTGTGGAGGGAGAGGAGGAGTATGAAGTGGAAGAGATTCTGGACTCTAGGAGGAGGGGAAGGGGCATCCAATATTTCATACACTGGAAAGGGTACCCTGAGGAAGAGCGCATGTGGGAGAATGCCAGAGATGTACATGCTCCAGCACTGGTTCATCGATTCCATCAGCTTTTCCCTCACAAACCCAAGCCTCGCATTTTACCCGAGATTACTCCTTCGCCTGAGCAGGCCGAAGAAGGCCAAGCTGAGGAGTTCGTGAGTATTTCCCCCCGCCCCTGCCTGAAGCCTCGACTCCAGTTACAGAGGAGGTGGGGGAACCACAGCCCTCAACCTCGGGCTTGCATTTCCCAGGGGGGAGGGGGGCTGACCCTGCTAACTCTCTAGATGTTTTTCAGCAGCAGCCACCTGGCTCGGAGGCGTTATCGGATTGGGAGGGCAGCACCGCTTCATCCGTGGAGGAGTTGTCCTTTGAAGAATTGCCTTCTTTGCCAAGTTCTCATGAGACTTTACAAGCAGACAACATATCTTATCAAGACTCTGGAGGGGAGGGGGCTGAAATGGAATATCAATCTGGAGGGGAGGGTGATGTCATGAGTAAGGATGGCGAGCAGGGGGCTCTCACCCAGACTGTCAAGCGCATGCGTAGCACTGAGGAACTGTTCAGCCATTCAAAGAGACACAGATCGGGACCGCCTTAACCTTTGGGGTTTATATGGCTGGGTTTTCCCACGCTTTCTCAGTTTGTTAGGATTCTTGTTAAGTACTACTAATAAATATTAGAGACCAAGTCCTCGCCTCAGTGTGTTTCCTGGTAATCAGGACACCCGGAGAGGCTCCTTCGTGGCTCCTCACAACTTGGGCCTCTTCCTTGCAGAACCCCTCTGGGCATGGGCTTGCTGGGTCCCCGCTTCTCCCTTTGGGGGGCCTCCTCCACCCACGGCGTCCTGCACACTTAAAAGTCGCTTTCCAGCCCCCCAACAAGGTTCTTGGGGGCCCCATCACATCAAAAACGCATTAAAGTGTCCCTGGTTCAGACAGGAAAGATAAAAGTCCACAACCCAGAAGGACGAGGCAAGATTGGCAATATGGCCATGTGGGGGGGGGGCAGCCACCCCTCATTTCAGCAGTTTCTTTGCTGGGAAAAACAGTTGGACCCTCCAGCTCCAAGGCCAAAAGGGTCTGAATGGAAAGATCCCTGCTTCGGTTCCCATTTCAAGGCCTCATCTTTGATGAAGCCTCCATGTGGTGGAGCAGTGAAAGGGTTGGCCTGGACTAGGAGACACAGTTCTGGCCTCTCCTCGGCTGTGGGAGCTCCCTGGGTGCCTTTGGGCCGGTTCCTCTCTGAGCCCAGGCCTCCTTGCAGGACCATCAATATGGGAAGAAGAGAGGGTCCCCCCCCCCGTGCTCCCCAAGGAATCTGCAAACATAAAAAAAGAAAAATTATTATTTATTAAACAAATTTACATGGCCACAAAACTCACAGTGACTCCAGGCGGCTCACAAAATTAAAATCCACAATATAAAAACCTGTCAACGCCCGCCCCCCCCATGAGAGGGAAGCCTGATCACCGTGGCTTAGTGTGCTGAGAAAGACAGTTCAGTACACAGATGTGTTGGGTGTACACCTCCCCGGAAGGTCCTGTCAGGACGACTTCACGTGCAGCTGCTTTCCCACACGGGCTGCGTTTTAATAAGGGCTCCTTTCAGTAGGTTCCTGAATGCCCATTAAACAATTTCAAACATCCGTGTGTTGGCAAGAGAGGTCCTTGACAGCGATCTCTTCACAATTTGAGTGTGGTCCCGCAAAGACCCCTCAAAATACCATCCTTAAGTTTTAACCTGAAGGGAAAGGGCTGAATAGCTGGCTGGAGAATAATAAACACATTTGATTAAGTAAGTAAGTTAATACATTATGTAATTGTATTAAATGGAAAGATAAATGTAATTACATGTAGACTCTCTCCTAGGCCTCCCCACTCCTTGAAGTACAAATCCTTGGCTCCCACTCAAAGGTGTACCTGCAGGTTGTAGAAAGTCGCAAAACCTTTCAGTTCTCTGGCTCCCTTTTGAATCCTCCCATGTAAAGTGTGACGACTGCTCTGACCAAAGCACTTTCAACACTGCCAATAGAAGAGAGTGTCTGTAGCTCAGGGTTGAACTGTGGAGTCCTTGGTGCTCTCTGAGCTTGGTGGTTGGCTGGCAGTCGGCTAACAAAAGGTCCGCAAACAACCAAGAGCGCACCAAGGATTCCTCGCTTTCGGCTCTCCACGGTCTCTCTCTGTCAATGCAAAATTACATAATTGTGATGAAAGTTCTGAACCAATTCCATGCATTTATAAGGAGCATCCCCACATTTTATAGACTCTGCCCTCTCCCCTTTGTTGCTTCATTTATCGGTAGATCTGCTCTGCCAATGCTTTTCTCACATTCCATAGATTTTTATGCAACATCATCTGCACAGTGTGAATTCTCCGAAACGGAGTAAGATACGAACTCATCCCACCTCTTTCCAGCCCTTTCTGTCCTGTTTAACTGTCTATGAATTCAAATTCAAAACTGAACAAAAATTTACATTAACTGAAATTCTAACAAGAACAAAAATGGAACGTCTTAATTTCTTTTAGCAAGCAGTAGATCGTACAGAAATCATGAATATAACGATAAACGAAATACTACTAAGCAGATAACTCCCTCTGAGGTAATTAATTCCCCCAATTCAAATACTGTAGAAATAGAGTTATAAGCACAGGCGATACAATACAGACAAGATTACATCAATGAACTGCCTAGTGCAGAATTCCCAGCTGATTGAACTTAGGAGCTGTTACTCCGAGGTAATAGCAGGCGGCAGCTCTGACCGCCGGAGACAGCGCAGGGTCTGAGGTAGGGAACCCGATTCAAACAGCAAGGACCTCGAAGGAGCGATGGCAAGGCTGACAGGCTTGACGCAGAACCCACGAGGCGAAGACAGCGGCGGTGAGGAGAGAAATCAAGGCAAAGCCACGCGAGCTGAGGCGAAGACTTCGAACCGGCCGTGCAGAGCTCGGTGCAGGGGCAGGCGGCTGGCAGCGGCCAGGAACGGACAGCCCCAGGACTGCACCGCCGAGATGCCCCGAGTCTGAGAAGCGACAGGGGCCGCTGAGGGGGGCGCCTCGCAGAGCCGCGGCTGAAAGACTCAGAGCGACCGAAGGAGCCGGCGGGAGGGCTGAGGATGCCGCGGGAGGACCGGGGCGGGCAGGGTTGGGACGGCCCCCCACGCCCAAAGCTGACCCCGATGCGCTGAGGCGAATTCGTGAGGCGGTTTAGAGGAGGGGCCGTCTCCGGCGCCCTTCCGAGCGCTCCTTCGCCTTCCATAGGCCGCGAGATCGCCCCGTTGCCGGCTGAGAGCCAATCGGGCTTCTCGCTGCGCGTTGCTCTCACGCTGATTGGCGGTGGCGAAGCCGGTTCCCCGCCGGGCCGCGCCTGCTGCTCTGCTTCCTCCTCCCCGAGATTCTTCTTCCCCCGTAAGTCTTCTTCCGTTTTTTCCTCAGTTCGGGTTAGCGGTTCTTCCTGGCTGTCTTCCTCATTCCCAGACTCGGTCTCCATCCTCACACTTTCTAACCCTCCATTCCACTCCGCTCCCCTCACTAAAAGTCCTCCCACATATTCATCTGGTTTCCTCCTTCAGCTGATTTCTCCCACGTATATCAAGTCGAGGCATCATTTACATGGTGCAACAACTGTTCCCAATAATTCACTATATTAACCCTTCAAACTGAGAAATATAGTTAACGATCAGGACGCAACAAAACATGTTTTAAGAAGCTATTATTAAGATAAAAAGCGCACTCCCAATCATGTCGTAAGACGAGGTTTCTCAAATTTCCAATGCCAGGGTCCCCTACAATTTCAAATAGGATTGACCTTTCTTACCACCTTGATATCACAAAATGATACATTATTTATATCGTGGCATTAAAAACCTTGAGAACTGCAGTGGTTTGAGAATGTAACACACACAAAATTCCATACAGGATTCCCTTTGAGCTGAATGGTATTTCTTGATAATAAAAGGTTAGGAAATATGATTCTGGTTACTCTACTCAGAGAAATGAAGACTTCAAGAGAAATAGCTTAATTGAACTCCCTCCTGTTTTAAAAAATATTGCTCATATGGTACACTGTTGGATCAATAAAACCATTTTTAAAGTAAAGAGGCAACCGCTGAAATCATAACCTCACTGGCTACACTTCTGCTTTCAGCTGGGATAGTGCAATTGTGCACCCAGAGACATACTAACCTCAACCTGCATCTACATATAAACATTTGGGAGAGAGTTTCACTGGTAAACCACAGCTATGCACGTCGGGTTATATGGAGAAAGAATCAATAGCTTAAATACTTCGCTGTGTGTTTAAGGAAGGCTGGTATTTCCAACACAATTGGAGCTAAAATGTGCACACGTGCATGCACGCGCACACACACATACCTTTTCCCCTGCTTCCTTGCATACGCCAGCTCCGCACAAAGCCTGGAGCCTGATCCAAGACTCACTTCAGATGTTGCTTCTGCCTAGAGAAAGCAGCTTGGCCAGGCAGAGGTTTGCAGAGGTTTTGGCGTAAGGAGTGGGTCAATTTAGTAACAGATTCTCGAGAGCCAGGCCTAACTGACTAGGTAGTACGCCTGGTATTAAGCAATCTAGCCTGGGGAGCTCTTTCCGTAATCCATACATTTATTCAGTTTCTCCTATGGGGATCCTCTGAAAGACTGTTCACCTCAACCTCTTTCCATAAGATCCTTGTACTTATTGGATCCTTCAAGTGGATCCTTGTATGGGAAGTAAGGCAGTTCACAGGCTGACTCCTTTTGTGTTCTGTGCCTTATGAATATCACAGTAGATCCTTTTACAGGAATTTAGGTGACTTCAGTCCCTAAAGGCATCTCTTCCATGTGGGTCCTTTTATGGGAAGTAAGTTGACTGCTCCAACTTCATTTTTTTCCACAAACCATGCATGCACATATAGAGATATAGATAATTTTCCCTTCTGTGGTTCCTGTTATGAGAAGTAAGGGTCCCGTTTTCACAGAAACTCTTCCCACATTCAAAGCATTTCTATGGTTTCTTCCCTTTGTGGATTCTTTTATGGGAAGTTAGGTGACTTTTCAACCTGAAGCTTTTCCCACACTCCAAGCACTGATATAGTTTCTTCCCTGTGTGGATACTAATGTGATTAGTAAGGGAGCTGCTTGTACTAAAACTCTTCCCACATTCATTGCATATATAAGGTTTCAACCTTGAGTGGATCCTTTTATGACAAATAAGGGAACTGCTTTTATTGAAGCTCTTTCCACAATCCATACATTTATATGGGTTCTCCCCTGTGTGGATCCTATTATGGGAAGTAAGGGAACGACTATCACTGAAGCTCTTTCCACACTCCAGGCATTTGTAGGGTTTCTCTCCTGTGTGAATTCTTTTATGAGTAGTCAGGTGGCCATGCCCACTGAAGGTCTTCCCACAGTCTGTGCATTTATAAGGTTTTTCCCCTGTATGGATCCTTTTATGGGAGGCCAGGTGACCCCTGTTGCTGAAGCTCTTTCCACACTCCAGGCATTTGTAGGGTTTCTCTCCTGTGTGAATTCTTTTATGGGTAGTCAGGTGGCCATGCCAATTGAAGGTCTTCCCACAGTCTGTGCATTTATAACGTTTTTCCCCTGTATGGATCCATTTATGGGAGGCCAGGTGACCTCTGCTGCTGAAGCTCTTCCCACACTCTATACATTTATAGGGTTTCTCTCCTGTATGGATCCTTTTATGGGCAGTAAGGTCACTGCTTTTGGTGAAGCTCTTCCCACACTCTATGCATTGATAGGGTTTCTCTCCTGTATGGATCCTTTTATGAGAAGTAAGGGAACTGTTCTTACTGAAGCTTTTTCCACAGTCTGTGCATTTATAGGGTTTTTCCCCTGAATGCATCCTTTTATGGGATGCAAGGTCACTGCTTTGGATAAAGCTCTTCCCACACTCTATGCATTGATAGGGTTTCTCTCCTGTATGGATCCTTTTATGATAAGTAAAGGAACTGTTCATACTGAAGCTCTTTCCACACTCCAGGCATTGATAGGGTTTCTCTCCTGTGTGGACCCTTTTATGGGAATTAAGGACACTGCTTTTGGTGAAGCTCTTCCCACACTCTGTGCATTGATAGGGTTTCTCTCCTGTATGAATCCTTTTATGAGAAGTAAGGGAGCTGTTCATACTGAAGCTCTTTCCACAGTCTGTGCATTTATATGGTTTTTCCCCTGAATGCATCCTTTTATGGTAGTTAAAATTACTACTCCACCTGAAGCTCTTTCCACACTCCACACATTTATAGGGGTCATCCCTCACATGGATAATTTTATTGGGAGTAACGTGGTTATTATTGCCGAAGCTCTTCCCAGATTCGCAGTGGTTACTGAAATTGGATTTTGCTTGGAATATGTTCCCCCTTCCTCGACACTTTCCCATATTGCTTTCCTTGCAATCACGTTGGGTCAGGAAGTGGTCCATTTCCCCAGATTCAAGAATGGATTTTCCTCTCCAATTGTAAGGTTGGGTTTTCTCGCATCTCCTCCTTCCCCACTTATTTGTAGACATCTCTTCTGGTGTTTCAATTTTGATTATCTGTGATGGCCTCACACTTGGCTCTTGGTAATTTTCATTCTCCTGACCATCAACTGCTTGAGAGGGAAGAAAAAGAAATCAGAGAACTCCACAGCATACAATTTGCTGTCCCCGTGCCAGTCCCTAGCCTATTTCTATTCCTGGGCAGCTGCAGGGGAGAAACAGGGGAAATTACATGTTATTTATTAATTGAAAAGATTGGCATGGCTGCTCCTCTCATGTGATTCTGGGTGATTAACATAACAGAAATAAAAATAACAACCACTAGTGCAATGTCCTGCTGCCCAGGTCTTGACATCATGATATGGTATACGCACTCGTGTCAGATATGATGCACCTAAGTTGCATCCAATGCCACAACATACATGTCATTGCAATATCATTGTAAGTGAAAAGTGAAATAAGCAAAAACATCCCCTCCCTATTTATCTTCCCAGTAGCTCTACAGTATTTGACCTAAGTTTGGTCTAGTGGTTAAGGCCATGCGCTAGAAACCAGGAGTCTGTGAATTCTAGTCTCACCTTAGGCACGAAAGCCGGCTGGGTGACCTTGGGCCAGTCCCTCTCTCCCAGCCCAGCCCACCTCACAAGGTTGCTGTTGTGGGGAAAATAGGAGGAGGAAGGAGTATTTTGTCTGTTCGCCACCTTGAGTTATTTATAAAATAATAAAAGGTGGGATAGTAAGTAAGTAAGTAAATAAGCAAGCAAGCAAGCAAGCCCCGAAGATGCCAAGACTGCACGACCCTTTCCAGAGTGACTGATCACCAGACTGATCTCTTTCTTCTAAATGAAACTGTGGTGTTTATTTATTTATTTGTCAAATCTATATAGCTGCCCATCTCACGAAAGAAGTGACTCTGGGAGGCATACAACAAAGCTAAAAACAATTAATAAACACCTAAAACATTAATCATCATCATCATTATTTAAAAACATTAAAAACTATACAAACAAAGCTAAGAAAAAGAAGTAATGGGCAAAGGGATGTTAATAATATCAGAGTGCCCTCGCTAATTCACCAGTCCCCTGGGTCCCCAGGCCTGATGGCACAACCTGGTGTTGAGCGACCTACAGAAGGACAAAAGTAATGGAGCCAGCCTCACCTCAGGGGAGAAGATATTCCCCAATGCGGGTGCCATAGCAGAAAAAGCCCACCACCTAGGGCCTGGCAAATGTAGCTCCCTACACAATGGAGCCTATAACATGCCTTCTCTACTGGATCTGGTGGGACAGGCAGATGTAATCAGGGAGAGGTGATCCCTCAAATAACCTGGTCCCACGCATGTAGGGCTTTAAAGTTCAACACCAGCACCTTGAATTGGATCCGGAAACAAACTGGTAAACAATGCAGCTTGCGAAGCAGAGATGTAATTATGTTCTCACATTAACTCTTTGTGCCGCTGCATTTTGTATCAGCTGAAGTTTCTGGATACTCTTCAAGGGCAGCCCCAGATAAAGCACATTACAATAGTCCAGCCAGGAGGGGAGTAGGGCACGAGTGACTCTGAGTAGGGCACCCTGATCTAGGAATGAGCGCAATTGGTTCACAGTGTGAAGCTTTGCAAAGGCCCTCCTAGCCACGACTGCCAACTTCTCATTGAGCAGGAGTAGTGAGTCCAGGAGGACCCCCAGATTGCGCACCAGGTCTGTTTGGGGCAGGGCAACCCCATCCAGCACCAAAGATGGCATAGTCCTAGAACCGCAAGGCCCCAAAACCCAAAGCCGCTCAGTCTTGCCAGGGTTCAGTTGAAGTCTGTTGTATCCCACCCAAACCCTCACAGCCTCCAGACACTGGGATAAGATATCCACAACATCACTTAATCCGCCAGAAGCGGATTGGGTATACCTCACCCCATGGAGATGGATGAGGTCACCCAGCAGTCTCATGTAGATGTTGAACAGGAGAGGAACAAGCACCGATCCATGCAGCACCCCACACAGTAGGGGCCGCGGGTGGGATTTCTTCTCCCTAATCACCACCAACTGGAATTGACCCTGGAGAAAGGAGGAGAAGCAGCACAACACTGTGCCGCCACCCCCAATCCTCTGAGTCGATCCAGAAGGATACCAGTGTTGATAGCATTGAAAGCCACTAAGTAAGGCAAGGATGGACGCACAACCCCCATTCCGCCCACGCCAAAGATCTTCAAAAGCACAATCAATTTCATTTCTGTCCCATACCTGGTCTCAATCCTAACTGAATAGGGTCCAGATAATCCGCTTCATCCAAGGTCCTCTGAAGCTGCAGCACAACCACCTTCTCAGCCACCTTCCTCAAAGAGGGGAAGTTAGATACTGGATGGAAACTGCCCAGTATATTGGGGTCCAGCGATGACTTCTTGAGGAGGGGGCGAACCAAGGCCTCCTTAAGAGGTAAAGGAACCTCCTCCTCACTCAAAGAATTAACCACTGTTAGAACCAACTCACACGACACCCCCTGGGCCACTTTCACAAGCTAGGAGGACATGGATCTAAAGAGCAGGTGGCTGAGCTCACAGTCCTAAGGACACTTCCACTTCCTCAGGTCCAACAGATTCAAACCATTCCCAGACAACTGGACAAGACTCTACCCCTCACATCTCCTCTGGACCTGCAGCAAAGCCAGCATCCAACTGCGAATCTGAGTGATTTTGTCCAACAGATGCTGAGCAATTTCTTCCACACGTCCCCGCAAAAGGTTTCCCGGGCCTCCTTTATCCAAGAGGACTCATGTCGCCAAAACAGGGCTGCAGGACAGCAACCTGTGGATGCCATAAGGGCAGAAATATCCAGCCGCTTCGCCACCCTTACCACAAGGCAGGCCTTAATAATGGCTCTAACCCATGTTTGGTCAAGTTCGTCTTTAGTTGAGCGCCAGCGATGCTCTAGACATCTCTTCTCTTGCTTCGGCTCCTTCATAAATAACGGGGAGAGGCAGGATCCCCAAGAGGGGAGAGGTCGCATGGGCATGATCTGGTCCAAGGCCTCAGCCACCCCTTTATTCCAGGCAGCAACCAAGGCTTCGGATGGACCATACAGTAGACCAACAGGAACAACCCCCAGCTCCAGAAAACAGATGAAATCATGTTAACAAGATCTGCACAGATCTCCTAAGCTGTAAATAGCAGAAAACCATCCAGTGACTCCTCACTCTGACTTAATCTTCCCCCAGAGAGACCCTCACCTAAAGAGGCCACGTTCCTAGACGTCTCCAACATGACTTCCCAGTGCAGGGCTTTTTGGCTGGGATCCAGCAGTGACCACTCTTCACTGGTGAAATGGACAGCCACCTCCTCAAAGGACACAGGACCCTGAACGAGGAAGGATCCCTGTTAGAAGACCTGAGAAGAATTTGCAAGATCGCCTTTAATCTGCAGATCCTAAAAGCACAGAGTTATCTCCCATATAGACTACTGCAATGCGCTCTACATGGGGCTACCCTTGAAGAGTATCCGGAAGCTACAGCTGGTGCAAAGTGCAGCCGCACAGGCGATCTTGGGTTTCCCAAGTTCAGCACATGTCACCCCTTTGCTCCGTGAACTGCATTGGTTGCCAGTATGCTTCTGGGTCCAATTCAAGGTGTTGGTTATCACCTTTAAAGCCCTACATGGCACAGGTCCAGGTTACCTAAGGGACCATCTCCTCCCCCTCACATCAGCCCGTCCCACCCGGTCGTGCAGGGAGGGCAAGCTACGGACCCCGTCTGCAAGAGAATTCCATCTGGCGGGGCCCAGGAGGCCGGCCTTCTCTGCAACAGCCCCTGCCCTTTGGAATATGCTTCCCCCGGAAGTGAGGTTGGCTCCCTCCCTCCTGGACTTTAGGAAACAGCTAAAGACCTGGTTCTGTTATCATGCCTGGGGCAGGAGAGAGAGTAGTCATTCCTGGGGATGGTTAGTTTCTTAGAAGGACCCTGCTCTGCTTGCAAATCACAGAGAACTTCCAGCCATTGGGGTTTTTATATTTATTTTATTATGTATTATAGTATTTTACAGTTTTATATTTTTCTTATTTATGTTTTATTGTAAACCGCCCAGAGTCCCTTTTGGGAGATGGGCGGCAATAAATTTGATTGATTGATTGATTGATAAATAAATAAATAAATAATGCTTAATTGGACATTTCCCCAGCTGGACTCAACTTGTTATGTGATAAAACGGGCAGAGTTTACAGCCTATCGCTGGCAGCCAATTAGGGCAAGTTTTATCACCTTCACTGATTCTGTAGGACCTTCAGTGCCATTCAACCATAGTATGCTTCTTAATCCAGACGGGGATCAAGAAGTATAGTGGCAGATGGGGCCTTAGGCACACCACCTAACAGTGGCTCCAACCCTTCATGATGTTTGCAGGAGGACATATTGAGGGGGGGTTGTCTGACGATAGCAAAATGGCCTTTGGGGTCCTCTGAAGGACCAGTCTTGCTCACACTTGGCACATTCATGAGAATGCTGGGAAGGCTCATCCAGCGATCTCTGTGGATGCCATCAAGATGCAGACGACACGCAAACCAATTTCTGCTTCTCCTGTGTTTTCACCTGTTTTCTCAAGGATAAAGGGTGAGGGCAAACTGCTCCCCAGTGAGGCAGCTGCCACTGGAAATGTTATCCCTGGGTCCCATCCCCTGATCGCTCAAGGGGTGGTTATTCCCAGCATCCTCTCCATCTAGGCCGTGTAGGTTCTCCCTGAAGACGTTGCATATTTATTCTATTCCTTTCTCCTGAAAAACTTCATCTTAGTGTAAACGGGGCCTCAGCAGGTGGCAACTCCAGATGCCCTCAGGTGATCTTTCAGGTAAGCAGGTTCAGTCCTGATTAGTCAGAGGATGAAGGACCACTAACCCCTTTACCTCTTTCCCAGAGAAAACAGTTGAAAAAGCTGGGAAGAGGCCAGTACGAAACCACTTCTGTAAGGCAGCCCCAAACTGGCATGGATGCAGTTCTTGAAACCAAGCTGCAGTCAGGGGGGTCTTCAGTCTCTACCTTTACTGTAACCCTCGTTACAGCCCAGCAGAGAAATCTCTGAACTTTTTAGAAGAAGTAACTCCCAATGTAAATGTTTTATTCCTCCATATTTCTGTTGTCAGCCTCATTTAGGAGAGTCAGTTTGGTAGTGGTTAAAGTGCTGGGCTAGAAACCAGGAGACAGTGAGTTCTAGTCCCGCCTTAGGCAAGAAAGCCGCTGGGTGACCTTGGGCCAGTCACTCCCTCTCTGCCATAGGAAGCAGGTAAGGGCAAACCACTTCCGAAAAACCTTGCCAAGAAAACTGCAGGGACTATTCCAGGCATTCGCCAGGAGTCAAAAAACTGACTCGAAGGCGCACACACACAAAAACCACACACAGTATGTAATCACAACAGAAATGAAAGCATTTCCAAACCAGAGAGAGGAGAGGTTAGCTGAGTGTGATGGATCACTAACTTAAATCCTAATTTCCTGGTTCTCTGTTGCTCAGGAACAGTTTCATACACTGAGATCCTGAACAAAACCAGAGTTCTCCAACTGCTCCCCCATATTAGCCTCTGATTCTTTCCTTCCTACCTGAGCTGGAGGTCCAGCCGCTCTTTCAGCGCCACCAGTACAAGGAGATGATCCGATGAATAACAGTGACTCCATTTGGTTCCCTGGGAAGGAGAGATGGGAGGGAAGCAGGCTTGTTCTCGCCAGATACGGAGCTGACAGGAAAGGGATAAACTCCAGCTTTTCTCGCTTGAAGGCACAACTTAAGCCTTCTTCCTGTCCTGCAGAGGAAATCTCCATCCATCAGTCCTACCCTCTGCATTCAGTAGCCTTCCATAGGCTCCATCTTGGGAGTTAAGAAGAAAAGGAGAAGAGAAGACCACAGTCCCACCACCCACCAGGGAACAAACCCAACTGGACCTCTTTCCTAGACCTTTGGGCAGGAACAAGACAAGGAAGTCTACTCTTGGCAACCAAAGCATTCACTCAACCACAGTAGATGCTCCCCCCACCCCCCGCAGCCTGAAATTATGTTCCATGGGTGGACAAATGTTGAAATTCTGGCACCCCAGGAAGATGCCTGCAAGGACAGATGATGTTGCAGGTGGTCCAGCAGGGATGTGTGAGAATTTACTACACATCATGTATCAAGAAAGGCCAAAGACAGGTGGCTCCCCTCCCCATCTCTGAGAACAAAGTATCTCAGGATGGGGCAGTCCGAATGCAACCCAGGCCATTCCGCAGAAGAGGTCAGTCTTCTGCAAATGGGAAATCATCTGAAGGCAGTGTGTGGACTGATGGGAGGGACTTCCTTCCTGGGACTTAAGCCTTCTAGCTTGGGTGACCTTGGGCCAGTCCCTCTCTCTCAGCCCAACTCACCTCACAGGGTTGTTGTTGTGGGGAAAATTGGAGGAGGAAGGAGTATTAGGTATGTTTGCCACCTTGAGTTATTTATAAAAATAATAAAGGCAGGATAGAAAATAAACAAATAAAAACAAACTACCATCTCTCTGGAAAACCTCCAAACACGTAGAAGGATCTTCCCTTACCTAGTGAGGCGTCCTGACCTTGACCTTCCTCCTTGGAGATCCCTCGGAAACACGGCTCCTGAGAGGGATTTGCAGGATCCACCCTTTCCTCAGGACAATTAGTGCCCACCTCCAGGAAGGGCCACGGAACCTGAAATACAGGCAAAGGAGAGGAGTTAAGAGAACAGGACATAAGAGGAACTGGATTTTCACTTTCTGCCCAAATCTTTGCAAGCCCTCTATGTCCATCAGTGGGGATGGAAGAGGATGGGAGAATGGCTCCAAACCCATCCTCTGGAAGAACACAGCGTGACAGTTCTTTGCTTTCCGAGGAGTGGACACACCGCCATGTAGCTGTCTGTACAAAATACATTACTGCAGCATTCACCTTCCCCAGGAGCAGACTGTTGCTTTCCACCCGTCTAGGACTTGCAAGATGATGTCGCCATGTAAATACGTCTTTAATACTCAACCTGGTAATACTTAGTTCAGGAAAAGGCTGTAAGTCTGTACGGTGGCACACAGCCTTCGCCTCCTTCCAATCATTCTTAGTCTAGTTGGGATGAGGTGCTGCTTCAGTGTGGCTGGAAGCTACTGAGCTTCCAGCAAAGCTCCAAGCAGGACTCCAACCAGCATACGCTGCTCACCGTAACTCTTGGTCCTGGCAGTTGAATGCTAGTTCTCTTGCCTGCTTGTAACAGCTGCCCATCTCCACTAGTTGCCTTGCTTCCCCATCTGTGTGCCACCCGCCTACACGAACCGTTTTCCCACTTACTGTTGTAAGCTAAGAGCCTGGGTGGGGCGAGGCTGCCTCTGGACGTGGGCACCTCCTTGAAAACACCAGGGAGTGGCTCAATTATCACAGGCAGCTGGAATGCCGGCCGGCTGGGAGGCTTGCGAGTAAAGGTGTGAGTTAATAAACAAACGGAGGAGGGAAGTGGGGGGAGAAGCGTTTCTGCCTGGCTGCAGCTACTTTTCCCAACTTCACTCCTTCACACACAGGAACAATTTCTCTAATGATCTTCTATAAACATCTTGTTGTATTATTACTACGAACCAAAGAGAATATATGTAGCTGTATTATTAATTCCAGAAACACCATTCGGGAGACATTTAATAATTCAAGTGCATTAAGATCCCTTCATATTTCCCCAGATGAGCGTCTCTCACCTGGCGTCCTTCCTGCTCCTTCTCCGCCGCCCGGCTCAGGAGGAAGCCTTCCGCCAGGGCCACCGCCTGGGAGCTGGTCTCCGCTCGGCACTCCCGCACCCAGCGCTCCATCTCCCTGGGCTGGGCGGCCAGGAACTGCTCCAAGATCACCCGGTCTAACATCTGAGCCTTGGTGTGTTTCTCTGGCTGCAACCACCCCCAGCAAAGGCGGTGGAGGCGGCTGCAGAGCTCGCGCGGCCCCTCGGCCTCCTGAAGGGGACTATTCCTGAAGTGCCAATGCTGCATCTCGGAACTGAGGGCTTCCTCCTCCCAGATCCTCTGCCCACGTCCTGCCCAGCCCTCCCCACCGCTCCCAGGCTGAGCAGCGGCAGGGCCTGTTCCCACTCCCTTGCACGCTGGCTGGGCTGCATCCATTTTCGCTCCGTTCTCCGGCACAGATCCACGAGGGGCCTGCTGGTCTCTGGGCCTCCAAAGGTCTTTCCAGTCCCAGGACCTGAATGGACTGCAGAGAGAGGCCGGGAGAGGTTTTTCAAGGCCATTCAGCTCTCAAGTGGCCTCCAGCTTTTACCCCCGAGGTGGAAAAGAAAGCAAACTTCAGGAATTACACAGGCTGTTCTCATTCAGAAACTCTGATCCCTTAATCAATATCCGGACTTGGGGGGGGGCAAAATCCAGAGGTGTTTCCCGTTCAGTGCAACTTCTGTCCCTCCCTCCCTCTCCCCCCCCTATTGAAGACCAGCCCTCATTTTGCAGAAGCAAGTCGTCCCTTTAGGCTTCCTACCCTCCCCCCAACTCTTTTCTTCCCCCAATTGGGTGCCCCTCTCTCGCTTGCACAGGCCAGGAGCAGGAACGGGGCTCTCCCCCGCCCCCCCCAGCCTCGGATTCGGAGTCCGGCGAACCTCTCGGGGACTCCGGGGACCCTCCCTCTCGCCCCGGCTCCGGGGCTGCTTGGAGGGCCGCCGCACGTTCCCCCTCCCTCCGCAAGAACCGGCCGGGGAGGCGCTGCCGACGGGGGCGGCTGTGCTGTTCCTCCCCCCCGGGAGGCTATGGGTCGCGGGAGCCCCTCCTGCCCGCCCCCCCCGGATTCCCAGAGCGCAACTCACGGCCGGTGCCCCGAGCCAGGCAGACGGGGCGGAGCATGCTCGGTGGCGCTCAGCAAGGAGGCGGCGAGCAGGGCGCCCCCTGCCGGGACCTGCGGGCAGCGCCGGCACCCCTGGAGGCGGGGGCGCGGGGGCACCTCAGGGGCCATCCAGGCCACCCCTGCCCAGGGCAGGACCCGCTGCGGCGCCTGCCAGGCGACCCTCCTGCCTCTGTTTGGGCTAGACGGTAGCACTGTCGATGGCGTTCATCGCGGTGGGAAGCCTTTGCGGAAAAGACGTTAAAGGAACGCGTTGGGGAGTTAGTACTCGTGTACTTCATGCTCCATTCTTCCCAGGAGGCTGGGGCCTGCAGAGGTCATCTAGTCCAACCCCTGCTGAGTGCTGGGTGTGCTGGGCCTTTGCCAGACGACCCTGCTGCCTGTTTGAGGACCTCTCCTGCACCTGACCTCCCGCTTCAAGTGGCGGGCTGTTCCCCTGGCCGAACCCTTGTCAGGTCAGGGAATCGCCCCCAACAGCTCACCCGAAGCTGCTTCCTTGGAGTGCTCCTCTGCTGGTTCTGGTCCTGCGGAGAGAATAGATCCCCTCCCAGTTTTGTGGGACCTTTTCCCCTCCCATTCACGTGCCAGGTGCCATCTGTGGGCGCAGAGAGGTCGACCTCTGACAAGTTTCATCAGGTGGAAGCCACCCGGCGTCTGTCCATGCCACACACCTCACCGCGGCCTTGTGCAAATGTGCAAATGACAGAACGTCGTCTGTTGCCATCATCGGTGCAAATCAGCAGATGTCTCCCCTGGGTCTAGACCCTCGGGGACCAGTCCATGCAGAGGGCCAGCCCAGGGGGAAAACCCGGAGCATGCTTCCTTTGCTCTGAAATGGCCAAGTGGGATTCCAAAATAACCAGAGATTAGATAGATGATTAGACAGATACAGATACACAGTAGATACAGATATACGGATATATAGACAGGTGATAGATAAAATTCCTGGGCCACCCACCCCTAGCAACTCTGGGCAGGGTCTTAACCGCTTTATGATTGAGCAAGATGTTTCCCCCTGTATCTTCCGCTCCGACATCCCTTCGCACCCAACTTTTCCATCCCTTCTTCTCTGGCTTGTCATTACGGTCCTTGGCTGCAGGAAAGATTACAGGACTGGGAAGACTGACCCTGGCTGAGCCCTTTGCACGTCTCCCTCCCCTCCCCTCCCCACCGCGGCCTTCCCACGAGGGGGGTCTGCACGTGTCTCGCTCCCGGTCCTGCCAGACGTTCCGGCGGCCTCTTTGCCGCCTGCGGAGATCAAGGGGTTACAGCGAGCGAGTGCGGCGGCCTAGAGGGGCCGAACGTCCCCCGCCTCCCTCTTGGCGGCGCGCATGCTCAGTCCCCTCCGAGGCCCCGGGAGGCTGTGGGCGCCAGGCGTTCCGCACGGGCGGCGGGGGACGATGGGAGCGGGGGGGGGGCGGAGAGCCGCTCGAGGGAGGGGCGCGAGCCCGCGGGGTCACGTGGCCCTGGCGAGCCAATGGCGGGAGAGAAGCGCCCGTCAGGTTTGGGCGGGAAGGGCCTGGCGGGAGGGAGGCGCCGGGCTGGTGCAGGGCCTCGGGCGGGGGGAGGCCAGAAGGCCCGAAGGCCGGCCGAGGGGATCTCCTGGTGGCCTCGCATCCGGGCCCCGGCAGGGAAGGGAGCCCGAGTCCTTGGCCCGCAGAACTGCCTCTCCGCCCGTGTGGGCTCTCGCGGAGCCTTTCTTTCGGCAGGTGGAGATGCCCACACGCGCCTTCCCCCCGAGGGAGGAGCGGCGCGCCGCCCGGCTCGGCCCTGGGCCTGAGGCCCAGAGCGAGGAGCGTGGACAGGAGAGGCCCGCGAGGGACCGCCTGGGTCCCTGACAAGGGGCCTCCTGGCCAGGGGGCCTTTGGGGCCTTGCGCTTCCCCTCAGACCACCGCCGGAAAGCCTTTGGCGCCTTGCCCGTGCGGCCGTGGGATCTACTGGTGGTCTCCCGGTCAGGCAGCGAGAGAGAGGAGAGGCTGAATGCTTCTTCCGGGCTGGGGCTTCTGGAACAAGCTCCCCTTTCTCAGCTGCCTCCAGGCAGAGGGTCGAAGAGAGAGCCCTTTCCTGAAACCCACCGAAAAGCAGAATTGGGCTCTGCGAAAGAGGAGAGGACGAAAAGCTGCCAGGTGGATGGACGTGGCTACGGTGGCAGTGGGGCACCGTTGGGAAGCCTGAAGGACCCAGTTAGGGACAGATCGTCTTGGACAGAATCTCTCTATGTGGTCGCTAAGAGTGGAGCCTGCCTTGAGGGCACATAACCAAAAATCAGATGTCAAACAACCAGCGCTGTGGTGGCAAAGCTTTGGATAATGGCCTCAATTTTAGCTCCTGAAATGGGTGAAAGTTGGCTTTTCTTTACTTGAAACAAGGATGTCCTCAGAAACATCCTACCCCATGCTTCCAGCTTTGCCATCAAGAAGGCTTTGCAGCAAACTCACCTTAGACCATCACAGATTTTTTCTGTACTATATTTAGAGAGAAAAGAGGATCAGAATCAATGTAAACCCAACACAAAAAGATAACACTTTGGGCTTTCTTCCACCTCCTCGCTTTTTAGCCTATCTATTCAAGTTAGAGGACAAAAAGGAGGGTTTTTCGCATGCTGTTCAAGGCAAAACTTTTAAGATTTCCAGATGCAATTTTTCCTTGGATTGTAGGAGTTTCTTTGGCTTTCTCAATAAAGAGTTACCAGAAGATAAATTCTCATTCTTCCCCAAGTTGGAGATGTGCAGAAAGGAGAGTGATGACTGCCCTACTCAGCTTACCATTAAATTCGATTCATATGTTAATAAAGTAGAAATCTCTTTAATGGAGTGTGATATGCAGTACAGTGAAAAAGTTGCGAATAAAAGTTCCCATACTTTCTCTAAGTTGAACCTTTCTCTAAGTTGAATGGTCCAATGAACTCAACCCCCTCCTCTTCTTCGGTATGCTGCCCCCCCCATCCTGTGCCAGTTCGTTCAGTGCTGTGCAGATGTCTCCCAATGACTCAGCAGCTTGACCTTGGATGCCAGAGATAGTCCAAACAAGATGCTTTCACATGTTCTGGGAATGTTTGATCTGGGAGCATGACAGTTTTGTAGCAGAGTGTGGACTGTAATCTGGGTCGCCCTGTTCCTCGTCCATCACCTTAGTCACTGCATTGCAAAAATAGGCATTGACTACAAATTTTAAAGAATATTTTTCTAAGTTCAAAATGAAACATAAAATAGCATTAACCTCTATTAACACTCGTGATGAAAGAAGCAGCTTCTGTCTGTTCAATGCTGGAAGGAAAACAAAGCTGCCGTAACCTGGAGATCTGTTTTACAGCAGACAATTTACTTCATATTAGAAGCTTTAGTATGGGATGAGTTTCTACTTGATTTAGGATATGGAATAGTTAATATTCCTATTTAGAAAAAGTCATGAGACAAGTTTATCTGAGAGAACTTTTCCTTCTTTAGAGAAAACTTACCAAGGATCATAAATGCACCAAGAAAGTAAAATACAGACACTATACATAATACAGCAATTAGCAAACTTTGATACCGCATACCAATGTAAGCAATGTAATCAGAGGCCACAGCAGTGTCATCACCTGCTAAAGCTGAGGGCATAGTCTGTCATCAGTGAGATTAAGGGAACGTTTGCTAAGGAGAACCATTCCACCATCAGATGAGAGACTCAGGACACATCAAGGCAGGTAGCTCTTGATCTCTTGCCTTCCACAGAGCAGGAAAAGACCAAGACCATCTTCTGCTACTCAGGCAAGCAGGAAGAGATGTTTATGAGAAGTAGCCAGTTGTACCTGGCCACAAATGCTTCCTCTAAGCATCTGAGCAGAGAGCAGGATCCCTCACCCAACAAGGCCACATTCCTCAAGTTTTGCAGCATCGCTTCTCTATGTGGGGCTTTTTGGTGGGGATCCAGCAGAGCCCACTTCTTCTCAGAGAAATATCCAGCCACCGCGTCAAGGGATGTGAGACCCTAAAAAAGGAAAACATAATTTCTCTTTTAAGAGAGAAGTCAAGGAAGGGTTTGCAATGGATTAAGTGCATGTCCTCTATGCAATATAACATTTATGGAGGAAAACGGGCAGAATTCACAGCCTTTGACAGATGAAACATTTGGCACATTTTACCAACTGGACTGATTCTTTAGGACTTTCAGTGCCATCTAGTGAAACTAACCCAGCATCCTTCAGGCTCAACTGGAATATGGGCTTAGGACATCCCACCAATCAGTGGCTCAGGCCTTCCCGGTGCCTCTCTGGTGTTTTAGCCAATGGACTGTGGTGTCCCCATAGGGATCAATCAATTCAACACCTTCATGAAGTGCCAGGAGAGCCCATCCAGGCATCTATGTCATGCCATCCATGTGCAGATGACACCCAACCCAATTTTTGCTTCTCATCAGCTTCTATAGAAGCACTTCTGTGGTTTCAGCCATTGACTCAATGGGAGCTAAGGAAGTGTAGCTGGGGAGGAAATTATGCTGATTATGCAAACACTGCATTGGTTGGCATCCAAATCTAGATACAAATTAGATGGTTAGAAAATAGTACAAAACACCGAAGTGGTTTGATTACAAGCAGTTTGGGCACAACTTCTATTTAGAGTCCTTTTTAAATGGCATTTCATTACAGTCTTTTCTATAGCCTAGTTAAAATGCTTTTGTTGTGCTTGGAATTTTAAGGATTGTTACCTGGAAACACTATTTTATCTATGAAATGCTCTTCTTTCAATTACCTGATTTTGAACATTGCTCTTTAAAATGGAAATTAATTTGATTATTTAACTAGTTTTGAGCAGTCCAGCACAATATAAAAGTATATAGAAAGATGATTTCCAAAAATTTGAAGTGAAAAAAGGGGCTACTCTTTCTTTTAATTTTCATTAAGTGTCTGGTACTTTTTCCTGTCTCTTGACCATTTCCTGTCTCTTGACCATTAAATATGCCTGGCTGGTTATTGAGTGTGGCACCAACTTAGACTGCAGGGGAGGTGGTGTGGCTGTTGTCATCCGGGAATCTCTGGCAGCTGCCTTGGCGCTGCTCTGCAAGTGCCCAGTTGTGAGACCCTTTTTCATAGGTTGGGCTTGAGATCAGTTGGGATTGCTGCTGCTGTACTAGCCTCCCTGCTGTGTAGCAGCCTCACTGCCCGAGCTTCTGGACCTCACCGCCAAGTTGGCGGAGTTTCCCAGTCTGATGGTTCTGGGGGACTTCAGTCTGCCTTCCCTGGGCATGGGGTTGGAGGTGTCCTGTTCAGACTATGCACCAGACCAATTCTCAATAAAACCCTTTTATTAAATAACTATTTACAATCAAATAGTCCTTGAAATATGAAGACTAGATGAACCAAGGTTAACTGGCACGGCAAGGCAGCGAAGAGGATCTTCCATACAAGACTGTATTCAACCAGAATACAAGAGCTGGAGATAACAGTTCTCGAACTGGAACAATATTGGAACAGCATGGATACTAGGTAACTGGCTCACTTGGCCTGGAAGCAGGACTACGAGCAGCAGGCAGGAATGCACTGAAGACTCAAAGCAGGACTTGAACTCAAAGCAAGGTTAGACTCGACTGAGGTCTCTGGAGTAGGTTGTATTTTATGACATGAAGGCTGTAAAACAAGGCTTGGAACTTGAGCTAGGCTGGACTTGGCTGGAAGCCCCGGACTAGGCGGAATTGTCTGGACTGAGATCTTGGAGCAAGGCTTGGAACTTGAAACTAGGCTGGACTCAGCTAGAAGCCCCAGACTAGGCTGGATTCTCTGGATAGGAGGCTTAGAGCAAGGTTTGGAACTTGGAACTAGGCTGGATTCAGCTGGAAGCCCAGACTAGGCTGGATTCTCTGGACAGGAGGTTTGGAGCAAGGCTTGGAACTCGGAACTAGGCTGGACTCGGCTGGAAACCCCGGACTAGACTGGAATCTCTGGACAGGAGACTTGGAGCAAGGCTTGGAACTCAGAACTAGGCTGGATTCAGCTGGAAGGACCGTGTATACCACAAACCCAAATCCTGAACAAGGTAGGTGAATATCTCCGAAACTCGCTGGAGTCTGCGAAGCGCGGTTGCAGCGATCTGCGATCAAATGGCATGGAAAACTCCCAACGTGGCTGTGCCACTGAGGAGAACATGAGCTTTCGAGACTTGAAGCACAACGCAGATTACTGGGCTCGGGTGACGCTGATTCCTCACATGCAGCAGGCACGAAATTCCCTTCTTCAGGCTGGAAGTAAGGCACTGGTTCCTCCTCGACTATAGTCGCCGCTTCTGATGCCGGTAGGTGTCATGAATACAGATGGTGAGCAGGAGGGGACCCCTATCCAAGGGGGAAAACGCATGCATAGTTTAGAGGCTTTAAACTTTCCTTCAAAGAAACTCAGAGCAGACTTGAGTTTTGGTTTTATCTGTGTGGGTTTCTCACGCTCTTTCAGTTTGGCAGGATTCTATCTTCTAGAGCATTCAATAAATACTAGAGACCTACTCACTATTTCAGTGTGGTAGTTCGCTCTAAGTTAAGACAGTGGGGATTCTTCTCCCGAAGCTGCAGGCTTAGAGGATCGGTTGTCTCCAGCAGCTCACTCTCGGCACGGCTGCCTTTTATCCCGATCTTTGGCGCACTTGGAGTCTCCTGCAGCCAGTCAGGCTGCCTTCCCCTTCCCGCGTTTTTCAGCCCGTCTCCGGCATGCACTGATTGGTGCATTCAATTCCTCCTCTGGATCTCACCCAATCAGCGTTGCGATGTCTTCCTGCTCTGCTGAGTCATGCTGGAGTTTCGTTTCTCTGATTCCAGCCTGATAAGTTTCCAATTTCTCCTCTGACTCAGAAAGTGAAACTAATTCTGAGTCAGAGGCAAGCTTGGTTCTGACAGGAGGTAGCTTGGGAGTTCACGGAAACCATGACTTCCATGGGCCTATCCCAAGTCATCCAGGGCCCAACTAGGAATTGTGGTCACACACCTGCTTTGGTCTTTTTGTCGGAGCAGTGCCTTTGTGATCTGGAATTGGTGGACTTATCTTTGGTCTCCCTGTCATGGTCAGATCACAACCTGGTGGCTATGAGCTTCTCTAGGGCCACACCCCTCCGCAGGGAGGTGGACCTATCTAATAAGGTAACTGATTAGATGGACCCTGTTGGGTTTCAGAGGGAGCTGGGGGTTATACCCGAGGATCTGCTGTGTTGTCCTGCTGAGACCCTAGTCGCCACCTGGAACAGGAGGGCGACTGAGGCTTTACATAGGATTGCGCCCATGCGACCTCTCCTGACCCATGGACCTCATTGTGCCCCTTGGCATGCGGAGGAACTGAGAGAGATGAAATGGATCAAGAGATGCCTAGAGTGTCACTGGCGGAAGACGAGGAACAAACTTGACTGAACACGGGTAAGAGCTGCTATTAAAGCCTACCTCATGGCAACTTGTGCAGCGAAGAGGAAGTGACACAGCACGAGCAGTTTTAGGAGCCCCTAGAAGGGCACATATAACAGCTGCTGCGTGAGCTGCACTGGGTGCCAGTCTGCTTCCAGGTCCAAGTCAAGGTGTCATCACCTTTAAAGCCCCACGCGGCATGAGGCCAGGTTACCTGAAGGACCGCCTCACTCCCATTGCATCCTGTCCCACCCGGTCAGGCAGAGAGGGCATGTTGCAGACCCCTTCCATGAGAGACTGTTGATTTGCAGGGTCCAGGAGGAGGGCCTTCTCTGCTGTGGTCCCCACCCTGTGGAACATGTTACCACCAGAGGTGGGGCAGGCCCCCACTCTCCCGGCCTCCTGAAAGGGAGTGAAAACTTGGCTTTGCCACCTTGCTTGGGGTGGTAGGGCATATAGCCAATCATGGGGGTGGTTGGTGCTGTGATGTGGCCCTGAGGAATTTATATTTTTTATACATTTTAAATACTTTCTATATTTTATATTTTATATTTTTATGATGTACTTGTTTCTATGATGTTAATCTCTTGATACTTTAACTAAATTGTAAACCGCCAAGAGTCGCTTGTGAGATGGGCAGTGCAGAAATATGAGAAAAGAAAGAAAGAAAGAAAGAAAGAAAGAAAGAAAGAAAGAAAGATGGGTGACTTAGTGACAGATGATGTGGCCCTCTGGTCAGATGGCACTCAACATGCTAGTGTGGAAATGCTGAAGATCCTCTAGAGTACTAATGGAATTTATGATGTTGCTAAATTGGAGCCTGCAGGACATCTAGTAGTGGATATTGCATACAGGAAAAAAGAATCTGAAGCTGCAAAGACAAAATTACAGTGGAAACATAAAACATAATAAGCATGAACATGGGAAAACTCAACACAGTGAAAGATGAAATGAATCAACTATACACTGACATCTTGTTGCTGTTGTTTATTCGTTTAGTCGCTTCCAACTCTTCGTGACTTCATGGACCAGCCCACGCCAGAGCTTCCTGTCGGTCGTCAACAACCCCAGCTCCCCCAGGGACGAGTCCGTCACCTCTAGAATATCATCCATCCACCTTGCCCTTGGTCGGCCCCTCTTCCTTTTGCCCTCCACTCTCCCTAGCATCAGCATCTTCTCCAGGGTGTCCTGTCTTCTCATGATGTGGCCAAAGTATTTCAGTTTTGCCTTTAATATCATTCCCTCAAGTGAGCAGTCTGGCTGTATTTCCTGGAGGATGGACTGGTTTCATCTTCTGGCAGTCCAAGGCACTCTCAGAATTTTCCTCCAACACCACAGTTCCAAAGCATGGATCTTCCTTCTCTCAGCCTTCCTTATGGTCCAGCTCTCGCAGCCATATGTTACTACGGGGAACACCATTGCTTTTACTATGCGGGCCTTTGTTGTCAGTGTGATGTCTCTGCTCTTAACTATTTTATCGAGATGTGTCATTGCTCTTCTCCCAAGGATTAAGCGTCTTCTGATTTCCTGACTGCAGTCAGCATCTGCAGTAATCTTTGCACCTAGGAATACAAAGTCTTTCACTGCTTCTACATTTTCTCCCCCTATTTGCCAGTTATCAATCAAGCTGGTTGCCATAATCTTGGTTTTTTTGAGGTTTAGCTGCAAGCCAGCTTTTGCACTTTCTTCTTTCACCTTCATCATAAGGCTCCTCAGTTCCTCTTCGCTTTCAGCCATTGAAGTGGTATCATCTGCATATCTGAGATTGTTAATGTTTTTTCCAGAGATTTTAACTCCAGCCTTGGATTCCTCAAGTCCAGCATGTTGCATGATGTGTTCTGCGTACAAGTTGAATAGGTAGGGTGAGAGGATACAGCCCTGCCGTACTCCTTTCCCAATCTTAAACCAGTCCGTTGTTCCGTGGTCTGTTCTTACTGTTGCTACTTGGTCGTTATACAGATTCTTCAGGAGGCAAACAAGATGACTTGGTATCCCCATACCACTAAGAACTTGCCACAATTTGCGATGGTCCACACAGTCAAAGGCTTTAGAATAGTGTCATGTTCACTGTTTCAATGTGCCTGGTACATCGTAACACTTCACATGTCATTTGCTAATTGCGTGTTTGATTTGCAGGCAAGGGAGGCTTCCATAGCCCGGACTGTTATCTCTGGGTTGAAGGAATGGAATGTGTTTGGGTTTTCTCAACTGCTCAAGGTTGCTTTCCAAGGAATGGTGAAGACTGTTACTGGCACCTGGGGTGGTGGTGGTGGTTAGAACGGCTGGGTGGGGGGAGGTCTTACGTTTGGAGCCGAGGGTTCTTAATTTGTATTTGGCGCGCTTTTGCTCATTCTCAGCTTTCTCTGTAGTTGCATACTAATCCTTCAATAAATCAGATTTCATAAAGTTCACTTGTGAGTCTGGTTCACTTAGGTTAGGCAACCATTACAAATAGTCAATAAAACAGAAATAGATGTTTTTCTGAAACTCCCTGGCTTTTTCCATTATCCAGCGGATATTGGCAATTTGGTCCCTAGTTCCTCTGCCTTTTCTAAACCCAGCTTGTACCTCTGGCAATTCTCGCTCCATGAATTGCTGAAGTCTACCTTGCAGGATCTTGAGCATTACCTTACTGGCATGTGAAATTAGTGCCACTGTTCGATAGTTTGAACATTCTTTAGTGTTTCCCTTTTTTGGTATGAGGATATAAGTTGATTTTTTCCAATCTGATGGCCATTCTTGTGTTTTCCAAATTTGCTGGCATATAGCATGCATTACCTTGACAGCATCGTCTCGCAAGATTTTGAACAGTTCAGCCGGGATGCCGTCGTCTCCTGCTGCCTTGTTATTAGCAATGCTTCTTAAGGCCCACTCAACCTCACTCTTCAGGATGTCTGGCTCTAGTTCACTGACCACACCGTCAAAGCTATCCCCGATATTGTTATCCTTCCTATACAGGTCTTCCGTATATTGTTGCCACCTTTTCTTGATCTCTTCTTCTGTTAGGTCCTTGCCATCTTTGTTTTTGATCATGCCCATTTTTGCCTGGAATTTACCTCCGGTGTTTCTAATTTTCTGGAAGAGGTCTCTTGTCCTTCCTATTCTATTGTCTTCTTCCACTTCCACGCATTGCTTGTTTAAAAATAATTCCTTATCTCTTCTGGCTAACCTCTGGAATTCTGCATTTAATAGGGCATATCTCCCCTTATAACTGTTGCCTTTCGCTTTCCTTCTTTCTTGGGCTACTTCTAGTGTCTCAGCAGACAGCCATTTTGCCTTCTTGGTTTTCTCTTTCTTTGGGATGTATTTTGTTGCCGCCTCCTGAACAATGTTGCGGACTTCTGTCCATAGTTCTTCTGGGACCCTATCTACTAAGTCCAGTCCCTTAAATCTGTTCTTCACCTCCACTGCATATTCCTTAGGAATATTAGTGAGCTCATATCTAGCTGATCTGTGGGTCTTCCCTAATCTCTTTAGTCTGATCCTAAATTGTGCAAGAAGAAGTTTGTGATCTGAACTACAGTCAGCTCCAGGTCTTGTTTTTACCGACCGTATAGATGTCCGCCACCTTTGGCTGCAAAGGATGTAGTCAATCTGGTTTCGGTGTTGTCCATCTGGTGAAGTCCACGTATAAAGCCGTCTCTTAGGTTGTTGGAAGAGAGTGTTTGTTATGCAGGGTGAGTTGTCTTGGCAAAATTCTATCAGCCTATGTCCTGCTTCATTTTGTTCTCCCAGGCCATGCTTACCTGTAATTCCAGGTGTCATTTGACTGCCCACCTTAGCATTCCAGTCTCCGGTGATGAAAATAACATCTCTTTTAGGCATGTTGTCCAGTAGGTGCTGCAGATCCTCATACAACTGCTCTACTTCAGCTTCTTTAGGATCTGTGGTTGGGGCGTATATTTGGATCACAGTGATGTTAGATGGCTTGCCCTGAATTCGAATTGAGATCATTCTATCGTTTTTTGGATTGTATCCAAGCACTGCTTTAGCCACTTTACTATTAATTATGAAGGCTACTCCATTTCTTCTGTGGTCCTCTTGTCCACAGTAGTAGATCTGGTGGTCATTTGATGTGAAGTGGCCCATTCCAGTCCATTTCAGTTTACTGACGCCCAGAATGTCTATCTTTAATCTTGACATCTCACCAATAACCACATCCAATTTGCCCTGGCTCATAGACCTTACATTCCAGGTTCCAATGGTGTGTTGATCCTTAGAACATCGGATTCGCCATTCACCACCAGCACCGTCGGCTGCTAGCCATCCTTTCGGCTATGAGCTAGCTGAGTCATCACATCTGGGCCTAGTTGAACTCATCCTCTGTTCCTCCCCAGTAGCATTTTGACCATCTTCCGACCTGGGGGTCTCATCTTCCAATGGTATACCGACATATCTCTGGTTGTACTGATCCATTTAGTTTTCATGGCAAGAATACTGGGGTGGGTTGCCATTACCTTCCCCAGGGGTTGCATTTAGTCTGACCTCTCTGTCACGACCTTCCCGTCTTGGGTGGCCCTTCACGGTTTAGCTCATGGCATCATTGAGGTGCTCAAGCTCCAGCACCACGACAAGGTAACGATCCTTTGCTGAAGCACTGACATCTTAGGCATCAGCAAATCAAAATTGACTGGAATTGGACACTTTCAGTCAGAAGATTACTACTCAGGACATGACAAACGAAGAAACTGAGTTGATTTGTTAGGAAGGGTATAGCAAGAATACTTGCCTACAATGCAGTCAATGATTGAATAACATAGCAAGATTTTGCAGACAACCCTTTAATATGACAGCTATGCAAGTTCCTGCACCAACCACTAATGCAGAAGAAAAAGAGGCTGATAACTTTTACGGTGAGGTGCAATCTGAAATGTGACAGAACATGTACTGCTTCTGGTTTGAGACTGGAATGCCAACGTTGGAAATACAGGTAGTCATTGTTTAATGTCCATTCAGTGACATTCAAGGTTACGACGGCACTGAACAAGGGTAGTTAATGACCAGTCCTCACAGTTGCAGCCGTCACAGTGTCTCCATGGTTACGTGATTGTGATTCAGGCACTTGGCAACCAGCTTGCAATTATTACAGTCTCAGCATTCCATGGTCAAGTGATTGTCGCAACTTTCACCGCTGGCTTCCAACAGTCAGTCAATAGCGAAGCTGGCAGGAGATTGCAAATGGCAATCGTGTGACTGTGGGATGCTGCAACTGTGCAGGACTTGCCTATCAATGCACCTGGGACTGTCGAAACTGCCATCGTGAGTCAACGTGGTCATTTGACATTGCACCTTATGACTGTGTCGCTTAGTGACAGACTTCCCGGTCCCAATTACCATTGGTAAGTGAGGACTACTTATACACAGGAATTAAACTAACTACATTTATTGGTACAAAAGGTGGAAGAGCTCAGTTATAACAGCAAAGGCATGGCCAGGGGCTATCTGGGGAACAGATCATGAACTGCTCATGTGAGAACTGGTAGAGCAGACAAGCAGTATTATGACATTCCTAAAAACACTGAAGGTAGAAGCAGACATGGAAAAACAATGAAAGTCTTTCAAAACTTCTATGAATCACTGAAGTTCACTGAACTGTATTTCTAAAATATACATGTGCTTGTTGCCTCATTAAATATTGGCAGTTACCTAGGTTCTGTCCATCAGAAAGGATGATTTATTACTGTGATTATTTGTAACCATTATTATTTACACTTTCACATTATGCTATTTAGTAAGATACAGAAGGTGTACATGAGAGCACTAGCCATAGCTGAACTATTGCCACAATCAGGCTTCCCCGCTAAGGGTAAGGACCTGTCAGCCCCACTAGGTAGAGCAGACCAAGACTGAACGCCACAGGAATGCTAAAATTACTTTTAATAAGAGTGGCTATAACATAATCTTGCAAGCCTGATTGTGCGGCACCCCCTCCCCTTCTTATACTCCGGTGAATTAGGGAGGTGTCTGTCTGAGCCTCTTCTGCATATTTTCTGCTTGTTGAGGACTTAATATGTTTTCTCTCTTGTTGCTTTGGTAATGGATCTTGCCTATCTCTGTCGAAGTCATTTTCCTTACTCTCTGCATGACCTTACTTGCCAATACGGGCTCATTTTAGCCAGTCTGGCACAAGTGCGACCAAAATCCAGTTTTACCCTAAGCATGCTCACACAATTCCATGGAAACTAAATTATATACTATTGCCAACATATCACCAGTTTGAAGGTACATGCCGTGCACTGATACATAGTGGAGTAAGAGACAAGTACAAAAGAAGTACAGTGAGGTGGTGCAGTGGTACAGAGACAAAGAATGGGGATCAATTTGCACAATAATACATAAGGAGGAAAGACCATAGGAATCTTTCCTCAATAAATTAATTCTTTGTAGCTATTCCAATCAAGCCTTAAGTATGACTTAAGAGAGTCAGGAGTCAGAAGATGTGAAAGACTGTATGTGTGGTCTGAACAAAGAAAGTCTAGTTCTTCTGTGGATTAGCACCTGAGTGGATCTTTGTGTGGGAGGTGAGCTGACTGCTCCTCCGGAAGCTCTTCTGGCACTCTACGCATTTATATGGTTTCTCCCCTGTGTGGATCCTTTTATGGGAAGTAAGGTAATTGCTCCACCTGAAGCTCTTTCCACACTCTAAGCATTTGTAGGGTTTCTCTCCTGTGTGAATTCTCTTATGGCAAGTAAGTTTACTGCTTTCTTTGAAACTTTTTCCACACTCCCAGCATTTATATGGCTTCTCTCCAGTGTGAATACTTTTATGGGAAGTAAGGTAATCACTCCTGCTGAAACTCTTTCCACACTCCATGCATTTATATGGTTTCTCCCCTGTATGGAGCCTTTTATGAGAATTAAGATTACTTCTTGTGCTAAAGCACTTTCCACAATCCATACATTTAAACTCTTTCTCCTCTGAATGGATCCTTCTATGAGAAGCTAGTTGATGGCTCCAGCCAAAACTCTTTCCACATTCCATAGAGTTATATAGTTTTTCCCCTCTATGGATCATTTTATGACTATTAAGTACCCTATTTTCACGGAAGCTCTTCCCACATTCTGTGCATTTATACGGCTTCTCCCCTGTGTGGATACTTTTATGGGAAGTAAGGTGAGTGCTCCACCTGAAGCTCTTCCCACATTCTGTACATGTATACGGTTTCTCTCCTGTGTGGACCCTTCTATGGGAAATAAGGTTAGCACTCCTGTTGAAACTCTTGCCGCATTCCATACATTTATAGGGCTTCTCCCCTGTGTGGATTATTTTATGGGAAGTAAGTTGATTCCTCCACCGGAAGCTCTTCCCACAGTCCACGCATTGATATGGTTTCTCCTCTGAATGGACCCTTTTATGAGAGGTAAGCTGTTGACTCCACCGGAAGCTCTTCCCACAGTCCGTGCATTGATAGGGTTTCTCCTCTGAATGGACCCTTTTATGGGAAGTTAGTTGATGGCTCCACCTGAAATTCATTCCACACTCCGTGCATTGATATGGTTTCTCCCCTGTGTGGATCCTTTTATGTCTAGTAAGGGACCAGTTTTCACAGAAGCTCTTTCCACAATCAGTACATTTATATGGCTCCTCACCTGTGTGAGTTCTTTTATGGGAAGTAAGCTGAGTATTCCGCATGAAAGTCTTCCCACAATCTGTACATTTATATGGTTTCTCTCCCGTGTGGAGCCTCTTATGGGAAGTCAGGTAGCAGCTCCACCTGAAGCTTTTCCCACAGTCCGTGCATTTGTATGGCTTTTCCCCTCTATGGATCCTTTTATGGGAAGCCAGTTCACGGTTTCCCTTAAAGGTCTTCCCACACTCCACGCATTGATAGGGCTTCTCTCCCGTGTGGAGCCTCTTATGGGAGGTAAGCTGTTGACTCCACCGGAAGCTCTTCCCACAGTCCCGGCATTTATATGGCTTTTCTCCTGTGTGGATCCTTCTATGGGATATAAGTTGATTGCTGCATATGAAACTCTTCCCACAATCCATGCAGTTATATGGTTTTTCCCCTCTGTGGATGCTTTTATGAAGAGTAAGGAGACTATATTCATAGAAGCTCTTCCCACACTCTGTGCATTGATAGGGTTTCTCCTCAGAATGGACCCTTTTATGGGAAGTTAGTTGATGGCTCCACCTGAAATTCATTCCACACTCCGTGCATTGATATGGTTTCTCCCCTGTGTGGATCCTTTTATGTCTAGTAAGGGACCAGTTTTCACAGAAGCTCTTCCCACAATCAGTACATTTATATGGCTCCTTGCCTGTGTGAGTTCTTTTATGGGAAGTAAGCTGAGTATTCCGCATGAAAGTCTTCCCACAATCTGTACATTTATATGGTTTCTCTCCCGTGTGGAGCCTCTTATGGGAAGTAAGCTGACTGCTCTGATTAAAGGTCTTTCCACACTCCATGCATTTATATAGTTTTCTCCCTGTATGGTTCCCTTTATGGGAAGTAAGTTCACCACTTGTCCTGAAGCTCTTCCCGCACTCTACGCATTTATATGGCTTCTCCCCGGTGTGGATCCTTTTATGGGAAGTAAGATCACTGCTCCACCTGAAGCTCTTCCCACATTCCACGCATTTATATGGTTTTTCTCCTGTGTGGATCCTTTTATGATAATTTAGGTCACAGTTCCGATTAAAGTTCTTTCCACAATCAAAACATTTATATATTTTTTCCTCTAGCTTGGTTTTTTCATGTAAAGACATTATGAATATCTGATTGTAATTTTTTTTGTCCTCCCTGTATTGATGTTCTCCTTTAGCATGGGTTCTATAATTTTTATTTAAATACAATTTGCCTTTGATTATTTTCATACGTTTCCCTAAATACTTTCTCCTTTGTTTTCCTTTGTCATCTTGTCGGACAAGAATGTTGGCTTGAATATGAGCACAATCAGAAGTTGTGCTTTTCTTCCTCCCATTCGCTGATTGGTTTTTCTCCTGTCTTTTTGGTTCTGAAAAATCCTCTTTCCTCTTGTCATTCCTGATCATTTGGAATGGTTCCTTGTAATTCTCATTCTCCTGCCCCTTAGCTCCTTGAGATAAAAAGAAAGAACAAAGGTTATAGCAAAGCTTAAACATTAAGTATCAGAATATAGAAATGGATTCTCCAATATTTTCAAGGTCTGTTCTCCTAACCAACATAAAATAATCTCTAAGATTTACTTTGGGCTTCTTATGAAATAGGTCCTTTGTGGGGAATGATCCTAACCCTATCTGTGGAATGCTGGCCTACTGCATTATTCTGAGTGACTTGGACTCTTTTAGGGAAAGATGAGCTGGAATAACCAATTGGTTATCATGCCACAGATAAGACCCTATTGCCATCTTGAATTTTATACTTTATATTTTTGTATTTTTATATTTGTATTTGTACTTATGTATATTTATATTTGTATTGACTTTATATTGTACTGTTTTTATTGATTGTCATTTTATTGGTTGTAAGCCACCCAGAGTCGTTGTATACAAGATGGGCGGCAGAGAAATTTGACAAACAAACAAACAAACAGTGCCATTTGGCCAAGCATTTTGTGGATATAATCACTTCCGTTGGCTCCAAATTGGAAGCTAGATGGATGGAATCTACTGAAATGATAAGATGCTACCTGGGAGGTTTTGAGCTCAAGGATAACCAGGAAGTACCAAAGTTCTCTGCGATTTATCCTTGATATGTATTGGGCTGCTACCCAGCTGGTTGGTGAAAGCAGCCAGGGAAAGGTTGGCATTCAGGCTACAGTCAATGAGTTTTTGAGGGAAGGTTTGGTTCAAGGGGTGATCTGGGTGGGCCTGGTTCCAACAGAAATGAACAACATCCATCCTATTTTCAACCTCCCCTTCTTGGGGAAGGATGTGGAGAAAGAGGTAAGGCTGCAGCTACTCTTGAGAGCATTATCTAGATCACTGGCAGTCTGGATTTAGGCCCAGGCATGGAATAGAAACTGCACTGGTTGCTCTCACAGATGCATAGTAATTTACATCCTTCTCATCTCTCATCTAGATCACGTCACTCTACATGGGGCTTCCCTTGAAGGCCACCCTAAAACTTTAGCTGGCCCAAAATATAGTGACCGGTATGCTCACTGGTCAGTCTAGATACTACCATGCTATACTGTTGCTGTGGGATCCACACTATGTAACAGTATGTTTCCAAGTGAAGTTCAAGATGCTGGTCACTACCCCTTAGCGCTTAATGGCTTAGGGCTTAAGTATCTAAGAGAGTCACCGTTCCCGGACAGAGTCTGCCTGCCCAGCCCAGGCAGTCAGAGAATGCCTGCTTAGAATTCCCAACCATCAGGAGGCACTGTGGGAAGGGGCCCAGCAGCCGTTGTCCCCTGTAGAGGCTGGCCTCCCCTGCTATGGAAGAGTTTGCTTGTACGGTCTTCATTGTTGTGGCCTTCTGGGAAGCTGTAAAGAACTGGCTTTTCCAGAGGTCTTTCGGATTTACATATTTATCTTTTTGGAAGTGCTTTGCCACTGCTGGAGAGAGAGTGACTGGGCCAAGGTCACCCAGTTGGCTTTGTTATTAGGGCAGGACTCGAACTCATGGTCTCCTGGTTTCTAGCCTGGGGCCTTCACTACTACACCAAACTGGCTCTCAATTTTTTTATGGATTTATATGGCGGCCTGATCAACATATGATTCTGGGTGGCTAATAATCGATAAAATAGCCACAGTAATGAGTAAAAAGAAATGATTAAAAACAACATTTCACACACACAGCAAAACACAGCAAAGCAGGCAATTTTCACATCAAATGGGCTGCCCTAGTACCCATTAACTAAATAGCAATCTGAAAAAACGCTAGCGGTTCAAAGGGCAAACGGGGAACCATCTGGCAGGAGACAAAGGTCAGGGTGATGGGGTGATTAGTGTCATTGCCACTCCAAACCAAGAGTTTAGTCTGTCACTGAGAGGATTAAAAAGGCTATTAAGGAGAACCCCTTTAATTATCCAAGAACCAGTCACCTGATATATTTAAAGAGGTAACTCTTGATCACTTCCCTTCCTTGGAATCTTCTCCCAAACTGGAAAAGACAATCAGGTTAGGAATTTTTAATGAGAAATAGCTGGTGACACATGACCACAAAATGCCTTCTCTCAGTACCCGAGAGCACAGCGTGGGCCTTACACAGAGGGGGAAGATTCCTAGAAGTCTTTTACCTGTTTACATAGCGAACACCTCCCCCATCCCCATTTCACCCAGAAGAAGAAGACACCTTAATCAGTAGCTGGCCTAGGAAAACAACAACGTGTCATCGGACAAACGAGGAGGCATCTGGTTCAAGACAAGTGGAGATCAGGTGGTAAAAAGGCCAGACTAATTTCATTTACATTCCAGACCCAAGCAGACAGTCTGTCCCTGGTGAGACTGAAGAATTCACTAAGGAGAATCCTCTCAAATATTAAGAGGAGGAATAGTTACATGAAATACCTCAGCAGATTGCTACTGACCTCTTCTCTTCCTTGGAGCAGAAGACGATGAAGTCTGGCTGGGCTATGTTTTATTTATTTATTTGTCAAATTTCACCACTGCCCATCTCCCCCAAAAGAGGGACTCTGGGCAGTTTACAATAAAGCTAAAAAAATTAAAATACAATAAAACAACATATAATACATAAAATATACATATAAATATAAAACATAAAATATAAAATGGAATCTTTATGGGGAATGGTTGGTCACATCTGGCCACCAGATGTCTCTAAGTATCTGAATGAAGAGCAGGACACCCTTACCTAGAGAGGCCACATTCCTAGAATTTTCCAGCATGACTTCCCCATGGAGGGCTTTTTGGTCAGGATTCAGTTGTGACCACTCCTCCTCGGAGAAATACACAGCCACCTCCTCGAAGGACACAAGACTCTGAAAATGGAAAACAGAAAGGCCCAGGAAGGATTCTCTTCCACAGTTCACAAAAAGGGCTTTGGAGACAGCTGTAGCTGCACAGCTGCAGAATGAAGTGTCTGACTTTTTACTCAATGGATCATTGTTTCCCCCCAGGAAGAATCCTGTCCATGCTCAAAACTTTCTTGAACGTACCGATAAGAGCTCAACTAGGGATCTGTGTGGAACACCACTGCATACAGTCCTATTTCTGTTCCAGACTGGATTCCAAGGAAGCTGGGCAAGAACTAATGAAGTTGGGCTGGGAGGAAATTATGCTGACTTTGCAGAGCTGTACTGGTTGGCATTCAAGTCCAATCGGAAACCAGATGCTTAGAAGTTGCTATGAAACTTCTATATGGCTGGATTATAAGATCTTTGGATGTACTTTTTGGAGACTTTTCTATACGGTAGTTTCGTTAGATTTTTTATAAACACCGTAGAAAAAACTTTTCTACTTGCCATATAACCTGTCATTTTATAGATTTTTATAGAGCAAACTATTTTACAACATTTTAAAATCAGATGTCCTTTGTTTTTTTCTATTCACTAATTTGAAATGAAGCTTTTCCAAACTCTAATTAGCTAATTTGATCATTTAACTACTTCTGAGCAGGGCAGCAAATGCATTTGGATAAATGAAATCAAGAATCTCCAATGGAATTTTTAAAAAGGGTAACTCCTTATAACTGTTAACTATAGCTGCCATGTTTTTTCCTGTCTCTTCATAAATCCAGCAGATGGAAAACCTTAGCTGATGTTGGAAACCAAACAGCATCAATCTTAATTAGTACTGCTTATGTGGACTGGCTGGAAATCCCAGAGTAATTGGATAAGCTGGGAAATTAAAAAAAAACATAAAAACCAAAGACAAGCCATGTCTGTAATGGTGCTAAGAAATCGGAGTAGATGAAATAACCTGGAACTAAGGGTGTCTTATATTTTATTGTAAGCTATCTCACGCAGAAGAGAAAAAAGTACTGAAGGTTTGAAAAGATTAATTCAATTGTTTAAGAAGAATTGCTCAATATATTTTAAACTGCAACAAACTTGAGACATAGTTAAGCTGGGTATAATTGATCCCAAACTTCTCCATTCCATGTTGCTCTGGAACAGCGATATTACAGACTGGGCCACAGAACAAAACAGGACATTTCCAAATGGTTCTCCATGTTTTCTCTTTTCCTACCTGAGTTGGAGGATCAGGCACTCTTTTGCTTTCGTCAGAAAAAGGAGACAGTCCTACAAATGTCAGGGATGACATTCCATTCTCTGCGAAGAAGATAAAAGTGGTAAAAGCAGACTTTCCCCCAAAATACAGGTTAATATTATATACAAGACCATTGGAAGACCTGAAAGACCAGGTTAGGGGCAGATCATCATGGAGAAAATGTATCTATGTGGTCCCTAAGAGTCAGCAATGACCAGATGGCACATAATCAATTAATCAATTATGCACAAGAGGACCCAAAGAATTAGAGAAAGTTGGAATCTTTCTGTGGAACTTCACACGGCTTCAAAGACACTTCCCTTACCTGGGGGGGTGTCCTGACTCGAATCTGACCGAGAGATCCCCTGCAAGAGCAGCTTCTGAGAAGAGTTTGACACCCCACTCCTTCCATCCAGATGTTCAGTGATGGCCTCCAAGTGGGGCATCTGGACCTGCATCAGGAGAAGCACAGAAGGGGAATAACATAACAGCACAGGAGAAGAAGACAGCCAGTTTGGTGTGGTGGTCAAGGTGCTTGAAACTGGGAGACTGCAAGTTCCAGTCCTGCCTTGGGCACAAAGCCAGCTGGGTGACCTTGGGCCAGTCACACTCTCTCAGCCCTAGAAAGCAGGCAATGGCAAACCACGTCTGAAAAACCTTGCCATGAAAACAGCAGGGACTAGTCCAGGCAGTTGCCAGGAATCAATACTGACTCGAAAGCACCCCCCACCCAAAAAAAAACAAGAGAAGAAACAGATTGTTGTTCTGGGTCCTAATCTTTATACCACCCTATTTCCACCAGTGGAAAAATGGCAATGGAAGAATTCTCCTAAATCCATCCTTGGGCAATTGGGCAATCTGCCTTCAGAGGGAAACCTCTTCCATTAATAAAGCCAGAAAAATGTGGCATGAAGACAGGTGAGAATGTTAATGTCAACGCCAGGAGGCAGGCCAGATCAGAAAACCAACTCCACAGGAAGATTAGAACTAGACTTTGGGGAGATGTGCTACAGTAGCTGGATCTTTGCAGTCTGCCGGCGTTTCCCTTCCTCCCTCTCCTATCCCAGGGAGGGACGGAGGGAGGGTCTGGCTGCAGGCACCCGGGTGTGCCATCTGAGTCTCTCATACTTTCCCACCTCCCTGGCCTTAATGCCTACTTGGGCACCTGCTGTCCTAAAGGGTTCCGGATGTCTTGCCCAAGTCATTTCCATGGCTCTCTGAGCCACAGTAGCTGTGCCTCCCAACCCTGTCTAAGCTCTCCAGATGCCCTTCTCTCACCTGGCGCCCTTCGCGCTGCCGCTCCTTCTGCTCCTCCGCCCGGCTCAGCAGGCAGCCCTCGGCCAGGGCCACTGCCTGCGCGCTGCTCTCCGCGCCGCACTCGCGCACCCAGCGCGCCTCCTCCGCGGGCAGCGCGGCCAGCAGCCCCTCCAGCAGCACCAGGTCCAGCAGCTGCGCCTTGCTGCGGCGCTCGGGCTGCAGCCACTCCCGGCACAGGCGGTAGAGGCGGCTGCAAATGGCTCGCGGCCCCGCGGCCTCCGGCTGGCAGGAAAGCGCGCTGCAGCTCTCCCCCGGGGGTTCCCTCGGGGCGTCCCGGAGCGAATCCTGGAGCGCTGCGCGCCGGAGGTCCCCCTCAGCCTCTGCCCGGGGCTCAGACCACGCGGCCTCTGCGCGGAGTTTCCAGGCGGCGTCCTCTCCTCCCCGCAGGAGACGCGCCTCCCTCTCGCGGACCCCTGGCGGAGCTCGCTGCAGGGTCGCCGACGCCGTAGCGGCTACCTCTCTGGCCAGGGCCGGCCGAAGCACGCTTCCCTCTCCGCTTGCGGGAGAGGCCGCCTCCCTCTCGCCGTGCGCTTGGAACCGGCGGAGCAGCGCCATCTCCAGCCGCAGCAGCCCCTGCAGCCGCTCCTGCGCCTCCTCCGAGAGCGCCGCGTGCCGGGCCAGCAGCGCCTCCCTGCCGCGCCGGGCCTCGCTCAGCTGCGCGCGGAAGCGCCCTAGGTCCGGCGCCTCGTCCACCTTCACCGCCCAGCGCCAGCACGCCAGGACCGGCTCGGAGACGCGCGCCGCCAGCAGCGCCTCCTTCTCGGCCAGCCGCGCGGGGGAAACCTCCCGCCCCGCCGCAGTTCCCGGAGTCGCCATCACCGCGGCCGCGCGCGCTCCCTTCCCCACTCCGGCCACGAGGGCGCGCACAGGCGCCCCCCGTGGTGAGGGGGAGGCGTGGGGTCGCGGGACTGTTCGGCCGCCCCCGGCGCTTCCCTCCGTCTCCGCCCTCCGCGTTTCATTTTCCGGGAAGCCCCTCGGCGCCTTCAAAGACCCCCGCAGCCCCTCCAGGGTGCCTGACTTCCCACCCGGATTGAGGATTGCGGAGGAGCTCCTCTCGGATCTCCACGCAGAGGATCCGCTTCCTTGGTCCTCTGATCATTGGAGCGGGGGTTCAGGATGCTGGAGACGAGGCTGGGCTACATTCCTCAGATGCGGCTGCTTCCAAATCAATAGCAAGCCGCAGCACCGAGCAAAGTGCAGAGCATGGAACTCGTTTGTAAAACCATAAACATATAGGAGTCTGAACAGATGTTTGTAACCTGGCATGGCACGAATTTGAAATGCCTGAAATGTCTCCCCCATGTGATAACCCTTCATTCTGTGCCGGCTCCTGTCAAAGCCTTACTAAAGGTCAGGGTTAAGGGAGTTTGGATTCAGAGAAAGCACCTTTTCTGGTTCAGAATGAAAAAACTGGTATGTGTGGACCAAACCAAGAGCCAGAACAGTTACCGTAGTTCACAAACAAGGATCCACTCAATTGAGAATCCATAGAAAAAGTAGATCTGGTTGGTGTTCCTGGGCGGGAAGAGTGAAAAATGTCAAGAATGTACACCCAAGGGTATACAGTATATTCCCAGCAGGGCCACCCACAGCAAACAGGCACTTCTATTGGGCAGCAGCAATACAGGATGGCGCCAGAGGCAGAGAATGGTAAAGGCATCCATTCACACTGTGCAAGAGGAGGCACTCCTGTATTTTTCCAAGAAAATCACAAATTTTAAGGTGTGCAAAGCTTGGTAGGCCACTATGTGGCCTTTTGTAAGGAATGTATATTGTAAAAAAAGGTAAAGGTTTCCATTTAGTGGTGTCCGACACTAGGGGGCAGTACTCATCTCTGTTTCATGGCTGAAGAGCCAGTGTTGTCCAAAGACACTTCCACGGTCATGTGGCCAGCATGACAGCCACGGAACGCTGTTACCTTCCCGCCAAAGCAGTGCCTATTTATCTACACGCATGCTTTCGAATTGCTAGGTTGGCAAGAACTGGGGCAGGTGCAGGAGCTCACTCCGTCATGCGGCGCTCGGGTTTCAAACCACCAAACTTGCAACCTGCCAGTCGACAAGCCTGGCGTCATACTGAAATAAGCAAAAATGGCTAAATGTACGAACATGCTTCTGTCTATGTCATAGGAGTTTATATATGCACCTAACAGATGGTATTGGTTTTGTATCAGCATTTCAAATTCTTTCATTTTTCTTAGCATCCCTCCCTCATTCTTAAGATTAGATTTTATCCTTCTGGCCATTTGTAAGTATGTCTACCATGATATATTCCGGTCTTCACTGAGTAATTCTTGCTGTGTCTTTAACAGTGAAATTGTTGGGCTTATTATTTTCCATATGGAATTCAATGCTTTTGTCAGACTTTGTCTGATAATACAGGTAGTCCTCAACTTATGACCATTCATTCAGTGACCATTCGAAGTTATGACAGTGCTGAATGAATGGTGGTTATGACCAGTCCTTGGAGTTATGGCCATCCCAGCACCCCCGTGGTCATGATCTGGGCTCTTGGCAACCAGTTTGCACTTATGACCAGTTGCCAAGCACCCCACAATCAGAAAGTCAATGGGGAAGCTGGCAGGGAAGGTTGCAAGTCACTGGGGTAGGTCTCTCCCACCTGCACATCTTCCCCCAAGCCCTCTGCACTTGTGCTGTGCCAGCCACTCATGCACCCCCACTCACCCTCCCACCCGGGCTGTACCCTGTGCACCCTTCCTGACCCCCACCACACCCCCGCACTCTCCCTGACCCTTGCCATGCCTCCCTTGCACCCCCATGCACTCTCGCTGCACCCTTGCACATCCTCCCCAACCCTCACCACGCCTCCTTCACACCCTCCCTTTCGCTTCCTGGCTTTCTTAGCACCCCTTCAGGAGCCAAATACAGTTCAGAGGCACATGCAGTGTTAAGGGGGAGGCTTGTTTCTGCAAGTTCCAGCAGAAAGTGGCAGAGCAAGAGGCAAAAAGCAGGAAAGCAGCAGTTAACCACAGACAAGAACTTAGCTGGGTAAAGACGAAATTCCAGGTCAAGCAGTCCAAAATCAAGCCGAAGATTTATGAAGCCACATGAGGGGGAGATGAGGTCTTAGTCAATTAACAAGCCAGGGTCATAAATAACTGGATTCCAAACAAGAGTCATGATACACAAAGTGGAAGGCAAAAGGAAGAGGGGCCGACCAGAGGCAAGGTGGATGGATGATATTCTAGAGGTGACGGACCCGTCCCTGGGGGAGCTGGGGGTGTTGACGACCGACAGGAAGCTCTGGCGTGGGCTGGTCCATGAAGTCACGAGGAGCCAGAAGCGACTAAACGAATAAACAAGTGTTTTTGAGGGGAGCAGTTGGGCTGTTTGATTTCTTTAAGAAAAAAGCCCTGTGTTTATTATGGGGATATGTAAATGCTCTAGTCTACTTTGAAGTGGGATAAGGGGTTAAAAATATTTATTTGGATAGTCTTTAGGCTTTGGATGATTTCATTTATCTTCAATGATTGGGATTAAGATTATAAAGGTATAAAATCATCATCATCATGTTTGGTTTTGGGTTTAGTATGATTAAGATTATTATAATTGTATTATTAACTATAATGGCAGACAATTTATACGTTTTTTTATTTTTATTTTTATTATAGTAGACTGGAATGTATAAAATAGTAGTAGGAAGAAAATAAGTAAGTAACTTTTATTCTTGGGGGGCGAGTTGATTAGGAGGCTTATATATATTTTTTCTTTTAATATAAAGGGAGGGAGCAATTGTTTTTAGTGACTTTTATAATATGACAATGGGATGATTTATAGAAATAATGTGATTTTGGTTTAATATAGAGTAAGGGACTGATTATGGAAAATTGTTGTATATCCTTGATGTTAAAGTTGGAAGTCACTTCTTTTTGTAATCTCTAAAAAAAAAAATTTCTCCTGTGTTTTCACACTTCTTTTAGTTTTTTTTCTTTGTGGTTTTTTGTTTTTCTGTAGCTTTATCTTTTCTTGAAACTTAATTACATTCTCATTTTTTAAAATGTCCTTTATCCACCTCCATACAGAAGAAAAACTAGGTATATATGACAGGAATCCTGGCTGCATTCCAAGGCCTGGCTTTCCTCGAGGTGTGCCTGCTTGTGGATCGATGCGGTATCAGTCTCAACATGCCTATGTTGATTAACCAAAATGCAAGAGGAAAAATTCGCTGATTTACATACCCCCTTGTGAGGCCGATACAGGGCCATCCTATTTTCCCTACTATGACGACCAATATCTTGGATTTGGCTCTGCAGAGTGGGTATTGCATCCGTGACGATGCAAAAAGCCAGCTCAACCTCTAAAGAAACATAATAGTTTCTTGCAGCTCAGCCAACACAACACTGTTTCTCAGCATCACAAAGACTGGCTTCCCTGAATCAGAACTCAGTGTCATCTCATGAAATGTAATGCCCAAAGGAGGGAACCAGATCTCGGCTTGAGGGAATGCCCTGGGTCACACAGCCTCCTGAGATGCTGCCTCATCCACTGGTGCTCATTCCTGCATCTCCCCTCTCCCCCGCCTCAGGATTTTCCCAGGAAATGGGGGGTGAAGGACTCCCCTCCCTCCCGGAGAACCTGCACTTTTTCAGGGGGCAGCCTGGCTCGTTGGGAGCTTTTTGTTCCCCCCTGCTTGGCATTTTGCACATCCCCCTTCCTCCCTGCTCACTGAACAGTCATGTCTGGATCTCTGCCTTGTGCCCCTTTGCCTTTGGGGCTCAATGGGTTAAGCGAGCGAGCGCAGAATCCTATAAAGCGGCCAGACTTCCACTCATGTTTTCAAATTTCTATGAAACCCCAGGCTGCCACATTCACAGTCTGTGGCTCAGTGCTTGTGAAGGTGCTCAGCACCTTCCGCAGTGGCAGAGGGAACCATGCGCAAAAGCGGTGGACCCAGAGGGATGCGGATGTGGGTTGGGCAGGGATTATGGATGTGGAGGAGAAGCAGAATCAGGCAGGAGACGCGGGGCTGGGGCTGCGCTCCAAAGGAGCCCCGCTGCCCCCAAAGCTGCTTCCCCTTCTCCTGATCAACCAGGAGCCCCTCAAGGGCTGGGGTTGGGCTTCAAAAAGGGCTGGGGTTCCACAGCTCTTAGCCTGGGGGGCACTGGGGCTGCCTCTAAAAGGCATCTTCTGGGAGACCCCTGGGCTTCCCAGGGCAGTTGGTGGGCCCCTGGGAGAACAGGCAGCTGGCCTGGCTGGGCCAGGGGTCTGACCCAGCAAGGCATGGCTGATGCTCTTATGCTCTACATCCCTTCCTAGAAGCCTCCCAGTTGGAGAAGCCCCGAGGCTCATCGAGGGCCAGCTTCAGCCTCACTCGCAAGGATTCAGAGAAAACCCGCAGTTTCAGCTTCTTCTAACTTCTTCCAGAAAGGGGTCTGGTGGCTGGAAAAGGCATCTTCTGTGGCGTCCTTGGTGCTCTCCGAGCCTTGCTGTTTTCTTGCAGATGTTTCATTGCCAGGCTAGGCAACATCTTCAGTGCAAAAAGGAGTCTTCTGCTTTAGCTCCTTCAATGAAATGATGCTCCCAGAAATACCTAGAGATGAGACAGGAACTGCTAGCATTACATTATTAGATTTTGTTTTGTTTTTCCGGTGCTGAAAAACAGTGATTGAATACCAACAGTTTCTTCAAAGCAGAAGAGAGGCTGCAAGACCCAGAGGTGACTCCTAGGGCTTGAGAATGCTCAACAAGCTTATTTTCAATGTTATAAGATGGAGGGTACATACCTACACTTTAGGCCTCTCACTCATAATTAAATCTACACCTTCTCTTTGTTGCTTGTCTTCACCAACTCCATGCCACAAGATGAGACCACCTTCATATGAATCCATTCCATCTTTTCTCCTTCTCTTATGTTCATAAATACACATTTCATTCATTCCAGCACCTTCCCATTTACTCCTCTTCTATTCCAAGTTGCAATCTGTCATATGCCGCAGTTGTCCCCAGATGGGCCCAAAGATAGATTGACTTCTGCCATCCACAATTTAGAGCATCTCAGACCGCTTTGCAATGTGGTACAGAAGCTGCAGACTAGGTTTCCAGCCTTGGTTGTAGCCATGCCTTGGGCAGCGTTCTCTGCCAACAGTAAGTTCAGTCCCGGCCAGTTTAGGCACATCACAGTGGGTGATGACCACAACCAAGGCCCGGCTTTACTCCGTGGATGCTCAAACTATGCTAGGCAACTGAGAATCTCAAAACCAAAGACTGCCTTGGAACACTTGATTTGAATATATACTTAAGTCATTCAGTTCAGTAGAGTCTTCAAATAAAGGCAGGAGGGTCCTCTGGCAAGTGCCCCAGCAGATCGGACCCTCAGCAGGGGTTAGCCTGGATGGCCTCTGAGGTGCCCCCCTGCCCTCGCCTCCAAGGGTGTCGGCGCTGCCCGTAGGTCCCGGCAGGGGGCACCCTGCTCGCCGCCTTCTCGCTGAGCGCCACCGAGCATGCTCCGCCCCGTCTGCCTGGCTCGGGGCACCGGCCGTGAGTTGCGCTCTGGGAATCCGGGGGGGGCGGGCAGGAGGGGCTCCCGCGACCCAGAGCCTCCCGGTGGGGAGGAACAGCACAGCCCCCCCCGTCGGCAGCGTCTCCCCGGCCGGTTCTTGCGGAGGGAGGGGGAACGTGCGGCGGCCCTCCAAGCAGCCCCGGAGCCGGGGCGAGAGGGAGGGTCCCCGGAGTCCCCGAGAGGTTCGCCGGACTCCGAATCCGAGGCTGGGGGGGGGGCGGGGGAGACCCCCGTTCCTGCTCCTGGCCTGTGCAAGCGAGAGAGCCCGCACTGGGGGGAGGGAGGGAGCGAAGTGGGGGGGAGGGTAGGAGGCCTAAAGGGAGGACGTGCTCAGCTTCTGCATAAACCAGGTTGGCTTCCCAGCATTTCTAGCACACAAAAAAAACAATCTGGGAAAGGGGCTTTTTGCCTGGCGCTCCTCCACCCTCTGCAAACGGTGAAGCTTTTGGGCGTTGCGCTTGGGAAGGTCCAAGTCTGTGCCTCAAATGTCCTTGCTGGCGGGGCTGGAAAGACCCACAAGAGATTTTCTGCTGCCAGTTGAGCTGACCTGCCCCTCGCAGAAGACCCTCCCCCAATCTGTGGGCTGGTCTCCCACCGGTGGTGGGGAGGGAGGGACAGATGTTGCACTGAACCGGAAACACCTCTGGATTTTGCCCCCCCCAAGCTATTACACGGCCCTGATTTTGATTAAACAATCACAGTTTCTGAATGAGAACAGCCTGTGTAATTCCTGAAGTTTGCTTTCTTTTCCACCTCGGGGGTAAAAGCTGGAGGCCACTTGAGAGCTGAATGGCCTTGAAAAACCTCTCCCGGCCTCTCTCTGCAGTCCATTCAGGTCCTGGGACTGGAAAGACCTTTGGAGGCCCAGAGACCAGCAGGCCCCTCGTGGATCTGTGCCGGAGAACGGAGTGAAAATGGATGCAGCCCAGCCAGCGTGCAAGGGAGTGGGAACAGGCCCTGCCGCTGCTCAGCCTGGGAGCGGTGGGGAGGGCTGGGCAGGACGTGGGCAGAGGATCCGGGAGGAGGAAGCCCTCAGTTCCGAGATGCAGCATTGGCACTTCAGGAATAGTCCCCTTCAGGAGGCCGAGGGGCCGCGCGAGCTCTGCAGCCGCCTTCACCGCCTTTGCTGGGGGTGGTTGCAGCCAGAGAAACACACCAAGGCTCAGATGTTAGACCGGGTGATCTTGGAGCAGTTCCTGACTGTCCTGCCCAGGGAGATGGAGCGCTGGGTGCGGGAGTGCCGAGCGGAGACCAGCTCCCAGGCGGTGGCCCTGGCGGAAGGCTTCCTCCTGAGCCGGGCGGCGGAGAAGGAGCAGGAAGGACGCCAGGTGAGAGATGCTCATCTGGGGAAATATGAAGGGATCTAAGTGTGCTTGAATTCTTACATGTCTCCCTGACACTGTTTTTGGGATTAATAATAACTCAACAAGATGCTTAGAGAACATCATTCTAGAAATTGTTCCTGTGTTCTTCTAGTGGATGCGTTTGCAGCCATTCTCCCATCCTCTTCTATCCCCACTGATGGACATAGAGGGCTTGCAAAGATTTGGGCAGAAAGTGAAAATCCAGTTCCTTTCATGTCCTGTTCTCTTAATTCCTCTCTCTTGCCTGTATTTCAGGTTCCATGGCCCTTCCTGGAGGTGGGCACTAATTGTCCTAAGGAAAGGGTGGATCCTGCAAATCCCTCTCAGGAGCCGTGTTTCCGAGGGATCTCCAAGGAGGAAGGTCAAGGTCAGGACGCCTCACTAGGTAAGGGAAGATCCTTCTACGTGTTTGGAGGTTTTCCAGAGAGATTCTAGTTATCCTTAATTCCCTGTATCTTCTCGTGTCTAGTCGTTGGACTTACCAGAAGGTGACTGAACAGGAAAGCCTTAACTCTCTCTCTTCGAGCTAGAAGGCTTAAGCCCCAGGAAGGAAGTCCTTCCCGTCAGTCCATGCACTGCCTTCAGATGATTCCCCATTTGCAGAAGACTGACCTCTTCTGCGGAATGGCCTGGGTTGCATTCGGACCGCTCCATCCTGAGATACTTCTCTTTGTTCTCATGGATGGGGAGGGGAACAACTTGTCTTTGCCAATGCTAGATGGTAAATCTCTAGTAATTCCTCACACATATCCCTGCTGGACCACCTCCAACACCATCTATCCTTGCAGTCGTGTTCCTGTGGTGCTCACATTTCATCAGTTGCTCATCCACGTGGAATATAATGGTTTCAGGCTGCGGTGGGTGGGGGATCATTTACCGTTTGCAGAAGACTGACTTCTTTTGGAGAACACCCTGAGTTACATTCTGACTGCCCCATCCTGAGATGCTTCTCTTTGTTCTCAGAAATGGGGATGGGAGCATCCTGTCTTTGGCCTTGCTTGATAGATGTCTAGTAAATTCTCACACATATCCCTGCTGGACCATCTGCAACACCTTCTGTCCTTGCAGGCCTGTTCTTGGGTGCTCAAATTTCATCACTTGCCCATCCACGTGGAATGTAATGGTTTCAGGGTATGGGGGTGGGGGAGCACCTACCATGGTTGAGTGAATGCTTTGGTTGCCAAGAGTCGACTTCTATGTTTTGTACCTGTCCCAAAGTCTAGGAGAGAGGTCCAATTGGGGTTTGCTCCCTGGTGCGTGGTGGGGCTGTGGTCTTCTCTTATTCTAGGCTCCCAAGATGGAGCATATGGAAGGCTACAGATGGCAGAGGGTAGGACTGACCAACGGAGGTTTCCTCCGCAGGACAGAAAGATGTCTTTCCTTCAAGCTAGAAAAGATGGAGTTTATCCCTTTCCTGCTTCCATCCCATCTCTCTCCTCCCCAGGGAGCCAAATGGAGTCACCGTTATTCATCGGATCATCCCCTTGTACTGGTGGCGCTGAAAGAGCAGCTGGACCTCCAGCTCAGGTGGGAAGGAAAAAATCAGGGGCTAATATCGGGGATCAGCTGGGGACTGTCATGAGTAAGGATGGCGAGCAGGGGGCTCCTTTCCAGACTGTTAAGCGCATGCGTAGCACTGAGGAATTGGTGAGCCATTCCAAGAGGCACAGATTGGGACCGCCTTAACCTGCGGGGTTTATATGGCTGGGTTTTTCCCACGCTTGTTCAGTTTGTTAGGATTACTGTTATGTATTAGCAATAAAACATTAGAGAACAGTTCCCTGTCTCAGAGTGTTTCCTGGGAGTCAGGACAGGGACTTCCGGTTTCATTTGGGGTCTCAGCGTAGGAAACTGTTCCTGAGCAACAGAGAACCAGGAAATTAGGAGTCAAGTTACTGATCCATGATACTCGGCTAACCCCTCTCTCTGGTTTGGAATTGTATTCATTTCTCTTGCGTGTACTGTGTGTGTGCCTTCGAGTCAGCTGTTTTGACTCATGGCGACTGCCTGGACTAGTCCCTGCAGCTTTCTTGGCAAGGCTTTTCAGAAGTGGTTTGCCCTTGCCTGCTTCCTAGGGCATAGAGGGAGTGACTGGCCCAAGGTCACACAGCTGGCTTCATGCCTAAGGCGGGACTAGAAGTCGCAGTCCTCCAGTTTCTAGCCTGGTGCCTTAACCACTACACCAAACTGGCTCTCTTAATGAGGCTGCCAACCTAATTTACAGAACTACAGAAGAATAATACATTTACACTGGGAGTTATTCCTTCTTTTCAAGAAGTTCAGAACTTTCTTTTCTGGGCTGTAAGGAAGTTTAAAATCAATGTAAAGACTGAAGACTCCCAACTGCAGCTTGGCTTCAAGAACTGCTTCCATGCTGGATTTGGGCTGCCTTACAGAAGTAGTTTCGTATATATTCTTCCCAGCTTTTTCAACTGTTTTCTCTAGGAAAGAGATAAAGGGGTTAGTGGTCCCTCATCCCCTGACTAACCAGGACTGAACCTACTTACCTGGAACATCACCCGAGGGCATCTGGAGTTGCCACCTGCTGAGGCCCCGTTTTCCCTATTTAATTAACACAAAATCTTTCAAGAGACAGGAATACAGTTAATACACATATAACAACTTTGGTCATCTGCTTCAGGGAGAAGCTGCTGCCCTGCACCGCCTAGATGGAGAGGATGCTGTGTGTAACCAGCCCTTGAGAGAGCGGGATGGTTTTATCACATAACGTGTTGAGTCCAGCTGGGGAAATGTCCAATTAAGCATTAGAACTCTGTGCTTTTAGGATCTGCAGATTAAAGGAGATCTTGCCAATTCTTCTCAGGTCTTCTAACAGGGACCCTTCCTCATTCAGGTTCCTGTGTCCTTTGAGGAGGTGGCCGTCCATTTCACCAATGAAGAGTGGTCGCTGCTGGATCCCAGCCAAAAAGCCCTGCACCGGGAAGTCATGTTGGAGACGTCTAGGAGCATGGCCTCTTTAGGTGAGGGTCCCTCTGGGGGAAGATTAAGTCAGAGTGAGGAGTCACTGGATGGTTTTCTGCTATTTACAGCTTAGGAGATCTGTGCAGATCTTGTTAACATGGTTTCATCTCTTTTCTCTTTCCCTCTTACATTAATTCCAGTCCACGTCCACAGTCTTCTAAGTATCACAGTTTCTTTTAGAAGAAAGAGATCAGTCTGGTGACCAGTCAGTCTGGAAAGGGTTGACGTGCAGTCTTGGGATCCTCTTTGGGGCGTGTGTGAATACTGCAGGGAAGATAGTTGGGGAGGGGATGTTTTTGCTTATTTCACTTGTCCTAATCATCACCATATGTTGTCTTACAGTGATATTGCAGTGAATTGTATGTTGTGGCATTGAATGCAACTTAGGACATTGCATTATCTGACCCAAGTCCATGTGCCATATCATGAAGCTGAGACCTGGGCTGAAAGGCATTCCATTGATTCTTGTTTGTTTTTATTATGTTCTTCTATTAGATTGTCATTAACTGGCTAGAATGACACAAGATGAGCAGCTGTGCCAATCTTTTAAACCAATGAGTAAGATTCATCCTGTCATTTCCCTTGTTCCTCCCCCTGCAGCTGCCCAGGAATAGAAATAGGGTAGGACTGACACAGGGACAGTGAAGTCTATGTTGTAGAGTTTTCTGACTTCCCTTTTTTCCTCCTCATGCAGTTGATGAACAGAAGAATGAAAATTACCAAGAGCCAGGTGTAGTACCATCACAAATAATCAAAACTGAAACACAAGGAGAGAATTCTGCTAATAAGTGGGGCAGGAGGAGATATGAGAAAAATCAGTCCTTCAATTGGAGAGAAAAATCCACTCTTGAATGTGAGGAAATGGATCACTTCCTGACCCAACGTGATTGCAAGGAAAGCAATATGGGAAAGTGTCGAGGAAGGGGGAACATATTCCAAGCAAAATCCAGTTTCAGTAACCATTGCAAAATTGGGAAGAGCTTCAACAATAACCATAACATTATTCCCCATAAGATGGTCCATGCGAGTGAGAAGCCCTATAAATGTGTGAATTGTGGAAAGAGATTTAGGTGGAGTAGTAATCTAACCTCCCATAAAAGGATCCATTCAGGAGAAAAGCCCTATAAGTGCATAGACTGTGGAAAAAGCTTCCGTATGAACAGTTCCCTTATTTTTCATAAAAGGATCCATACAGGAGAGAAACCCTATCAATGCATAGACTGTGGGAAGAGCTTCAGTATAAGCAATTCTCTTACTTATCATAAACGGATCCATTCAGGAGAAAAACCCTATCAGTGCATAGAGTGTGGGAAGAGCTTCAGCCAAAGCAGTTCCCTTACTTCCCATAAAAGGGTCCACACAGGAGAGAAACCCTATCAATGCCTGGAGTGTGGAAAGAGCTTCAGTTATAGTGGTTCCCTTACTTCCCACAACAGGATCCATTCAGGGGAAAAACCCTATAAATGCATGGACTGTGGAAAAAGCTTCAGTATGAAGAGTTCCCTTATTTCTCATAGAAGGATCCACACAGGAGAGAAACCCTATCAATGCATAGAATGTGGGAAGAACTTCAGCACAAGTAGTGACCTTTCTGCCCATAGCACGATCCACACGGGGGAAAAAAAATATGCATGCATGATGTGTGGAAAGAACTTCAGGTCAAGGAAACAACTTACTTCCCATAAAAGGAGGATGCATACAGCGGAAAAGCCCTATAAATGCATGGACTGTGGAAAAAGCTTCAGTATGAACAGTTTCCTTAGTTCTCATAAAAGGATCCATACGGGAGAGAAACCCTATCAATGCATAGAATGTGGGAAGAACTTTAGCACAACCAATGACCTTACTTCTCATAAAAGGGTCCACACAGGAGAGAAACCCTATCAGTGCATAGTGTGTGGAAAGAGCTTTAGTATGAACAGTTCCCTTACTTGTCATAAAAGGATCCATACAGGAGAGAAAAAATACGAATGCATGGTGTGTGGAAAGAACTTCATGTGGAGTAATCAACTTACTTCCCATAAAACGATGCATACAGGGGAAAAACCCTATAAATGCGTGGACTGTGGAAAAAGCTTCAGTTTGAACAGTTCCCTTACTTCTCATAAAAGGGTCCATACGGGAGAGAGACCCTATCAATGCATAGAATGTGGAAAGAGCTTCAGTAAGAACAGTTCCCTTACTTCTCATAAAAGGGTCCATACGGGAGAGAAACCCTATCAATGCATAGAGTGTGGGAAGAGTTTCAGCAGAAGCAGTGAGCTTACTTCCCATTATACGGTCCACACAGGAGAGAGACCCTATCAATGCATAGAATGTGGAAAGAGCTTCAGTAAGAACAGTTCCCTTACTTCTCATAAAAGGATCCATACGGGAGAGAAACCCTATCAATGCATAGAGTGTGGGAAGAGCTTCAGTATGAGTAGTTCCCTTACTTCTCATAAAAGGATCCATACAGGAGAGAAACCCTATAAATGCATAGAGTGTGGGAAGAGCTTCAGCACAGGATGTAACCTTACTTCCCATAAAAGGATCCATACAGGAGAGAAACCCTATAAATGCATAGAGTGTGGGAAGAGCTTCAGGACAAGCTGTAACCTTACTTCCCATAAAAGAATCCATATGGGAGAGAAACCCTATAAATGTATAGTGTGTGGGAAGAGCTTCAGGACAAGCTGTAACCTTACTTCCCATAAAAGGATCCACACAGGGGAGCAACTGTAGAAATGTTCTGAATATGGAACAGGTTTTAGTGAAAACAGGACCCTTACTTTTTATAACAGAATCCATATGACAGAGAAAAATACATGCATGATGTGGAAATGTCAGTCCTAGCCCAAGAAAGACACAGAATCAATCCAGCCAAGTTCAGTTCTTTATTTGCTTACACCATATAGACAGATTATTGCCAGACTAAACCAGTACTACTCTAACCTAAATGGATAGACCTTGGAAGGCTCTAGGGTGTGGCTAATCTGAATCTTTTCTTCTTTCCATGGTCCACCTCTGGGCTGTGCTGTCTCTTGTCTTTCCTCCCTCCTTGGAAAGTGCTTCCTCCTTGAGGGCCAGCTGTGTTACTGTAGTCCATCATAGGAAGGATTATGGAGCAATCAACTTCCCATAAAAGGATCCACATAGGGAAGATTCATGTAGGGACTGAAGTGTCCTTAATTCCTGTAAAAGGATCCACTGTGATTTGAAACATCTAAATGGAATGCAAAAAGAGGTTCAGTCAAGAATTGTGAACTGATTTCTCCTAAAAGGCTCCATATGAGAGAAATAGCATGCGTGCACGTAGCATATGAAGAGCTTCAAGTGGATTGATTGCATTTGTGTGTCTGCACACAAGGTAGTTTGGACTCCTGGTGGCTGCTTGGCAAGATTTTTCGGAAGAGGTTTGCCATTGCCTGCTTCCTAGGACTGAGAGTGAACTGGCCAAGGTCACCCAGCTGGCTTCATACCTAAGGTGGGATTAGAACTCTCTCTTCTGGTTTCTATAGTGATGCCTTAACCACTACACCAAACTGTTTCTTTCAAGTGGAATAAGGATCTTATTTTCTGTAAATAAGGCATTGGAGGTATACAAGGGAGAAACTTTATAATACATAGAACGTGGAAACAGTTTGAGAAGGAAGTATCCACTGGGAGAGGAATCCTATAAAGCAGAGGATGGGAAGAGTTTCAGCAAAGAGCAATTCCCTTAGTTCCCGTGAAAGGATCCATGTGGGAGAAACCACAGAAAGGTGTTTCTGGGAGACGGGTTAAAGAGCAGGAGTCTGACTTTCCATGGAAGGAGAAACTATATAAATGGAAGAAGTGTAATAAGAGCTTCTGTACAAGGAGCCCTTTTATTTCCCAGAAAAAGTTTCACGCGGGAGAGACAGTATAAAAGCATGGAACACAGAGAATCAGCCAGCTGATCTGTCTTACTTCCCATAAAAGGATCCATTCTAAGGATCCTCTAAGCACATGGATCCTGTGGAAAGAGGTTGAGGTTGAATCTTCACCTGATTCTTTTGGAGGATCCCCTTAGGAGAAACTGAATAAATGTATGGATTACCGAAAGAGCTCCCCAGGCTAGACTTCTTAATACCAGGCGTACTACCTAGTCAGTTAGGCCTGGCTCACGAGAATCTGTCACTAAATTGTCCCACTCCTTACGCCAAAACCTCTGCCTGGCCAAGCTGCTTTCTCTAGGCAGAAGCAACATCTGAAGTGAGTCTGGGATCAGGCTCCAGGCTTTGTGGGGAGCTGGCGTATGCAAGCAAAGCAGGGGAAAAGGTATGTGTGTGTGCACGCGCATGCACGTGTGCACATTTTAGCTCCAATTGTGTTGGAAATACCGGCCTTCCTTAAACACAGTGAAGTATTTAAGCTATTGATTCTTTCTCCATATAACCCGACGTGCATAGCTGTGGTTTACCAGTGAAACTCTCTCCCAAATGTTTATAAGTTGATGCCCGTTTAGTTTAGTATGTCTCTGGGTGCACAATTGCACTATCCCAGCTGAAAGCAGAAGTGTAGCCAGTGAGGTTATGATTTCAGCGGTTGCCTCTTTATTTTAAAAATGGTTTTATTGATCCAACAGTATACCATATGAGCAATATTTTTTTTAAAAAGGAGGGAGTTCGATCAAGTTATTTCTCTTTATGTCTTCATTTCTTTGAGTAAAGCAACCAGCACTGTATTTTTTAACCTTCTTTTATCAAAAAATACCATTCAGCTCAAAGTGAATCCTTTATGGAATCTTTTTCTGTGTTGCTTTCCAAAACCACTGCATTTCTCAAGGTTTTTTTAGTGCCACTGTCCTGAATTTGTAATATCAAGGGATAAGAAAGGTCAATCCTATTTGAAATTTTAGACAACCATGGTATTGCAAATTTGAGAAACCTTGTATTACCGGCATTTGTGATTCTCTGTGCTTTTTATCTGAATAAAGCTTTTCAAAAATTGATTTGGTATCTCCTGATTATGAACTATATTTCTCATTTTGAAGGGTTAATATAATAAATTATTGGGAACAGTTGTTGCACAATGTAAGCGATGCCCCTACTTTACATACCTGGAAGAAAACAGCTAAGGAAAGAAACCACATGAATATGAGATAGAACCTTTAGTGATCAGAAGGGAGTGGAATAGATTGGTAGAAAGTGGTAGAAAGAGGTGGAATGAGTTCAGATCTGACTCAGTATCAAAGAATTCACACTTCTGTGCAGAGACGATGCACAGAAATCCATGGAATACGAGAAAAGAATTAGCAAAGCAGATCTACCTATAAATGAAGCAACAAAGGGGAGAAACCAGATCATGTGACATATCTTCTGAAATTTAGGGTTTTCCTTAGTTAACTGCTTAGCTTAATCTCACTAATGACAGAATAACCAATAGCCAATGATTTAAGTGACAGCGACATTTATATCTATCGCATAGACCTCAGGTATTCGGTTATTGTCCTTCTTTCCCTTCCTTTGACGCTTTGGATAGCTTTCCTGTGTACTAGTGATCCATGGGATGTTGGACAAATGTAATTTTGAATTGATGGGCTAGCTATGAGGTGGTGGCCAGGTAAGAGTAAGAATAGCAAAAAGCATGTAGGACAGGAAGCAACTTAAATTTAGTTGGCTTTGCCCTCCATTCCAGTTATCCTTCTGGATACCACTAGACTAAGTTCTGAAAGCTTGTTTCTCAATTCCTGTCTTTAGCCTCCTGAAACTGGATAGAAATATGTAGAGAGATTTAATATAATGAAAGAAAAATTATAACAGAAGATGAGTGCTGTGTTTCAGGAGATTAAACATTTCTGAAATTTTTTGAGTTTATAAAAATGCTACCCATTTCCATACTCTGCAGTTTTTTTATATGAACTTGATCATAACTTGCATTAGATGCTGAAATTTGTTAAAGATGAGATGAAATTATTTATCATATTTACGCATATGCCCCTCTCACATGACGCTGGGCAGCATACAACACATAGCTAAAATAATAAATACATAAACACAGTCACAATTAAAAATAACTATAAAAAGGCACATAAAACAAAAGAGGATGATACCACAGCAAGGGAGCCATTGCAAAATCTCCCTGGTCCCCTGGGACCCCCAGACCTGAAAACATAGCCAGGTCTCGAGGGACTTGAGGAATGTTAAAAGGTATTGAGCTAATCTCACTTCTGGGGGGAAAAGATTCCATAAGGCAGGTGCCATGGAAGAGAAGACCTGCCTCCTGGTACCCACCAAATGAAATTCCCTGGCAGCCAGGACCCAAAGCATGCCTTCTCTGCCAGACCTGATGGGGTGGGCAGATGTAATCGGGGAGAGGCAGTCCCTCAGATAACCTAGCCCTATGCTACTTTAAAGTACTTTAAAGGTCAAAACCAGCACCTTGAATTGGACCCGGAAGCAAACTGGCAAGCAGTGCAGCTTGTGGAGCGGAGGTGTAATGTGTACCGCTCTAGGGGCACACGTAACTGCCCGCGCCACTGCATTTTGCACCAGCTGAAGCTTCTGGATACTCTTCAGGGCAGCCCCATGTACAGCATGTCACAGACATCCAACAGGAAGGGGACTAGGGCATGAGTGACAGTGAGCAGAGCCCCCGGATCTAGGAACAAGCACAACTGGTGCACAATACGAAGCCCTCCTATCCACGACTGCAACCTGCTCTTTGAGCAGGAGTTGTGAGTCCAGGAGGACCCCCAGCTTGTACACAGGGTCTGTCTGGGGCAGTGCCACCCCATCCAGCACCAAAGATGGTATAGCCCTAGAACCAAAAGGCCGCAAAGCCACTCAGTCTTGCCAGGGTTCAGCCCTCACAGACTCCAGGCACCAGGATAAGACATTCACAGCACTGTTTAATTTGCCCAGGGCAGAGATGTCTAACTGGGTATCATAAGCATACTGATACCTCACCCCATGGTGACAGATGAGCTCACCCAACAGCCTCATGTAGATATTAAATAGGAGGGGAGAGAGTACGAAACCCATAGCAGGCAGAGTGTGGGACCTCTCCTTTCCAACTACCGCCGACTGGAACAGGCTCTAGAGGAAGGTGAACCAGCACATCATGCTGCCCACCCCCAATCCTCTGAGCCAATACAGAAGGATACCACGGTCGATAGTATCGAAAGCCACCAGGAGGTCTAGGGCAAGGATGGACTCGCAATCCCAATCCCCAGGTTGGCCATATTTCCTTGAGACAAAAACAGGACATTGGGATGCAAAAACGGGAGGGGGTCAAACTTACGGAATACTCCCTATCAGTCCCTGTGGCATTGTTTCCCAATGCGGGGGGCAGTCAGGCTGGGATCTCACAGCAGCGAGGCCAGGCAGAGCAAGGCTGATCCGGAAGGCTGATACCCCACAGCAGCAAAGCAAGGTCTAGGAGCACGTTCCCTGGCGTGGCAGGGCAAGGAGCAGGCACCAGGACCGGCACGGAAGTACAGCCGGGCTCCGAAGCGGAACTCCGCGCGGCGGCAGTCACAGAGGCAGCAACAGCAGGATGCAAGCCAGCAGCGGACTCAACAGACGGTGGCGACAGTAAGGCAAGCAGCAGCGGCAAGCGGGGGGCGGGGCGGGCGCAGTGACAGCAAGACTAGACTAGCCCGCGACAGGCTCGGCGGCAGCTTCTGGCGTGACGATGAGGCGGGGCGAAGGGCCGGGGCTCATCACGTGGGCAGGGCAGGGCAGGACTTCTGAGGCGCTTCCGGAGCGGAGGCTTGAGGCAGTTCCGGGACCTCAATAGAACAGTTGTCTCCGATAACCAGCTCTTCTCCTGAGCACGTTTTATTCCCTTGAATCTCCCGCCATTTTCGTGCGTGAGCCAATTACGCCTCCCATTGTTCGGCCCACCTCCCAGCTTGCCTAACGCGCGCGCCGATAGGCGGTTTTTTAAAAAGTGGGACAAAATGGACATTTACGTTAAAACAACGGGACAGATGGGAAATGTTAAAAAAACAGGACTGTCCTGTTCAAAATAGTACATAGGGTCAGCCTGCCAACCCCGCCCTCACCAGGGATTACCCAAAAGGGCAACCAACGCCGTTTCTGTCCCATACCCAGGCCTTATGATGAAGGTGAAAGAAGAAAGTGCAAAAGCTGGCTTGCAGCTAAACCTCAAAAAAACCAAGATTATGGCAACCAGCCTGATTGATAACTGGCAAATAGAGGGAGAAAATGTAGAAGCAGTGAAAGACTTTGTATTCCTAGGTGCAAAGATTACTGCAGATGCTGACTGCAGTCAGGAAATCAGAAGACGCTTAATCCTTGGGAGAAGAGCAATGACAAATCTCGATAACATAGTCAAGAGCAGAGACATCACACTGACAACAAAGGTCCGCATAGTTAAAGCAATGGTGTTCCCCGTAGTAACATACAGCTGCGAGAGCTGGACCATAAGGAAGGCTGAGCGAAGGAAGATTGATGCTTTTGAACTGTGGTGTTGGAGGAAAATCCTGAGAGTGCCTTGGACTGCAAGAAGATCAAACCAGTCCATCCTCCAGGAAATAAAGCCAGACTGCTCACTTGAGGGAATGATATTAAAGGCAAAACTGAAATACTTTGGCCACATAATGAGAAGACAGGACACCCTGGAGAAGATGCTGATGCTAGGGAGAGTGGAAGGCAAAAGGAAGAGGGGCCGACCAAGGGCAAGGTGGATGGATGATATTCTAGAGGTGACGGACTCGTCCCTGGGGGAGCTGGGGGTGTTGACAACCGACAGGAAGCTCTGGCGTGGGCTGGTCCATGAAGTCACGAAGAGTCGGATGCGACTAAACAAATAAACAACAACAAAACCCAGGCCTGAATTCTGACTGAAGGGATCCAGACAATCCAATTCATCCAAGCTCCTCTGAAGCTACAGCACAACCACCTTCTCAATCACCTTCCCCCAAAAGGGGAGGTTAGCTACTGGACAGAAATTGTCCAGCAGAGAGGGGTCCAGCGATGGCTTGAGGAGGGGGCGGACCAAGGCTGCCTCAAAAGGCAAAGGAACAACCCCCTGCCTTAAGGAAGCATTAACCATCGCTACAGCACCCTCATACACTGCCACCACCCAGTGCCTTAACAAGCCAGGAAGGGCGTGGGTCAAAAGATCAGGCGGCTGAGCTCATGGCTGTAAGGACTCTGTCCACTTCCTCAGGTCCAACAGGTTCAAACTGTTCCCAGATAACAGGGCAAGACTCCTCCCTAGGCATCTCCACCAGACCCAACAAAGCCAGTCTCCAACTGAGAATGGATCCAAGCAAATTTTATCCGACAGATGGTGAGAAAATTCCTCCACACACCCTGAACAATGTTCTCCAAGCCATCCTTACCCAGGAGGTGTTACCTCTTTATATTTCAGGTTTCCATTTATTCTTATCTCTTTCTCTCTGAATACCACAAGAAAGAAGTCTTGTGATGGCCTAAGGTGAGTTTGCTGCAAAGCCTTCTTGATGGCAAAGCCGGAAGCATGGGGTAGGATGTTTCTGAGGACATCCTTGTTTCAAGTAGAGAAAAGCCAACTTTCACCCATCTAGGAGCTAAAATTGAGGCCGTTTTCCAAGGCGTTATCACCACAGTGCTGGGATGCAGGACAGAGATCAATGGATGGCTTGAAATTTGATTTTGGTTATGTGCCCTCAAGGCAGGCTCCACTCTTAGCGACCACATAGAGAGATTCTGTCCAAGACGATCTGTCCCTAACTGGGTCCTTCAGGCTTCCCAACGGTGCCCCACTGCCACCGTAGCCACGTCCATCCACCTGGCAGCTTTTCGTCCTCTCCTCTTTCGCAGAGCCCAATTCTGCTTTTCGGTGGGTTTCAGGAAAGGGCTCTCTTCGACCCTCTGCCTGGAGGCAGCTGAGAAAGGGGAGCTTGTTCCAGAAGCCCCAGCCCGGAAGAAGCATTCAGCCTCTCCTCTCTCTCGCTGCCCGGCCGGGAGACCACCAGTAGATCCCACGGCCGCACGGGCAAGGCGCCAAAGGCTTTCCGGCGGTGGTCTGAGGGGAAGCGCAAGGCCCCAAAGGCCCCCTGGCCAGGAGACCCCTTGTCAGGGACCCAGGCGGTCCCTCGCGGGTCTCTCCTGTCCACGCTCCTCGCTCTGGGGCCTCAGGCCCAGGGCCGAGCCGGGCGGCGCGCCGCTCCTCCCTCGGGGGGAAGGCGCGTGTGGGCATCTCCACCTGCCGAAAGAAAGGCTCCGCGAGAGCCCACACGGGCGGAGAGGCAGTTCTGCGGGCCAAGGACTCGGGCTCCCCTCCCTGCCGGGGCCCGGATGCGAGGCCACCAGGAGATCCCCTCGGCCGGCCCTCGGGCCTTCTGGCCTCCCCCCGCCCGAGGCCCTGCACCAGCCCGGCGCCTCCGAGGCGACGAGCGAGATTCGCGCCCGGTCCCTCCCGCCAGGCCCTTCCCGCCCAAACCTGACGGGCGCTTCTCTCCCGCCATTGGCTCGCCAGGGCCACGTGACCCCTTCCTCGAGCGGCTCTCCGCCCCCCCCCGCTCCCATCGTCCCCCGCCGCCCGTGCGGAACGCCTGGCGCCCACAGCCTCCCGGGGCCTCGGAGGGGACTGAGCATGCGCGCCGCCAAGAGGGAGGCGGGGACGTTCGGCCCCTCTAGGACGCCGCACTCGCTCGCTGTAACCCCTTGATCTCCGCAGGCGGCAAAGAGGCCGCCGGAACGTCTGGCAGGACCGGGAGCGAGACACATGCAGACCCCCCTCGTGGGAAGGCCGCGGAGGGGAGGGGAGGGGAGGGGAGGGAGACGTGCAAAGGGCTCAGCCAGGGTCACTCTTCCCAGTCCTGTAATCTTTCCTGCAGCCAAGGACCATAATGACAAGCCAGAGAAGAAGGGATGGAAAAGTTGGGTGCGAAGGGATGTCGGAGCGGAAGATACAGGGGGAAACATCTTGCTCAATCATAAAGCGGTTAAGACCCTGCCCAGAGCTGCTAGGGGTGGGTGGCCCAGGAATTTTATCTATCACCTGTCTATATATCCGTATATCTGTATCTACTGTGTATCTGTATCTGTCTAATCATCTATCTAATCTCTGATTATTTTGGAATCCCACTTGGCCATTTCAGAGCAAAGGAAGCATGCTCCGGGTTTTCCCCCTGGGCTGGCCCTCTGCATGGACTGGTCCCCGAGGGTCTAGACCCAGGGGAGACATCTGCTGATTTGCACCGATGATGGCAACAGACGACGTTCTGTCATTTGCACATTTGCACAAGGCCGCGGTGAGGTGTGTGGCATGGACAGACGCCGGGTGGCTTCCACCTGATGAAACTTGTCAGAGGTCGACCTCTCTGCGCCCACAGATGGCACCTGGCACGTGAATGGGAGGGGAAAAGGTCCCACAAAACTGGGAGGGGATCTATTCTCTCCGCAGGACCAGAACCAGCAGAGGAGCACTCCAAGGAAGCAGCTTCGGGTGAGCTGTTGGGGGCGATTCCCTGACCTGACAAGGGTTCGGCCAGGGGAACAGCCCGCCACTTGAAGCGGGAGGTCAGGTGCAGGAGAGGTCCTCAAACAGGCAGCAGGGTCGTCTGGCAAAGGCCCAGCACACCCAGCACTCAGCAGGGGTTGGACTAGATGACCTCTGCAGGCCCCAGCCTCCTGGGAAGAATGGAGCATGAAGTACACGAGTACTAACTATCCAACGCGTTCCTTTAACGTCTTTTCCGCAAAGGCTTCCCACCGCGATGAACGCCATCGACAGTGCTACTGTCTAGCCCAAACAGAGGCAGGAGGGTCGCCTGGCAGGCGCCGCAGCGGGTCTGCCCTGAGCAGGGGTGGCCTGGATGGCCCCTGAGGTGCCCCCGCGCCCCCGCCTCCAGGGGTGCCGGCGCTGCCCGCAGGTCCCGGCAGGGGGCGCCCTGCTCGCCGCCTCCTTGCTGAGCGCCACCGAGCATGCTCCGCCCCGTCTGCCTGGCTCGGGGCACCGGCCGTGAGTTGCGCCCTGGGAATCCGGGGGGGGCGGGCAGGAGGGGCTCCCGCGACCCAGAGCCTCCCGGGGGGAGGAACAGCACAGCCCGCCCCCGTCGGCAGCGCCTCCCCGGCCGGTTCTTGCGGAGGGAGGGGGAACGTGCGGCGGCCCTCCAAGCAGCCCCGGAGCCGGGGCGAGAGGGAGGGTCCCCGGAGTCCCCGAGAGGTTCGCCGGACTCCGAATCCGAGGCTGGGGGGGGCGGGGGAGAGCCCCGTTCCTGCTCCTGGCCTGTGCAAGCGAGAGAGGGGCACCCAATTGGGGGAAGAAAAGAGTTGGGGGGAGGGTAGGAAGCCTAAAGGGACGACTTGCTTCTGCAAAATGAGGGCTGGTCTTCAATAGGGGGGGGAGAGGGAGGGAGGGACAGAAGTTGCACTGAACGGGAAACACCTCTGGATTTTGCCCCCCCCAAGTCCGGATATTGATTAAGGGATCAGAGTTTCTGAATGAGAACAGCCTGTGTAATTCCTGAAGTTTGCTTTCTTTTCCACCTCAGGGGTAAAAGCTGGAGGCCACTTGAGAGCTGAATGGCCTTGAAAAACCTCTCCCGGCCTCTCTCTGCAGTCCATTCAGGTCCTGGGACTGGAAAGACCTTTGGAGGCCCAGAGACCAGCAGGCCCCTCGTGGATCTGTGCCGGAGAACGGAGCGAAAATGGATGCAGCCCAGCCAGCGTGCAAGGGAGTGGGAACAGGCCCTGCCGCTGCTCAGCCTGGGAGCGGTGGGGAGGGCTGGGCAGGACGTGGGCAGAGGATCCGGGAGGAGGAAGCCCTCAGTTCCGAGATGCAGCATTGGCACTTCAGGAATAGTCCCCTTCAGGAGGCCGAGGGGCCGCGCGAGCTCTGCAGCCGCCTCCACCGCCTTTGCTCGGGGTGGTTGCAGCCAGAGAAACACACCAAGGCTCAGATGTTAGACCGGGTGATCTTGGAGCAGTTCCTGGCCATCCTGCCCAGGGAGATGGAGCGCTGGGTGCGGGAGTGCCGAGCAGAGACCAGCTCCCAGGCGGTGGCCCTGGCGGAAGGCTTCCTCCTGAGCCGGGCGGCGGAGAAGGAACGGGAAGGGCAGCAGGTGAGAGACGCTCATCTGGGGAAATATGAAGGGATCTTAATGCACTTGAATTATTAAATGTCTCCCGAATGGTGTTTCTGGAATTAATAATACAGCTACATATATTCTCTTTGGTTCGTAGTAATAATACAACAAGATGTTTATAGAAGATCATTAGAGAAATTGTTCCTGTGTGTGAAGGAGTGAAGTTGGGAAAAGTAGCTGCAGCCAGGCAGAAACGCTTCTCCCCCCACTTCCCTCCTCCGTTTGTTTATTAACTCACACCTTTACTCGCAAGCCTCCCAGCCGGCCGGCATTCCAGCTGCCTGTGATAATTGAGCCACTCCCTGGTGTTTTCAAGGAGGTGCCCACGTCCAGAGGCAGCCTCGCCCCACCCAGGCTCTTAGCTTACAACAGTAAGTGGGAAAACGGTTCGTGTAGGCGGGTGGCACACAGATGGGGAAGCAAGGCAACTAGTGGAGATGGGCAGCTGTTACAAGCAGGCAAGAGAACTAGCATTCAACTGCCAGGACCAAGAGTTACGGTGAGCAGCGTATGCTGGTTGGAGTCCTGCTTGGAGCTTTGCTGGAAGCTCAGTAGCTTCCAGCCACACTGAAGCAGCACCTCATCCCAACTAGACTAAGAATGATTGGAAGGAGGCGAAGGCTGTGTGCCACCGTACAGACTTACAGCCTTTTCCTGAACTAAGTATTACCAGGTTGAGTATTAAAGACGTATTTACATGGCGACATCATCTTGCAAGTCCTAGACGGGTGGAAAGCAACAGTCTGCTCCTGGGGAAGGTGAATGCTGCAGTAATGTATTTTGTACAGACAGCTACATGGCGGTGTGTCCACTCCTCGGAAAGCAAAGAACTGTCACGCTGTGTTCTTCCAGAGGATGGGTTTGGAGCCATTCTCCCATCGTCCTCTTCCATCCCCACTGATGGGCATAGAGGGCTTGCAAAGATTTGGGCAGAAAGTGAAAATCCGGTTCCTCTTATGTCCTGTTCTCTTAACTCCTCTCCTTTGCCTGTATTTCAGGTTCCGTGGCCCTTCCTGGAGGTGGGCACTAATTGTCTTGAGGAAAGGGTGGATCCTGCAAATCCCTCTCAGGAGCCGTGTTTCCGAGGGATCTCCAAGGAGGAAGGTCAAGGTCAGGATGCCTCACTAGGTAAGGGAAGATCCTTCTACGTGTTTGGAGGTTTTCCAGAGGGATTTTAGTCCCTATCCTTAATTCCCTGTATCTTCTCGTGTCTAGTCGTTGGACTTACCAGAAGGTGACTGAACAGGAAAGCCTTAACTCTCTCTCTTCGAGCTAGAAGGCTTAAGCCCCAGGAAGGAAGTCCTTCCCGTCAGTCTATGCACTGCCTTCAGATGATTCCCCATTTGCAGAAGACTGACCTCTTCTGCGGAATGGCCTGGGTTGCATTCGGACCGCTCCATCCTGAGATACTTCTCTTTGTTCTCATGGATGGGGAGGGGAACAACTTGTCTTTGCCAATGCTAGATGGTAAATCTCTAGTAATTCCTCACACATATCCCTGCTGGACCATCTCCAACACCATCTATCCTTGCAGTCGTGTTCCTGTGGTGCTCACATTTCATCAGTTGCCCATCCACGTGGAATATAATGGTTTCAGGCTGTGGTGGGTGGGGGATCATTTACCGTTGTTAAATGAATGCTTTGATTGCCAAGAGTAGATTTCCTCCTCTTGTTCCCGTCCCAAAGTCTAAGAGAAAGGTCCAATTGGGGTTTGTTCCCTGTGCTCTTTCTCGTGTTTTCTGGGCTGCTCAGTCAGTGCGTGGTGGGGCTGTGGTCTTCTCTTCTCCTTTTTTTTTCTTGACTCCCAAGATGGAGCCTATGGAAGTCCACCAAAGGAAGATGGTAGGACTGACAGACGGAGGTTTCCTCCGCAGGACAGGAAGAAGGCTTGAGTTGTTCCTTCAAGCTAGAAAAGCTGGAGTTTACCCCTTTCCTGTCAGCTCCATATCTGGCGAGAACAAGCCTGCTTCTATCCTGTCTCTCTCCTTCCCAGGGAGCAAAATGGAGTCACCATTATTCATCGGATCATCTCCTTGTACTGGTGGCGCTGAAAGAGCAGCTGGACCTCCAGCTCAGGTAGGAAGGAAAGGATCAGAGGCTAATATCGGGGATCAGCTGGAGACCTCCGGTTTCATTTGAGCTTTCAGCATATAACACTGCTGTTCCTGAGCAACACAGATCTGGGAAATTAGGATTCAAGTTAGTGATCAGTCACACTTGGCCTACCACTCCAGACTGTTTTGGAAATGTATTCATTTCTTCTCTGGTTACTTACTGCTGGACCATGAGTTGCTCTGGAAGCAGGCCATCCTTGATCATTTTTGGAAGGCCAACAATGAGGCTGCCAACCTAATTTGCAGAAATGTAGTGGGATACAAGATCTAAACTGAGAGTTATTCCTTGTTTTACAAAACTTCACAACTTCCTTTTCTAGAGTGTAAGAAAGTTTACAGTAAAGGCATCCTTGACTCCAGCTTGGCTTTTAAAAAGTGAATCTGTGCCGGTTTTTGGCTGCGCTGATCTCTTCCCAGCCTTTTCAACTGTTTTGCCTAGGAAAGGGATAAAGGGGTTAGTGGTCCCTCATCCCCTGACTAACCAGGACTGAACCTGCTTACCTGGAACATCACCCGAGGGCATCTGGAGTTGCCACCTGCTGAGGCCCTGTTTGCCGTATCTAATTAACACGAAATCTTTCAAGAGACAGGAATACAGTTAATACACATATAACAACTTTGGTCATCTGCTTCAGTGAGAAGCTGCCGCCCTGCACCGCCTAGATGGAGAGGATGCTGTGTGTAACCAGCCCTTGAGAGAGCGGGATGGTTTTATCACATAACGTGTTGAGTCCAGCTGGGGAAATGTCCAATTAAGCATTAGAACTCTGTGCTTTTAGGATCTGCAGATTAAAGGAGATCTTGCCAATTCTTCTCAGGTCTTCTAACAGGGATCCTTCTTCGTTCAGGTTCCTGTGTCCTTTGAGGAGGTGGCCGTCCATTTCACCACTGAAGAGTGGTCGCTGCTGGATCCCAGCCAAAAAGCCCTGCACCGAGAAGTGATCTTGGAGACGTCTAGGAGCATGGCCTCTTTAGGTGAGGGTCCCTCTGGGGGAAGATTAAGTCAGAGTGAGGAGTCACTGGATGGTTTTCTGCTATTTACAGGTTATACATCCCATAAAAGCATGCATTCAGGGGGAAAACTCTATAAGTGCCTGGAGTGTGGAAAAAGCTTCAGTTTGAACAGCTCCTTTACTTATCATAAAAGGATTCACACAGGAGAGAAACCCTATCAATGCCTGGAGTGTGGGAAGAGCTTCAGCCAAAGTGGTCAGCTTACTTCCCATCAAAGAATCCACACAGGAGAGAAACCTTATAAATGCACAGACTGTGGAAAGACCTTCAAGTGGCCTGCTACCCTGTATTTTCATAAAAGGATTCACACAGGAGAGAAACCATATAAATGCCTGGAGTGTGGGAAGAGCTTCAGTATGAACAGGTCCCTTTCTTCTCATGAAAGGATCCATACGGGAGAGAAACCCTATAAATGCGTAGACTGTGGAAAGAGCTTCAGCAACAGCAATCACCTGACCTCTCATAAAAGGATCCATTCAGGAGAAAAACCCTACAAATGCCTGGAGTGTGGAAAGAGCTTCAGTTATAGTGACTCCCTTACTTCCCATAATAGGATCCACACAGGGGAGAAACCATATAAATGCACCGAGTGTGGAAAGAGTTTCAGTTGGAGTGGTCACCTTACTTATCATAAAAGGATCCATATGGGAGAGAAACCCTATCAATGCCTGGAGTGTGGAAAGAGCTTCAGTATGAACAGTTCCCTTACTTCTCATAAAAGGATCCACACGGGGGAGAAACCCTATGAATGCATGGAGTGTGGGAAGAGCTTCAATCGGAGCAGTTACCTGACCTCTCATAAGAGGATCCATACGGGGGAAAAACCCTATAAATGCCTGGAGTGTGGAAAGAGCTTTAGTACGAACAGTTCCCTTACATACCATAAAAGGATCCACACAGGAGAGAAACCCTATAAATGCACAGAGTGTGGAAAGAGCTTCAGAACGAGCAGTTCCCTAGCATGCCATAAAAGGATCCACTCAGGGTTGAAACCTTATTTATGCAATGAATGTGGGAAGGGTTTGAGTACAAGGAGATCCCTTACTTACCATATGAATACCCACACAGGGAAGAAACTGTATCAGTGCTCGGAGTGTGGGAAGAGCTTCAGGTTGAAAAAGCAACTAACTTCCCATAAAAGGATCCACACGGGAGGAACCATAGAAATGCTCTGAATGTGGGAAGACATTCAAAACAGGACCCTTAATTCTCATAACAGGAACCACAGAGGGGAGAAAAAAAATGCATGTATGATGTGTGGAAAGACCTTTGGGCACAGTAGTCAACTTACTTCAGATAAAAGGGGGAGATGCCTTTAAGGACTGAAGTGTCCTGAATCCTGTAAAAGGGTGTACTGTGGTATGAAACGATATAAAGCCATGGAACACGGAGAGTCAACCTGTTGAGCTATCTTGCTTCCCATGTAAGGTTCCACTCCAAGCATCCAGTAAGTATAAGGATCCTGTGGAAAGAGGCTGAGGTGAACAGCTTTCTTTCTTTCGGAGGATCCACTTAGAAGAAACTGAATAAATGTATGGATTACGGAAAGAGCTCCCCAGGCTAGATTTCTTAATACCAGGGGTATTACCTAGTAATAGTAATATACTATATTGATTAGTCAATTGACCATATCAAAGCATAGGCATCAGCCGCTGTAAAATACAGTAAGACAAAATAAGGTAAGGTACAATATAATGAGATAAAATAGGCTACAGTGAGATAAAATAGATAAATATAGTAAGGTAAGGTAAAATAAGGATTAAAGGTAAGATAAGATAGTATAAGATGAAATAGAGCACAGAGATGTATCATGAGATGAATATTGGACTCAAAGACAATGTATGTTTAGGTGAATTCATCACCTTTGCATACAACCCCAATGTGTGCTATGAAATGTATTCTCTGTGCGCCATGTTAAAGAATAACAACATCAACCTAATATCTGCAAAAAGGTGATATCACAGATTCCAAGTCCAGGGCAGATGCTAACAATCCACTCTGCAGCCAGAATATGGTGGTTTCTCTGTATATGTGGGTGACAGAATGACATTCCATAAAGACAGTATAGTGATTTCACCCATCTTTGTGGGCATTTTGGATCCAGTGGTGTTAAAACTCTTTATTTCCTCTCTCAGCCCTAACTCAAAACCTACATCGTCATCTACTTCCAGGCACAGAATAGCATTAGGGTGCCAAAGGTACCATATGTGAAATGATATATCTTGCACATTACAAAGGGTGCGGACAGGTGGATGGGAGTCATTACGACACACGGCTAGTACGCAACAATTCCTTGATTTCTAGTTTGATAATTGAAGAGAAAATAGTTTACAAAGAAGGTAGCCATTAAATGTACTAGACAACATTATCTCCTTATGCTTTACGTTCTTCACTCCCAAAATCTAACTATATAGCAATAAAATAAATCTAGTCCTAAGCTGTTTGTGGGTGAATAAGATTTCAGAAAGATAGGGGGGAAATCTTTCCTTTGCAATATCTGAATTGCCCTGCTACTAGACTTGCTGGTGTGCTAATGCTGAGGATTGTGGGTACTGTACATTTTGTGATCAGTCTCCACCTTCGGTCTAAGTTGGCCCGTATTAATTCAGCTTCTGCTCTAACTGCCCAAGATGTGGCGATCTCATCTCTTCTTTGTAGTGGTGGAAGACAGACGTTGATAATTAGCAGTGGCAGAACCCAATCTGAGCAGAAAAGCCAAGGCCATTTGCCTCAATGAGGGTATCGATTTAGGTACTACTCTTGAAGAGGTGGAGATGAGGAGGCCCAGTCCGCATGAACCTGTGCAACTACAAGAATTTTTGGTTTTGAAGCTTCTAGTAATCTCAGAGGGCTATTAGGACATGACTTAAAAGCAGCGAAGTCCAGCAAGTCAGACGCTGCCTTAGAATTTTGTAGATCTTGGTTTACCATATAAAGCCATGGAACACAGAGAGTCAGCCTGTGAGCTGCCTTGTTTCCCATACAAGGATCCACTCTTAGGAATCCAGTAAGTACAAAGATCCTGTGGAAAGAGGTTGAGCTGAACAGCTTTCTTTCAGAGGATCCCCTTAGGAGAAACTGAATAAATGTATGGATTACGGAAAGAGCTCCCCAGGCTAGATTTCTTAATACCAGGGGTACTACCTAGTCAGTTAGGCCTGGCTCACGAGAATCTGTTACTAAATTGTCCCACTCCTTACACCAAAACCTCTGCCTGGCCAAGCTGCTTTCTCTAGGCAGAAGCAACATCTGAAGTGAGTCTGGGATCAGGCTCCAGGCTTTGTGGGGAGCTGGCGTATGCAAGCAAAGCAGGGGAAAAGGTGTGTGTGTGTGTGTGTGCGCGTGCATGCACGTGTGCACATTTTAGCTCCAATTGTGTTGGAAATACCAGCCTTCCTTAAACACACAGCGAAGTATTTAAGCTATTGATTCTTTCTCCATATAACCCGACGTGCATAGCTGTGGTTTACCAGTGAAACTCTCTCCCAAATGTTTATATGTAGATGCAGGTTGAGGTTAGTATGTCTCTGGGTGCACAATTGCACTATCCCAGCTGAAAGCAGAAGTGTAGCCAGTGAGGTTATGATTTCAGCGGTTGCCTCTTTACTTTAAAAATGGTTTTATTGATCCAACAGTGTACCATATGAGCAATATTTTTTAAAACAGGAGGGAGTTCAATTAAGCTATTTCTCTTGAAGTCTTCATTTCTCTGAGTAGAGTAACCAGAATCATATTTCCTAACCTTTTATTATCAAGAAATACCATTCAGCTCAAAGGGAATCCTGTATGGAATTTTGTGTGTGTTACATTCTCAAACCACTGCAGTTCTCAAGGTTTTTAATGCCACGATATAAATAATGTATCATTTTGTGATATCAAGGTGGTAAGAAAGGTCAATCCTATTTGAAATTGTAGGGGACCCTGGCATTGGAAATTTGAGAAACCTCGTCTTACGACATGATTGGGAGTGCGCTTTTTATCTTAATAATAGCTTCTTAAAACATGTTTTGTTGCGTCCTGATCGTTAACTATATTTCTCAGTTTGAAGGGTTAATATAGTGAATTATTGGGAACAGTTGTTGCACCATGTAAATGATGCCTCGACTTGATATACGTGGGAGAAATCAGCTGAAGGAGGAAACCAGATGAATATGTGGGAGGACTTTTAGTGAGGGGAGCGGAGTGGAATGGAGGGTTAGAAAGTGTGAGGATGGAGACCGAGTCTGGGAATGAGGAAGACAGCCAGGAAGAACCGCTAACCCGAACTGAGGAAAAAACGGAAGAAGACTTACGGGGGAAGAAGAATCTCGGGGAGGAGGAAGCAGAGCAGCAGGCGCGGCCCGGCGGGGAACCGGCTTCGCCACCGCCAATCAGCGTGAGAGCAACGCGCAGCGAGAAGCCCGATTGGCTCTCAGCCGGCAACGGGGCGATCTCGCGGCCTATGGAAGGCGAAGGAGCGCTCGGAAGGGCGCCGGAGACGGCCCCTCCTCTAAACCGCCTCACGAATTCGCCTCAGCGCATCGGGGTCAGCTTTGGGCGTGGGGGGCCGTCCCAACCCTGCCCGCCCCGGTCCTCCCGCGGCATCCTCAGCCCTCCCGCCGGCTCCTTCGGTCGCTCTGAGTCTTTCAGCCGCGGCTCTGCGAGGCGCCCCCCTCAGCGGCCCCTGTCGCTTCTCAGACTCGGGGCATCTCGGCGGTGCAGTCCTGGGGCTGTCCGTTCCTGGCCGCTGCCAGCCGCCTGCCCCTGCACCGAGCTCTGCACGGCCGGTTCGAAGTCTTCGCCTCAGCTCGCGTGGCTTTGCCTTGATTTCTCTCCTCACCGCCGCTGTCTTCGCCTCGTGGGTTCTGCGTCAAGCCTGTCAGCCTTGCCATCGCTCCTTCGAGGTCCTTGCTGTTTGAATCGGGTTCCCTACCTCAGACCCTGCGCTGTCTCCGGCGGTCAGAGCTGCCGCCTGCTATTACCTCGGAGTAACAGCTCCTAAGTTCAATCAGCTGGGAATTCTGCACTAGGCAGTTCATTGATGTAATCTTGTCTGTATTGTATCGCCTGTGCTTATAACTCTATTTCTACAGTATTTGAATTGGGGGAATTAATTACCTCAGAGGGAGTTATCTGCTTAGTAGTATTTCGTTTATCGTTATATTCATGATTTCTGTACGATCTACTGCTTGCTAAAAGAAATTAAGACGTTCCATTTTTGTTCTTGTTAGAATTTCAGTTAATGTAAATTTTTGTTCAGTTTTGAATTTGAATTCATAGACAGTTAAACAGGACAGAAAGGGCTGGAAAGAGGTGGGATGAGTTCGTATCTTACTCCGTTTCGGAGAATTCACACTGTGCAGATGATGTTGCATAAAAATCTATGGAATGTGAGAAAAGCATTGGCAGAGCAGATCTACCGATAAATGAAGCAACAAAGGGGAGAGGGCAGAGTCTATAAAATGTGGGGATGCTCCTTATAAATGCATGGAATTGGTTCAGAACTTTCATCACAATTATGTAATTTTGCATTGACAGAGAGAGACCGTGGAGAGCCGAAAGCGAGGAATCCTTGGTGCGCTCTTGGTTGTTTGCGGACCTTTTGTTAGCCGACTGCCAGCCAACCACCAAGCTCAGAGAGCACCAAGGACTCCACAGTTCAACCCTGAGCTACAGACACTCTCTTCTATTGGCAGTGTTGAAAGTGCTTTGGTCAGAGCAGTCGTCACACTTTACATGGGAGGATTCAAAAGGGAGCCAGAGAACTGAAAGGTTTTGCAACTTTCTACAACCTGCAGGTACACCTTTGAGTGGGAGCCAAGGATTTGTACTTCAAGGAGTGGGGAGGCCTAGGAGAGAGTCTACATGTAATTACATTTATCTTTCCATTTAATACAATTACATAATGTATTAACTTACTTACTTAATCAAATGTGTTTATTATTCTCCAGCCAGCTATTCAGCCCTTTCCCTTCAGGTTAAAACTTAAGGATGGTATTTTGAAGGGTCTTTGCGGGACCACACTCAAATTGTGAAGAGATCGCTGTCAAGGACCTCTCCTGCCAACACACGGATGTTTGAAATTGTTTAATGGGTATTCAGGAACCTACTGAAAGGAGCCCTTATTAAAACGCAGCCCGTGTGGGAAAGCAGCTGCATGTGAAGTCGTCCTGATGGGACCTTCCGGGGAGGTGTACACCCAACACATCTGTGTACTGAACCATCTTTCTCAGCACACTAAGCCACGATGATCAGGCTTCCTCTCCTTTCTTTCTTTTTCTCTGTTTGCGGTTTCCTTGGGGAGTGCCAGGCAGGGACACCTTCTTCCCTCCTCTTTTTCCCACAGCGGCAGTCCTGCAAGGAGGCCTGGGCTGAGAGAGGAACCAGCCAAAGGCACCATGGAGCTCCCACAGCCGGGGTTGGGGGGGGGGGGGCAGAACCAGGTCTCCCGCCCCAGGCCATCCCTTTTCACTGCTCCACCACGTGGAGGCTTCATCCGAGGGAGAGTCAAGGCCGAAGCCTTGAAGTGGGACCTGAGGCAGGGATCGTCGGATTGCCTCGGCCACGGAGTGACTCTGAGGGGCCTAGTTGCTGAAATGAGGGGTGCTGCCCCCCCTCAAGCGTGGCCATGCTGCCACTCCTGCATCGACCTTTTGCGCTGCAGACTTTTATCCTTCCTGTCTGAACCAGGGACACTTTAATGTGTTTTGATGTGATGGGGCCCCCAAGAGCCTTGTTGGGGGGCTGGAAAGTGACTCTTGGGGGAGGATGCTGTGGGGGGAGGAGGGCCCCCAGCAGGACACGACGGGACTCAATCAGGCCATGCCCAGAGTGGGCTGTGACCCACAAGGAAGAGGCCCAAGTTGCAAAGAGCCAAGAAGGAGCATCTAAAAGCCACGCCTGGAGAGAGAGACTTGTATGCCCGACCTTCTCCGGGAGGCCCGAAAGAGGGACTTTGCGGCCCGTCCCTGAGAAGCTCGAAAGATGCCCCAATTCCAGTGTTTCTTCCCCTCCAGAAAGCCCGAGCCCCACACCAAGGTGCAAATGTGGGACCTGCTGCTGCTGCTGCTGGAGCAGCTGCTGGCTGTGCTGCCCACAGAGGAGGCACAGGTGCGGGAGTGCGGCGCAGAGAGCAACAGGCAGACGGTGGCCCTGTCCGAAGGCTGCCTGCTGAGCCAGGCAGAGGAGAGTCGGGAAGGGCGGCTGGTGAGAGACCTTCCTTTTGCAGGTCCTTCACTGGAACCCAGCACGCTCTTGGCCACTCCCTATATCTAGATCGCAGCAAGCACCCCCCTCCCCCCCCCCCCGCCGCTCAGCTAGCCAAAATGTAGCTTGATATATAGTCTGTATTTATTGAGCATCGGGAAACAGTAAAAACAACAGCTAACTGGCAGAAACAGGGCAGTAGGCAGGCATCGGCCAGGACAGACTGAAAGAGGGGAACGGGCAAGAAATAAAAAGACAGCAATTGCCTCAGTAATCTACATTATCCGTCTATCAAAAGGACAGTTTTTTTCAGAGCCACTGGAAACAGGACTGTGTATCATTGACGTGAAGAGTCCTGGCAAGCAGTGAATGGCCTTTGGTTATTCCAGTCCTAAGTGCTTCATGTCCCTAAAAGTAGGAGAATACAGAGGGAGATGAGAGCACAAGGTTCTTTGCACCACGAAACAAACCATTCATGGATGGGGAGGATGCATCCAACCCATTTTGGGAGCTCAAAAAGCGTCCCAACATTATCTTTGCATTCTGAAATGTCTTTGTACAGTTTTCTGGCATTACTAATGGAAGGTGCTTGCTTCTTACTGTAAATTTGTCCGCCGCTCCTTCCAGGGGATGTATTTGGGGCAGTTCTTCCGTTGCCCCTTTCTGTCTTCACCGCTGGATATTGTGGCCTGCGAAGCTCAGGACGCAGAAGGCACTCCTGTTCTTCTCCGGTGCCCTTCCCTTGTATCCCCTTCTGTGCCTCTGATGCGTATCCAGGGACCCGCCTGGAGGCCATCAGCAACCACCTTGAGGAAAGGAGGGAATGCCTCGAACTTTCAGAGGGATCTCCGAGGGAGATCGAAGTTGGGACAGCTCACCGGGTAAGGGAAGTCATTCTGAGGGATGTGAACTTCCCCAGGGAGATCCCAGCTCTCTTTCACCCTCTGGGTCTCCTGGGGGGTAATCTCTCCCCGCTTCATTCCTGCTGCTTCCACCACTGCTGCCTCCCTCACAGGGAACGGAACGATGGCGTTGATTTCTGCAGGATCCTCTGCTTTCTCTGGTGGAGCTGAGAGAGCGGCTGAACCTCTGGCTCACGCGGGACAAGGAAGCGCAGAAGGGGTGCTGGGGGCCACTTCGATGGTGCCACTGAGCAGCTGCCACGGCTCCCGCCCGCCTCTCAAGGCTCTCGTGGGAAAACAGCCGGACTAAATATCCACGCCAAGCCAGGCTTATGAGGAGAAGTAATTCACCGTTCAGTATCTTTTCTTCTTGTAAGGCTTCGTGTAACCAAACAGGACAGCACGGATAAAGGCCCCTTAGTGTTACGACGGTGCCTTCTCTTTCCTTCTTCTGGTAAGGTTTTGGACTTCCCAGTCTAGCCAACATTCATGGGACTTCACACACCATGCACGGTTTTAACATTACTACCGGCTGTCAGTCTGAAGCCACTCTGTCATAAGTTGAAGAAAAACGAAACATGGCACGCTAAGCAGGACTGACCTTGGGTAGCTCCTGAGAGGTTTCCCACCTGCTGACACTTAAGTTCCATGAACAGTCATTTATTTATTTAACGAATTTATATGGCCGCCCAACTCACACACACTGACTCTGGGCGGCTTGCAGAATTAAAATCCACAACATAAGAAAACCCACCAACCCCCACCTCCACGGCGGCTGCGAACACAATCAAATCAGGTCCCGGCAGGGGGCGCCCTGCTCGCCGCCTCCTTGCTGAGCGCCACCGAGCATGCTCCGCCCCGTCTGCCTGGCTCGGGGCACCGGCCGTGAGTTGCGCCCTGGGAATCCGGGGCGGGGGGGGCGAGCAGGAGGGGCTCCCGCGACCCAGAGCCTCCCGGGGGGGAGGAAAAGCACAGCCGCCCCCGTCGGCAGCGCCTCCCCGGCCGGTTCTTGCGGAGGGAGGGGGAACGTGCGGCGGCCCTCCAAGCAGCCCCGGAGCCGGGGCGAGAGGGAGGGTCCCCGGAGTCCCCGAGAGGTTCGCCGGACTCCGAATCCGAGGCTGGGGGGGGGGGAGACCCCCGTTCCTGCTCCTGGCCTGTGCAAGCGAGAGAGCCCAACTGGGGGGAGGGAGGGAGCGAAGGGGGGGGAGGGTAGGAAGCCTAAAGGAAGGACGTGCTCAGCTTCTGCATAAACCAGGTTGGCTTCCCAGCATTTCTAGCACACAAAAAAAACAATCTGGGAAAGGGGCTTTTTGCCTGGCGCTCCTCCACCCTCTGCAAACGGTGAAGCTTTTGGGTGTTGCGCTTGGGAAGGTCCAAGTCTGTGCCTCAAATGTCCTTGCTGGCGGGGCTGGAAAGACCCACAAGAGATTTTCTGCTGCCAGTTGAGCTGAGCTGCCCCTCGCAGAAGACCCTCCCCCAAATGTGGGCTGGTCTCCCACCGGTGGTGGGGAGGGAGGGACAGATGTTGCACTGAACCGGAAACACCTCTGGATTTTGCCCCCCCCAAGCTATTATATGGCCCGGATATTGATTAAGGGATCAGAGTTTCTGAATGAGAACAGCCTGTGTAATTCCTGAAGTTTGCTTTCTTTTCCACCTCGGGGGTAAAAGCTGGAGGCCACTTGAGAGCTGAATGGCCTTGAAAAACCTCTCCCGGCCTCTCTCTGCAGTCCATTCAGGTCCTGGGACTGGAAAGACCTTTGGAGGCCCAGAGACCAGCAGGCCCCTCGTGGATCTGTGCCGGAGAACGGAGCGAAAATGGATGCAGCCCAGCCAGCGTGCAAGGGAGTGGGAACAGGCCCTGCCGCTGCTCAGCCTGGGAGCGGTGGGGAGGGCTGGGCAGGACGTGGGCAGAGGATCCGGGAGGAGGAAGCCCTCAGTTCCGAGATGCAGCATTGGCACTTCAGGAATAGTCCCCTTCAGGAGGCCGAGGGGCCGCGCGAGCTCTGCAGCCGCCTCCACCACCTTTGCTGGGGGTGGTTGCAGCCAGAGAAACACACCAAGGCTCAGATGTTAGACCGGGTGATCTTGGAGCAGTTCCTGGCCATCCTGCCCAGGGAGATGCAGCACTGGGTGCGGGAGTGCCGAGCAGAGACCAGCTCCCAGGCGGTGGCCCTGGCGGAAGGCTTCCTCCTGAGCCGGGCGGCGGAGAAGGAGCAGGAAGGACGCCAGGTGACAGACGCTCATCTGGGGAAATATGAAGGGATCTTAATGTGCTTGAATTCTTACATGTCTCCCTGACACTGTTTTTGGGATTAATAATAACTCAACAAGATGTTTAGAGATAATTGACAAATTGTTTCTATGTTCTTCCAGAGGATGGGTTTGGAGCCATTCTCCCATCGTCCTCTTCCATCCCCACTGATCGACATAGAGGGCTTGCAAAGTTTTGGGCAGAAGATGAAAATCCAGTTCCTTTAATGTCCTGTTCTCTTAACTCCTCTCCTTTGCCTGTATTTCAGGTTCCGTGGCCCTTCCTGGAGGTGGGCACTAATTGTCCTGAGGAAAGGGTGGATCCCGCAAATCCCTCTCAGGAGCCGTGTTTCCGAGGGATCTCCAAGGAGGAAGGTCAAGGTCAGGACGCCTCACTAGGTAAGGGAAGATCCTTCTACGTGTTTGGAGGTTTTCCAGAGGGATTTTAGTCCCTATCCTTAATTCCCTGTATCTTCTCGTGTCTAGTCGTTGGACTTACCAGAAGGTGACTGAACAGGAAAGCCTTAACTCTCTCTCTTCGAGCTAGAAGGCTTAAGCCCCAGGAAGGAAGTCCCTCCCGTCAGTCCATGCACTGCCTTCAGATGATTCCCCATTTGCAGAAGACCGACCTCTTCTGCGGAATGGCCTGGGTTGCATTCAGACTGCCCCATCCTGAGATACTTCTCTTTGTTCTCAGAGATGGGGAGGGGAGCCACCTGTCTTTGGCCTTTCTTGGTACATGATGTGTAGTAAATTCTCACACATCCCTGCTGGACCACCTCCAACACCATCTGTCCTTGCAGGCATCTTCCTGGGCTGGCAGAATTGCAACATTTGCCCACCCATGGAACATAGTTTCAGGCTGCGGGGGGTGGGGGGAGCATCTACTGTGGTTCAGTGAATGCTTTGGTTGCCAAGAGTAGACTTCCTCCTCTTGTTCCTGCCCAAAAGTCTACGAAAGAGATCCAGTTGGGTTTGTTTCCCATGCTCTTTCTCACATTTTCTGGGCTGCCCAGTCAGTGCGTGGTGGGGCTGTGGTCTTCTCCTTTTTTTCTTGGCTCCCAAGATGGAGCCTATGGAAGTCCACCAAAGGAAGATGGTAGGACTGATGGACGGAGGTTTCCTCTGCAGGACAGGAAGAAGGCTTGAGTTGTGCCTTCAAGCTAGAAAAGCTGGAGTTTACCCCTTTCCTGTCAGCTCCATATCTGGTGAGAACAAGGCTGCTTCCATCCCGTCTCTCTCCTTCCCAGGGAGCAAAATGGAGTCACCGTTATTCATTGGATCATCTCCTTGTACTGGTGGCGCTGAAAGAGCAGCTGGACCTCCAGCTCAGGTAGGAAGGAAAGGATCAGAGGCTAATATTGGGGATCAGCTGAAGACCTCCGGTTTCATTTGGGGTGTCAGCGTATAATACTGCTGTTCCTGAGCAACACAGATCTGGGAAATTAGGATTCAAGTTAGTGATCAGTCACACTTGGCCTACCACTCCAGACTGTTTTGGAAATGTATTCATTTCTTCTCTGGTTACTTACTGCTGGACCATGAGTTGCTCTGGAAGCAGGCCATCCTTGATCATTTTTGGAAGGCCAATAATGAGGCTGCCAACCTAATTTGCAGAAATGTAGTGGGACACAAGATCTAAACTGAAAGTTACTCCTTGTTTTACAAAACTTCACAACTTCCTTTTCTAAAGTGTAAGAAAGTTTACAGTAAAGGCATCCTTAACTCCAGCTTGGCTTTTAAAAAGTGAATTATGCTGGTTTTTGGCTGCGCTGATCTCTTCCCAGCCTTTTCAACTGTTTTGTCTAGGAAAGAGATAAAGGGGTTAGTGGTCCCTCATCCCCTGACTAACCAGGACTGAACCTGCTTACCTGGAACATCACCCGAGGGCATCTGGAGTTGCCACCTGCTGAGGCCCCGTTTGCCGGATCTAATTAACACGAAATCTTTCAAGAGACAGGAATACAGTTAATACACATATAACAACTTTGGTCATCTGCTTCAGTGAGAAGCTGCCGCCCTGCACCGCCTAGATGGAGAGGATGCTGTGTGTAACCAGCCCTTGAGAGAGCGGGATGGTTTTATCACATAACGTGTTGAGTCCAGCTGGGGAAATGTCCAATTAAGCATTAGAACTCTGTGCTTTTAGGATCTGCAGATTAAAGGAGATCTTGCCAATTCTTCTCAGGTCTTCTAACAGGGATCCTTCCTCGTTCAGGTTCCTGTGTCCTTTGAGGAGGTGGCCGTCCATTTCACCAATGAAGAGTGGTCGCTGCTGGATCCCAGCCAAAAAGCCCTGCACCGGGAAGTCATGTTGGAGACGTCTAGGAGCATGGCCTCCTTAGGTGAGGGTCCCTCTGGGGGAAGATTAAGTCAGAGTGAGGAGTCACTGGATGGTTTTCTGTTATTTACAGCTTAGGAGATCTGTGCAGATCTTGTTAACATGATTTCATCTCTTTTCTCTTTCCCTCTTACATTAATTCCAGTCCACGTCCACGGTCTTCTAAGTACCACAGTTTCTTTTAGAAGGAAGAGATCAGTCTGGTGGCCAGTCAGTCTGGAAAGGGTTGACGTGCAGTCTTGGGATCCTCTTTGGGGCCTGTGTGAATACTGCAGAGCTACTGGGAAGATAATTGGGGAGGGGACGTGTATCATATCTGACCCAAGGGCATGTGCCATATCAGAGCTGGGCAGCAGGGCATTGCATTGGTTGTTGTTATTTTTATTTATGTGATCTTTTTAAAAAATCTGTGTTAACTGCCCAGAATTACACAAGATGAGCAGCCAAGCCAATCTTTTAAATTAATAAAGGACCTTCATGCTGTCATTTCCCCTGTTCCTCCCCCTGCAGATGCCCAGGAATAGAAACAGGGACTGACACAGGGAAAGCAAACTGTGTGTTGTAGAATTCTCTGATTTCTTTTTCTTCCCTCTCAAGCAGTTGATGGTCAGGAGAATGAAAATTACCAAGAGCCAAGTGTGAGGCCATCACAGATAATCAAAATTGAAACACCAGAAGAGATGTCTGCAAATAAGTGGGGAAGGAGGAGATGCGAGAAAACCCAACCTTACAATTGGAGAGGAAAATCCACTCTTGAATGTGAGGAAATGGATCACTTCCTGACCCAACGTGATTGCAAGGAAAGCAATATGGGAAAGTGTCGAGGAAGGGGGAACATATTCCAAGCAAAGTCCAATTTCAGTAACCACTGCGAATCTGGGAAGAGCTTCGGCAATAATAACCATGTTACTCCCCATAAAATCGTCCATGGAAGGGAGAAGCCCTATAAATGTGTGGAGTGTGGAAAGAGCTTTAGGTGGAGAGGTAATCTAACTGCCCATAAAAGGATCCATTCAGGGGAAAAACCCTATAAATGCACAGACTGTGGAAAAAGCTTCCGTATGAAAAGTTCCCTTATTTTTCATAAAAGGATCCATACGGGAGAGAAACCCTATAAATGCCTGCAGTGTGGGAAAGGCTTCACCACAAGCAGTGAGCTTACCTCCCATCAAAGGATCCACACAGGAGAGAAACCCTATAAATGCCTGCAGTGTGGAAAGAGCTTCAGTCATAGTGGTTCCCTTACTTCCCATAATAGGATCCATTCAGGGGAAAAACCCTATAAATGCATGGACTGTGGAAAAATCTTTAGTATGAACAGTTCCTTTACTTTTCATAAAAGGATCCATACAGGAGAGAAACCCTATCAATGCCTGGAGTGTGGAAAGAGCTTCACCACAAGCAGTGAGCTTACTTCACATAAAAGGGTCCATACAGGAGAGAAACCCTATAATTGCACGGAATGTGGAAAAAACTTCAGTCATAGTGGTTCCCTTACTTCCCATAAAAGGATGCATTCAGGGGAAAAGCCCTATAAATGCATGGACTGTGGAAAAAGCTTCAGTTTGAACAGCTCCTTTACTTTGCATAAAAGGATCCACACAGGAGAGAAGCCCTATCAATGCATAGAGTGTGGGAAGAGCTTCAGCCATAGTGGTTCCCTAACTTCCCATAAAAGGGTCCACACAGGAGAGAAACCCTATCAATGCCTGGAGTGTGGAAAGAGCTTCAGCAACAGCAATCACCTGACCTCCCATAAAAGGATGCATTCAGGGGAAAAACCCTATAAATGCACAGACTGTGGAAAAAGCTTCAGTTTGAACAGCTCTTTTACTTTTCATAAAAGGATCCACACAGGAGAGAAACCCTATCAATGCATAGAGTGTGGGAAGAGCTTCAGCCATAGTGGTTCCCTAACTTCCCATAAAAGGATCCACACGGGGGAGAAACCCTATCAATGCCTGGAGTGTGGAAAGAGCTTCAGCAACAACAGTCATCTGACCTCCCATAAAAGGATCCACTCAGGGTTGAAACCTTATTTATGCAATGAATGTGGGAAGAGTTTTATATCAAGCAGCTCCCTTACTAATCACATTAGTATCCACACAGGGGAGAAACTGTATCAGTGCATGGAGTGTGGGAAAAGCTTCAGGTTGAAAACTCACCTAACCTCCCATAAAAGGGTCCACACAGTGGAGAAACCCTATCAGTGTACAGAGTGTGGAAAGAGCTTCAGTCATAGTGGTTCACTTACTTCCCATAACAGGATCCACACGGGGGAGAAAAAATACACATGCAATTTGTGTGGAAAGAACTTCAGGTGGAGGAATCAACTTACTTCCCATAAAAGGATGCATTCAGGTGAAAAACCCTATAAATGCATGGACTGTGGAAAAAGCTTCAGTATGAACAGTTCCCTTATTTCTCATAAGAGGATCCATACGGGAGAGAAACCCTATCAATGCATAGAATGTGGGAAGAACTTCAGCACAACCAATGACCTTACTTCTCATAAAAGGGTCCACACAGGAGAGAAACCCTATCAGTGCATAGAATGTGGGAAGAGCTTCAGCATGAACAGTTCCCTTACTTGTCATAAAAGGATCCATACAGGAGAGAAAAAATATGAATGCATGTTGTGTGGAAAGAACTTCATGTGGAGGAATCAACTTACTTCCCATAAAACGATGCATACAGGGGAAAAACCGTATAAATGCCTGGAGTGTGGGAAAAGCTTCAGTTTGAACAGTTCCCTTACTTCTCATAAAAGGGTCCATACAGGAGAGAAACCCTATAAATGCACAGAGTGTGGAAAGAGCTTCAGCACAAGCAGTGACCTTTCTTCCCATAAAAGGGTCCACACAGGAGAGAAACCCTTTCAGTGCACAGTGTGTGGAAAGAGCTTCAGTGTGAACAGTTCCCTTACTTCTCATAAAAGGGTCCACACAGGAGAAAAACCCTTTCAGTGCACAGAATGTGGAAAGAGCTTCAGTATGAACAGTTCCCTTACTTCTCATAAAAGGATCCATACGGGAGAGAAACCCTATCAATGCATAGAGTGTGGGAAGAGCTTCAGCACAAGCTGTAACCTTACTTCCCATAAAAGGATCCACAGGGAGAAGCAACCATAGAAATGCTTTGAATGTGGAAAGAGTTTTTGTGAAAACAGGACCCTTACTTCTCGTAACAGGAACCACGGGGCGGGGGCGTTACATATCTATAATGTGTGGAGAGAACTTCAGGTGGATCAATCAACTTCCCATAAAATGACCAACATGGGGTAGATGCCTTTAGGGAGTGAAGTTTCCTTAAGTTTCCATCCACTGTTAGATGAAACATCAGTCAAGAACTGTGAACTGAATTCTGTTAAAAGGTTCCTCATGGGGGAAATAGCATGCATGCGTGTAGTGTGTGATGAGCTTTGTGTGTGTGGTGCGCGGCACACAGCGCACAACTTCAAAGTAGTTTTTGACTCTTGTTGACTGCCTGGACTAGTCCCTGCAGTTTTCTTGGCAAGGCTTTTCAGAAGCAGTTGTCATTGCCTGCTTCCTGGGGCTGAGAGAGAGTGACTGGCCCAAGGTCACCCAGCTGGCTTCGTGCCTAAGGCGGGACTAGAACTCACAGGCTCCTGGTTTCTACTGTGGTGCCTTAACCACTGCACCAAACTGGTTCTTTCAAGTGTAATGAGGACTTTATTTTCCGTAAATAAAATATTGGTGGTGTGCAGGGGAGAAACCCTATAATGCATAGAATGTGGGAACAGCTTGAGAAGGAAGTGTCCGCTTGGGAGGTTGTAAGCAGGGTGGGAAGAGTTTCAGCAAAGAGCAATTTCCTTAGTTCCTGTGAAAGGATCCATGTGGGAGAAACCACAGAAAGGTGTTTCTGGGCGAGGGGTTAAAGAGCAGGAGTCTGACTTTCCATGGAAGGAGAAACTATATAAATGGAAGAAGTGTAATAAGAGCTTCCGTACAAGGAGCCCTTTTATTTCCCAGAAAAAGTTTCACGCGGGAGAGACAGTATAAAAGCACGGAACACACAGAGAATCAGCCAGCTGATCTGTCTTACTTCCCATAAAAGGTTCCATTCTAAGGATCCTATAAGCACATGGATCCTGTGGAAAGAGGTTGAGGTTGAATCTTCACCTGATTCTTTTGGAGGATCCCCTTAGGAGAAACTGAATAAATGTATGGATTACCGAAAGAGCTCCCCAGGCTAGATTTCTTAATACCAGGCGTACTACCTAGTCAGTTAGGCCTGGCTCAGGAGAATCTGTTACTAAATTGCCCCACTCCTTACGCCAAAACCTCTGCAAACCTCTGCCTGGCCAAGCTGCTTTCTCTAGGCAGAAGCAACATCTGAAGTGAGTCTGGGATCAGGCTCCAGGCTTTGTGGGGAGCTGGCGTATGCAAGCAAAGCAGGGGAAAAGGTGTGTGTGTGTGTGTGTGTGTTAGCTCCAATTGTGTTGGAAATACTAAGACCAACATTAGTGAAGGATTTAAGATACTAATTGTTTTTTTTAATATAATCTGATGTCCATAACTGATTTATCAGCAAAAATTTCACCCAAATGTTTGTATGCTTGTTAATTTTATTATGTTTCTGGGAGCAAAATTGCACTATCCGGGCTGAAAGCAGAAGTGTAGCCAGTGAGTTTGATTGTAGCTGTTGCCTCTTTTCTTTAAAAATGGTTTTATTGATCCAACAGTGTACCACATGAGCAATATTTTTTTCAGGCTTTGCACTGAAGATGTTGCCTAGCCTGGCAGTGAAACATCTGCAAGAAAACTACAAGGCTCAGGGAGGACCAAGGACTCCAGTGTTCAGCCCTGAGCTATCAATTTGAGAAATACAAAGTTCTTTAGGATCAGAGCATTCGAGAATGTCAGGGCTGGATGGGACTTCAAAGGTCCTCTGGTCCAGTGCAGGCATCCCTGACCGATGCTCATCCAACCCGTTTCAGCGCTTTCAGGAAGGAGGGTCCACCTCCCCCAAGACTGCAGATGTGTGTTAAGGTCACGCGCAGATGCAGCCAAAGGAAATTGTACTTTATTTTACCTTCTGGACCCGGGAGGAGTGTGGTACAGGCCTCGCTGTCTTTACCTTGCTGCCCCCTCCTCCCTACGGGGTACTGATCCAAGGAAGCCTTGAGTCATTAGGGGGAATACAAGCAAAGGGAATCGTAGAAACACTGACCGAGGAACCTCCTGGAAAGATTTAGTGGTCAAGAGACAGCAGTCAGGAACAAGGCTAGATCACTTTAAACAATGTACGCTTGTGAGGAGGTGGAGATCAATGTTAGCGGAGCTCCGCCTGAGAAACCTAATTCTTCACTGGTGGGGGAAAGTTCTAGTAATGCTGAGGAGCACTGGAATACCAGTGGAAAAGCAGGGAAGGTCTTCTAAGTACTACAGTTTCTTTTAGAAGGAAGAGATCAGTCTGGTGACCAGTCAGTCTGGAAAGGGTTGACATGCAGTCTTGGGATCTTCTTTGCGGCCTGTGTCAATAGTGTAGAGATAGTGGGAAAAATAATTAGGGGATGGTTTTGATTGTTTCACTTGTCCTAATCAGCACCATATGATGTCAAGACCTGGGCAGCAGGACATTCCAGTGGTGGTGGTGTTCATTTGTGTGATGTTATTTTTTTAAAATTGGTGTTAACCATTGAGAATTACATGGGATAAGCAGCCAGGCCAATCTTTTAAATCAATAAAGGGCCTTCATGCTGTCATTTCCCCTGTTCCTCCCCCTGCAGATGCCCAGGAATAGAAACAGGGACTGGCATGGGGACAGCAAATTATATGCTGTGGAGTTCTCTGATTTCTTTTTCTTTCCCCTCAAGCAGTTGATGGTCAGGAGAATGAAAATTACCAAGAGCCAAGTGTGAGGCCATCACAGATAATCAAAATTGAAACACTAGAAGAGATGTCTGCAAATAAGTGGGGAAGGAGGAGATATGAGAAAAACTAGTCTGACAGTTGGGGAGAAATATCCACTCTTGAATGTGTGGAAATGGATCACTTCCTGACCCAACGCAGTACAGGAAAGTGTTGAGAAAGTTGGGAAATATTCCATGCAAAATCAAATTTTAGTAAGCACTACAAAATTGGAAGAGATTCAGAAATAACAGTAACGTTGTTATGCATAAAATGATCCATGCCCTATAAATGTGTGAACTGTGGAAAGAGATTTAGGTGGAGTAGTAATCTAACTGCCCATAAAAGGATCCATTTTGGGAAAAACCCTGTAAGTGGATAGACTGTGAAAAAGCTTCAGTATGAGTAGTTCCCTTACTTCTCATAAAAGGATCCATACGGGAGAGAAAAAATACGAATGCATGGTGTGTGGAAAGAACTTCATGTGGAGTAATCAACTTACTTCCCATAAAACGATGCATACAGGGGAAAAACCCTATAAATGCGTGGACTGTGGAAAAAGCTTCAGTAAGAACAGTTCCCTTACTTCTCATAAAAGGGTCCATACGGGAGAGAGACCCTATCAGTGCAGAGAGTGTGGGAAGAGCTTCAGTATGAGTAGTTCCCTTACTTCTCATAAAAGGATCCATACGGGAGAGAAACCCTATCAATGCCTGGAATTTGGGAAGAGCTTCAGTTATAGTGGTTCCTTTACTTCCCATAACAGGATCCTGTCCTGATCAGACTATGAGGTGGCCAGGCAGATTTAATATCGAAAAATACTCTTTATTAAATAACTATTTACAATAAACAAGTCCTTAGAATCAAGAAGTAAACTGGTTTTGATCAAGATCAACTGGGCAGCAACAACCATACCAGCAAGGTTGCAGGGGGAGACGGTAGCAAAACAGCGGAGCAGGATTCCCTGACGGAGGCTGGAAGGCTGGGAGAAGCTGGAGCACGTGGCACTACTGGAACTGGGATCGGATGGCCATGAACTGGAACACCACTCGAACTAGGCTGGCACCAGAACACTGGGCAAGGCTGAACGGAGCCCTCTGGATAAGTCTTGGTTCTAGCGACAGGACTGGACTGGACTCAGCGACAGTGACATTTATGTCTATCGCATAAGGTAAACATAAAGGTTTCCCTTCACATTAAGTCCAGTCGTGTCCAACTCTAGGGGGTAGTGCTCATCTCCGTTTGTCTGGCGTCTGTCCGTAGACACTTCCGTGGTCATGTGGCCAGCATGACTAAACGGAACGCCGTTACCTGCCCACCAAAGCGGTACCCATTAATCTACTCACATTTGCATGTTTTTGAACTGCTAGGTTGGCAGGAGCTGGGACTAGCATCGGGAGCTCACCCCGTCACGCGGATTCGAACCGCCGACCTTCTGATCGGCAAGCTCAGCAGCTCAGCGGTTTAACCCGCAGCGCCACCACATCCCCTATCTATCACATAGACCTCAGGTATTTCGTTATTGTCCCTCTTTCCCTTCCTTTGACACTTTGGATAGCTTTCCTGTGTACTAGTGATCCATGGGATGTTGGACAAACGTAATTTTGAATTGATGGGCTAGCTATGAGGTTGTGGCCAGAGTAAGAATAGCAAAAAGCATGTAGGACAGGAAGCAACTTAAATTTAGTTGGCTTTGCCCTCCCTTCCAGTTATCCTTCTGGATACCACTAGAATAAGTTCTGAAAGCTTGTTTCTCGATTCCTGTCTTTAGCCTCCTGAAACTGGATAGAAATATGTAGAGAGATTTAATATAATGAAAGAAAAATGATAACAGAAGATGAGTGCTGTGTTTCAGGAGATTAAACATTTCTGAAATTTTTTGAGTTTATTAAAATGCTACCCATTTTTATAAACAAAGGAGAAAACCATTAGTGAAAAGTGTGAAAATATTTTTTAAAAATCAGGTTCAAAACAGCATTATAAAACCCATATTAAAAGAGAACAGGATCAGCACAGGGAGAATGAAAAGAGTTACAACTCAACATTGAGTATTTCTTTACAAGAAAATGTTAGTATGGGAGAGAAAACACATGAATGCATGGAATGTGGAAAAAGGGTCAGCACCAGTGGTAACCTTACTCGCCATAAAAGAATCCACACAGAAGAGAAGCCATATAAATGCACCGAGTGTGGAAAGTGCTTCTTTCAAAAATGTAACCTTATTTCACATCAAAGGATTCATACAGGGGAGAAACTATATAAATGCACGGAATGTGGAGAGAGCTTCAGGTGGAATAGTGACCTTACTTCCCATAAAAGGATCCACACAGGAGAGAGACCATATCAATGCTTGGAGGGTGGGAAGAGTTTTAGCAAGAGAAGCCTGCATTTTTCCCACAAAAGAATCCACATTGTGGAGAAAACATAAATCCATGGAGTGTGGGAAGAGCTTCTGGACAGACAGTGGACTTACTATCCATAAAAGACTCCATACAGGGGAAAAACTCTATATATGCATGGAATGTGGGATGAGCTTTAGAGGGCACAGTTACCTAATTTGCCATAGAACAGTCCACACGGGGGAGAAACCATATGAATGTATGGAATGTGGGAAAAGTTTCCGGAAAACCAGTTCCCTAGCTTCCCATAAAAGGACCCGCACGGGGGAGAAACCATATACGTTCACTGAGTGTGGGAAAAGTTTCCGGAAAACCAGTTCCCTAGCTTCCCATAAAAGTATCCACACAGGGGAGAAACCTTATAAATGAATGGAATCTGGGAAGTATTTTCCTAATACTTCCCACATTCCATATTTAATACTAATAATCCACACAGGGGAGAAACCATACCAATGCAGGGAATGTGGGGAGAGTTTCAGGTGGAGCCATCACCTCACTTAGCATAAAAGGATCCACACAGGGGAGAAACTGTATCAATGCTTGGTCTGTGGAAAGAGTCTTAATAGTAACAGTTCTCTTACTTCTCATGGAAGGATCCATACAGGGGAGAGACCATATATATGTATGGATTGTGGAAAGAACTTTTCTAATAATTCATCTCTTAGTAGACATAAACATATCCATACAGGTGAAAAATCATATAAATGCACGGAGTGTGGAAAGAGCTTTAGTAGTAATAGTTCTCTTACTTCCCATCAAAGTATCCACACCGGGGAGAAACTATACAAATGTATGGAATGTGGAAAGAGTTTTAGTAATAACAGTTCCCTTACTTCTCATAAAAGGATCCACACAGGGGAGAGACCATATAAATGCATCAAGTGTGGAAAGAGTTTCAGGAGTAACAGTTCTCTTTCTTCACATCGAAGGATCCACAAAGGGGAGAAACCATATAAATGTATGGAGTGTGGTGAGAGCTTCAGATGGAACAATCAACTAACTCTTCATAAAAGTTGCCATACAGGGGAGAGGCCATATAAACGTGTGGCATGTGGGAAGTGTTTCAGGACAAGTGGTGAACATACTTCCCGTAAAAGAAGCCACACAGGGGAGAAGCCATATAAATGCTTTGAGTGTGGAGAGAGCTTCAGAAGGAGCCATCAGCTTAGTTCACACGCAAGGATCCACTCAAGTGAGCATCCATAGAAAGACTAAATTTATTTGGTTTACTCCTTGTGTACTCTCTTTCTGATACAAATTTCAAAAAATATTTTTTCTGAATCTTGAATGCTGACTGCTTTAAGCCTGACTTTAGATACTTGTTTTGCAATTTAATGCCTGTCTTTGTCTCTAAATGGCCAAGCTGCCTCAAAATAAGTGTCCCTTGAGTGTCAGAACATTGCATGTGGGATGTGGGCAACAGTTCTTTGACCTGAAAAGCTAATTTGACCTGTTTTAGAGACCTTGGCTTGCCTGAGCCTGTTTAGAGCAGAACTGGGCTGTGGCCGTGCTCATACCAGAACTGACCAGGATTCTCCTGACCACTATGCAGGAAAGACTCCATGTCACATGAGAGCAACTCAGGCTATTATACCTTGAGGTATATTACTACAAAGCATGATGTGCAAGTGTAAAAAATAATAAAGATCATGATACCATAATAATTTATTTTTATGTATTTATTATTCAAATTTTGTTACCACCCATCTCCCCCAAAGAGGGACTCTGGGCGGTTTACAATAAAATACAATAACAATACACGTTAAAATCCCATAAAAATAAAAACAAGTTACAAATATAATGGTTATAGGAAACATAAAAAATGTATTTATTTATTTAAGTTCTCGACCACCCGGCTTGTATACAACAAAATAAGCCCTTTTTAATGTACAGATCTTATGAAACAAAGATGATTTTGGGAGGCTCTTTTTTCGCACCTTGATAACTACCAGTAGTTAGAAGGAAGAAGAAAAATAGCTGCTTAGGTATATTCCAAAAGTGCAAGTTAGCAGAAAGGATTAAGAAAGACAAAAAGATACGTATTTAAATGTTAGTGTACTGAATTGGTGAACAAAGGTATGCAAATATGGAACAAAAGTAATGAGATAACTTTAGAATAACCAGATTAATAAAAAGCGGGAGGGGGAATGGGGGCTGGCAAACTTTATTAGAACTCTGAAACCTGTTCCAGAACCTTCTGGAAGAACTGGCACCTTTGGTTTCAATAAAAATCTGACTCATGCAGTTTTAGAATAATGCAGATATCAGATTTATTGAGTTACAGTGTACAGATAGAAGAAAAGCTGCAATTAAAATATTCCTGCCCAAACTACCTAATTAAAGCTTTGCAATACCCATTCCCCCCTCCTATCACTTTCCCACCTAGCTCTAACGGACCAACATACCAGGCATAGATGTCTCTGGGAGTGCAACCTTGAAGACCAAGGTCCAAAAAGGTAAGAGAAGAGATCATCGCCCTTCACAAACAAGTAACAGGATACAAAAAGATAGCGAAGGCACTGAATGTTCCTAGAGACACCGTTGGAAGCATAATTCGCAAGTGAAAAGTTAAAGAAACAGTGGTTACGCTACCTGGACAGGGCAGAAAAAGGAAGCTGTCAATGGCTGCAACCAGATTTCTGAGAAGGCAGGTGGAGAGAAACCCTCGAGTGACCGCAAAAGACCTGCAGCAAGACTTGGTGGCAACAGACACTGAGGTTTCAGTGAGCACAGTAAGTCATGTACTAAACACAGAAGTTTTCCATGCCAGAACTCCAAGATGTACACCACTACTGACCCAAAGGCACAAGAAAAGTCAGCTCCAATATGCTCAAAATCATATAAATAAGCCACAGAAATTTTTGGATTCTGTTCTGTGGAGCAATGAAACAAAACTGGAACTTTTTGGCCCAATGGATCAGTGGTATGTCTGGAGGAAGAAGAACGAAGCATACGCTGAAAAGAACACTCTGCCCACAGTTAAGCATGGTGGTGGCTCGGTGATGCTCTGGGGCTGCTTTGCATTCTCTGGCACTGGAAACCTGCAGCGTGTGGATGGCAAGATGGATTCATTGAAGTATCAGGAAATCCCAGGAGAAAATGTCTTGCCATCTGTAAGGAAGCTGAAGCTTGGGTGTCATTGGACCTTCCAACAGGACAATGATTCCAAGCATACCTCAAATTCCACTAAGGCTTGGATGCAGAAGTCCTGGAAGATTCTAAACCCAAGAATATTACTGAACTGGAGGCCATTGCTCATGAGGAATGGGCTAAGATTCCTCAGGAACGCTGCCAGAAGCTGATGTCTGGCTATGTATCTCGTTTGCAGCAGGTCATAACAGCAAAAGGGTGCTCTACTAAGTACTGAAGATGCTTGCCATGAAGGGGTTGAATAATTTTGAGACTGGAGAAGTCATTATAAGTTGCATTTTCAGTTGACTTTGGGGACAGCACTTGAAGCATTTGTTGTGTTGAGCTATTTTAATTGCTTTTGTTTGATTTAACTGCAAACAGCTGAAAGTCTGTACATTTTGACAATCAACCTGATTTGCAATGGGGGTTGAATAATTTCAATTACAACTGTAGTATGCCATTGAAATTGAACCAGGGGCAAAGTTTCCTAAACCAAAACTGTATTTAATGTCACTGAAAGAGCAGGAGGTGCTGAGAGAGTTCATGGACAAAAACGTAGCAAGAGGTTTCATTAGACCAGCTAAATCACCAATGGCTGCCCTGGTGCTAAGAAGGATGGCTCATTAAGATTGTGCATGGACTATCAGGGGCTAAATGCAATTTGCAAAGTCAATCAGTACCCCCTGCCCCTGATGAAAGATATGCTGGCTCATTTGTCAAAAGGAAATTTTTTTTACCAAATTGGATTTGAGGGAGGCTTACTTTCGTATTTGCATTCAGGAGGGGGATGAGTGGAAAACGGCTTTAAATTGTCCCCTGGGGAGCTATAAATACCTGGTTTTACCTTTTGGGTTGAAAGGCAGTCCTTTATGCAATTAATTAATGAGGTTTTGTATGAGCATCTGTACAAAGGAATATTAGTCTATCTCAATATCTTAATATATTCAGAAACTGAGGAAGAGCATGTGCGCTTGGAGAGAGAAGTGCTAAAGAAACTCAGGGCAGCCAAACTATATGCTAAACTGTCCAAGTGTGAGTTCCATAAAGAGCAATTGAATTATTTGGGATATCGACTATCAAGTCGTGGCACTGAAATGGACCCCAGTAAGATACAGGATGTCGTGGCTTGGATGGCCCCAAAAACTAGGAGACAGCTGCAGTTTCTTGGGATTTGCAAATTTCTACAGACAATTTATCCCTAATTTCACCCAAATTGCATTACCCCTGATAGACTTGTTAAAGACCAAAGGGAACGCGGAATCAAAAAGAACCAAGAGCCCTGGGGTGCTGTTGGATTGGACAGCAGAATGTCAGAACTCTTTTAATAAATTAAAGCAATTGTTTATGGCAGAACCTATTCTAAAGTATCCTGACCCAAAAGAACCTTTCGTTATTCAGGCCAATTCTTCGGATGGTGCAGTTTTATTGCAAAAAGGCGCAAATGGGGAGTTGCACCCGTGAGTTTACCTATCCCACAAATTTTCTGAAACTGAGAGCCATTGGCATGTGTAGGAGAAGGAAGCATTTGCTGTGAGATGGGCTTTACTGACATGGAGGCATTGGCTTGAAGGGGCTCAAAAACCATTCAAGGTTTGGACTGATCATAAGAGCTTAGAGGCTTTAAAAACTGAGAAAATTGAACACAAAGCCAGTTCGCTGGGCTGAGTTTTTTAGCCAGTTCAATTTCACTCTAAAGTACCTGCCTGGGTGGAAAAATTTCCTAGCCGATGCTTTATCACAGTTACCTCAGCACAACAGCCAGAGAGAGGAGGTGGTGGACACTGTTATTCCCAAACAGCAATTGGGCTTAGCTGTAATGACACAGCCAAACCCAGCAAGGGAAAGCGAAAGTTCCTGCAAATCTGGAACAGAAGCTCAGGCAGGAGTTACAAATTGACACTTGACTACAAAGTAACAAAACCTTTTTAAAAGAGGAAGGAAGGCTGTGGTGGTTTGAAGGGAAGCTTTACATTCCCAAAGCAGAAGGAAATATTCGAGCGCAGCCACGATGCCAAAGCAGCTAGTCAGTTTGGGTTTGTAAAGACCCTGCATTTGATGCACAGACAATTTTGGTGACCAAGCATTAGACAAGATGTAAAAGCCTATGTGGAAAGTTGCTGTGTGTGTGCCAGGTCTAAGAAAAAAGAGGGGAAACCTCAAGGATTGCTACAATCAGTAACTAGTCCAACCCAGCGTTGGAAGGAAATAGCCATAGATTTTATTGTGGAGCTTCCTGAGAGCAGGAAAAAACTGTAATTTGGGTTGTAACCAATCTATTTTCTAAACAAGCTCATTTTGTACTCTGTGCTACAATACCCACTGCCAACCAGTTAGCCAAACTGTCCATTCAACATATTTACCAATTACATGGGGTCCCTAATAGGGTTATTAGTGACCGCGGCATACAATTTACTTCTAAGTTTTGGAGATCGTTTTTAAAACTGATTGGCGCCTCCCAAGCCCCAAGCTCGTCAAACCATCCCCAGACAGACGCATTGACTGAACGTCGTAATGCCACCCTAGAGCAATTTCTGAAATGCTACATAAATTTCCAAGACGATGACTGGGTAGACCTCCTTCTGTATGCGGAGGTGGCTTATAATAATTCTGTTCACCAGAGCACAGGGTTTTCACCATTTCAAATAATGAATGGCCAGAAGTTTGTATCCATTCCTGAATTACCTCAAGGGACCACTGAAGTGTGCACTGCAGGGGAATGGGTTGAGCAGATTAAAACCAATTGGCTAATGATTCAAAACACACTGACTGAAGCAAAGAAAACCTATAAAAAATATGCTGATTGGAAAAGAACTCCAGAATGGGATTTCCAGGTGGGGGAAAGGGTGTATTTGTCTACCATGTTTTTGAAATCTTTGCAACCCTCCAAAAAGCTGGAACCAAAGTTTGTAAGACCTTTCCCCATTGAAAAAAATTATAAACCCTGTCACTGTCAATTTGAAACTTCCAAAGAACATGAGACGAATACACCGTTTTCCATTGCAGCCTGCTGAAAAAAGTATGTGAGTCTACTCGCTGGCATCCAGACAATCCTCCCCTGCGCCCACAATGATTGAAAGAGAACAGCATTTTGAAGTGAAAGAAATCCTCGATTCTCAAAGATGCAGAGGAAATTGCAGTAGCTCATTAGTTGGAAGCATTTCCCAGAGCATGAATGGGTAGAGAGTAAACATGTTTGTGCTCCAGATTTACTAAGAAAATTTCACTCCAAGTATCCTGACAAGCCTAAGGACTAACAGCAACAATGCCCTTGCAATTTACTCTTCCCAAATTCCTTTTCCATGATTGCTTTACTAATGTATTGTTTAGTTTACTAATGGGTGTGTATAGTTGTGTTTTCTTTTCAGGAGGGGCAGTTTGTCAAACTCCGCAATCAGAAGATTGCTGAATCGTCTGATCATGTTCATTTGCCATGATAAGTCGACATGTGGCAAGACTCTGAAGGGAGGAGGCATTGCAGAGTTGCCAGAGACATCTGTGCCATTGACTTTACTTGTGGGAAGCCAGCACAGAACGTTGGAAATTGCAATCAACAGGGCTTCCGGTGAGAAGATGGCTGACTGAACAAGCTCAGCAGGCAGACCTGGCAGCATGGATTCTTTTGGGAGTGCAGGCAGGCTTTTCCTGTTGCCCTAGAGCATTTTCATGGACAGAAAACACTTGGAATGACAAAACTTCTTTGGAACATCACCTTGTAGTCTGAGGATCGTCAATAGAGTTGGCACTAATCCGGTAAGAGGAGACAGGAGTCAGGGACACCATCATTTTCCAGACCATGCTGCAGCCCTTGTGGGACACTAGGTCGAGACTTTCTCATTTCTAAATCACCCAATTTGTATATTTCTACGTTTCTGTACCTTAAGAGAGGCTTTCCACAGCAAGAAGAAACGAATCCCTTGGTGCTAATCGTTGTTTCTGGAGTAGCCTTAAAATTTTCTCTTAATTGCTGGCTTACTTCCCATTTAAAATTTAAGGGGGACTGAGAATAAATAATCATCTCTCCATTATTATTTTTGTATCTAATTTGAAGGATTTAACATTTTCCTACACATTCAATTTTTTTGTTTTCTGTTCACTTTCTTTGGACACTGTATCTGCTGGTTTGCATACTTTTTGTTTTGTCAATATCATTCAATAGCTTCTGGAAGCCTTTTATAGGGAGATAGACTTTACTGCCTGAATTATGGATGACCTTAAGAGGACTGTTTCAGAACTCTGAGCTGAGCTTCATGCTGATTTCAAGCAAATTCTCCATGAAACTACTCAAGCTATTTTGCAAGATGTTCGGGATATTATTTTTAAAATGTATCAATTGGCTGAGGACTTTCTGAAAGGAGAGGAGGAGACTTATCAAGAAGGAGGTATTTTCCCAATCGTGAGAAGAAATGCCAGCTGATGAATAAATGCTGCTTATGAAGGAGTTACAATTTGACTTGCAAGATAATGTGATGATTGCCTTAACCCAAATAAAACTCTCAGACTCAAAATCACAATTCAGGTTCTGGGTTTATTTAGAAAAGAGTGCAAACAGGTAAAAAGCTGAGAATGAGAAAAGCGCGCCTAAACTCAAACTAAATATCATTTCCAACATCAGCCCACCCCCTCCTTCGCATACAGTACAACCCCACATTCCCAGGTGCTCCTAACGAGCTCTGCTGATCAACGGGTAAAAAGACCTTGACATTTAAGAGATAGCCCAAACACATTCCTCCCTGGCACAGTCCAGCACATCTCATGTACAAGGCTCTCAGCAGCACCCTCCCAGCCAGGACACATATCAGCACCTTGGCAAGTAAACTGTTACGATGTATCAACACCGCAACAGTGAACATGACAAATAATGACAGGTCTGTCTCAGAGTTTGTTTTGAGAACGAGGTGGCTCTGTTATGTGGGAAATTTTTTGCTGACTTTCTAAGAGGGGCACTCGGGCTCTTTGATTTATTTATAAAATTCTTCCTGTGTATAATATGGAGACGAATAAATGTTCTGCTTTATTTTGAGGTGGGATAAGAAATTAAGAATAAGTATGTGGATTGATTTCAAGGCTGTATGATTCTATTTTTCTGTAATGATTCAAAGTTTGATTTTTTTAAAGGTTTAATAGGGGCAAGATTGTTATAGTAGTACTAAGCATAAAAGTAGATAATTTATGTTTTTAAAATGCTTTTATAATTTGTTAATATAGTGACCAGAAATATATAGAATAGTGGTAGGAGGGAAACATTTCATAAATGGGTGTCTATGGGAGGGAGCTGATTTGGAGGTTTATATATTTATTTTTCTTTATATATAAGGGGAAGAAACAATTGCTTTTACTGAGTTTTATAATGCCTATGGGATGATTTATAGAAATAATGTGATCTTGGTTAAATTTAGAGTAAGGGACTAATTATGGAAATTGCTGTATATTCTTGATGCTGGAAGTCGGAAGTCATCTTGTAACTTCTTAAAAATCTTTTTTCATTTTCTGTTTTCTCACCTTTTTTTGTAGGTTTTTTTTTGGTAGTTTTTACCTTTGTTCTAAATTTAATAAAGCTTTTACCAAAAGAAAAGGGAAATCGCAAACCACAGACCACAGGGACAATACGACAGCCGGAACTCCAAGGACCAGTCATAAGTACCAATCATTTAGCGCTGTCATAACTGAACAGTCACTGAACAAATGGTCATAACCCAAGGACTATCTGTACTAAGTTACAAGCCAGAGTTAATTCCTCCAAAACCTGTAAGCTCTGTGAAACATCAGAGAAGCAATTGCATGTGTACCTAATATATAACATTGAATAAGCTGCCAAGAAGCTTGTTTTTATATCGTACAAAAATTTGAGAAATAACTTCTTCAGAACTAAGCTGAGACAGATTATATGAGGATGTGAAGTCTGCATCTGGGCCTGATGATTGAAGTGAATGCAATAACTACAGGGGGATTACTTTTCTGAATTGTAGAGTTCTAACTGAACTGGAACAAGAAGTGAGAATGAGCAAAAATGAAGAGCAGTGGTTCAGGGATTGCACAGGCCAGGTATTTTCTTAGGATGTCACTCAAAAATGTCTGAATGAAAGTCTGTTGCAGGCTTTTAGAGAACTTTTCGAGTGACTACGGAGTCAACTGTTTCAAATGTGCTAAGAGCAGTACCTGAGAGGAGTACAATATGTCAATAAATGGAACTTGCAGGAAAGGATTCAGCACTGTGTAGGGAGTAAAGATGTGTGACATACAAAGAATGCTTGTGGCGCTGTTAGTGGTGTGTTGGTTGGGCATGTGACTGTGTGTGTACTTCTGTATGAAGAGTAATTTATAAAACTAATGGGTTTAAATATCCTTGGAGAATATTCAGTGAGATTCCTAATATATTAACAAATTCTGGCAATTTAAAATTAAATTACTGTAGGAAGGTTATTTTTATTTATTAACAGAATAAATTTTCATATCACCCACACCGTAAGAGTGAGCACTCATAGCATCGGATGAAGACAATATGAGAAAAGATTTGTTTGTTGCCTGTTAAATAGGGTGGATGAGAGAACAGTAAAAGGGTTTGAATAAATAGAGCTTGATCTTGTAATGCAGTAATCACTGGCTTTCATTCCGGCTTCCTGACTTTTCTTCAATATAAATTCTTGTGAACTCGCCTAAATAGCTCCAGACCTGACACACTTGAACAGCTCTGGGAGGTATACTTGATAAAGCAATTATCGCTCCAACATAGCTCCTCTCTTGCAGGGGTGGACTCTTCAGCAGGCCCTTGCAGGATGGGTAAAAACTGATATTGGATATAATGCTTCCTAATCTAACTAGGAGCCATGCTATACAAGATATGTCAGCTCTGGTTGTTGTTCTTGGTCAGACACTCCTGAAGGCTAACTTTCCAGGAACAGGGATGCCAAAGAAGGCTCACTTTATGTATTTCTAACTACCTGCGGAGCTCAATAACTGATTGTTAAAGGCAGAACTCTCCCTTGAACATGAAGCACACAAACCAATTTTAAATAACTTAGGCAGAGCCAATAAGGTGACTTTGTTAACACCTCAAGTCAGATGTTCCATGGGCAAACAGCAGATCTTCTGAAGTACATCTGTTAAAAGCCCTGAAATTATTCTCTCAGATAAATTTGTCTCATGACTTTTCTAAATTGGAATTATCAACTATTCCATACCCTAAAGCAAGTAGAAACTCATCCCACGGTAAAGCTAATATGAAGTAAATTGTCTGCTGTAAGACTGATTCACAAATTACCACAGCTGAATTGTTGCTGTTTTCCTTCCAGCATAAAAGTCAGAAGCTGCTTCTTTTATCATGAGTGTAAATAGAGAATGCTATTTTATTTTTATGTTTCATTTTGAATTTGAAGAATATTATTTAAAATTTTCTATTCCACTGCAACCAGAAAGAATCTTGGTGGCTTACCTAGAATGGAATAGGATAATTTAAAAGATTCTAGTTAAGGAGGGATCTCTAAACTAACAACTGTCTTGCAAGCTAAATAAAAGTCTTAACCCTCTATAATGTACTAACACAGGTTCAATTACAGAGATACGTTATTTGCATTATAGTCAATGCTCATTTCTGCAATGCAGTGACTGAGGTGATGGACGAGGAACAGGGAGACCCAGATTACAGTCCACCCTCTGCAGATCAACTCAGGGAAGAATGAGAATTTATCTTGTGGTAACTCTCTTTACTGAGGAAGCTAAAGGAACTCCTACAACCCAAGGAAAAATTGCATCTGGAAATCTTAAAAGTTTTGCCTTGAACAGCATGCAAAAAACCCTCCCTTTTGTCCTCTAACTTGAATAAATCAGAAATTCACCTAGGCTAAAAACCAAGAAGGTACATGAAAGCCCAAGGTGTTCTCTATCTTTCAGGTTACATTGATTCTGATCCACTTTTCTTTCTGAATACAGCACAAAAAAATCTGTGATGGTCTAAGGTGAGGTTAGCTGGAAAGCCTTCTTGATGGCAAAGCCGGAAGCATGGGGTAGGATGTTTCTGAGGACATCCTTGTTTCAAGTAGAGAAAAGCCAACTTTCACCCATTTCAGGAGCTAAAATTGAGGCCATTATCCAAAGCTTTGCCACCACAGCGCTGGTTGTTTGACATCTGATTTTTGGTTATGTGCCCTCAAGGCAGGCTCCACTCTTAGCGACCACATAGAGAGATTCTGTCCAAGACGATCTGTCCCTAACTGGGTCCTTCAGGCTTCCCAACGGTGCCCCACTGCCACCGTAGCCACGTCCATCCACCTGGCAGCTTTTCGTCCTCTCCTCTTTCGCAGAGCCCAATTCTGCTTTTCGGTGGGTTTCAGGAAAGGGCTCTCTTCGACCCTCTGCCTGGAGGCAGCTGAGAAAGGGGAGCTTGTTCCAGAAGCCCCAGCCCGGAAGAAGCATTCAGCCTCTCCTCTCTCTCGCTGCCCGGCCGGGAGACCACCAGTAGATCCCACGGCCGCACGGGCAAGGCGCCAAAGGCTTTCCGGCGGTGGTCTGAGGGGAAGCGCAAGGCCCCAAAGGCCCCCTGGCCAGGAGACCCCTTGTCAGGGACCCAGGCGGTCCCCCGCGGGTCTCTCCTGTCCACGCTCCTCGCTCTGGGGCCTCAGGCCCAGGGCCGAGCCGGGCGGCGCGCCGCTCCTCCCTCGGGGGGAAGGCGCGTGTGGGCATCTCCACCTGCCGAAAGAAAGGCTCCGCGAGAGCCCACACGGGCGGAGAGGCAGTTCTGCGGGCCAAGGACTCGGGCTCCCCTCCCTGCCGGGGCCCGGATGCGAGGCCACCAGGAGATCCCCTCGGCCGGCCCTCGGGCCTTCTGGCCTCCCCCCGCCCGAGGCCCTGCACCAGCCCGGCGCCTCCCTCCCGCCAGGCCCTTCCCGCCCAAACCTGACGGGCGCTTCTCTCCCGCCATTGGCTCGCCAGGGCCACGTGACCCCGCGGGCTCGCGCCCCTCCCTCGAGCGGCTCTCCGCCCCCCCCCCGCTCCCATCGTCCCCCGCCGCCCGTGCGGAGCGCCTGGCGCCCACAGCCTCCCGGGGCCTCGGAGGGGACTGAGCATGCGCGCCGCCAAGAGGGAGGCGGGGGACGTTCGGCCCCTCTAGGACGCCGCACTTGCTCGCTGTAACCCCTTGATCTCCGCAGGCGGCAAAGAGGCCGCCGGAACGTCTGGCAGGACCGGGAGCGAGACACGTGCAGACCCCCCTCGTGGGAAGGCCGCGGAGGGGAGGGGAGGGGAGGGGAGGGAGACGTGCAAAGGGCTCAGCCAGGGTCAGTCTTCCCAGTCCTGTAATCTTTCCTGCAGCCAAGGACCGTAATGACAAGCCAGAGAAGAAGGGATGGAAAAGTTGGGTGCGAAGGGATGTCGGAGCGGAAGATACAGGGGGAAACATCTTGCTCAATCATAAAGCGGTTAAGACCCTGCCCAGAGCTGCTAGGGGTGGGTGGCCCAGGAATTTTATCTATCACCTGTCTATATATCCGTATATCTGTATCTACTGTGTATCTGTATCTGTCTAATCATCTATCTAATCTCTGATTATTTTGGAATCCCACTTGGCCATTTCAGAGCAAAGGAAGCATGCTCCGGGTTTTCCCCCTGGGCTGGCCCTCTGCATGGACTGGTCCCCGAGGGTCTAGACCCAGGGGAGACATCTGCTGATTTGCACCGATGATGGCAACAGACGACGTTCTGTCATTTGCACATTTGCACAAGGCCGCGGTGAGGTGTGTGGCATGGACAGACGCCGGGTGGCTTCCACCTGATGAAACTTGTCAGAGGTCGACCTCTCTGCGCCCACAGATGGCACCTGGCACGTGAATGGGAGGGGAAAAGGTCCCACAAAACTGGGAGGGGATCTATTCTCTCCGCAGGACCAGAACCAGCAGAGGAGCACTCCAAGGAAGCAGCTTCGGGTGAGCTGTTGGGGGCGATTCCCTGACCTGACAAGGGTTCGGCCAGGGGAACAGCCCGCCACTTGAAGCGGGAGGTCAGGTGCAGGAGAGGTCCTCAAACAGGCAGCAGGGTCGTCTGGCAAAGGCCCAGCACACCCAGCACTCAGCAGGGGTTGGACTAGATGACCTCTGCAGGCCCCAGCCTCCTGGGAAGAATGGAGCATGAAGTACACGAGTACTAACTATCCAACGCGTTCCTTTAACGTCTTTTCCGCAAAGGCTTCCCACCGCGATGAACGCCATCGACAGTGCTACCGTCTAGCCCAAACAGAGGCAGGAGGGTCGCCTGGCAGGCGCCGCAGCGGGTCTGCCCTGAGCAGGGGTGGCCTGGATGGCCCCTGAGGTGCCCCCGCGCCCCCGCCTCCAGGGGTGCCGGCGCTGCCCGCAGGTCCCGGCAGGGGGCGCCCTGCTCGCCGCCTTCTCGCTGAGCGCCACCGAGCATGCTCCGCCCCGTCTGCCTGGCTCGGGGCACCGGCCGTGAGTTGCGCCCTGGGAATCCGGGGGGGGCGGGCAGGAGGGGCTCCCGCGACCCAGAGCCTCCCGGGGGGAGGAACAGCACAGCCCGCCCCCGTCGGCAGCGCCTCCCCGGCCGGTTCTTGCGGAGGGAGGGGGAACGTGCGGCGGCCCTCCAAGCAGCCCCGGAGCCGGGGCGAGAGGGAGGGTCCCCGGAGTCCCCGAGAGGTTCGCCGGACTCCGAATCCGAGGCTGGGGGGGGGCGGGGGAGACCCCCGTTCCTGCTCCTGGCCTGTGCATGGAAAAGATCCAGCACTGGGAGGAGGGAGGGAGCGAAGGGGGGGGGAGGGTAGGAAGCCTAAAGGAAGGACGTGCTCAGCTTCTGCATAAACCAGGTTGGCTTCCCAGCATTTCTAGCACACAAAAAAAACAATCTGGGAAAGGGGCTTTTTGCCTGGCGCTCCTCCACCCTCTGCAAACGGTGAAGCTTTTGGGTGTTGCGCTTGGGAAGGTCCAAGTCTGCCTCAAATGTCCTTGCTGGCGGGGCTGGAAAGACCCACAAGAGATTTTCTGCTGCCAGTTGAGCTGAGCTGCCCCTCGCAGAAGACCCTCCCCCAAATGTGGGCTGGTCTCCCACCGGTGGGGAGGGAGGGACAGAAGTTGCACTGAACGGGAAACACCTCTGGATTTTGCCCCCCCCCCAAGCTATTACACGGCCCGGATATTGATTAAGGGATCAGAGTTTCTGAATGAGAACAGCCTGTGTAATTCCTGAAGTTTGCTTTCTTTTCCACCTCGGGGGTAAAAGCTGGAGGCCACTTGAGAGCTGAATGGCCTTGAAAAACCTCTCCCGGCCTCTCTCTGCAGTCCATTCAGGTCCTGGGACTGGAAAGACCTTTGGAGGCCCAGAGACCAGCAGGCCCCTCGTGGATCTGTGCCGGAGAACGGAGCGAAAATGGATGCAGCCCAGCCAACGTGCAAGGGAGTGGGAACAGGCCCTGCCGCTGCTCAGCCTGGGAGCGGTGGGGAGGGCTGGGCAGGACGTGGGCAGAGGATCCGGGAGGAGGAAGCCCTCAGTTCCGAGATGCAGCATTGGCACTTCAGGAATAGTCCCCTTCAGGAGGCCGAGGGGCCGCGTGAGCTCTGCAGCCGCCTTCACCGCCTTTGCTCGGGGTGGTTGCAGCCAGAGAAACACACCAAGGCTCAGATGTTAGACCGGGTGATCTTGGAGCAGTTCCTGACTGTCCTGCCCAGGGAGATGGAGCGCTGGGTGCGGGAGTGCCGAGCGGAGACCAGCTCCCAGGCGGTGGCCCTGGCCGAAGGCTTCCTCCTGAGCCGGGCGGCGGAGAAGGAGCAGGAAGGACGCCAGGTGAGAGACGCTCATCTGGGGAAATATGAGTGATCAATTATCTTAATTGCTTAAGTGAAATTAAGCTATCTTAGTGTGCTTGAATTCTTACAAGTCTCCCTGACACTGTTTTTGGGATTAACAATAATTCAACAAGACGTTTAGAGATAATTGACGAATTGTTTCTATGTTCTTCCAGAGGATGGGTTTGGAGTCATTCTCCCATTGTCCTCTTCCATCCGCACTGATGGACATAGAGGGCTTGCAAAGATTTGGGCAGAAGATGAAAATCCAGTTCCTTTTATGTCCTGTTCTCTTAACTCCTCCTCTTTGCCTATATTTCAGGTTCTCTGGCCCTTCCTGGAGGTGGGCACTACTTGTCCTGAGGAATGGGTGGATCCCGCAAATCCCTCTCAGGAGCCGTGTTTCCGAGGGATCTCCAAGGAGGAAGGTCAAGGTCAGGATGCCTCACTTGGTAAGGGACGATCCTTCTATGTGTTTGGAGTTTTTCCAGAGAGATTTTAGTTATCCTTAATTCTCTGTATCTTCTCGTGTCTAGTCGTTGGACTTACCAGGAGATGACCCAAAAAGAAAGATTTAACTCTCCCTCTCCAAGCTAGAAGGCTTAAGTCCCATGAAGAAAGTCCCTCCTGTCAGTCCATGCACTGCCTTCAGATGATTCCCCATTTGCAGAAGACTGACCTCTTCTGCGGAATGGCCTGGGTTGCATTCGGACTGCCCCATCCTGAGATGCTTCTCTTTGTTCTCAGAGATGGGGAGGGGAGCCACCTGTCTTTGGCCTTTCTTGATACATAATTTCTAGTAAATTCTCACACATATCTCTGCTGGACCACCTCCAACACGATTTGTCCTTGCAGGTGTGTTCCTGGGGTGCCAGAATTTCAACATTTGTCCATCCACATGGAACATAATGGTTTCAGGTTGGGGTGGGGGGTGTATCTACAGTGGTTGAGTTATTTGTATGCCAAGAGTAGACTTCCATGTCTCGTTCCTCCCCCAAAGTCTAAGAGAGATGTCAAACTGAGGTTTGTTCCCCAGTGCATGGTGGGGCTGTGGTCTTCTTTTATTCTTGGCTCCCGAGATGTGGCCTATGGAAGGCCACCAAAGTTTCCTCTGCAGGGCAGCAAGAAGGCTTAAGTCGTGCCTTCAAGCTAGAAGAGATGGCGTTAATCCCTCTCCTGCTTCCATCCTATCTCTTTCCTTCCCAGGGAACAAAATGGAGTCACTGTTATTTATCGGATCCTCTCCTTGGGGAGATGAAAGAGTGGCTAGACCTCCAGCTCAGGTAGGAAGGGTAAGATCAAGGACTAATATGGGGGAGCAGGTGGAGACCTCCAGTTTCATTTGGTGTCTCAGTCTATGATACTGATGTTCATGAGCGATGCGGAACAGGGAAATTAGGATTCAAGTTAGTGATCAGTCACTGTCAGGAGGCCCGGGTTGCAATCCTGTCATTAAAAAAAAAAAGTCACCAGCAGGAAGGGGTAGGCATGCAAAACACACCAGACGGCCTGGAGCCATCCTTCCATAAAGTGGAAAGCACATCTCATCCCATTGATAGAAATCAGTAAGGAGGAACAAATGCGCTGAAAGCTGCAACCACGCCTTGTAAAAGCACCAACCCTCAGGCATGTAGTTCAGCACCCTGGACAGCTGACAGCGTGCGATTGGGCTGACAGGGAGTTTGCACTGGGAGGTGCAAAGTGGGGGAGGAAGCAGGGCACCAAAGGCTTTTATGGGAGCACCAGAGATTTGATGGGGAGGGGGATGAATGTACTTATACTGTTGCTTGTGAATCACCAAGTTATTTGGATCTTCAACATGTTTGAGTTACTTGCCCAATAAAGATTCTTTCATATGCTTAACCGGTCTGTGCCAAGAGTGTTGATTCATTGGGCTTAGAACCAGAATCATGACAGAAAGCTCCAAATCCTCAACAGTGGTCTTGCCCAGGGCTTCGCAGTCTACCAAGGAAGGCCTGAGGGTGATGTACCCTGGACCTACTGAAGCCCCTTCGGAATCAGGGGGAGAAGGAGCTTGGCGGGGGACTCCAGCTCCTATTGAGCCCAGCCAGGGCAACCACAAGGAGGCACTCAGAGGAACAGGAGATTCAACTGGAGACCCCCATGTCTTTTGGGGCCACGTCGCAATTGGTGATCGACTACACCCCACCCCCAGTCCCTGAACATTGGGGGGAATGCAGAAGGAGAAGCAACAGGAAGGAGAATCGCCTATGGAAGCAGCACCGGCTCCAGGTGGCCACCAGAGCGGGAAGCAGACCACTGGCCTACTGAATGGAAGAACGCCTGGACTGGCTGCAGGGAGCCATTGAACGGATCTTGAGAGGGCTGAGTGCTGCGCCACGGCAGAAGGTTGGACGATGATGGGGGAGAAAGTCGACAGCCCTAAGGTAGACAGCAGGCACGGACCAGGCAGAAGGGGGACTGTGGGCCCCCCTGGCTACCAGATCCCGAGCAGGGCGGTGACCCAGGTGCCAAGGACAGACAAACCCATGGGGGTGAGAGACCTAAAGATAAAATTTGCTGGGGACCCCAAGGAACTGGCATGCTTCCTAACCCACATTTCATGAAAGAACATGGGGGGTTCTTCCCATCGGACAAGTCCAGGGTGAGATACGTATCGGCCTACCTTGCAGGGGAGGCAGCAGACTGGCTGGTTGAGTTACACAATGCAAACTGTCCAGAGCTGGAAATTTTTGACAAATTCATGAGTGCACTGAGCAAGAGATTTGAGGACCCCTTGTCCAAGCTGAGAGCCAGAACCAGTCTCCAGAACATTAAGCAAGGGACCAGGTCGGTCTCAGAATACTCCGTAGAGTTCAGGAGGCTGGCCGGCAAGATGACATTCTGGCTGGAGTCGTTAAAAATTGAGTGCTTCCAGGGAGGGCTGCAAGCAGAGATTTTAGAGTGGTCCCTGGTGAGAGGGAACCCTAGAACCCTGAAGTAATGGATTTGCCGGGGAGGTGGAGGACATGGAAGCCCAAATCAGGAAGCGACTGCAAGGAGAAGCGAAGGGGAGGCAGTGTAAGGATTGCCTATTTTAATGTACATCAGACTCATAAGCAGAGTTTCAAAGATATCTGATTTATTGAAGAATAGTATGCAGGATCACACAGAAAGCTGAGAATGATGAAAGCGCGCCAAATTCAAACTAAAAACCCTTGGTGCAAACGAAATCCCTCCCCCCGTAGAATCTTCTCAAGTCCACAATCCCAGGTGCTCCTAACGGTTTCTGACGGTCTGCGGGAAAAGTCCTTGAACAGAGAAAATAACCCAAACACATTCCATTCCCCTGATTTCATATACAGAGCTTGGTACAAGGTTTCACAGCAGTTCCCTCCCATACAGAAACACGTGTCAGTGCCATGGCATGGGAAACGTTACGATGTATAAACTACATTGAAACAGTGAACATGACAGGCAGCTTGCCACCCCAGCTGCTGCGCCTGAAAAGGGGTCCCGCCAGGTGTGGGAGGAGGAGAAGGAGCGGCGAGTGCAAAGGAAACTATGTTTCAAGTGTGGCAAAGAGGGTTGCCGCCAACTGGCAACCCTGGGGTGCAGGTCCCGGCGGGGAAGAGCGGCCCCAAAACCCCAGTGGTCAAGCGTAAAGGGGCCTGAGCCACCACAAAAAGGGGGCAACCTTGTGACTCCACCTTGGAGGAGGGAGAGTCGACAGAGTAAGAGTTCTCGCAGTCAGGAAACAATGGGAGCCTGTTCTGAACCACACTAGAGGATGGGCTAAGCGGGAAGGGCGCATGGAATGGATGGTAAGTGGAGACTGCCCAGCAATGCTGGGGGGTAATAGCAGGAGGAGCCTTATGGGGCTTCTAGACTCGGAGTGCACCCGGAGTCTCATACACCCCAAACTAGTGACTGAATTAAAATTAAAAGTGAAGAAGCTGAAGAAGCCCATCAATTTTGTGCAGCTTGATGGGACAGAGATGAAGGGTGGCCCAGCAAAATACTGCACTGAACTGGTTCGGATGAGGGTGGGGTACCACAAGCCCTGTGGTTCATAGTGGCCCCCATCTCTGACCAGCCGGTAGTGCTGGGGCTTGCGTGGCTACAAACATGGAACCTTCAGGTGGACTGGGCAGCGGGGAGCCTGGCTTTTGGAGAAAGGCACGTCGAAGAGTCAAACCCCCAGGAACACCCAGAAGAGCGTGAGCCAGTGGGTGGCACTTCCAGTGAGAAGGGGGAAACTGGGGGGGGGGGGAGAGGATGAACTCATCCCTGAGCAGTATCAGTGCCTTAAAGAAGTGTTCAGGAAGAGGAGTCTAACCAGCTCCCACCCCACAGGAAATCAGATTGTGCCGTAGAGATAGAACTGGTCTTCGTGCTACCAGAACCTCCATGCTACCTGTACCCCAAGACCCCCAAAGAGACAGAAGCAATTCATTGACAAAAACTTGAAGTAGGGGTTCATCCAGCCAGCCACTTCTCCAGTGGCCACCCCCATTCTGTTCAGAGCCAAAAAGGACGGTTCAATGAGATTATGCACTGACTACTGGGGGTTGAATGCCATCTGCGTGTCCAATAAGTACCTCCTGCCACTGATGAAAGACTTGCTGGCACACCTCTCGAAGGGGAAGATTTTCACCAAACAGGACTTGAGGGAATCGTATTTCAGGGTGTGAATCTGGGAGGGGGATGAGTGGAAAACAGCTTTCACTTGCCAAATGGGGGCATTTCAATATTTGGTAATGCACTTCAGGATTGTGGGGGGGCAGGAGTCTTTAGACTACTTTGGAAATGTTTTAATTTCTTTTGTGATTACATGCTGTGTGTCGAGTCAGTTTTTTGACTCCTGGCAACTGTCCGGACTAGTCCCTGCAGTTTTCTTGACAAGGTTTCTTGGAAGTGGTTTGCCCTTGCCTGCTTCCTAGGGCTGAGAGGGAGTGACTGGCCCAAGGTCACCCAGCTGGCTTCATGCCTAAGGCGGGACTAGAAGTCGCGGTCTTCCGGTTTCTAGCCTGGTGCCTTAACCACTACACCAAACTGGCTTTCGGTTACATATTGCTGGACTCAGAAAATGACCCCTGGCAGTTCACACTATAAAATATGAAAACCAATAAAAGAAATCTAACAGGCAAAAGGATAGGTCCTCTGGAATAATGCCATCTTTGATCATCTTTGGAAAGCCAGGCTAATTGAGGATGCCAGGCTAATTTGCAGAGATACATTGGAATAAAAGATCTACACTTCCTCTCAAAAAGTTCAGAGATTTCTCTTCTGGGCTGTAAGGGGGTTTACAATAAAGGGGAAAGACTAAACTCCCACCTGACTCCAGCTTGGCTTTTAACCACTGCGTCCATGCTGGTTTTGGGCTGCATTAGAGAAGTGGTTTCCTACTGGCCTTTTCCCAGCCTTTTCAACTGTTTTGTCTAGGAAAGAGATAAAGGGGTTAGTGGTCGTTCATCGCCTGACTAACCACACTGAACCTGCTTTCTTGAGCAGATCATCTGAGGGCATCTGGAGTTGACACCTGCTGATGCCCCATTTTCCATAGCAAATAACACAAAGTCTTTCAGGAGACAGGAATACAATTAATACACATATAACAACTTTGGTCGTCATCTTCGGGGAGAAGCTGCCACCCTACACCGCCTAGATCAGCTTTTCTGAACCAGGGTTCCACGAGAAGTCACTAGGGGTTCCCTGGGAGATCACGATTTATTTTAAAACAAATTTCAAATTCTGGCAATTTCACATCAAAGAGGTAAGTTTCATTATTTTTCTTTTATGAACAGTGTTAATGAATATATACAGGCCTACATGTGAAACAAATATAATTTTGTAACTTCTGGCCTATATTTGACCCTGAATGTGCAGGGGTTCCCTGACGCCTGAAAAATATTTCAACTGTTCCACCAGGGTTGAAAAGTTGAGAAAGGCTAGCCTAGATGGAGAGGATGCTGTGTGTAATCAGCCCTTGAGAGAGCGGGATGGTTTTATCACATAACGTGTTGAGTCCAGCTGGGGAAATGTCCAATTAAGCATTAGAACTCTGTGCTTTTAGGATTTGCAGATTAAAGGAGATCTTGCCAATTCTTCTCAGGTCTTCTAACAGGGATCCTTCCTCATTCAGGTTCCTGTGTCCTTTGAGGAGGTGGCCGTCCATTTCACCAATGAAGAGTGGTCGCTGCTGGATCCCAGCCAAAAAGCCCTGCACCGGGAAGTCATGTTGGAGACGTCTAGGAGCATGGCCTCTTTAGGTGAGGGTCCCTCTGGGGGAAGATTAAGTCAGAGTGAGGAGTCACTGGATGGTTTTCTGCTATTTACAGTTTGGAGATCTGTGCAGATCTTGTTAACATGGTTTCATCTCTTTTCTCTTTCCCTCTTACATTAATTCCAGTCCACGTCCACAGTCTTCTAAGTATCACAGTTTCTTTTAGAAGGAAGAGATCAGTCTGGTGGCCAGTCAGTCTGGAAAGGGTTGACATGCAGTCTTGGGATCTTCTTTGTGGCCTGTGTCAATAGTGTAGAGATAGTGGGAAAAATAATTAGGGGATGTTTTTGATTGTTTCACTTGTCCTAATCAGCACCATATCATGATGTCAAGACCTGGGCAGCAAGACATTCCATTGGTGGTGGTGGTGTTCATTTGTGTGATGTTATTTTTTTTAAATTGGTGTTAACCGCTGAGAATTACATGGGATAAGCAGCCAGGCCAATCTTTTAAATCAATAAAGGGCCTTCATGCTGTCATTTCCCCTGTTCCTCCCCCTGCAGATGCCCAGGAATAGAAACAGGGACTGACACAGGGAAAGCAAACTGTGTGTTGTAGAATTCTCTGATTTCTTTTTCTTCCCTCTCAAGCAGTTGATGGTCAGGAGAATGAAAATTACCAAGAGCCAAGTGTGAGGCCATCACAGATAATCAAAATTGAAACACCAGAAGAGATGTCTGCAAATAAGTGGGGAAGGAGGAGATGCGAGAAAACCCAACCTTACAATTGGAGAGGAAAATCCATTCTTGAATCTGGGGAAATGGACCACTTCCTGACCCAACGTGATTGCAAGGAAAGCAATATGGGAAAGTGTCGAGGAAGGGGGAACATATTCCAAGCAAAGTCCAATTTCAGTAACCACTGCGAATCTGGGAAGAGCTTCGGCAATAATAACCATGTTACTCCCCATAAAATCGTCCATGGAAGGGAGAAGCCCTATAAATGTGTGGAGTGTGGAAAGAGCTTTAGGTGGAGAGGTAATCTAACTGCCCATAAAAGGATCCATTCAGGGGAAAAACCCTATAAATGCACAGACTGTGGAAAAAGCTTCCGTATGAAAAGTTCCCTTATTTTTCATAAAAGGATCCATACGGGAGAGAAACCCTATAAATGCCTGCAGTGTGGGAAAGGCTTCACCACAAGCAGTGAGCTTACCTCCCATCAAAGGATCCACACAGGAGAGAAACCCTATAAATGCCTGCAGTGTGGAAAGAGCTTCAGTCATAGTGGTTCCCTTACTTCCCATAATAGGATCCATACAGGAGAGAAACCCTATCAATGCAGAGACTGTGGAAAAAGCTTCAGCAACAGCAATTATCTGACCTCCCATAAAAGGATGCATTCAGGGGAAAAAACCTATAAATGCATGTATTGTGGAAAAAGCTTCAGTATGAACAGTTCCCTTACTTCTCATGAAAGGATGCATACAGGAGAGAAACCCTATAAATGCATAGACTGTGGAAAAAGCTTCAGCATGAACAGTTCCCTTACTTCCCATAAAAGGATCCATACGGGAGAGAAACCCTATCAATGCATAGACTGTGGGAAGAGCTTCAGCCAAAGCAGTCAGCTTACTTCTCATAAAAGGATCCATTCAGGGGAAAAACCCTATAAATGCACAGAGTGTGGAAAAAGCTTCAGCAACAGCAATTATCTGACCTCCCATAAAAGAATCCATTCAGGGGAAAAACCCTATAAATGCATTGACTGTGGAAAAAGCTTCAGCATGAACAGTTCCCTTACTTCTCATAAAAGGATCCATACGGGAGAGAAACCCTATCAATGCATAGACTGTGGGAAGAGCTTCAACCAACGCAGTCAGCTTACTTCTCATAAAAGGATCCATTCAGGGGAAAAACCCTATAAATGCATGGACTGTGGAAAAAGCTTCAGTATGACCAGTTCCCTTACATATCATAAAAGGATCCATAAGGGAGAGAAACCCCATAAATGCGCAGTGTGTGGGAAGAGCTTCATCTTAAACAGTGACCTAGCTTCCCATAAAAGGATCCACACAGGAGAGAAACCCTATAAATGCATGGAGTGTGGAAAGAGCTTTACCACAAGCTGTAATCTTAGTTCCCACAAAAGTGTCCACACAGGAGAGAAACCCTATAAATGCCTGGAGTGTGGGAAGAACTTCAGTAAGAGCAGTGTCCTTGGTAACCATAAAAGGATCCATACGGGGGAAAAACCTTATAAATGCACAGATTGTGGAAAGACCTTCAATGGGCATGGCCACCTGACTACTCATAAAAGGGTTCACACAGGAGAAAAACCCTATAAATGCCTGGAGTGTGGAAAGAGCTTCAGTTATAGTGATTCCCTTACTTCCCATAACAGGATCCACACAGGGGAGAAACCGTATAAATGTATGGACTGTGGAAAGAGCTTCAGTCAGAGCAGTCACCTTACTTCCCATAGAAGGATCCACTCAGGGTTGAAACCTTATATATGCAATGAATGTGGGAAGGGTTTGAGTACAAGGAGATCCCTTACTTACCATATGAATACCCACACAGGGAAGAAACTGTATCAGTGCTCGGAGTGTGGGAAGAGCTTCAGGTTGAAAAAGCAACTAACTTCCCATAAAAGGATCCACACGGGAGGAACCATAGAAATGCTCTGAATGTGGGAAGAGTTTTTGTGAAAACAGGACCCTTAATTCTCATGAAAGAATCCACAGGGAGGAGGAAAAAATATGCATGCATGATGTGTGGAAAGAACTTCAGATGGAGCAATCAAGTTACTTTAGATAAAAGGACCCACATGCGGGCAACGCCTTTAGAAACTGAAGTGTCCTGAATTCTTGTAAGAGGATCCACTGTGATATTAAACCATGGAACACAGTCAGCCTGTGAACTGCCTTACTTCCCATACAAGGATCCACTTGCAGGATCCAATAAGTACAAGGATCTTATGGAAAGAGGTTGAGCTGAACAGTCTTTCAGAGGATCCCCATAGGAGAAACTGAATAAATGTATGGATTACGGAAAGAGCTCCCCAGGCTAGATTTCTTAATACCAGGCGTACTACCTAGTCAGTCAGGCCTGGCTCACGAGAATCTGTCACTAAATTGTCCCACTCCTTACGCCAAAACCTCTGCCTGGCCAAGCTGCTTTCTCTAGGCAGAAGCAACATCTGAAGTGAGTCTGGGATCAGGCTCCAGGCTTTGTGGGGAGCTGGCGTATGCAAGCAAAGCAGGGGAAAAGGTGTGTGTGTGTGCGCGTGCATGCACGTGTGCACATTTTAGCTCCAATTGTGTTGGAAATACCGGCCTTCCTTAAACACACAGCGAAGTATTTAAGCTATTGATTCTTTCTCCATATAACCCGAGGTGCATAGCTGTGGTTTACCAGTGAAACTCTCTCCCAAATGTTTATATGTAGATGCAGGTTGAGGTTAGTATGTCTCTGGGTGCACAATTGCACTATCCCAGCTGAAAGCAGAAGTGTAGCCAGTGAGGTTATGATTTCAGCGGTTGCCTCTTTACTTTAAAAATGGTTTTATTGATCCAACAGTGTACCATATGAGCAATATATATTTTTTAAAAGGAGGGAGTTCAATCAAGTTATTTCTCTTTATGTCTTCATTTCTCTCAGTAAAGCAACCAGCACCGTATTTTTTAACCTTTTTTTTTATCAAGAAATATTCAGCTCAAGGGAATCCTGTATGGAATTTTTTTGTGTGAATGTTATATCCCAAACCACTGCATTTCTCAAGGTTTACAATAACACTTCAGTGCCACTGTATTAAAGCATATTCCTGAATTTGCGGTATCAAGGTGATAAGAAAGGACAATCCTATCTGAAATTTTAGAGGACCATGGTATTGCAAATTTGAGAAACCTTGTCTTACTGGCATGATTGTGACCCTCTGTGCATTTTATCTTAATACAGCTTTTTAAAAAAAAGTTTCAGTATAACTTGATTATTATTTCTCCATCGCCTCTAGAATATCATCCATCCATCTTGCCCTTGGTCGGCCCCTCTTCCTTTTGCCCTCCACTCTCCCTAGCATCAGCATCTGCTCCAGGGTGTCCTGTCTTCTCATTATGTGGCCACAGTATTTCAGTTTTGCCTTTAATATCATTCCCTCAAGTGAGCAGTCTGGCTTAATTTCCTGGAGGATGGACTGGTTTGATCTTCTTGCAGTCCAAGGCACTCAGAATTTTCCTCCAACACCACAGTTCAAAAGCATCAATCTTCCTTCGCTCAGCCTTCCTTATGGTCCAGCTCTCGCAGCCATATGTTACTACAGGGAACACCATTGCTTTAACTATGCGGGCCTTTGTTGTCAGTGTGATGTCTCTGCTCTTAACTATTTTATCGAGATTGGACATTGCTCTTCTCCCAAGGATTAAATGTCTTCTGATTTCCTGACTGCAGTCAGCATCTGCAGTAATCTTTGCACCTAGAAATACAAAGTCTTTCACTGCCTCTACGTTTTCTCCCTCTATTTGCCAGTTATCAATCAAGCTGGTTGCCATAATCTTGGTTTTTTTTAGGTTTAGCTGCAAGCCAGCTTTTGCACTTTCTTCTTTCACCTTCACCATAAGGCTCCTCAGTTCCTCTTCGCTTTCAGCCATTGAAGTGGTATCATCTGCATATCTGAGATGGTTAATGTTTCTTCCAGAGATTTTAACTCCAGCCTTGGATTCCTCAAACCCAGCATGTCGCATGATGTGTTCTGCGTACAAGTTGAATAGGTAGGGTGAGAGTATACAGCCCTGCCGTACTCCTTTCCCAATCTTAAACCAGTCCATTGTTCCGTGGTCTGTTCTTACTGTTGCTACTTGGTGACTTGGTATCTTGGTGACTTGGCTACTTGATGACTTGGTATCCTATACCACTAAGAACTTGCCACAATTTGTGATGGTCCACACAGTCAAAGGCTTTAGAATAGTCAATAAAACAGAAATAGATGTTTTTCTGAAACTCCCTGGCTTTTTCCATGATCCAGCGGATATTGGCAATTTGGTCCCTAGTTCCTCTGCCTTTTCTAAACCCAGCTTGTACCTCTGGCAACTCTCGCTCCATGAATCGCTGAAGTCTACCTTGCAGGATCTTGAGCATTACCTTACTGGCATGGGAAATGAGTGCCACTGTTCGATAGTTTGAACATTCTTTAGTGTTTCCCTTTTTTGGTATGGGGATATAAGTTGATTTTTTCCAATCTGATGGCCATTCTTGTTTTTTCCAAATTTGCTGGCATATAGCATGCCTTGTTATTAGCAATGCTTCTTAAGGCCCACTCAACCTCACTCTTCAGGATGTCTGGCTCTAGCTCACTGACCACACCGTCAAAGCTATCCCCGATATTGTTATCCTTCCTATACAGGTCTTCTGTATATTCTTGCCACCTTTTCTTGATCTCTTCTTCTTCTGTAAGGTCCTTGCCATCTTTGTTTTTGATCATACCCACTTTTGCCTGGAATTTACCTCCGATGTTTCTAATTTTCTGGAAGACGTCTCTTGTCCTTCCTATTCTATTGTCTTCTTCGACTTCCGCACATTGCTTGTTTAAAAATAATTCCTTATCTCTTCTGGCGAACTCTGGAATTTTGCATTTAATTGGGCATATCTCCCCCTATCACTGTTGCCTTTTGCTTTCCTTCTTTCTTGGGCTACTTCTAGTGTCTCAGCAGACAGCCATTTTGCCTTCTTGGTTTTTTCTTTCTTTGGGATGTATTTTGTTGCCGCCTCCTGAACAATATTGCGAACTTCTGTCCATAGTTCTTCCGGGACCCTATCTACTAAGTCCAGTCCCTTAAATCTATTCTTCACCTCCACTGCATATTCCTGAGGGATATTAGTGAGCTCATATCTAGCTGATCTGTGGGTCTTCCCTAATCTCTTTAGTCTGATCCTAAATTGTGCAAGAAGAAGTTCGTGATCAAAACTACAGTCAGCTCCAGGTCTTGTTTTTACCGACTGTATAGATGTCTGCCACCTTTGGCTGCAGAGGATGTAGTCAATCTGATTTCGGTGTTGTCCATCTGGTGAAGTCCATGTATAAAGCCGTCTCTTCGGTTGTTGGAAGAGAGTGTTTGTTATGCAGGGTGAGTTGTCTTGGCAAAATTCTATCAGCCTATGTCCTGCTTCGTTTTGTTCTCCCAGGCCATGCTTACCTGTAATTCCAGGTGTCGTTTGACTGCCCACCTTAGCATTCCAGTCTCCTGTGATGAAAATAACATCTCTTTTAGGCATGTTGTCCAGTAGGTGCTGCAGATCCTCAAAGAACTGATCTACTTCAGCTTCTTCAGCATCTGTGGTTGGGGCATATATTTGGATCACTGTGATGTTAGATGGCTTGCCCTGAATTCGAATTGAGATCATTCTATCGTTTTTTGGATTGTATCCAAGCACTGCTTTAGCCACTTTACTATTAATTATGAAGGCTACTCCATTTCTTCTGTGGTCCTCTTGTCCACAGTAGTAGATCTGGTGGTCCTTTGACGTGAAGTGGCCCATTCCAGTCCATTTCAGTTCACTGATGCCCAAAATGTCTATCTTTAATCTTGACATCTCACCAATAACCACATCCAATTTGCCCTGGCTCATAGACCTTACATTCCAGGTTCCAATGATGTGTTTATCCTTAGAACATTGGATTTGCCCTTCACCACCAGCACCGTCGGCTGCTAGCCATCCTTTTGGCTTTGCACTAGCTGCGTCATCACATCTGGGGCTAGCTGAACTCATCCTCTGTTCCTCCCCAGTAGCATTTTGACCATCTTCTGACCTGGGGTCTCATCTTCCAATGGTATACTGACATATCTCTGGTTGTACTGATCCATTTAGTTTTCATGGCAAGAATACTGGGGTGGGTTGCCATTACCTTCCCCAGGGATCGCATTTAGTTTGACCTCTCTGTCACGACCTTCCCATCTTGGGTGGTCCTTCACGGTTTAGCTCATGGCATCATTGAGGTGCTCAAGCTCCAGTACCACAACAAGGTAACGATCCTTTGCTGAAGAAACATACTATGTAAGCTACTTAATATACACGGAAGAAATCAGCTTAAGGAAAAACCAGATGAATATATGGGAGAACTTTTAGTGAGGGGAGAGGTGTTAGAAAGTGGTGGAAAGAGGTGGAATGAGTTCGGATCCGACTCAGTATCAAAGAATTCACACTGTGCAGATGATGCATAGAAATCCATGGAATATGAGAAAAGCATTAGCAAAGCAGATCTACCTATCAATGAAACAAGAAAGGTGGTGAGAAAGCAGAGCCTATAAAATGTGGGCAGATTGATTACACTTCTTATAAGCATGGAAGTTGAACAGAACTTTCATAATTATGTAGGTTTACATAAAGAGAGAAACCACGCAGCACTGAAAATGCTTTGGTTGAAGCAATCATCAGAGAATTCAAACAGAACCAGAGAACTGAAATGTTTACAACTTTCTACAACCTTAAGGTCTTCAGCAAAGGATCGTTACCTTGTCGTGGTGCTGGAGCTTGAGCACCTCAATGATGCCATGAGCTAAACTGTGAAGGGCCACCCAAGACGGGAAGGTCATGACAGAGAGGTCAGACTAAACGCGATCCCTGGGGAAGGTAATGGCAACCCACCCCAGTATTCTTGCCGTGAAAACTAAATGGATCAGTACAACCAGAGATATGTCGGTATACCATCGGAAGATGAGACCCCCAGGTCGGAAGATGGTCAAAATGCTACTGGGGAGGAACAGAGGATGAATTCAGCTAGCCCCAGACGTGATGACGCAGCTAGCTCAAAGCTGAAAGGACGGCTAGCGGCCGATGGTGCTGGTGGTGAATGGCGAATCCGATGTTCTAAGGATCAACACACCATTGGAACCTGGAACGTAAGATCTATGAGCCAGGACAAATTCGATGTGGTTCTTGGTGACATGTCAAGATTAAAGATAGACATTTTGGGCATCAGTGAACTGAAATGGACTGGAATGGGCCACTTCACATCAAATGACCACCAGATCTACTACTGTAGACAAGAGGACCACAGAAGAAATGGAGTAGCTTTCATAATTAATAGTAAAGTGGCTAAAGCAGTGCTTGGATACAATCCAAAAAACGATAGAATGATCTCAATTCGAATTCAGAGCAAGCCATCTAACATCACAGTGATCCAAATATACGCCCCAACCACAGATGCTGATGCTGAAGGAGCTGAAGTAGAACAGTTCTATGAGGATCTGCAACACCTACTGGACAACACACCTAAAAGAGATGTTATTTTCATCATGGGAGACTGGAATGCTAAGGTGGGCAGTCAAATGACACCTGGAATTACAGGTAAGCATGGCCTGGGAGAACAAAACGAAGCAGGACATAGGCTGATAGAATTTTGCCAAGACAACTCACTCTCCATAACACTCTCTTCCAACAACCGAAGAGACGGCTTTATACATGGACTTCACCAGATGGACAACACCGAAATCAGATTGACTACATCCGTGGCAGCCAAAGGTGGCAGACATCTATACAGTCGGTAAAAACAAGACCTGGAGCTGACTGTAGTTCTGATCACGAACTTCTTATTGCACAATTTAGGATCAGACTAAAGAGATTAGGGAAGACCCACAGATCAGCTAGATATGAGCTCACTAATATTCCTAAGGAATATGCAGTGGAGGTGAAGAATAGATTTAAGGGACTGGACTTAGTAGATAGTCCCAGAAGAACTCTGGACAGAAGTTCGCAACACTGTTCAGGAGGCGGCAACAAAATACATCCCAAAGAAAGAGAAAACCAAGAAGGCAAAATGGCTGTCTGCTGAGACACTAGAAGTAGCCCAAGAAAGCAAAAGGCAACAGATATGCCCAATTTAATTGGGCATATCTCCCCAATTGGGGAGATATGCCCAATTAAATGTAAAATTCCAGAGGTTAGCCAGAAGAGATAAGGAATTATTTTTAAACAAGCAATGCGTGGAAGTGGAAGAAGACAATAGAATAGGAAGGACAAGAGACCTCTTCCAGAAAATTAGAAACATCGGAGGTAAATTCCAGGCAAAAATGGGCATGATCAAAAAAAAAGATTGCAAGGACCTAACTGAAGAAGAAGAGATCAAGAAAAGGTGGCAAGAATATACAGAAGACCTGTATAGGAAGGATAACAATATCGGGGATAGCTTCGACGGTGTGGTCAGTGAGCTAGAGCCAGACATCCTGAAGAGTGAGGTTGAGTGGGCCTTAAGAAGCATTGCTAATAACAAGGCAGCAGGAGACGACGGCATCCCAGCTGAACTGTTCAAAATCTTGCAATATGATGCTGTCAAGGTAATGCATGCTATATGCCAGCAAATTTGGAAAACGCCATCAGACTGGAAAAAACCCATACCAAAAAAGGGAAACACTAAAGAATGTTCAAACTATTGAATAGTGGCACTCATTTCACATGCCAGTAAGGTAATGCTCAAGGTCCTGCAAGGTAGACTTCAGCAATTCATGGAGCGAGAATTGCCAGATGCACAAGCTGGGTTTAGAAAAGGCAGAGGAACTAGGGACCAAATTGCCAATATCCGCTGGATAATGGAAAAAGCCAGGGAGTTTCAGAAAAACATCTATTTCTGTTTTATTGACTATTCTAAAGCCTTTGACTGTGTGGACCATCACAAATTGTGGCAAGTTCTTAGTGGTATGGGGATACCAAGTCATCTTGTATGCCTCCTGAAGAATCTGTATAACGACCAAGTAGCAACAGTAAGAACAGACCACGGAACAATGGACTGGTTTAAGATTGGGAAAGGAGTACGGCAGGGCTGTATACTCTCACCCTACCTATTCAACTTGTACGCAGAACACATCATGCGACATGCTGGGTTTGAGGAATCCAAGGCTGGAGTTAAAATCTCTGGAAGAAACATTAACCATCTCAGATATGCAGATGATACCACTTCAATGGCTGAAAGCGAAGAGGAACTGAGGATCCTTATGATGAAGGTGAAAGAAGAAAGTGTAAAAGCTGGCTTGCAGCTAAACCTAAAAAAAACCAAGATTATGGCAACCAGCTTGATTGATAACTGGCAAATAGAGGGAGAAAACGTAGAGGCAGTGAAAGACTTTGTATTTCTAGGTGCAAAGATTACTGCAGATGCTGACTGCAGTCAGGAAATCAGAAGACATTTAATCCTTGGGAGAAGAGCAATGACAAATCTCAATAAAATAGTTAAGAGCAGAGACATCACACTGACAACAAAGGTCCACGTAGTTAATGCAATGGTGTTCCCCGTAGTAACATATGGCTGCGAGAGCTGGACCATAACGAAGGCTGAGAGAAGGAAGATCGATGCTTTTGAACTGTGGTGTTGGAGGAAAATTCTGAGAGTGCCTTGGACTGCAAGATCAAACCAGTCCATCCTCCAGGAAATAAAGCCAGACTGCTCACTTGAGGGAATGATATTAAAGGCAAAACTGAAATACTTCGGCCACATAATGAGAAGACAGGACACCCTGGAGAAGATGCTGATGCTAGGGAGAGTGGAAGGCAAAAGGAAGAGGGGCTGCCCAAGGGCAAGGTGGATGGACGATATTCTAGAGGTGACGGACTCGTCCCTGGGGGAGCTGGGGGTGTTGACGACCGACAGGAAGCTCTGGCGTGGGCTGGTCCATGAAGTCACGAAGAGTCGGAAGCGACTGAACGAATAAACAACACAACCTTAAGGTATGCTTGGCTTTTGAGTGGTACCAATGGATTTGCTCAGTCAATCACTTCTTGCTTTTTCTGTATTTGCAGTTTCTTTGGGGAATGCCAGGCAGGGACACCCTCTTCCCTCCTGTTTTATCCATGGGGAGTCCTGGGCTGGGAGAGGAACTGGCCAAAGGCACCCAGGGAGCTCCTGCGGCTGAGGGGAGCCGGTAACTGGGTCTCCTAGTCTGGGCCAATCCTTTCACTGCTCCACCACACTGCCCCACACCACAGAGTGACTCTGAGGGGTCCAGCTGTGGTTTTCCCAGCAGAGCTGCTGAAATGAGGGTGGCTGCCCCCCGTGTTTGGCCATGATGTCAATCTTGTGTTGTCCTTTTGCTTTGTGGAGTTTTATCCTTCCTGTCTGGACTAGGGACACTTTATTGCGTTTTGATGTGATGGGGCCCACAAGAGCCTTGATTGGGAGCTGGAAAGCAACTTTTAAGTGGGGAGGACACTGTGGGGAGAGGATGGGTGCCCAGAGGGAGGAGACCCAACAAGACCACGTCAAAGGAAGAGGCCACAGTTGTGAGGAGACAAGAAGCTTCAGAAAGCCACCCCTGGAGAGAGAAATGGCTTGGAGGAGCTTCTCTGGGAGGCCCAATTCGGACTAAATGGACAGAGAGAAAGGGGAACATCTGGTCTGTCTTTGAGAAGCAGACAAGGTGCTCTGATTGCAGTGTTTCCCCTCAAGCAGCCCGAGTGACACACCAAGGCGCAGATGCTGGACCTGGAGGAGGCTCACTAGGTGCGGGAATGCAGCTGTGCAGACGGTGGCCCTGGCCGAAGGCTTCCTGCTGAGCCAGGCAGAGGAGAGTCGGGAAGGGTGGCTGGTGAGAGATCTTCCTTTTGCAGGCCAATTTCTGCAGGTCATTTCGTTTGCACCCAGCACACTTCTGATTAGTTCCTATAATCCAGATCACAGCAAGCACACACACCCCTCTGCTCAGCTAGCTGAAAATATAGCTTGATATATATGCATTTATTAAGCATCAGGAAATGGTAAAAACAACAGCTAACTGGAAGAAACAGGACAACAGGCAGGCAAGAGCCAGGACAGAGGGGGAGAGGGGAACAAAAGGCAAGAGATAAAAAGAGTAATTGCCTCAGCAATCTACATTATCAGAAGGACAGGTTTTTTCAGAGCCACTGGAAACAGGACTGTGTATCATTGATATGAAGAGTCCTGGCAAGCAGTGAATGGCCTTTGGTTATTCCAGTCCTAAGTGCTTCATGTCCCTAAAAGTAGGAGAATACAGAGGGAGATGAGAGCACAAGGTTCCTCGCACCACGAAACAAACCATTCATGGATGGGGAGGATGCATCCAACCCATTTTGGGAGCTCAAAAAGCGTCCCAACATTATCTTTGCATTCTGAAATGTCTTTGTACAGTTTTCTGGCATTACTAATGGAAGGTGCTTGCTTCTTACTGTAAATTCTTCCACCGCTCCTTCCAGGGGATGTATTTGGGGCAGTTCTTCCGTTGCCCCTTTCTGTCTTCACCGCTGGATATCGTGGCCTGCGAAGCTCAGGACGCAAAATAGACTCCTGTTCTTCTGTGCTATTCCCTTGTATCCCCTTCTTTGATTCTGATGCATCATTTCTAGGGTCCTTCCTTGGATGTTGTCAGCAACCACCTTGAGGAAAGGAGGGATCTCTCAAACTCTCAAGAGCTGCTTTTCAGAGGGATCTCCCAGGAAGATTGAAGTTAGGACAGCTCACCAGGTAAGGGAAGTCATTCTAAGGGCTGTGAATTTTCCCAGAGAGATCCCAGCTCTCTTTCACCACCTGGGTCTCCTAGTGGGTAATCTCTCCCTGTTTTATTCATACTGCTTCCATCACTTTTGCCTCCTTACAGGGAATGGACCAATACCATTGATTTCTACAGGATCCTCTGCTTTTTCTGGTGGAGCTGAAAGAGTGGCTGAACCTCCAGCTCAGGTATGAGAAGAAACATCAGAAAGGATGCTGGGTGCCATTTTGATTACACCTGTTTTGCTCCGGGGTTCAGTGTAGAATATAGTATTACTGTTTCTAAGCAACATGGAGTGGGGAACGTATGGGTCCAGTCACTGAGCAGTCACACTCAACGTCAGCCTACCTCTCAAGGTTCTTGTGGAAAAACAGCCAGATTATATATCTACGCTGAGACAAATTTATGAGAAGTAATTCACAGTTCAGTATCTTCTTCTAAGATTGTTTATAACAAATTAGGACAGCACTGATAAAGGTTTCTTAGCAATATGAAAGTGGCTTATCATTGCTTATTTTGGTAAGGTTTTTGATTTCTCAGTCTGGTCAACGTTCATGGGGTTTCACACACCATATACGGTTTTAACATTACTACCGGTTGTAGGTCTGAAGCCACTCAGTCATAAACAAACAAGCAAGGATTGATTCTGGTTGGCTTCTGAGTGTTTCGACCTGCTGACACTTAAGTTACATTAACAGCAATGCTAAGAAAATGGTCAAGAGGCAGGAAAAAGTACCAGACACCACAGTCCATTGGCTAAAACGCCAGAGAGGCACCGGGAAGGCCTGAGCCACTGATTGGTGGGAGGTCCTAAGCCCATATTCCAGTTGAGCCTGAAGGATGCTGGGTTAGTTTCACTAGATGGCACTGAAAGTCCTAAAGAATCAGTCCAGTTGGTAAAATGTGCCAAATGTTTCATCTGTCAAAGGCTGTGAATTCTGCCCGTTTTCCTCCATAAATGTTATATTGCATAGAGGACATGCACTTAATCCATTGCAAACCCTTCCTTGACTTCTCTTTTAAAAGAGAAATTATGTTTTCCTTTTTTAGGGTCTCACATCCCTTGACGCGGTGGCTGGATATTTCTCTGAGAAGAAGTGGGCTCTGCTGGATCCCCACCAAAAAGCCCCACATAGAGAAGTGATGCTGCAAAACTTGAGGAATGTGGCCTTGTTGGGTGAGGGATCCTGCTCTCTGCTCAGATGCTTAGAGGAAGCATTTGTGGCCAGGTACAACTGGCTACTTCTCATAAACATCTCTTCCTGCTTGCCTGAGTAGCAGAAGATGGTCTTGGTCTTTTCCTGCTCTGTGGAAGGCAAGAGATCAAGAGCTACCTGCCTTGATGTGTCCTGAGTCTCTCATCTGATGGTGGAATGGTTCTCCTTAGCAAACGTTCCCTTAATCTCACTGATGACAGACTATGCCCTCAGCTTTAGCAGGTGATGACACTGCTGTGGCCTCTAATTACATTGCTTACATTGGTATGCGGTATCAAAGTTTGCTAATTGCTATATTATGTATAGTGTCTGTATTTTACTTTCTTGGTGCATTTATGATCCTTGGTAAGTTTTCTCTAAAGAAGGAAAAGTTCTCTCAGATAAACTTGTCTCATGACTTTTTCTAAATAGGAATATTAACTATTCCATATCCTAAATCAAGTAGAAACTCATCCCATACTAAAGCTTCTAATATGAAGTAAATTTGTCTGCTGTAAAACATGTCTCCAGGTTACTGCAGCTTTGTTTTCCTTCCAGCATTGAAGAGACAGAAGCTGCTTCTTTTATCACGAGTGTTTAATAGAGGTTAATGCTATTTTGTTTAATTTTGAACTTAGACAAATATTGTTTAAAATTTGTAGTCAATGCCTATTTTTGCAATGCAGTGACTAAGGTGATGGACGAGGAACAGGGAGCCCAGATTACAGTCCACAATCTGCTACAAAACTGTCATGCTCCCAGATCAAACATTCCCAGAACATGTGAAAGCATCTTGTTTGGACTATCTCTGGCATCCAAGGTCAAGCTGCTGAGTCGTTGGGAGACATCTGCACAGCACTGAACGAACTGGCACAGGATGGGGGGGGGCAGCATACCGAAGAGGAGGAGGGGGTTGAGTTCATTGGACCGTTCAACTTAGAGAAAGTACGGGAACTTTTATTCGCAACTTTTTCACTGTACTGCATATCACACTCCATTAAAGAGATTTCTACTTTATTCACGTATGAATCAAATTTAATGGTAAGCTGAGTAGGGCAGTCATCGCTCCCCTTTCTGCAGGTCTCCAACTCGGGGAAAAATGAGAATTTATCTTGTGGTAACTCTTTATTGAGAAAGCCAAAGAAACTCCTACAATCCAAGGAAAAATTGCATCTGGAAATCTTAAAAGTTTTGCCTTGAACAGCATGCGAAAAACCCTCCTTTTTGTCCTCTAACTTGAATAGATAGGCTAAAAAGCGAGGAAGTGGAAGAAAGCCCAAAGTGTTATCTTTTTGTGTTGGGTTTACATTGATTCTGATCCTCTTTTCTCTCTAAATATAGTACAGAAAAAATCTGTGATGGTCTAAGGTGAGTTTGCTGCAAAGCCTTCTTGATGGCAAAGCTGGAAGCATGGGGTAGGATGTTTCTGAGGACATCCTTGTTTCAAGTAAAGAAAAGCCAACTTTCACCCATTTCAGGAGCTAAAATTGAGGCCATTATCCAAAGCTTTGCCACCACAGCGCTGGTTGTTTGACATCTGATTTTTGGTTATGTGCCCTCAAGGCAGGCTCCACTCTTAGCGACCACATAGAGAGATTCTGTCCAAGACGATCTGTCCCTAACTGGGTCCTTCAGGCTTCCCAACGGTGCCCCACTGCCACCGTAGCCACGTCCATCCACCTGGCAGCTTTTCGTCCTCTCCTCTTTCGCAGAGCCCAATTCTGCTTTTCGGTGGGTTTCAGGAAAGGGCTCTCTCTTCGACCCTCTGCCTGGAGGCAGCTGAGAAAGGGGAGCTTGTTCCAGAAGCCCCAGCCCGGAAGAAGCATTCAGCCTCTCCTCTCTCTCGCTGCCCGGCCGGGAGACCACCAGTAGATCCCACGGCCGCACGGGCAAGGCGCCAAAGGCTTTCCGGCGGTGGTCTGAGGGGAAGCGCAAGGCCCCAAAGGCCCCCTGGCCAGGAGACCCCTTGTCAGGGACCCAGGCGGTCCCTCGCGGGCCTCTCCTGTCCACGCTCCTCGCTCTGGGGCCTCAGGCCCAGGGCCGAGCCGGGCGGCGCGCCGCTCCTCCCTCGGGGGGAAGGCGCGTGTGGGCATCTCCACCTGCCGAAAGAAAGGCTCCGCGAGAGCCCACACGGGCGGAGAGGCAGTTCTGCGGGCCAAGGACTCGGGCTCCCCTCCCTGCCGGGGCCCGGATGCGAGGCCACCAGGAGATCCCCTCGGCCGGCCCTCGGGCCTTCTGGCCTCCCCCCGCCCGAGGCCCTGCACCAGCCCGGCGCCTCCGAGGCGACGAGCGAGATTCGCCCCCGGTCCCTCCCGCCAGGCCCTTCCCGCCCAAACCTGACGGGCGCTTCTCTCCCGCCATTGGCTCGCCAGGGCCACGTGACCCCGCGGACTCGCGCCCCTCCCTCGAGCGGCTCTCCGCCCCCCCCCCGCTCCCATCGTCCCCCGCCGCCCGTGCGGAGCGCCTGGCGCCCACAGCCTCCCGGGGCCTCGGAGGGGACTGAGCATGCGCGCCGCCAAGAGGGAGGCGGGGGACGTTCGGCCCCTCTAGGACGCCGCTCTTGCTCGCTGTAACCCCTTGATCTCCGCAGGCGGGAAGAGTGTAGCCAGAGCGTCAGTCGGAGCAGGCGCCTTAACGCGCGTCGAGGGAGCCGCACGGGGAGAAACCTACCGTACAAATGCACCGAGCGGGAAAAGCGCTCCAGCGAACAGGGTTTCGCAGGAGGCGCACGCAGGGCAGGACCTGGTCGGTGCGAGGAGCGTGGGAAGAGCTTCGCCCGGAGCAGTTCCCCGAGTCTTCCCCGGGGGAGGCCTGCGGAGAAGGACCCCCGTCATGATCAAGCCCGGAAGAGCTTCGGTTTTTGTAGCCCATCATTTCGCATAAAAGGACCACCCACAGAAATGCGTGGAGTTTGGAAAACCCTTCAGTCAAAGCAGCCCGCGTGCTTACACCCATAGAAGCCACAGTCGTGCAGCGTTTTCCAGTGGAAAGAGATACTCCAGGTGTGCTAAACCTGTGCTGCCAAAAAAAAAAAGGGGGGGGGTCCAGGAGAAAACCTCTATCTCAACTTTTTATCTTTACCTTCAGTTAAAATCAGATTTATTAAGGTATGATTAGTATGATGATTCCTAAGTCATTTATCTAGTTCCCTCTTTTGGCGTATCCCAAATTAAAGACTGGCGACATCTGGAGGAACACTCAGGGGCAAACTGCACATTTGGGGAATCCGCGTGGCCAAGAGACCCGGGTCTCACTCGCAGATGGAATGGTGAAGGAAACCGAAGCCCTCGAGAAAGAACAGGGACGATGGAAGGGAGCAGGGAACAGTTTGCTGCTGATGTGAAACTGCTGGTCCCAAAACGATGCAACTGGCATCCCCTGTGGGTGACGTTCTGAGGTCTGCCCTTTGGCAGAGGTCGACCTCTCTGCGCCCACAGATGGCACCTGGCACGTGAATGGGAGGGGAAAAGGTCCCACAAAACTGGGAGGGGATCTATTCTCTCCGCAGGACCAGAACCAGCAGAGGAGCACTCCAAGGAAGCAGCTTCGGGTGAGCTGTTGGGGGCGATTCCCTGACCTGACAAGGGTTCGGCCAGGGGAACAGCCCGCCACTTGAAGCGGGAGGTCAGGTGCAGGAGAGGTCCTCAAACAGGCAGCAGGGTCGTCTGGCAAAGGCCCAGCGCACCCAGCACTCAGCAGGGTTTGGACTAGGTGACCTCTGCAGGCCCCAGCCTCCTGGGAAGAATGGAGCATGAAGTACACGAGTACTAACTATCCAACGCGTTCCTTTAACGTCTTTTCCGCAAAGGCTTCCCACCGCGATGAACGCCATCGACAGTGCTACCGTCTAGCCCAAACAGAGGCAGGAGGGTCGCCTGGCAGGCGCCGCAGCGGGTCTGCCCTGAGCAGGGGTGGCCTGGATGGCCCCTGAGGTGCCCCCGCGCCCCCGCCTCCAGGGGTGCCGGCGCTGCCCGCAGGTCCCGGCAGGGGGCGCCCTGCTCGCCGCCTTCTCGCTGAGCGCCACCGAGCATGCTCCGCCCCGTCTGCCTGGCTCGGGGCACCGGCCGTGAGTTGCGCCCTGGGAATCCGGGGGGGGCGGGCAGGAGGGGCTCCCGCGACCCAGAGCCTCCCGGGGGGAGGAACAGCACAGCCCGCCCCCGTCGGCAGCGCCTCCCCGGCCGGTTCTTGCGGAGGGAGGGGGAACGTGCGGCGGCCCTCCAAGCAGCCCCGGAGCCGGGGCGAGAGGGAGGGTCCCCGGAGTCCCCGAGAGGTTCGCCGAATCCGAGGCTGGGGGGGGGCGGGGGAGACCCCCGTTCCTGCTCCTGGCCTGTGCATGGAAAAGATCCAGCACTGGGGGGAGGGAGGGAGATAGGGGTGGGCTGCTTCCCTACCTTTGTTCCTACGGAGAGGATCACCTGGTGGTGCTTCCCTCCTTCCCTTCCTTTCCCTTCCCTGCGGCATCCGGGAACTGTCTACACTGGGTGGTAGGAAGAGGGTGAGAAAGGAGAGAGGCTTGTTTGCTTTTCAAATTCCAGAGGAAAACCAGAAAGAGTTGGGGGGAGGGTAGGAAGCATGTTGTGCATAAACCAGGTTTGTTTCCCAGTGTTTCTAGCAAAAAAGAATCTGGGAAAGGGGATTTCCTGCCTGGCGTTCCTCCACCCTCTGCAAGCGGTCCTGTTTCAAGCTTCTGGGGGGTTGGGGGAAAGGCCTCAAATGTTCTGGCTGTCAGGCCTGGAAAGACCCCCAAGAGTTTCCACTGTCAGTGGTGCTGATCTGCACCTCCACAGAAGACCCTCCCCAAAATGCGGGCAGGGAGGGAGGGCCCTGAAACCATGCTGTTACTTGGCATTGATCTGTGTCATCTCCAAAGTCTGTGTCAGCACAGAGTGTGCAACTTTGAGTTGGTGGATGTGGGACCGGTATGATCGTCTGTGGTTTGGAGATCCAGAGGACAGCGGGAGCTTCCGTGGGGTAAAGTAAAACTGGGCTTTGGTTGTCTTCGTGGCCCACGTGTGCCCAAACTGACTGGGATGGTCCTTAGTGCCTGAGGCACCGGTGCAAGGACGGTTGTCACCCTAGCCTGCAGGTTCTCTGCCATATTTTAAGGCCGTCTGAGATGGTCTTAATTGTGGAAAGCCGGATGGGTGGCAGAGATGTGGTGACTTGGAACAGAAGAGGAATAAATCGGAAAAAGCCCAAATGAATGATATGAGAGAAAATAGTTATGCTGTGTGTTGGTGAAACTAAGGGAAAGAGAAAAAATGGAACAGATCCGTCTGAAGACACTCAAATCTCATGGAATGGAGTCGCTACAGGGAAGTGAAGGTGCAGCTTTGATTAGGAACACAAAGGCTAAAATGCATGGCAGAGCAGTACGCACTTGTATCAGCGGCTGGCGACAGTTGTTGGTTTTGCTCCACAGAATGGTAGAAATGGAAGAGCCAGAGATAAACGGAGCTGAGCATTGTCTTGATGGAAGCATCGAGAACAGATCTTGAGGAAAGTGGATAGGGGGAGAAAGAGTGAAAGTAGAAGCGTTGCATGGAAAAGTATTAGAACATGAGTATATCAGAGGTTGCTGTGGGACATAAGCGATGTCCTGAAGGGCGGACGTTGACTTGTTTTCTCAATGCTATTTTATCAAATCTAGTGGCCCCTGGAGTGCAGATGTCCCTGGGCGGCTTTCAGTTTAAAAAGTAAAAAATAAAACCAAGGAAAAGAACCATGCACACCCAGGAGGAAAAAAAATGCTACAGCTTGCTATAGATGTTAGAGTCCAAGACCGAGAAGGAGAAGGAGAAAAAGAAGAATAAAGAGATGGTGGGAGGATGTCGCGAATGGCTGAGAGAAGTGGGGGTAGACGGTGTAACTGGAGGAGTGTTAAAATATAGGTGCACTTTGTGAGCAGCTGTGCCGCTGAATGTGTGGGTGAAGGGGGCCTCCTTGCCTGATGTCTGGAAGAGGTCGCTGCTGTTCCTCTCTACAGAGGGAAAGTTGGCAGGTGTGAGTAGAAAATCTACAGGGGGATTGGTTGTCAAGCATGTCTGGGGAGGAGCTCAGTATTATTCAGATTGAAAAGGCAGGAGAGGTGGCAATAAGATGAACCTGGCAACTGCAGGGAAGCACGATGGATAGGTAGGAGTGCACAATTTTCTCAACGATCAAAGGAGCATAAATGTCTTGGCCTATATTTTTCTTTTCCTCTTCAGATATCCACACTGGAAATGTCTGGTGACCAAAAGGGCTCGGAAACAAAGGGCTCGATGGCTTGGTGAGACTCACCCAGGGCCTCCTCCTGAAGTTCAGCTCTTATGATCGAAAGGACCTTTGTGGATCCAGGAGATCCCTTGGACCCATTCGGGCTTGTGTTGAAGAACGAGGAGAAAATGGAGTCAAAGCACCGAGCAGCTGAGAAAGCTGGAAGAAGGAGCCGTCGGGGAACCTGGGCACGAACCGGGCAGAAGATCCTGAAGGAGGAAACGGTCAGTTCAGAGGTCCAGCGCTGGAGCTTCAGGAATGTCCACTACCAGGAGGCCGAGGGGCCGCGAGAGCTTTGCAGCCACCTCCACCGCCTTTGCCATCGGTGGCTGCAGCCAGAAAGACGCACCAAGGCCCAGATGCTGGATCTGGTGCTCCTGGAGCAGTTCCTGGCCCTCCTGCCCACAGAAATGGAGCGCTGGGTGCGCGAGTGCGGAGCGGAGACCAGCTCCCAGGCGGTGGCCCTGGCCGAGGGCTTCCTCCTGAGCCAGGCGGAGGAGAAGAGGCAGGAGGAGCTGCAGGTGAGAGAACCTCACCTTAAGACCTCTAAAGGGACATTAGGAAAAGCAAACAATGTTGGAATTCTTAAATATTTCTCAGCTACAGTTTCCTAGGCTTAAAGGCTGTGACGTTGTGGGCAGAGAGGGAAAAGCTGTTTCTCTCTGTGCTGTTCCCATCATTCCTCTCCCTTTTTCCTGCCCTGTGTTACAGATTCTGGAGATGATCATTGCACATCCCATGAGAAGGAGAGACCTGTCAGATCCCCCTCAGGAGCTGTTTCCTGGGGGCATCTCCCGAAAAGAACAAAGTCAGGACACCTCCCGAGGTAACGGGGGTTCCTTCCAAGCTGGGTGAAATTCCCCAGAGAGTTTATATCTCTCTACGTTGGTGGATCCTCTTTGGTGTGGTATCTCAAAATTCTGCTTCCACCATTTTTTTTCTCCCTCACAGGGAGCAGAACAATGTCAATGGTCTTTGTAGGAGCACCTCCCTTTTCTGCTGGAGCTGAAGGAGCAGCTAGAACTCCAACTCAGGTAGCACCTTGACTTCCTTAGCCTCCAGCCAGCCAGTGGCTCCAACCATGAGCAGCTTCCTGGGAATCCAGTGAGTAGCAGGCAGTGGGCTGTGTTTCATCTGCCTACTGATGGCAGCCACACAGATCCCTGGATGGTCCCTCCCAAACTCTCATGAAGGTGTTGTGTTTGGGCAGCAGGCCATGGGCTGAAATGTCAGACAGGACTTCCCCACCCCCCACCTGCCCAGCACTTCTGCCAGCAAACACCAGGAAGAACTGGAGCCATGGATGGGTGGGGTGTCCAAGGCCCATCTGCTGGTGAATCTAGAAGGAAACTGGGGTTCCTTTCACCGAACAGCCCTGAAACTCCTGCTGAAACAATCGAGTTGACATGCTGTAAGTGTGCTGTCAGTCTCTGTCAACTTTCTTACCAAAAATGTTGTCTGTTCAATTCATTGCAAAGCTCCGTTTTTGGGGTTTGTGAACTAATAGAGAGGGAATCTGTGGATCCTTCCTGGGCTGCTCTGTTAATCAGGAATGCTGGTTTCCTCTTTCAGGGTCCTGTGTCCTTTGAGGAGGTGGCCGTGTGTTTCTCCGAGGAGGAGTGGGCTCAGCTGGACCCTCACCAAAAGGCCCTCCACGGGGAAGTCATGCTGGAAAACTCCAGGAACGTGGCCTCACTGGGTAAGGGCCCCGCTGTGCTGTGAATTTAAGTACTTGGGTGACCCAAACTATCGTCAGAAATCATGAGCCCAAATCCTGTCTGGTATAAGGAGAAGGAAAAATGAAGGGTTTAACATGATCTCTATTTTCCTCTCAAAATACAAACCTCTGAAGACTTTTATTCCTTCTGTATCTCTCTTTCCAAATTTTCTTTATCACTTTGCTCTTCATAAATTACTAAGCTTGCTAGGTTAAAATTTTGTTGGGGCGTTCACCTCCTAACCGGGAAGCCAATCTGTCATTTGTGTAAATAAAAGAAAAGATTGTCTGTTGTCTTTTTTAAAAACATATTTTAAAAAGAATTAAGGAAACTTTTTAATACAGTGCAGAAGGTCTTCTCTTGTCTGTGAGGCCTATTAAAGAACAGAGGTTGGGAATAGTAAAATATCAACTTTTATACATTCTCCCTTTGCCTTTAGGTTCTGTTGATTTCTTATCAACAGGCTTTTCAAGCCCTATAAACAGCCTTATTTATTTCATTTGTATGCTTGTTCTTTCTTCCAAAGGAACTCAGAGAACCTTTCCCCTTACTCCACGCAAACGAATGAACACGGGAGGCAAACCATATAAATGCATGGAATGTGGGAAGATCTTCAGCAAGAGCAGTAATCTCACTTCCCACAAAAGAATCCACACAGGGGAGAAGCCGTATACGTGCTTAGAATGCGGAAAGAGCTTCAGTCGGAGCAGTAGCTTTTCAGCACATAAAAGGATCCACACAGGAGAGAAACCGTATGAGTGCATGGAGTGCGGCAAGCGATTCAGTGAGAGCAGTCACCTTATTGCGCATAAAAGGATCCACACAGGGGAAAAACCTTATGAATGCATAGAGTGTGGAAAGAGCTTCAGTCAGAGCAGTAGCTTTGCTGCACATAGAAGGATCCACACGGGGGAGAAACCGTATAAATGCACTGAGTGTGGGAAGAGCTTCAATACAAGCACTCACCTTACTTCCCATAAGAGGATCCACACAGGGGAGAAACCATACAAATGCACCGAGTGTGGAAAGAGCTTCAGTGAAAATGGGGCTCTTACTTCTCATAAGAGGATCCACACAGGGGAGAAACCTTACAAATGCACGGAGTGTGGAAAGTGCTTCAGTCAGAGCAGTTCCTTTACTCTTCATAAAAAGAGGCATAAAGGAGAGACGCCATATATATGCATCAAGTGGTGAGGAAACTTCATGGTCTGCAGTTCCTTTACTTCCCATAGGAGGATCTGCAAAGGAGAGGAGAAAGGGTCTGAATGCATGGCGTTCGGAAAACCCATCAGTCCAAGCAATCCTTCCTTCTCATCTGCAAACCTACAGAAAGGGGTATCACTGATGACCACAGCAACTTATTTTAGTGGAGAGCGATACTTGTCATGCGGTAAAGCTGCATTACAAAAAATGCGTGGGACCAGGAGAATAATCTAAATTTGATTTTATTTCTTTTCATCTTTACATTCAATTAAAATCAAGTTAAATTAATTAAACATTGCTAGTATGATTACTCCCAAATCACGTACTCAGCTATTTCCCTCCTTTGACATATCCCAAGTCAAAATCTGGTGATCGCATGTGGAGGAAATTGGGCGGGGGACATTGTGGGGATCCATGTGGCCCGGGACTCAGGTCCTGCACTTGGAGATAACAGCTCAGAAAGTTGAAAGCATCGCTGAAGACATAAAAAACCCACCCAAGGGAGCAGGTTTTTTTTAACGCATAGTGTGTTGTCTGGTTGAGACTTCAGCAGAACTTAAAATTCATGTTTAGTGCTTCCAGAATAACCTGGAACTATACCCTGTTCCGACTTGTGCCATAGCTCTGAAAGTTGTCTGAATCGGTCAGCTCATGGTTAACTGCCGTGACTATGCTCGGACCTCCAGACCACAGAGACAGGTGGCAAAGCGAAAGAACTTCTACACCATATAAACCTCGTATCTTGGAGGAATGTTGCAACTGTGACTTTTCAAGAGAATGGGAGGTGCAGAGGTGCTGCTGGAGGGCACGGGGGGGCAGGGGAGAGGCTAGCAGGGTTCCGTGGCTATCAGAGGTACTGGGGAGAAAAATGAAGACTTGAGGGATTTACTACCAAGGATTTACAGAAACCCAAATTACACAGTAAAGAAGGGCAGAGCACAAAAGAAGCCAGTGGGGCTGTAGGAAAAGCTTGGTGGTGATCTGAAAAAGAAAAAGAATACATTCAAGAGGTAGAAAGAGGGAAAGAGGACTAACTCTAAAACTCAGAGGTTAGTGAAAGATGCTAAACAAATTCAAAAAGAGCTTTTTCAGATCTTCTAGCAAGAAAAGAAAGGAAGCAACCCATATATTAACTGTTGAAAGAAGAAGACAAAAGGCAAACAGATAAAAGGCAAACCAACAAAAAAAATTTTTTTCCTGCTTTCCAAAGGGGAAGGAAGAGGATTCTAGGAGCTAAAATCAAGTCCATCTTACACAGATGTCTGGGGAAATTTTAGAGCAAAAATTGAGCATTCAGCATCTAGAAGACAATGAAGTGATTATTGGAAATTAGAGTGGAGTTGTCAGAAAAACCGACAACTGTGCAATTAAAGTGGGAGAAAATGCAACGTGGCAGAATTGAAATCGCCCCCACACAGTAACAATTGACCGATATCTGAACATGCCCTGTAATGATCTAAACATCTTGAGGAAAAATCAGTATTGGTGAGAGAAGAAGAGACTGGCGTGTTGAGAAAAGACAATATTAACAGCATATCTGAGTAATCAAATACAATAAATCAGCTCTTGACATTGATGCTTTGAAGATTCTAGAGCAGATTGTAAAGGATCGATCTGTGAGCACCCTGAAAAAGAAGTTGTGTTTACTAGAAGATTACTAGCATGGATTTGTCAGAAGCAAGTCTTGCCTGACCAACCTTCCCTCATTTTTGGATTGGGTAACTTCTTTAATAAATTGTAGGAATGCTTTAGATGTAATATAACTTGGTTTTAGCAAAGCACTTGACAGAGTAGCCAGTGACATTCTGAGTAGCAAGTTAATTAAGTGTGGTTAGAATGGCATGACAAGTGGATGCATAATGGCTCAAAACTTTTACTCAGAACATGCCCAACAGTTGCTCTTCATGAAACTGGAGGAAGGTAATAAATGGGGTACTACAATGTGAAACTTGGGCCTTGTTTAATATTTTCATCATTAATTCAACTGAAGATTAAGAGAGATTGTTTATCAAATTTTCAAATAACACAGAATTGGGTAAGGTAGTTATTATCCTAATAGTAACCATAGAAGTAAGTAGAAAATAATACAAGAGACCAGTAGAGGCTTCTTTAAAAGGAATAGATTGCACAAGACAATTTCTTGACTTCACCATAGTCTATGACAAGCGAGCAGAAGATAAAATTGACAAGAATTCTATTTAGTTTAATGTTTTTATAGCTCCCATTTTTTTTCTTTCTCTTGTGTAAAACAAAGGGGTTTTGTTCCTTAAGGGCCAGAAGTAAATTGCAACTGGGCATTTTTTGAAAGACTGGCTGGAGTTTGTCAAAGGAGACCGGGGGAGGGGGTGGTAGACGAAGTGGTGGTGGTATGCAAGTATGGAATTGTGCCTGAGAATAATCTTGCTCTAAGAGAGCTATATATGGGCACCTTGGATCATGGCTATGGATCTACATGGCATGGATTTAATTCTTTTCTAAAGGAATCAAGTCAAAATTTTTATTAGGATCGAAGATCAGCATATCTCTGAAGGAATATTCCCCTCCTCTCCCTGATTTCAAATGGCTTTTTTGTCAGTATATAGGAGACTTCCTGTTTGCTACCAGAAAGAGAACAAGATCATGGAAAGGTTCTTCTTGATTGGAACATTGGACAGAGATAATTAAAAGAACACGGCTTGAGAAAGGAGAGCCTGAGGATAAAGAACATAAGGCTGTCTCATCTAGGTGTGGCAAAGGCAACAAGTTGACCAGCTCACAATCCTATCAGTAGGTTAGGGCTGCCACACTTGGTTTGCAAAGCTGCAGATGACCACTAAATGTCAACAAAAAGACACAGAAAAACAACTTGGCTGCAGTCTAGTGCTTATTTGGATGCTTGTGTGCTAGATCTGGTAGCCAACAACAGAGTTCTAGAACAAGGCTTTTTTCAGAGAGGGGAAATAAAAGTAGCATTTTGTAATGAGCAGATCAGGACTTGAGCGGAAGAGTATCAAGGAAGAGATGAGCTGCTCTTAAGTTGTAGTTGCTGGATACGAATCAGCAAACCCAATCTCTTAGTAGCTGTGCTCTAGTTCAAGTATCACCTAGCTTGGAGGAGTGGTTCTCAAACCCTTTGCCTACAGTCACCAACTGGAGAAATAACCAATTTATGGGCCTTTCCTGCTGCTGAGCTGAAGTGTCCTCCACCTTTCTGAGCCTGCAGAAACCTGAAATTTGCTGGTCCTGTTCCCCATCGCTGCCACCCACTGATTTCCCCCATAGTTAAGAGGGACGAAGTCTAGCAGATGTGGCACACCTCAGGCCTGTCCATCTCTGGATGACATCCAAAGAGGGGGAAATGCTACTTTAACAGCAGCACAGCTCAGTTTGACTTAAGCCTGTCTCACTCATGGGCTGGGGACAAGATGAAGAGGCAGTGTCATGGTGATGCTGCAGGAACGGGGTGCTCGTGTTTGTACCATGGTGCAATTGGGAAGAGGTCTTCTGCATCCAAACGAGAAGAGTCCAGGAGAGGTGGTAATAGCTCCAAATAATTAAAATCAGTATGAAAGGTAATGATTGTACAATATTTTCTCTCATCCCATTACGGGACTCTTCCCCCTACAATTTAAGGATGTTCTAGAACTTGCTTGATGAACCACTTTGAGTGGTAAAGACATAATTAAGGTGTTGGGTTCACTTAGAGTAATGACTTTTATCACTCAGTCGTATTCTTTCTGATGCAAGACAATGGCTTTGTTAAGCGCCCAGGAACCCCTGTGGCTAGATGGTTCTCCCAGCTGGGTGCTAGGACTGCTGGTGAAGGTCCAGGATTGCTCTGCTGGGCTTTCAGTGGTGAACGGTGGCCGGGGGGGGGGGGGGGGAGTATGTTATCCATCTGTGTGTTGATACACGTTAATCTGTATGTATGGGTTACTGTGTTATACTAATGAGTTACAAATTGCCTCCAAAATCGAAGGCAGGCCAGACGAAAGCATCACAGTGGGGTGCCATTTGACATTTGTTGTTTTAATAAAAATCCAGGTTGGTCTTTGATAGGATAGCCCTGCCCCTTTTTCCCCAAATTCCGGCTCCTCCAATTCATTGGGGAAAATGAAAATAATTTGGGAGTTTCATGAGATCTTAATCCAAACCAATTAGGGACCCTGATCGGCAGGGGCAAATGCAATGTGGGTTGCACAGTCAAGACACAAAGCTGGTCCCGTTTGAACAGGAGTCAGGACCTCACGTTCATTTACATAAGGGGTGGAGTTTGCCTCATGAGCCTCCTTTCATCAGGATGACAAAAATTTGAGACCATTTAAGATGTTGCTGTCAGAGCCAGTTTGGTGCAACAGTCAAGGCACCGAGCTAGAGACCACGCGTTCTAGTCCTGCCTTGGGCACAAAGCCAGCTGGGTGACCTTGGGCCAGTCCATCTCTCTCAGCCCCAGGAGGGAGGCAATGGCAAACCACTTCCGAAAAGAAAACTTGCAGAGAAAACTGCAGGGACTTGTCCAGGCGGCCTCAGAGAACTGAACAGGAAAAAAGAGCGGTATACTGTAGCTTTCTTACCCAACCTTAACCCCAGCAAAAACATCAGTTCTGTTAATTTGGGTGCAGGCAAATTTATCATTTTAAGGAGTCAAAGGCTGAGAACTCCTTTCAAGCCATGATCCCAATTCAAATCTGCATTGAACAGAATGAACCCTGGCTGAAACTGGAGTCTGCTAATTTCTTGCTGGATTGAATATTGTCGTTCTATTGATTCAGTTTCCGGAAGCAGAGAGGCTGAAATATTCCTAAATATCGCCATTTTGAATTAGCATCTCCCCTCCCGTGTAGGATGGCTGGTTTGTCCTAAGCTAGGGATGGCATATCAATAGCACACATTTCTTGCTTTTTTTAACCCCCTACATCTCCAGCCAGAGAGCCAGTTTGGTGTAGTGGTTCAGGTGCCAGGCTGGAAACTGGGAGACCACGCGTTCTAGTCCCGTGAATGAAAGTGGCTTTGGAAGCTAGCAGAACCTTTGCGCCTGTTGGAAGTCCATTTCAGCAGTGAAGGAAAATGGAGGCTTTGCATCCAGTAGAGGAGGAAGCAGGAAAAGCCCTCCGTGCCATCCAGGATGAAAGCAGGAGGGGATTTGGAAAAAATATGGGGCAGAAAATCCTAGAGGAAGAAACCCTCATGTGGGATGCCCATCACCAACAGTTCAGGCAATTCTGCTACCAGGACGCTGCAGGGCCACTGGAGCTCTGCAGCCGCCTGCACGCCCGGTGCCACCGCTGGCTGCAGCCCGAGCGCCGCAGCAAGGCACAGCTGCTGGACCTGGGGCTGCTGGAGCGGCTGCTGGCCGCGCTACCCACGGAGGAGGCGCGCTGGGTGCGCGAGTGCGGCGCGGAGAGCAGCGCGCAGGCGGTGGCCCTGGCCGAGGGCTGCCTGCTGAGCCGGGCGGAGGAGCAGAAGGAGCACAAAGGGCGCCAGGTGAGAGAGTATGTCGTTCTTGGGTTGCTCCTTGCAGAAGTCATTTTGGGGGCAAAGGGCTCCATTGCCACCTTTCAGCCCCACTGCCAGATGTGGGGAGATGGATTATGGGATGGAGGGCAATCACCCCTTCCTCCCCTTGTCTTCAAGTCTCTTCTTTGCTCCTGGCTTGTATTTCAGGTATGGGGAACCTTCTGGGAAGCCAAGGAGGAATCCTTCAAGGCGAGGACAGACCCTGTTCCATCTCTCAAAAGAGCCATCCCTTCCGGAGATCTCCCAGGAGCATCAAATACGGCATGCCTCATCTGGTCAGTTTTCCTCCTTGAGGCTGGGAGAATAGTTTGGAAGAAGAAATGAAATGGATCTGTCCAAGTATCAGAGTAAGGAATAGTGTTAATGTTAAAAACATGGATCCACATGTAAACCTGGCCAGCAAAGAATCCATGCCACCTAAAATATTACTTTTAAAAAAAGGCAAGATATAAATTATAGTGAACACTAAATTTACCAGACTGTGATACAACCAAATTTCTGTGAAGATTCATTGTAATTGTTAAGAAGACATCATCATTCAACATGCTCTCCAATTTAATGGACCATCAGGAATAACCACCCTTCAATTGGTCCATTAAATTAAGGATTCATTTGTAAATAAATGAATGAAAGGGAAATAATTCATCATAAGGGCGAATAAAGGCAATATTTTTAATTAGATTGCTAGAGTCTTACGAATTAGGATGCAAGTGTATTTCCCAGAACTTTTCACCAGCCAATGACCTGTTCTTGTAACCTTGTTAATTAGACATAGTTACTTTGGGCAAGTGATAGGCAGGCCTCCCCCAGCTTCTGCCTTCCAACTGCAACCCCCACCATCCTGCAACCTTGACCATGTGGTAGTCCAATCAGTCTGGAGGGCATCTTAAAATTGCATTAAATCATAACCTCTTTTAGAAGGCTTTTAATCAAATTGGTAGATATTAGCATATTTGGTGGTATATGTTGATTGAATGAAAAGTTACACAATGGCACTGGATAATTGAAGAGCACAACACCTCCACCAACACAAGCTGGACAAACCACAGTATATAAACAGAGAGCAAGGCCCACTCCCTCTTCGCACTGAAGATGTTTATTTAATTTTTATCCTGCCCTTACTATTTTTATAAATAACTCAAGGTGGCAAACATACCTCATACTCCTTCCTCCTCCTATTTTCCCCACAACAGCAACCCTGTGAAGTGAGTTGGGCTGTTAGAGGGAGACTGGCCCAGGGTCACCCAGCCAGCTCTCATGCCTCAGGCGGGACTAGAACTCACAGACTCCTGGTTTCTAGGCCAGCACCTTCACCGCTAGACCAAACTGGCTCTCCTAGTCCGGCAATGAAACATCTGCAAGAAGAAAACAAGGCTCAGAGAGCACCAAAGACTGCATAGCTTTATTCTTCTTTTTCCCAGGACACAGGGACTCTAGGGGTCATCTAATCCCACCTCCTCCACAGGGCAGGATTCACAAGAGCAGTGTTCCTCAATCTTGACAACTTCAAATTGCATGGACTTCAACTTCCAGAATTCTGGGAGTTCAAGTCTACACATCTGAAAGTTGCCAAGGTTGAAAAACATCGCACTAGAGCTTCTCTGAAGACCTCCAGCAAAGTTCCGGTGGCCGTCTGTTTCGCTGGCTGACCGACAGGAAGATCCTCCTGGTGTTTAGCCTAAACCTCCTTTGTTGTAATTTTAGTCCATCGGCTCCTCTTCTTCTTCACCTTTCCAGCTCAGATAAGTTGGAGTGGGGATGCCCCATCAGATATCTGAAGGTTGGCATCACAGCTCCCCTCCATTCTCTTGTTATATCCAAAAAACAGCTCCCAATGTATGGATCCCATCTTCACAAGTGCGTGTTTAAAGAGCAATAGTCAACATGGATGCCTAATCTCTCCTTGAGAGGATCACTATATTCGCCCAGCCTGTGTGTGTGTTTTTAATGTTGCATAGCATCTGTTGTCTTCTGTTTTTTTATCTTAAAAATTTCAAATTACTACATTCAGAAACAACTTAAAGAAAAGTCTGATGAGCAGCGGAATGGTGGAAGCTCTTTTCAGGAGCGGGAGAGACCAGGTTTCCGCAGCGGCGTTAAAGTTTGTGCTAGAACAAATCTTAATCCTCATCAAGAACACTATTTTATTCTCCATTTGGTGAGTCTACAGAGTCCTACAATTGTGGAGTTGGAAGAGAACACCAGGGTCATCTAATCCAACCCTTTGCCATCCAGCCTCTTCAGAAACACCTCTAGGGTGGAGGAGCCACAACCTCCATAGGGAGACAGTTCCACTGTTGGGCAGATCCTCGTTTAGTGACTGCCTCATTTCGCGACCAACAGCGATGAAGAAGTAACTTTGTGACCAGTCCTCGCATTTTCAACCTTCACAGGTCTGTAAAGCGAAGCAAAGCGAAGCAAAGCAAAGCAAAGCAAAGCAAAGCAAAGCAAAACGAGGATTACATGCATTTAAATGAAATCTAGCTAGCTGCAACATACATGGCTCTTTTGTGACTTCCTGATGCATTTTTTGGATGTAAGCATCCACAACTTACTGCTTTAGGATTTCATAGACTTGTGAACATGTCTTTGTTTATAATTCATCCTCATTTCAGTAAAATGTCAAGCTGATTTTCTATGTGGTCTAGCTCTGGATTATTATTATTATTATTATTTTTAAATCATGCTTGATTGGGAAAACTAACAATACAATTCTTAATTTGCATTGAATGGCCATTGCAATTTAACTCGTTAATTGTACCAGAAAAAGGGTAGCTGGAATGTTTCTCCATACTGCCTACTATTCCAACTGGGGAATTCTGGGAGTTGAAGTCCACGCATCTTAACATTGCTGAGGTTGAGGAACACTGGTCTAAACTGTTAGATTCCTGCCCCCAATACCAGCCCTTAGCTTTTGTACTTCAGAGTCAGCCAGATCTGGAAAAAATGCTTGGGATGGGAGACCACCAGAAAGCCAAAATCTCTACTAAATTGCGAAGGTCCTGAAAGCCACTTCTGTGGCTGCCAAGACAGTTGCAGGGATGTGACTGTTGGCTCACCAGGAATGAGTGCCACTTTTAATAATACGTACTTGACACGCTGCACTTTGCAGTTTTTCCCCTTGCATCAACACAAGGGTTATGATGGTCTGTCAGTCTCCGTCGCTCCTTGTCCCTCCCACTAGAGCCAGGAAGCAGATATCCAGAGGACAGCAAAGCGCCAAGGTTGGGCATCATTTGCGGCCTTGCAGCGCTCGCCGGGATTTCTGCAGCCCAGATGCGGCCTCCCCACATCACGTTTCCTCTCCCGCCGGCGCTTCCCACGGACAGCCGTGGCGGCGCCCGAGAGCCCTTGCGGAGCAGGCAGGCATTGCAGAAAACGCCCGCTAGGGGGCTCCCCGCGCCAAACCCGAGGAACGGGCAGCCCCCCAGCTTCAGCGGGGGGCTGCGCATGCGCTCGACAACTCGCCAGCACCTGCGGAACCAAAGCCGTGGCGCGGGGCGCTGTTGCAACCCTGCGCAACTCCGGGCCCTTTCAAAAGCACCCGAGTCATTTTTCGGTAATTTTCCGTGCGACCCCATCCCCCTCCTTGGCAGCTCGGCCTCGCCAGCACGGAGCGCCGTTGATTCGCGCAGCATTTTCCCGCGGGGCGGAGCGGAAGACCCCCGATGCTTCCACCGGCCCGACGCCGCTGCCCCTCGCAGCCCGCGCGCGCCAGGATTGATCCGGGCGAGGCCGGCCGCAGTTAGGCGACGCGACCGAGACCGCCCCCTTTGGGGGAGGAAGGGCTAACACCGGCGGGCTGCCGCCTCCGCCCGCCCCCCTAGGGGAGGGTCACGTGGCCTGCGGAGCCTCGCCCCCACTCCCGGGGAAGGCTGGGGAGGGCCAGCTGGGCGTGCGCGCCCCACCCGCGAGGCTCGGGCAACGCTGGGCGGGGGGCCGGCAAAAGCCCCCGGCCGCACGCCGCGTCCCGCGCTCGCCCACCGGCTTGCAGGGGCCGCGCGGCAGGGAGGCCCGGCGGGCGGGCGGGCGCGTCCGTTCAGCGGCGGTCTGACCGGGGTTGCGCTGCTCTGGCGGACCACTAGAGGGCGCCGCCGAGCCCGGTGCGTTAGGCTGCCCTCCGACGGCCGTCGGGGCGCCGCGGGCTCTCGGGCCCCTCGGGCCGCCTGCTGCTGCGGCGCTGTGCTAGGCGCGGGCCCGGCGGAGGGGAGGGGAGGGGAGGGTGGCCGCAGGGCCGGGGCGTTCCCGCCGCCCGGTCGTTCCGCAGAGGGGTTCAGACCGAGGGCTGCCCTCCGAGGCAGGGAAGCCGCGCCCCGCCCGCCCGCCCCGTCTGACTCCCCTCCTCCGCCTTAGACCTGGAGAGGAAGCCCCGGCTGTGCAGGGTCCCCTGCCCAGAAGAGCCGTCTGAGAGCGCCCGTTGCCGCCCGTGCCCTTCTGCCCCGATGGACGGGGGTAGCTTTGGAGATCCGGGCCGTCTCCGGCTCCCTTGCTGGGCAGGGGCAGGGGCAGAGCGGTGGCAGAGGGTGAGGGCAGATTGTGCCGCCCCCGAGGGGGCAGCCGGTGGCTTCCAGGCCGTCCTGGCGGGGAGCCGCGGGGAGTCCCGGGGAGGCGCCAGGGTGAAGGTCCTGGAAGGAGGAGGAGCCCTCACTCGGGAGGCCCAGCGCTTCGGGGGCCAGGGGGCCGAGGGGCCGCGGGGGCTCTGCAGCCGCCTCCACCACCTTTGCCGCCAGTGGCTGCAGCCGGAAAGGAACACCAAGGCCCAGATGCTGGACCTGGTGCTGCTGGAGCAGTTCCTGGCCGTCCTGCCCAGGGAGATGGAGCGCTGGGTGCGGGAGTGCGGAGCCGAGACCAGCTGCCAGGCGGTGGCCCTGGCCGAGGGCTTCCTGCTGAGCCGGGCGGAGGAGCAGAAGGAGCAGGTGAGAGACCTCCGTGTTGTCGGGTTGAAGGGGTGGTAACAAGGGAAAACAACGTTCAGTGCCGTCCTGGACCTTAGGAGAGGAGGAGATTTTTCTCCTGCTTTAGCAAATGGTTCTACTGACCCTTCTGGATTATTGCCCAGGAGATGTGGGAAGCCCAAGTTTTCCTTTAGCATCCTTGACGGTCTTGGTGGGCTGAGGGTGAGTTTTTCCCCCCATCACACTGGTTCTTTCTACTTTTCTCTGGAGTTTCAGGGAGAGGGACCCTCTGTGGAGGTGACCGCAAGCAGGGAATTCTCCAGTCCCCCAGAGGAACTAGTTTTGGGTGGGAGCTTCCAGGAGAGTCAAAGTCAAGAGATCTTACCAGGTAAGAGGGAACGCTTCCTCTGAAGACAAATCCCAACTTTATTTTTCTTTCTCCTTTCACGGTGATGCCTAGAATACCTCTCCCACCTAGTATAATAATTTCATTCGCCCTGCCTGAGTAAGGTGGTGCTCTCCCTTCCCCCAGAATGTATTCTTGGTTTAAATGTCTGTTTTCTCCACGTTTTTCTCCCTCACAGTGGGCAGAACCGTTTCCCTGATGTTCAGTGAAATGTCTCAGTTTTGTGACGGAGCAGAAAGAAAAGCTGAACCTTCAGCTCAGGTACAGAAAAGATCAGGCTCAGTCGAGCCTACCTTGGAAGACACAGAGTATCGTAGAAATACGGAGTTGGAAAAGACCGCCGAGGTCATCAGTTCAACCCACTGCAATGTGCAGGAAAACCAGTGAGGCCATTCTTGAGAGGTGGTCATCCATCCTGATACTCTGGCTCCCCTCAGTCTTTCCCCCCCTAGACTGGACATCCAAGTGCCTTCAGCCTCTCCTAAGGCATGTTCTCTAGTCCCTGTATTGCTTTGGCCACCCTCCTCTGAACATGCTTTCACCTGTCAAGATCCTTCTGGAATTGTTGTGCCCTGAAATGTTGCCGAAATAAAATAGGAGAAAACCCTACAGATACACTCCTAAGAGGTTCGTGGGGAGAGTCATGTTCGTTTGTTTACTGACATTCTGTAAGACTCTCCTATCCTCTTTTTGAACAGACCACCGTGTTGTTGTTTTCAACCTTGCACAACACCTTCAGTAGGAATAGCACAGGAAGACCAGCGCTAAAGCTGAAGAACTCATAACCATAAACCGCTTTTAGGATATTCCAATGCAAAACAGGATCTAGCAATCTTCTGCCTGGCCAGAATGCCTTTGAGAATGATAGAAGAAGCTTCTCTTTCTTAGCTCCCAGCCAGGAACCAAGAGGTTCCTGACCCCAAGCAGTTTCTGTGGAATCCCAAGAATCAGGAATTGGGCCGGGTTAGATCTGCTTTGACAGCCAGGGTGATGCAGGTGATAATGAAGGTTTTGGACTAAGAATGGGGAGACCCAGGTTCTAGTCCTTCCTCGGCCGCTGAAATTCCCTGGGTGACTTTGGGCCTGTCACTCTCTCCTGGCCTGGCTTACCTCGCTGGGTTGGAAGGGAGTGGTACATATGCTGCTTTGAGCTCCTGAATGGAAGGCAGGATATAAATCTAATCAATATGATCGATGGCAATTTGTTCAATCCTGGATGTGACCATCCAGCAGTTCCATGAAGTAAGTTGTTTGTTTGTTTATATATCAAATTATATGGCCACCCATCTCATGAAAAGTAACTCTGGGTGGTGTACAACGAAGTTAAAAAACAGTAAACATATTTTTAAAATGGTGATTAAAAAAAATAATTAAAAATCACAAGGCTGAGAGAGAACAGTACGTGTTAACAACAATAATAGAGCCACCTCAAGATCTCACAAAAGTTGTTGAATTTGGGTAGGATGGGGCCCTCAGGGGATATCACAGGCCATTGACTAATGGTCAGTCAAGAATTCCCCACATTTTCCTTCTCTAACTGTGAGCAAGGACTGGAGGCCCCCAATTGTGTTGTGTCCAAGGTCCTTTTGCCAATTGATCCAGAAGGATGGTGTGGTTACTTTCACTGAATGGTGTTGAAAGTCCTGCAGCATCAGTTAAGTTGCTAATAAGTTGTGGATTCTGCCCATTTTCTCCTCTTACGTCCTGCAGAAAATGCCAGCTGGATATCTCTTGGACATCCTTCCTGACCTGTCTATAAGTAGGGGACCTTCTCTTTTTTCAGGGTCCTGTTTCCTTTGAGGAGGTGGCTGTGTATTTCACTGAGGAAGAGTGGGGCCTTCTGGATTCCAACCAGAAGGCCCTCCATGGGGAAGTCATGCTGGAGAATGCTAGAAGTGTGGCCTCTCTGGGTAAGGGAGCTTCTGTGTTCTGGGTTCGGGTTCAGATAGTTGAGAAAAAATATTTTCTAGTCAGAAGTAATTATTCTCTCTTGCTTCTTCCAAGAAGTGCCCAAACCACAGTTTGTCTCCTGGCTGGAAGGAGAAGATCCGTTCTTCTGGAATTCTGAAGAAGGTAAGAGATCAGCAGGAGCCTGCTCAGTGTTTTGGGGAGAAAGTGCCTCGGGGAATCTGTCAGATGGCCTTTAATATTGTCAAGAGAAACAGATCCATTACTTTCAGGCAGAACTAAGTTTTACCTGATGATTCTGCCTGTTCCCTCAAATGCATTAATTTCCTGGCACATCAGTGGCAGAACGGCTGCCCATCTGGTAGAGCTGTTCCTGTCACGTACCCTCCTGGTTGTGGGTGTGGTTGTCTTATTTGTTCTCAAAACCCTTTAACCTTGGCAGATCTCTAATGGATCCATTTGGCTTATCCCTTTTCCGGGGATTTATGGATCCCAATACCTATCCTCTGATTCCCTCCTCTTTCTGCGACGCAGGCTGCAAGGAGGTGATCCTGCAGTGCCATGCTTTTGATTGGCAGTTCCGCCACTCGCTCATTCCAGTTTCGTGGTGTTTAAAGATTCGTGACATCTACCCAGCAGGCACTCACAGCATTCGCTAGTATCCCATTTGGGGGGAAGGTGCTTGAAAGGCCAATGGCTATAAACTGAGATTCTCTTGGAGAAGACGGGTTGTTGTCCAACTCAGTTTTACAGGCAACATGGGGGGAATGGGGCTCATTTCGTCCAGATGAATGTATGTTGGTGTCACAACATGTATTTATGTATTCGTTGTCTGACCACCGGTCTGAATTCAGATGTGGCTTGTTGCATCTAAATGGAAGCTGCTAAAATGGAGATTTTACTCTGTTGGGCTATTTCAGTCTTACAAAAATAAATTCAGAGTAAATCCTTGCCCGTAATCGTACTGGGCTACTGGTGAGTCGGTTTGCATTTGGAACCAGTGAGGAATTCGCTTTACATTCTGTTTCAGCGATTCATTCTCACGCAATATGGATTTGCAGATTCGCTTTGATTGGACCTGCAGTCATCTCGGCATGTTTTTTGCCAGCCGTTCTTCTCACTGGGCAAATTTAGACCGATGGCTGGCAGGCAACTTTTTTTCAGTTGGGCCTTAATTTTATTGCAGTTTTTTCCCTTCTGTCCCCATGCCGTACACATTTCCTCATTACATCGTATTTTGAAAACTGTGTGTTGTAGGAAAGGGGGGGGGGAAATGCGTCTTTACTAAAATCAAGTGAAAATTGGACCTAAAAAGGTTGTCTGAACTGGTAGCATATTCAAAAGCCATCCTACATTTCACGGCAGAGGAGACAACATTCCATAGGTCCCACATGTTGGAATGGGCCGCCCCCTGGAGGTATGGTGGGCCTCGCAGTGGTTTTGGTTGTGACAGTTATTTTATTTCAGTGGTCCATGATGGGACCCCTGGCTGTTCTCCTGCTTTTTATGCATTTCTTTGTTGCTGTGCGCAGCCCAGAGTTATATAATTGTGTAGGATGCAAACCCTGTGAAGTAGCAAACCAACAAAACACCTAGGAAAGCTGCAGGGAGCTTGGAAATGCAGAAATATAGATGCAGGTAAGGGGGCTTCTTCTCTAATGATCCTCTCTATTTCTGCTTTAAATCTCTATTTTTTTTTTCTCTCCAGGTGATGGGCAGAACAGTGGGAAGTACGTGGAACCCCCTCTGATGTTCTTCGACCATAATTTGCTTCCGAGTTCGTACACAGGGGAGAAACCCTACAAATGCTTAGAATGTGGAAAGAGCTTCAGTATGAGCAGCCACCTGCTTTCTCATCAGAGGACCCATGCAGGAAAAAAGTCGTATAAATGCCTGGAGTGCGGAAAGAGCTTCACGCAGAACTTCAGCCTCACGGTCCATCAAAGGACTCACACGGGGGAAAAACCCTATGAGTGTGTCGACTGTGGAAAGTGCTTCAGCCGCAGCCAGCATCTCCTTCAGCACAGAAGCATCCATACAGGGGAGAAACCGTTTCAGTGCGCCGACTGTGGAAAATGCTTCAGCCGCAGCCAGCATCTTGCCCAGCATCGAAGTATCCACACGGGAGAGAAACCGTACAAATGCACAGAGTGTGGGAGACGCTTCAGCAACAGCGGAAGCCTCAATACGCACCAGAGGACCCACACCGGAGAGAAGCCCTACAAATGCCTGGAGTGTGGGAAGAGCTTCAGCAAGAGCAGTAACCTTACGGCCCATAAACGGATCCACACCGGGGAGAAGCCCTATCAATGTCTGGAGTGTGGGAAGAGCTTCAGCAAGAGAGGTAACCTGTATAAGCATCAAACGATCCACACGGGGGAAAAACCCTACACGTGCGTGGAATGCGGAAAGAGCTTCCGGATGAGCGGTAACTTTTATAAGCATCAGAGGATCCACACAGGAGAGAAACCCTATGAATGCCTGGAGTGCAGAAAGCGCTTTGCTCTTAGGCATCAGTTGACTTCACATCAAAGGACTCATGCCGATGAGAAACCGTTTCAGTGCTTAGTGTGTGGAAAGGACTTTAAATACAGTGAGCAGCTTACTCAGCATGAAAGCGCCCACACGGCGTCCAGCCAAGATGGAGACTTGGCTGGAGAAACTTCAGCTCACTTTGAGAGCTCCTATTTCTCTTTGTATCCCGACAATTGTTTGATCTCCTTTATTTGGTCCGGAAACCGGTGATTGTTGTCTCTTTCAGGGTCTGGGGCAGTTTGTGAATAATCTAATCCAAGAGACGTAATGGAAGAACAGAGAGACTTTGTGGTCCTCTCTGCCAGCAACATCTGGGGTGGAAACTCAGGTTATACTTGAAAAACAATTATAGCTTCAATCAATTTTTTCCCAATAATTGGCTGATACATTTGTATTGTAAAGAATGAGGCAGAGAATGGGATCGGTCAACTGGAAGCCATCCAGAACAGAACTGCAGAATGCAATTATGTTCTGTGATTGACTTGGGATCTCATCCGGGGGCTTCCAGAAAGCTCTTTTTTTATGACAAATGTGTTAGACGAAACATCAGCTCAGACATAAGTAAGAATTTGAAAGGATTCATCTTCCCATAGATGTTCATGGGTGGAGCCAGGGGCGTCACCCTCATCAATGTTGTCATGCAAATGATGTATGTGACATCAGTGTGGCTTCTACTGTTGCCTGTTCACCTCCCCCTGTTGTGTTTGACGGATTATTATAGACTTCCTTACGATATCTTTCAAGGATCTGAGGTCTGCTCAAGATAACAGGAAGGCTTAAATGGGATCTGTCCAAAATCTTAGGATGACACCAAGCAGGTGGTTGGTAATTGGCAGACTTTTTCAAACGACACACTGTTGGTGAAGGAGAAGAATCCGAAATATTTGATTCTCATTCCTGCAACATTCACCATCCAACAATCTCAGATCTTTCTTCCAGTTGTGGAAGGTTTTATTGTCTACTTGGGTTGAAACCTCTTTGGGAGAGGTTTACTCTTAGATCTGCCCTGAACCTGGCATCAGTTCATAATAAAATGTCAACGCGCTTTTTCCTGGTCGCTTAACCAGACCCCTCCCTCCGTCGATGAGTCTTTGGAATATCTCAAAAGTTACTCCGACTCGCTGTGCTTTATTGTAGTCTTGTTATTTCTAAAGTGGTGTGATCTCTTTTGTAGAGTTTTCTGTGATTGCAGACGCACAATTTATGCTTGTTTCTTTTTTATTGCGGTTTCTTTTTAAACAGGCATTTTATTGCAGCGGTGAAATAATTTTGCCGCCTTTCTGTGTTTAGTAGGAGGCTGTGTATGAAGAGGTCGCGAAGAATGTAGTCCGTGTCAGGGAAATAAGGGTTTTAAAAACTTTTTTCATCCTTTGGCTCTGTTCCCATAATGCCTACAACTGTTTATTATTTTTAAAGTTAGAGGCTGGCTGACTCCCAGACAAATCTGGGAGACCTACACTTTGAAAAAGATAGAAAACAACAGGAAGGAAAATATCATGTACGTCCAGACAGGCCACACCCCGCATGTACCACGAAAAACGCAACCAAGTATTCTCTTGCGGTCTGTGGGTTCCCTACCGCGTGTTGGCAGTTTGTAATCACAAATGACTTGGTCTGCACAGTCAGAGCCATTCCAGCTGTTCTCCCGGCTGCTGCAAAGGGGGGAGGGAGCTTCTGCTTCCTGACCCCCTTCCTTTTTTCATCCAAACGGTTAAATTTTAAAGAAAAAGTCCATATGGCTTGATTCGGGATGGATCTGCCATGGACACGTTCAGGGAATTACCTGCTTCCTGCCCGTATCTACTTGTTTTGCTTTGTTTTTTTTACATCACCTGAGTGCAGCTGAGGATGTGTCTGAAAACCAAAACAGAGATAGAGACAGCATGCCTAGAGAAGCCCCGTTTTTGCAGCATCTCCAGGACTTCGCCTTGATTTTAGAATATTAAGTAACCTCAAAACCACTGGTTGATTGGATGGAGTTAGTTTAACCCAGGGATGTGCAAAACAAAACATTTTAGTCTGTGGTGGTGTTTATTCGTTTAGTCGCTTCCGACTCTTCGTGACTTCATGGACCAGCCCACGCCAGAGCTTCCTGTCGGTCGTCATCACCCCCAGCTCCCCCAGGGACGAGTCTGTCACCTCTAGAATATCATCCATCCACCTTGCCCTTGGTCGGCCCCTCTTCCTTTTGCCTTCCACTCTCCCTAGCACCAGCATTTTCTCCAGGCTGTCCTGTCTCCTCATTATGTGGCCAAAGTATTTCAGTTTTGCCTTTAATATCATTCCCTCAAGTGAGCAGTCTGGCCTTATTTCCTGGAGTATGGACTGGTTTGATCTTCTTGCAGTCCAAGGCACTCTCAGGATTTTCCTCCACACCACAGTTCCAAAGCATCTATCTTCCTTCTCTGAGCCTTCCTTATGGTCCAGCTCTCGCAGCCATATGTTACTACGGGAAACACCATTGCTTTAACTATGCGGACCTTTGTTGTCAGTGTGATGTCTCTGCTCTTGACTATGTTACCGAGATTTGTCATTGCTCTTCTCCCAAGGATTAAAAGTCGTCTGATTTCCTGACTGCAGTCAGCATCTGCAGTAATCTTTGCACCTAGAAATACGAAGTCTTTCACTGCTTCTACGTCTTCTCCCTCCATTTGCCAGTTATCAATCAAGCTGGTTGCCATAATCTTGGGTTTTTTGAGGTTTAACTGCAAGCCAAGTATGCAGATGATACCACTTTGATGGCTGAAAGTGAAGAGGAACTGAGGAGCCTTATGATGAAGGTAAAAGAAGAAAGTGCAAAAGCTGGCTTGCAGCTAACCTCAAAAAAAACAGATTATGGCAACCAGCTTGATTGATAACTGGCAAATGGAGGGAGAAAATGTAGAAGCAGTGAAAGACTTCGTATTTCTAGGTGCAAAGATTACTGCAGATGCTGACTGCAGTCAGGAAATCAGAAGACGTTTAATCCTTGGGAGGAGAGCAATGACAAATCTGGGTAACATAGTCAAGAGCAGAGACATCACACTGACAACAAAGGTCCGCATAGTTTAAGCAATGGTGTTCCCCGTAGTAACATATGGCTGCGAGAGCTGGACCATAAGGAAGGCTGAGCGAAGGAAGATCGATGAACTGTGGTGTTGGAGGAAAATTCTGAGAGTGCCTTGGACTGCCAGAAGATCAAACCAGGAAATAAAGCCAGACTGCTTACTTGAGGGAATGATATTAAAGGCAAAACTGAAATACTTTGGCCACATAATGAGAAGACAGGACACCCTGGAGAAGATGCTGATGCTGGGGAGAGTGGAGGGCAAAAGGAAGAGGGGCCGACCAAGGGCAAGGTGGATGGATGATATTCTAGAGGTGACAGACTTGTTCCTGGGGGAGCTGGGGGTGTTGACGACCGACAGGAAGCTCTGGCGTGGACTGGTCCATGAAGTCACAAAGAGTCGGAAGCAACTAAACGAATAAACAACAACCTGAAAGCCAGCTTTTGCACTTTCTTCTTTCACCATCATAAGGCTCCTCAGTTCCTCTTTGCTTTCAGCCATCAAAGTGGTGTCATCTGCATATCTGAGATGGTTAATGTTTCTTCCAGCGATTTTAACTCCAGCCTTGGATTCCTCAAACCCAGCATGTCGCATGATGTGTTCTGCGTACAAGTTGAATAGGTAGGGTGAGAGTATACAGCCCTGCCGTACTCCTTTCCCAATCTTAAACCAGTCCGTTGTTCCGTGGTCTGTTCTTACTGTTGCTACTTGGTCGTTATACAGATTCTTCAGGAGGCATACAAGATGACTTGGTATCCCCATACCACTAAGAACTTGCCACAATTTGTGATGGTCCACACAGTCAAAGGCTTTAGAATAGTCAATAAAACAGAAATAGATGTTTTTCTGAAACTCCCTGGCTTTTTCCATTATCCAGCGGATATTGGCAATTTGGTCCCTAGTTCCTCTGCCTTTTCTAAACCTAGCTTGTACATCTGGCAATTCTCGCTCCATGAATTGCTGAAGTCTACCTTGCAGGATCTTGAGCATTACCTTACTGGCATGTGAAATGAGAGCCACTATTCGATAGTTTGAACATTCTTTAGTGTTTCCCGTTTTTGGTGTTGGGATATAAGTTGATTTTTTCCAGTCTGATGGCCATTGTGTTTTCCAAATTTGCTGGCATATGGCATGCATCACCCTGACAGCATCATCTCGGAAGATTTTGAACAGTTCAGCTGGGATGCCGTTGTCTCCTGCTGCCTTGTTATTAGGGTCTTTCCTAATCTCTTTAGTCTGATCCTAAATTGTGCAAGAAGAAGTTCGTGATCTGTACCACAGTCAGCTCCAGGTCTTGTTTTTACCGACTGTATAGATGTCCACCACCTTTGGCTGCAAAGGATGTAGTCAATCTGATTTCGGTGTTGTCCATCTGGTGAAGTCCATGTATAAAGCCGTCTCTTTGGTTGTTGGAAGAGAGTGTTTGTTATGCAGGGTGAGTTGTCTTGGCAAAATTCTATCAGCCTATGTCCTGCTTCGTTTTGTTCTCCCAGGCCATGCTTACCTGTAATTCCAGGTGTCATTTGACTGCCCACCTTAGCATTCCAGTCGCCTGTGATGAAAATAACATCTCTTTTAGGTGTGTTGACCAGTAGGTGCTGCAGATCCTCATAGAACTGCTCTACTTCAGCTTCGTATATTTGGATCACTGTGATGTTAGATGGCTTGCCCTGAATTCGAATTGAGATCATTGTCATTTTTTGGATTGTATCCAAGCACTGCTTTAGCCACTTTACTATTAATTAGGAAGGCTACTCCATTTCTTCTGTGGTCCTCTTGTCCACAGTAGTAGATCTGGTGGTCATTTGACGTGAAGTGGCCCATTCCAGTCCATTTCAGTTCACTGACACCCAAAATGTCTATCTTTAATCTTGACATCTCACCAATAACGACATCCAGTTTGCCCTGGCTCACAGATCTTACATTCCAGGTTCCAATGGTGTGTTGATACTTGTTGATTAGTTGATTAGTCTGTACTGTATACAAAACAAAATAGGTTTGTTTCGTTCTGAATGCCAACTGAAATGCAACTCTGGTCAAAAGATGTTCATGGTGGACTAAGAGAGGAAAAGCCATGGAAATCAGGGAAGTTGAGGGAGGAAAGATGCTGGGAAGATCATGTGGGATAAGCTGTGCTGTAAGGGGACAGAGAGAGGATGGTGAGGACAACCTTATCCTATTCAGCCCATGAAATTGCTCCAGCATTCCTTGAATTTTGTTCAGACCAAACTTAGAACAATCACTTTATTTCTGTTGAACCAAGGCCAACCCACAGGACTTGGAGAACACAATGGTTTGTTTCAGGTTCAAAACCAAATATATTTTCTGCTTTTGGTCAGTCCCTAATTTAACCTAAATGAGACTGAGTCTTTTTAGGGCTAAATCTAATCTGACTCAATTTTAAGTGTACGTTGTAGAGATGGGGTTTCTTTTATTTTTTAATTTTCTTTGCCTCTATCTCTCTGTCTTTTGATGAATAGTTATGCCCTTATATTTTTTTTTCAGCTGGAGTTCCTGAAGAGTCCCATTATTGTTTTTTGTTCTTAATATTTATCGTAATTATTTATGGTAGTTTCATTTGTAATAAGATGTTGAAAGAATTATAGTTGCCTTTTAAATGTTGACAAACATTAGCTAAGCTGAAAAAGGGGGAGGGTCAACTGACATTGCCTTTTTCCAGGAGATTTACATTCTTTCAGTGGCAAATAGATTTTATTAAATGTCAAGGTTAGAATGTATTTATTTGAGGTAAGAAAGAGGTGCTGGTATTTTAATTAGGACGTCCTTTAATCTGTTTGTTGATCAAGATTTACCCAATGAAGTAGGTTGCTGTTTGATAACCCAGTCTTTGATTGGAAAAGTGGAAGGAGAGAGGACAACCAGGACAACTTGATTACAGCAACAGTGAATATGCCACCGAGACACCTAAAAGTTGAAGAAATTTCATCATGGAGAAAATCTATGTGGCCACGAAGAGTCAACATAGATTTGTGGCACATAATCTTTGATTGGTACATCACTTCAGGACGTGTGTGGTCCAGCTCGGGGTGTTTCAAGCAAGTAGATAGCCGGTTTCAACATCTGTATACTGTGATAGTTGACCATACTATAATTAAAGAAGATTCGATTCCAATTTTGGATGCCTTTCTAGATTGCCATACCACTAAACACACCATCTAAGTTACCAAAACTGTTTTCTAGAAACACTAAAATTCTTCTGGATTTAATGTCCTTTCAGTGTGAATGTGTGTTTCTTTCTTCAGTAAAGTGAACTGCACTTGTTACGATTATTTTTTAATGTGCTTTTCTGCTTACCTGTGTACTGTTAATATGTGTGCAATGAATTTCACGAATTGCCCCAAGAGTTCATTTAAATCAGAGACTGGCACAAAACTTCCACTGAGAAACAGATGGTTGGTTAGGGCACCAGAAGGCAGTCAAAGAAAAGTGGGATGTAGTTACGCAATTTAAAGTATCAATATGATTGGATATAGTGGCATCAATCGAAGCGAACCCTAACCCTATAGTGGCATCATTTGCTTGGATATACATGTTAATGAGGTATGGGTAATGAGGTAATGAGAGTGATGCTACAATGACAATGAGTCAGATGAAGGCTGTGTTCTTTGAATAAGAGTTGCCGTTGATGTGTTACCTTCCCAGGCGTTACCTCTCAGGGGCCTGTTCCCATCTCCTGGTGCCCCTGTCTACATTCTTGGTCTAAATGCTTATAGCTGAGCTGACGTTCATTTTTCCCTGGGAAAGTAAGTATGGAAAAGGGGTAGTTTACATGTCTTGTTTAACACCATTTTTTTTCCTACTACACATGATTACTGTCAGATCTTAATTTAGTAGACACATCAAGGATGCGATCACTTTTTTCCGTTCTTTTTGCTTTCAGTAATATCCAAAAGGAAAGTCTTGCTAGATTGGGACAGCTGCTCATCTAGGGCCATTTCCTGTGACTCATGAAGGCAAACAAGAAGGTGACCATTTTTCCCAAGTTGCTGATATTTCAGGGATATTTTTAAATCAAGGAGAAAGGAAACAGCAGACAAGTAACCATTGCTAGCCCAGTCCCCATTCAAGGATCTGATTTGATCAAGTGTATTAATTTTAAAAAGCATTAATAACTGATTAGAAGTTCTCCAGGCCATCAGCACCTTGGTATCTGCACGCTATAATGGGACACTTCTGTTAACGTGGGATGCTCAGACAGGCCCTAAAATCTTTTCACAGATCTGAAGATCCAAGGCATGCCTGTTTTTTGGCAAATAGCACAGTATCCATACAGGGATAGATCAAGTTTGGGTTTTATTCTGGATCAGGGGTGGGTTGTGCATTTCACAGAAATGCAAGAAGGGTTGAAAGGGGACATGAAGGTCGTCAGCTCCCACCTGCCCGGTTCAGGAATTCAAAATCAAGCATCCCCCACAAATGGTTCTGCAACCTCTATTTGGACACATCCAATGAAAGGGCACTCACCGCCTCTGTGGGTCATTGTCTGCTGTTGAACTGCTTCTGTTAGGAAAATTTTTCTGATACTTAATCAGAATCTGCCTTTCTGTAACTTAGATCCATTATTCTGAGTTCTTCACTCTGCAACAAGCGAGCAGGTCTGGACCTTCTCATTCTTAGGTACTTGAACAGTCCTATTCTGTTCCCCTGCAGTAGGCTTCTCAAGGCTACACATGCCTCCTCTAAGACCACATGTCTAGTCCCTTGATCATCCCCATTCCCTGTCTCTGAATGAGACTGGCCAAACTCAAGATTTGAGCAGTGGGGATGATAAGGACAGCTCTCATATTTGTTTAGCTTTTTGTTTGCTTGTCTTTTGTCTTAATCCCCTCTCTCTGCTCCTGCCCACCCCTCCTTATTTTCAAGATCCTTGTACCAATGGATTTTTTTTGGGGGGGGGGGATGTCCAGCCCTGCTTTCATTCAACACTGCAGAAAGAGAGGAATGGGTGGTGCCCTCTGCAAAACAATTGCATGTCCATTGGTTTCCAGCTCAAAAGGCAAGTGAGCTTGTGCAGGACAATCTGGGGATACTCTCTGGAGTTTGGCCATTCTAACCAGTAGACTCCCTCCTTCTTCTAACTCGTAAATGCTTTGCTGCCTCCACACCTCTGGAACAGTGTCCCCCCAAATATTTGGATGGCTCTCTCCCTCCTGGCCCTCAGATAGTTGGTGAAGACTTGGCTGTCTCACCCAGCCTTGGGGACAGGACTGTTTGGACTGTCCCTCTCAATAAGCAACATTTTCAGTGGTGTTTTTTGGACTATTTGGTTCCTGCTGCACATCTTGTATCTAGTGTGTATTTTCAGTTTTAATATTTGACTAGTATGTATATGTTTTAACCCCCAATTGCACACCACTCAGAGTTGGTTGACAGGAGTGGCCTATAGGCTTCTAAAGAAAGTGAGGAAGCATGCAAGTACAGAGCTTTTCTCCTAGAGTGCAAAAGGCACTAATGGAGCAAGAATAATGACCACAAGAGTGTGGTGCAGAGCATCACTCACCCCAAAAGGGAGCAGCCCAATGGGCATACGTAGGGGTCTCCCTGCAGACTCTTTCAAAGGGTGGAAAGGAAGACGGCATCCCCCCTTGCAAGGAAAATCCCTCAGGATTGCACCTCCAATGTCCACCATTCAGGGGATGCAAAAAGGCAGGAGCCCACATGGCATTTTGGTGCCATTACTCCAAAGCACAGGCCACAGGGGACGTCTGCACCCACCCGAGGCATCTCAGAGGGAGCGTCAGTGTGGAGGACCAGCCCTCCATTCATGAAGGTGCTTCATGAAAGCTGTGGGCTCAGTCCACCCAAAAACTCTGTTCTTAGCATCATCCTGACCCAGCTCTGTAAATGCTTCTTGGATGGAGCACGTTTCGTCTCTCCTTTAGCAGAGACAAGGTTCAAGGAAGGCCAGAGGAGGAGGGTGATGGTTGATGTGCCCTCCAGTTTGGTCGAATTTTCTTCCCAACATTGACTTCATCCTCCTTCATAAAGCCCAGAGTCTCCCAGGTGCAGAAGAGACCATTGTGGAGGGATTGAACGTCTCTCAGATGGAGAAGTTCCTGCTTTGTCCTTTTCCCTCAGAGAGAACAATGAGGCTGCCCAACTCTGAGGGCCAGGAGTTTCTATCTCCTTCGCATTTATTATCTCTCTTTCCTCAGGAAGAAAGAGAGCTGAGAGACCTGGGTTATAACATAAGAGGTTCATCTTCTGGGAGAGAATGACTAAACGTCTCCCTTGGCAAATTTCACTTCCCTGTTTATTCTGATCCTGTTTCCCGGCTATAAAATCTGGGACCATTGATCGCAAATTTACTTTCAAGGCCTGGTGCCTTTCCTGTGTAGCCCATATCTTGTCAAGCCCTCAGCTGTGAGGTGCCCATTTCAGGGTGTTTTTGAGGCCAAAGACCTCAATCTTTGGTAAAAGGAAATGAAATCCAATGTTTCGCCATCTTAAGGGTTAAATTTGAGTTACTGTATTATCAATGGCTTTGGCACCTATGTGAAATAAGGGAGCCCCCTTCCTGAGGAGGAGCCTCTGATTCCTGAGCCTTTAAGTCCTGAGGTGGTTTTTGTGTCTCAAAACCGTCGCCGAGTCGCCAAGAAACTGGCAGACCTCCAGCGATGGCTCCCAGGAAGCGCCAGGTTGGGGAACGGTCCCTCGGGGGCCCTCCATTTCTGAGGGAGCAGGTGAAAGGAGTCTCCACCCAAAATGAGCATGGAGTCACCAGCAATCATGCCTGACACAAAAGCAAATATTTTTAGCTGAAATGTTACAGGTGCACATTTCAGGATGTTACCTTAAAGGAATCTTCCATTAAAGCACTAAAGGAGAATCTAAATTTGGGAGACATGAGGAGGTGTGATAAATCTGCTATTCAGACATTCCCTAAGAAACATCACACACACAATAATTGAGCCTACATAGATACAACAAACATCAGAGAAACTAAAATCTTAATGCAGAACAGAAATGAAAATTAATCTTATGCATTAGAGCAAATTTTAAATTAAATTAAAAACAAAAATTGAGTTAAAAATTTGAGCAATTTTTACTTCTCCTTCATCTTCTTCTTCCTAGTGTTTTTCCCGTGCTCTGGCAGGGTCCGCTTGTCGGCATATCCGTCTCCATTTAGCTCGGTCCAAGGCATCTTCAGGGGTGTTCACGCATTCCACATCCTCCTAAATGCGGTCCATCCACCGTTTCTTGAGTCTACCACGGGGCCGCTGGCCACCAGGGTCCAGGCGCATGGCTGTTCCCGCCACCGAGTCTTCTTTGCCTTGTATGACGTGTCCATACCATCTGAGCCTTCCTTCCCAGTTTTGCCATGATTGGCTTCTCTTTCATAATGTAATCATAACCTGAACCAATATGAGGGAATGTATACCTGGCCTTGGGAACAGGGAAGGGATGAATGAATGAAACATTAAGGGGGAAGTTTCAGAAAAAATTCCTGTCTGAGAAAAAAAGAAAGCATGAGAAAGCAATGCAAAACAATCCCACCCTGATTTTATTTGGCATAAGATATAATAGAGAGAACTCTGACAGTTTTTCAAGAATCTGTTATCAAACTACAACAATAAAGACGATTCCAGAAATCCTGCTGTTCCTGTTTCTTGACTTTGCCTACCATGAAGTGCTGACACACAGATATCTCATGATCTCAAGTATTCCTGGATTCCTCCCCCCAATGATCCCAGAGGATTCTAGTCTGATAATTTGAAGGGATCTCCTGGATCTCCAAAGCTGCTGACGCTGGGAGGATCAGACCTGTGGGAAGAGTTGGGGTTCCCCATCAGGGTCCTTTTCCATGAGGATGGAGCCCCCTCTTTGCTCCCTCCAGCATAGAAAGACTTCACCAGTATCTGTCATTCCTCCTTCCTTCTCTGCAAGGCTCAGGCAGGGTGGGGAGCAAAGGGGGCTCCAGCTGGAGAGAGCAGAGGCCAATTCCAGATCCACAGGTCCCTGCACCCCCTCCTAAGCCTTGTTTGCTTGCTCGCAAGTTTCCAGGGCAGAAACACCCCTCCTGCAGCTCCAGCCTTCCCCTCCTCCTGGGACCCCCCAAGCCCCTAAGCAAGGGAGCGGGAGGGCTTCCCTAAAGCAGCCCCTCCCCTCTCTGGTCTGCAGGCTGGGAGTTTTCCCCTGCCATCTTTAGGAGGGTCTCCAGATAAGCCTCCACATAGACCCATCAGGCTAATCCCCTTTGTGGCGTGCAGCGCTGTCCCTGCTGATTCTTACTCAAGGCACCGAATGGCCCTCTTTGCACCTTAGGAGATACAGTCCACTTGCAGTTACCTCTCTTTGCATCGTCACTCGAAGGGTTAAAGGGAGAGAGTGTTCCTGCCTAGAGAGGTAAAACTCTGGCAAGGACCCTCGCTTCTGCCCAACCTGTCCCCACCTCTGAGGGACGCACCCTGGAGAAGGGCCGCTTCCCTGCGCATGCTCATTTGGCTTCCGAAGGCGCAGTTGCTTTGCAGAGGGCACCCCCTGGTGGCTTTTTCCTGCAGCACCTTTGAGAGTCCAGAAGCATAAAAATTGGGCGTGTGGGGTGAAAGAGAGAATTAATAGAAGAGTGTGGGGGGTGGGAGTGGGGGGTGAAAGAGATAATTAATACAAGAGTGTGGGGGGTGGGAGTGTGGGGTGAAAGACAGAATTAATACCACCACCACCACCACCCAGTCCTGCTGTTTTGCCTCATCATGGCGGAGGGTGTTCCTGGGAGGGACGACCGAATAACATCAGGAGTATACGCCAAGAGTCCGTACTCTCAGCAGGGTCACCCAAGGCGAGGAGGCCACCCCAGCTGCCCACGGACAGGCACCGCCATTGGGCAGCACCAATACAGCAAGCTGTTGGAGGCAGAAGATCACTTCAGTGACAATGGCGGAGGCATCAATTCATGCTGCGCAGGAGGAGACCAGGGAAAGGATCAGAATACCGCAAGCCTCTTTGGTGCTGGCAGAGACGCCTGAGAATGCCATGGATAGCCAAGAAAACAAACCAGGGGGTCATCGAACCAACCCAGCCACAGTTCTCAGTCAAGACGCAAACGACCAGGCTCAAATTACACCCCCCCCCCGGACGCTCTGTGTGAAGAGCCACTCTCTGGGAAAGGCTCTGGGGTGGGGAAAGGTGGAGGGCAAGAGGAGAAGGGGATGCCCAGCAGCCCGGGGGAGGCGCTCCCTGGGGGCGCCCTCGGGAGGCTGAAAGGACAGATGGGGGACCGGTTACCTTAGAGAAAACCTATCTAGATGGTCGCTGGGTGTCAGAAACGACTTGATGGCACATAACGAAACAGGAAAATGTAGACCCCAGAATAACTTGTTTTTCCAACAGCGCAAAAATCCCGTCAAACTCCTGAAAGGGCCGTTCTCATTATTCTCAATATTGCTACTCTACTCTTCCTTCCTTTTTAAAGTGGAGCCTTTTCACGTTTGACAAATGCGCGAACAATGTAGCAGCGACCGCGTCAGAAAGCAGAAAGAAGGAAAAGCTCGTTCCGCCCCCACTCGGGGAGCCAAAACCGCCGTGCCCAAATGCCGCGATCGGTGGGATACGGGGGGAGGCTCCTCTAATCACGACGGTTACCTTCCGCTGGGGGGAAAGAGTCGCACGGTCACTCCCGCAGAAAGTGAAGCAGCGGGAGGATTTGCCGCCCCCCCCGCCTCCTTCCCGGGTGCCAAGAGGCCGTCTCCCGCGTCCCCATCGGCAACGCGGCGCCCCCCGCACTGCCAAGCTGCGGGCGGAGGCGCCCGTGGCCAGAAGGACCCGGCAGGAGGCGGTCCTCGCCGCTGGCCAGATGTTGCAGCCCGGGAGGAGCGGCGGCGGCGGCGGCAGGAGCAGGAAGAGGCGGCGCTGGGCCCGGCGGCAGGAAGGGCGGCCCCGCCTCTCTAGGGCGCCCCACTTCCTGGCTTTAACCCCGGGAGGGCGCTTCGTCGGGAAGGGAGGATCCCGGGCTGCGTCTCCCCGACGAGCGGAGCGAGGAAGGAGCGGCGCTGCCATCCGGATCCTCCGAGAGGTTGGTCGGGAAGGCGCCTTGGGGATCTGCGCCGGCAGGGGAAAGCGCCCGCCCTCGCCAGGAGCCCCCTTCTGCTGCTCTGGGGCCGCCCCCCCTCCGAGGCGGGGAGGGGCCTGGGGGCTGCCGGGGAGGGAGGGCCTGGGGAGCTGGACGAGCCCTGGGCCGCCTCCCTGCCTGGGAGAGGGACCCCGATCGGCCAGAGCCCCCTTGGGCTGGAGAGCCTCCTGCTGGGAGCCCCTCTGCCCACGCCTTGCCGGGCGGGGGAGCTGAGAAGGAGGGAGGGGGGAGAGCAGGCCCAGGGGGGCTTCCTTGGTGGGGGGAGGGACGCGGCCCCTGATGGGGATCCCCAACTCTTCCCGCAGGTCTGGTCCTTTCGGTGCCAGCAGCTTCCGAGAACCAGGACGCGCCTTCCAAGCTTTTGGTTCTTCAGGAGAGCAGATGGAGGCCAAAGATGCAGCAGGTAAAGGACTTTGTGACGCTCCAGTTGAGAGCTGGGAACAGCGTGGCCAAAAGACCCGACAGAAGATCCTGGAAGAAGGAACCCTCCCTTGGGAGGTCCAGCGCCAGCAGTTCAGGGGATTCTGCTACCTGGAGGCCGAGGGACCCCGAGTGGTTTGCAGCCACCTCCACCGCCTTTGCCTTCAATGGCTGAAGCCAGAAAGGAACACCAAGGCGCAGATGCTGGACCTGGTGCTCCTGGGGCAGTTCCTGGCCGTCCTGCCCTTGGAGATGGCCAACTGGGTGAGGGAGTGTGGAGCCGAGACCAGCTCCCAGGCGGTGGCCCTGGCCGAAGGCTTCCTCCTGAGCCAGGCCGAGGACAAAGAGGAGCAGGTGAGAGGACGTGTCACCCTACAGGGAACATTATTCCTGCTTACTCCAAAAAGTCCCACCAGAATTTTTTTGAATTCCCAATACAAGAAAATTTCACTGTGTCTTTGAGACAATTTGTCAGGATGGTGGAAAGTCAAAAAATTCCTCCCTCCCCACTTAGAGATGGTGGGGATGGCCTGTCTGTGGGTGAAGATGAGAATCCTCTTTCCCATGAGCCAACCGCCTAATTTTTCTTTTGGGTCTTCACATGCAGGGAAGTTCCAGTGAGGTGGATCCACATGTTCCCAAAGCAAAGGAGGATCCATCACTTCCTTCTCACAGGACATTCTTTGGGGAGATTTCCCAGGAGGAACAAGTTCAAGATATCTCACCAGGTAAGTGACCATCCCTTCTTCCTTCCCTAGACATTAGACCTCTGATATTTTTCTTCAGGAATTCTAGCTGTCTGACTTCTTTCATCTTCAGGAACTGGTTTTTCAGGATTAACTTCAGTCCAGAAGGTGCTTTATATTGTGCTACTCCAGAAATTGTTAACAATATGTTCTAAAACTCTTCTTGCACTCCCATCACCTTTGTAGGGGACTGTGCAACATCAGTTGAACTTCTTGAAACATACCCTTTTTCTGGTGGAGCAGCAACAGGAATTCAGCTTCCAGCTCAGGTAGGAGAAGCCTCAGCAACTAAGATTTGCTGTAAGGACACCTACAGTTCATTAACCTGCATGTATAAATTTGTTGAATGAATGAATGAATGAATGAATGGTTTGCAACTGGGTCAGACTTCCCCCAGAATGTTGGCAGATAAACCATGCACCTCAATGGATCATAGATGGCTAAGATATGACCTTCAGGGTATCTCAGATTGGATTCAGGAAGCCTCATCACCCAACACCCCAGCCTGCAAATCAAATTATTACATTGACTTGACTCCCATTGTCTTCATGGAAACATCCATGCAGTTTTCTTGGCAACAGCATGAAAGTGGCTTCCTCTTGCCTTTTTTGGGTATGTTTCTTAGCTTCCCAATCTGGCCGATATCTCTGGCATCTCCTGGTCACTTCCCATCAAAATCATAAGAAGCCCCATCCCCGAAAGGCCAGGTGCTGTGACCTGCTGAGACAACACCATCAAACCAGGCCAGATCTCTGTTCTTTATCAGAGGTACTGGAATAAGTTTCACTTTACAGTATTAGCTCTCATCCAAGCAAAGCTTCGAAGTATGAACAGTCTTCAAAAATCCTTAAAAACGCAGAATGTGGGCACTGTGTCCTCTATCAATGAAACTCTTGATCCATGCACAAATCCTGGTATTACGGTGCGACAGCTTTGGACGGTTTCCTTAATTTTATTGACTGATTGATTCAATTTATATAGCTGCCCATCTCAAACCAATGATTCTGGGTGGCTAACAGTCATAAAAAACAGTCAAACCATTAAAATAATACAGAAGAAATTAAATAGCAGCCAAGAGATATTAAAATCCATCAGTGTCAGCACAACCAGGAAACGGGGCCCTTCACACACTCAGGACCCCAGGCCTGGGCACACAGCCAGGTCTTCAAGACCTTTTAGTCCTTACAGTGGATAATAGTTGGTTTTTTATTATGTTTAATGATTGGGCATTTGTCCTCAACATGAACCACAGCAGTTAGAGGTTTGTAAGATGTTGGATTATCCAGGAAGTTTTCTGGCTTTGAAAGTAAATTCAAGATTTTTGCTTTGGTTCAACTGGTACCATACTGGCCAAAATGTGTTAATAGTGACCACAGCTGTCTTTAATGTTAGCTAGCAATGCTGATATGGCACAGATGCAACTAAGCCTGGTAATTTTAATTTATTCAATATAGGTGCTGTATGACTGTGAAAAAACTCTGGGCAGCTAATAATAATAATAATAATTTCTAGGTTCTTGGGAAGAACACGATGTGAATGAAGGCCAACACCAGCTAAAGAACTGACAGTTGTGATTTCACATTGTTGTGAATAATAATAATGATAATAAAATAATCACAGTTCCAAAAATACCAGCTAAGGTAAAAAATGAAATAAAGAACAAGGTGGCAAGTCTGGTCAACAACAGAGCTCACAAGGGGCTCCAGACACTGCAGCACAAAGCTTGGGAGAACAGCCAGGTCTTCAAGGCCCCCAGATACTCCATCAGGGTGGGCTCCTCCCAGATTTCAGGGGGACCTCATTCCAGAGGGCAGGTGCTACAACAGAGAAGGCTCACCTCCTGGGTCTCAAAAGACGACAGTGTTTAACTGAAGGGATCCAGTGTGCACCAACCCTATCAGCTCATATCAGCTGGGCAGACACCATGGCAGATAGAGGATGCCTCAAATAACTGGGCCCTATGCCATGTAGGGCTTTATAGGTCATAGCCAGCACCTTGAATTGCACCTGGAAGCAAATTGGCAGCAGTGCAACTCACAAAACAGAGGTCCTACATGGGCAATACCAAGGCATTCCCATCACTGCTCATGCCATTCTGGACCAGTTGAAGCTTTTGAGTGGTTTTCAAGGACAACCCTACATAGAACGCACTGCAATAGTCAAGCTGTGAGGTCACTAGGGCATGAATGATAGGAAAGAGCACAACTGGCACACCAAATGAGGCCACGCAAAGACAATCTTAGCCACAGGTGCCACCTGCTCATTGGGCAGGAGCTGTAAATCAAAGAAGACCCCCAGATTGCGCAGATTGCGAATGGGGGAGTACGACCCCACCAAAGGTCAAAGTTAGAATCTCCCTGGATCTAGGCAGCCCTAACAACCATAGCTACTCAATCTTGGTGGGATTATGCTGAAGACAGTTCCTCCCTATCCAGACCCACGTAGCCTCCATGCACTGGGACAAGACTTTGACAGCCTCATTTGGCCAGCCCAGGGTCAAAGCCCAGTGGTTTCATGTAGATGTTGAATAGGAGGGGAGGGAGCACTGAACCTTGTGGCACCCCACAAAGGATGGGTGTAGGGAATGAACTCTTCCCTCCCCCCAGTTAACACTGACTGGAACCAGCCCTGAAGGAAGGAAGAGAACCACTACAAAATAGTGTCCCCAGTTCCCAGCGCTGGGCCAGAAGGATACCACAGTTGACAGTAACAAAAGCAGCTGAGAAATCAAAAAGAACAAGGATGAACGCACCACCTCCATCCTGGTTTCACCAAAGGTCACCATCAAGCGCAACCAAGGATGTCTCCACACTGAATCCTGCCCAAAGCCTAACTGAAACAGACCAAGATAATCCGTTTCCTCTAGGGTTCTCAGCAGCTGCAGGCTGACCACTTTTTCAACAACTTTCCCTAAAAAATAATCTACACATTCTGTGTCTTACTGCAGTGCATCATGTGACGGCCTTGATTATCCTAAGCCATGATGGGCAACAGAAGTCAGCATCTGTGGAATCATCTCATGCCCTTTCTGCCTTTTTGCAAAATGTTGTTTACCCCAAAGGGGAATAGCATGATGGATATATAGTAATGTCTGTTCTGGGACTTGTGTTTCAAAATGTTTTTGAGCTGCTCAGTTAAGTAGGAATGTTCTTGTTCTCTTTTCAGGGTCCTGTGTCTTTCCAGGAGGTGGCGGTGTGTTTCACAGAGGAGGAGTGGGCTCTGCTGGATTCCACCCAAAAAGCCCTCCACGGGGAAGTCATGCGGGAGAATTCTAGAAACGTGGCTTCTCTGGGTAAGGGCCCTTCCTTCTCTGAGTTCATTGTGGAACCAAAAACAAGTGAGAACTAGTCAAGCAAAAGTCCCTATACAATCATTTATTCTTGAAACTTCTTTTTAAGGATCTCATCCTCTCCGTCTAGCCATGTCTGTCTGTCTCTCAACCAGTCCTTTGTCTTTTGCAGTTGGATCCATATTCCTTCTCTCACTTTTGTATTCAATCCACATTCACTCAAAATCCCAGTAGAATTATAGTATATATATCATTAATGACACGGTGAGCCATATAATCAGTGCGCTTATTGAATAGATCATTGTTGTACAAGCAGGGAATACCAGGAGACTCAGGGACACGATCACAGACCCAGTATTCACAGAAAAGTCATTTTCACTTCTCCCCATCAAATTATTTTTCTCCTTCCTTTTACCGGTGAACATCAGGGGTCCTTTTTCATCAGAGGTTATCTTTAGATTTGCACCATAATCTTCTTCCCTGGGCTCTCCTAGATTTTGCAGGACACATAACCTTATATATGAGGATTGATGATGTACATACACATCCAACATACATATGTTGTGGTTCTGAAGTCCTGACTTTTCGACTATGAAAAAATCCTTTCCTGATTCCTTTGGCAGTAATAATGGGTAAACATTTTCCCTAGCCAAACTATAAGTCACTCCAGGTTAATGCTAGTCTCCAAGATAGAAAAGTGGAATGTTCTGTCAGTTGACTCCAGCTGTTTGAAATCCAGAGTCCTAATATCTGCAGGCAACATCTCAATCCTCCTAACTGTAGCATTTTTTCATTACAACCTTTTTCTTTCCCCTTCCTTTTCATTCCTTCATCTGAGCATTTATTTAAGAGGAAGAAAAAACCCCAGTAACATGCAACTCATGAAATCAGTGGGAAACAGTCCAGCAAAAAAATCACATCTGAGATAGTTGTGTAAGCAAAATCTAATATAGGCTTTAACAAAATATACAGAGAATCTTGGAGATGCTGATCAATTCCCATTAGAATTAGCTTATTCACTACTGGAAGTTGATCCTTGGTGCCCCATTCAGGTTCTGTGTGAAAGGTCTAAGAAGATTTAGACTTATTTGTGCTCGCTCGCTCTCTCTCTATTTATTTATCATATTTTTATCACTGCCCATCTCCCCCACATGGGGGACCCTGGGTGGTTCACAGTAAAAACAATTTAAAATTCAATAAAATTATAAATAATACCAATACTCAATAAATATAAAATACAATAAAATCCAAACAAGGGCAGATGAAATTCAGCCCATAAGGGATAAGGCTGGTCCCTGCAGGGCTGGGGAACTAACCAGCCCCAGGAATGGCTCTTCCTCTTCGCACTCCAAGCATGGTGACAAAACCAGGTTTTCAGCTGTTGTCTGAAGTCCAGAAGGGAGGAGGCTAACAGCATTTCCGGGGGAAGGATGTTCCAAAGGGCGGGAGCTGCTGCAGAGAAGGCCTGCCTCCTGGACCCCACCAGATGGAATTCTCTTGCAGACAGGGTCCGTAGCATGCCTTCTCTGCATGACCGGGTGGGACGGGTTGATGTGACGCGGATCTCTCTCTCTCTCTCTTTCTCTCACTCATTCCTCCCATAGAAGGAGATGAACAGGAAACTGAGGATGATCAGGAGCTAGATATGATGATGTCAGAAACAGTCCAGCAAGAAGTGGAACGAGCAACATTTGAAAGTCAGTGGAGATCAAAGATACCCAAGGAATACCACCCTAAGTATATGGGAGATAAATCATCCCCTTCGCAGCGTGTGGAAGTCCATGAGTTCTCAACCCAACAGGAACATACAGGAAATAGAATCAAGAATTGTCCACCAGATAGCACAATATTAAAAAAGAAGTTGGACTTAGATAATCAGTGTGCAACCAAGACTAAACACAACCATAATGAATGGGGAAAACCTGAAACATCTTTCAGGCAAACCTCTCCTTCTTCATGTCAAGAAACCCACACTGGGGAGAACTCCTATAAATGCACAGAGTGTGGAGAGGAGTTTAGTGATCCCAGTAACCTTGCGTCCCATAAAACCATCCATACAGATAAAAGAGCACATAAATGCCCAGAGCATGGAAAAAATAGCTTCAAGCAGAGTACTCTATTTACTGCCCAGACAAAGCTCCACAATGAGAAACCCTATCAATGCAGGGAGTGTGGAAAGAGCTTCAGGAGTAGCAGTCACCTGACTTCCCATCAAAGGATCCACACAGGAGAAAAACCATATAAATGTATGGAGTGCGGAAAGAGCTTTAGACAACGCAGTCATCTTATTTCTCACAGAAGGATCCACTCAGGTGAAAAACCATATAAATGCATAGAGTGTGGAGAGAACTTCAGGTTGAGCAGTCAGCTTACATATCATATGTGGAACCACACAGGGGAGAAGCCATATAATTGCACGGAATGTGGAAAAAGTTTCAGCAACATCAGTTCCCTTACTTGCCATAAAACTATCCACACAGGAGAAAAACGATATAAATGCATGGAGTGTGGAAAGAGCTTCAGGAACAGCAGTCACCTTACTTCCCATAAAAGGATCCATACAGGGGAGAAACCATATAAATGCACAGAGTGTGGGAAGAGCTTCAGAGACAGCTCTGCCCTTGTTTCTCATAGAACAATCCACACAGGAGAAAAACCATATAAATGTATGGAGTGTGGAAAGAGCTTCAGCCAGGGATACTCCCTTACGTCCCATCAAATGATCCATTCAGCGGAGAAACCATATAGATGCATGCAGTGTGGAAAGAGCTTCAAATGGAATAGTCACCTGACTTCCCACCAAAGGATCCACACAGGAGAAAAACCATATAAATGTATGCAGTGTGGAAAGAGCTTCAAGAATAGGAGTAATCTCACTAGCCATAAAAGGATCCACACAGGAGAAAAACCATATAAATGCATAGAGTGTGGAAAGTGCTTCAGAGGCAGCTCTGCCCTTATTTGCCATAGAACAATCCACACAGGAGAAAAACCATATAAATGTATGGAGTGTGGAAAGAGCTTCAGCAGGGGAAGTTCCCTTACTTTCCATAAAAGGATCCACACAGGGGAGAAGCCATATAAATGCATGGAGTGTGGAAAGAGCTTCAACCAGAGTAATTCCCTTATCTTCCATAATAGTATCCACACAGGTGAGAAACCATTTATATGTACAGTGTGTGGAAAGAGCTTCAGCAAAGAAGGTTGCTTTACTTCCCATAAAATGATCCATACAGGGGAGAAACCATATCAATGTATGGAGTGTGGAAAGACATTCAGGTTGAACAGTCAGCTTACTTCTCATCAAAGGATTCACACAGGAGAAAAACCCTATCAGTGTATAGAGTGTGGAAAGACATTCAGATTAAGCAGTGATCTTACTTCCCATAAAAGGATCCACACAGGAGAGAAACCATATCAATGCATGGGATGTGGAAAGAGCTTCAAGCGTAGCAGTGATCTTACTTCCCACAAAAGGATCCATACAGGGGAGAGACCATATCAATGTATGGAGTGTGGAAAGACCTTCACAATGAGATCTTCTTTGACTTCCCATAAAAGGATCCATACAGGGGAGAAACCATATCAGTGCACGGAGTGTGGAAAGTGCTTCCGTGAAAATGGGTCTCTTACTATTCATAAAAGGATACACACAGGAGAGAAACCATATCAATGTATGGAGTGTGGAAAGAGCTTCAGGTTGCGCAGTCAGCTTGCATCTCATAAGAGTATTCACAGGAATTAATCCATATAAATGCATGGTCTGTGGGCTGTAGGAGAAAAAGTGGCATTAGTTAGAACAGGCAAAACATCCCTTCCCTAAAATACCTTCCCAGGGGCTTGGGCTACAGTAACCCTCTCAGCTCAGTCATAAAAGCCATAGAAGGCCCAGAAATGTTGATAAAGCTGGGAGAAGATACTGAGTGGTAAGCAAAGGGTCTGGGAAGCAAGGCCAGTATACGATAAGCCATAAAAAAATTCCATAGAAACTTACTATGTTCACATAACATGTTGTTCTCTCAAGTACACCATTATTTTTGTAATTCTATCCCATTACCTCATAGATTCCACTTCATATCTGACCTAACTAACCAAGGCGCCTGTCATATACATGCTTAACTCAATTACTTTTGACAATCGTATGTATATTCTAGTTTGCGTAAGTGTATATAGAGGGATTGCCTCCTTGTCTCTTTAGATTTTGCTTTTGCTGCCTCCAGTAGTATAATAAATATATTCTTTGGTGGACAGATGTTCTAGTTTCTCTTTTAAATTAAATCTTGGGACAATTTGTGTGAGTATTTTCTTTTACAGGAAAAAGATTCAGTTATGTTTCCTGCTTGTACTGACATGAGTTGCATGAGGTGTTGAAAGTATAGGAACAGTTAATCTTATTGCTCCTCAGTGAAGCCATTAAGGAAACAGACTAGGTCTTGGAATCTTCTGGAGGATTCTGGAACATTATTTTCTTCTGGGCCGTGATGATCCAACGGTTCCAAGGGTGATCCAGCAGTGTCCAGAAAGTAAACAACTCAGTGCTTTCTGTACTGTATCGGTTTGAGAAGACATCAATGAGTCCACACAGGGAGAAATCACAATGATATTTATAATTTACATTAAACTATCTATACCATGGAGTAAATTTAAATGGCTGGATCATCGATAAAGCAGTGTGGATAGTGTACAGGAAATGAGCAATGAAGAGAAGTGAAATAACTTTGGAAACAGTTGATGGGAGAAGATTTTCAATCATAGGAGTTATTGATTGATTGATTGACTGATTGATTATGTGCCACAAGAGTTCTTGTCAACTCTTAGTTACCACATAGATAGATTTTCTCCAAGACAATCTGCCCAATCTGATCCTTCAGGTCTTCCAACAGTGCACCCATCACCACTGTAACTGAGTTCATCCACCTTGCAGCTGGTCATCATCTTTTCTTACTGAAGAGCAAATAACTAAAAAAAATCTCTAAAAACGTCTATTTTATTCTCAGAATTCTAGCTGGTAAAATTAGGATATTCACACTGCATAAGCTTTCTTTTGAATCATATACAATATATATGCAACTTGATCTGGATGTGGATATTACCCACATCCATGGGAAAATCACTCTCTGTTGCTTTTTAGCTTATTGGTGCTGTCCCTCACCCCACCCCTGCCAGGAGGTTAAGATCTATTAGATCAGCCTGCATCTGATGAATAATGGGCCTGGCTGGTGTCACGGGTTCTTTTTTTTTTTGACCCAGATTCAGTAGACACAAAGCACTGGAAACTTGGACGATGGATTAAGCTTTGTATCTCCCTTCAGTGACGGGAGGGTGGGTGGGGAGACTTTTATTATACAAAAGGAAAGCTTTAAATAAAAGAAAGGAAGTTGAAGGCTGGTGCAGAAATCAATTTTAATAATAAAAGTTTCTATTTTAACTACCTATTATCTATAAGCTCTTTATCTACACTAGGTTCTGTAGAGCCCAATTTCGCTATATTTTTGTAACTTTCTATTCTGTGTCTCCAATATACAGGTAGTCCTCGGTTAATGACCATTCATTTGGCAACCATTCAAAGTTACAGTGGTGCTGAATGAATGGTAGTTATGCCTGGTCCCCAAAGTTATGCCCATTGCTGAGCCCCCATGGTCACATGATCAAAATTCCAGCACTTGGCAGCCCGCCTGCACTTAGAATGACAGGGGTGCTTATCTCCCACCCACCCACGCATCTCGCCCTTAATTTCTGCCCTTTTGGCCACCCTCCATTCTGCCGGCTCTGCCAACCCTGCTGCCCTGGCTTCACTTGCCCTCCCACCCTGTGTTCCACTTGCCCTGCCAGCCCCATCTGACCTTCACTGTTTTCTTCCTTCTGCTGCTGAGGTGCGCCTGACTTGGCCCTTCATGGGGCAGCTGCTGGCCGCGCCAGGCCTTCTTCCTTTGTCCAAATTGCATGCTGCCTTCTTCCGAGGCTTTGAAACCTTCCGAAGCCTTGCAAGAAGGCCCACGCAATTTGGACAAGGCAGCGGAGGGCAGGGCGGCAGGGCCTGCAGAGGCAGCAGAATGCAGGGTGGCCAAAAGGGCAGAGATGGGGGGGGGGAGAGGTGGGGGGGAGTTTTAAGAGAAGGCAGTCCCTTACCTTACTGAGGCTGGAACAGACCAAACCGGGAACGGCTTGGATCGGAGTGGTGCTTATTCGTTTAGTCGCTTCCGACTCTTCATGACTTCATGGACCAGCCCACGCCAGAGCTTCCTGTCAGTCATCAACACCCCCAGCTGCCCCAGGGATGAGTCCGTCACCTCTAGAATATCATCCATCCACCTGGCCCTTGGTCCCCGATATTGTTATCCTTCCTATACAGGTCTTCCGTATATTCTTGCCACCTTTTCTTGATCTCTTCTTCTTCTGTTAGGTCCTTGCCATCTTTGTTTTTGATCATACCCGTTTTTGCCTGGAATTTACCTCCAATGGTTCTAATTTTCTGGAAGAGGTCTCTTGTCCTTCCTATTCTATTGTCTTCTTCCACTTCTGTGCATTGCTTGTTTAAAAATAATTCCTTATCTCTTCTGGCTAACCTCTGGAATTTTGCATTTAATTGGGCATATCTCCCCCTATCACTGTTGCCTTTTGCTTTCCTTCTTTCTTGGGCTACTTCTAGTGTCTCAGCAGACAGCCATTTTGCCTTCTTGGTTTTCTCTTTCTTTGGGATGTATTTTGTTGCCGCCTCTTGAACAATGTTGCGGACTTCTGTCCAGAGTTCTTCCGGGACCCTATCTACTAAGTCCAGTCCCTTAAATCTATTCTTCACCTCCACTGCATATTCCTTAGGAATATTAGTGAGCTCATATCTAGCTGATCTGTGGGTCTTCCCTAATCTCTTTAGTCTGATCCTAAATTGTGCAAGAAGAAGTTCGTGATCTGAACTACAGTCAGCTCCAGGACTTGTTTTTACCAACTGTATAGATGTCCGCCACCTTTGGCTGCAAAGGATGTAGTCAATCTGATTTCGGTGTTGTCCATCTGGGGAAATCCATGTATAAAGCTGTCTCTTAGGTTGCTGGAAGAGAGTGTTTGTTATGGATATTGAGTTGTCTTGGCAAAATTCTATCAGCCTATGTCCTGCTTCATTTTGTTCTCCCAGGCCATGCTTACCTGTAATTCCAGGTGTCATTTGACTGCCCACCTTAGCTCCAGCACGACAAGGTAACAATCCTTTGCTGAAGGGATCGGAGTGGGTCCTCACCTAATGACTGGGTGTGATTTAGTTAATGACGGCAACTGGGACTGCTGGGATTGCCGTCGCTAAGCAATATGGTCACGTGACATGCTTTACAGATGCATTGCTTAGTGACTGAAATTCCAGTCCCAATTACTGTTGTTAACTGAGGACTACCTGTACTGTGTTTGTTTGTTTGTTTTATTTATTTATCTATCTATCTAATTTGTCCCTGCCCATCTCCTCCCGTCGGGGACTCTGGGCAGTTTACAGTAATCAATTACTGTTTATGATTGCCTCCTATACTTCTGTTGTTCTAATCCCTGTATATCTCTATGGTTGTTTTCTATAGAGCTAAACTCCTTTCCCCACAGAGTTTGGTCTGTCTTTTTTTTTAGTTTCTGCTTTCTATTGCTTTTTCATCCAAGTCTTTAATTTTACTTTGCCTTTTCTGCTGGTTTCTCCCTGGCCAGGCCTGAGGGAAGCAAAAGTTTCACTATATTTTCATATTTTTCTTTCCATGTCTCCAATATATTTGTTTTTGGCTGACTTCTATAATTCTGTGGTCTTAATCCCTGTATATCTCAGTGGTCACTCTCTATAGCGCTAAGCTCCTTTTCCCACAGTGTTTGATTGGTCTTTTATCTTTTTGTTCGTTTCTGTTTCCTGTTTCTGTTCTGTCAAAGTCTTCAATTTTTCTTCTTTTTTCCGCCGGCTTCTCCCTGGCCGGGCTCCCCGACTGGTCTCCTCTCCCGACCCTCAGCCGCATCTGAGGGAAACTCTTCCCTCACGCCGCCGGTCCTGAGGGAAGACAAAACACGCCTCTCTCTCCCGTTTGCTCAGCTGCTGCTGCTGCTGCTGCTGCTGCCTCCTTCCAGCTGCCTCTCCTCATCAGGGCAGCCTGCCTGCCAGTTTTACTCTTCACTTTGGCTCTGTTTGTTCAGCCTATGACTGCGAAGCCCGCGCTGGCAGAACTCCCAGGCGGCCATCTTATCCTCCCTCCTGCCTCCCCAGCGGTGCTGTCTGATTGGTCACTGCTGTTTGATTGGCAGGTGGGTCGTCCTGACGACAGGGGCGGGCGAAGGAGGAAGGGTGGAAAAACCACAGGGGCTTATGATCTGCTCAGGTAGGCTGTCCTTCCATTGCTGGGCTCCAGAGGGCGCTTAAGGGTCTAGCCTGGGGATCTGATGAAAGGCTCGGCTGCCGCCCTGGTCCCTGCCTGGAAGGGACTGGGAGGAGGACCTTGAACCGAGCTGCTCCGCTGCGACCTCTCATTGTGCTTCGGTCCGGGGCAAGGGGGGAGCGGGGTTTGGGCCTCCAAAGGTCTTCAGGAGATAAAGCTCCAGAAGAGATGCCTAGAGCACTGTTGGAGGAAGTCCAAGAGTGAATCTGACCAAGCCCAATACCACCCAGAGATTACATCGTGTTGCTGAGCGCTGCAAAACATTGTTTTTCTGCTCCTGCCACATCCATGGGCAGCTGACCAGCAGCCCTTTTTACAGTGACTCCTGCATGCTGGGGAAAAGTTCGGTCATAGGACCATCTGCAGGGCTGCTGTGAGGAATATGCTAGGCATCTGGCAAATAACATTGCTCAGGCTTGCTGGGAGTTGGACAGAAGCAAGGTCTTGCATGCTTAGTTGCAAGAAGTTTGAGCATGTAACTCCTGAGGAGATGGACATGATCCTCAGGTCTGCTAAGCCAGCCATCTGTTTATTAGATCCATGTTCCTCCTGGTTAGTGAAGATCACCCAGGAGGTGACGTATGGTTGGGTCCATGCTGCAATATTTGCTTCCTTGAGGGTGGGGATGGTCCCTGCTCTCTTGAAAGAGGCAGTAATGTGTCCCCTACTCAAGAAGTCTTTGCTGGATCCCACAGTGCTGGTCAATTTTTGTCTACTCTCCAATCTCCCCTTTTTAGGGAAAATTGTTGAGAAGATAGTTGAGCTGTGGCTACAGAGGGCCTGGAGGAAACTGATTTACATCCCAGTCAGGTTTCAGGCCAGGACATAGTACTGAAACCTCTTTGGTCACACTTGCTGATGACCTCTGGCAGAGCCAGGACAAGGACAGGGCAATTGTCTTGGATCAGATGTCATCATACATGAATGGCAGCCAATTGTACATTTCAACCTCAGGCTGAAAAGGCAATCCTTCAAGAACTTGTCCCAATGGCTGGAGGCAGTGGGGTTCAGGATGTGGAGGAACAGATTCAAGCTCAGCTCTGACCAACTGAGTGACTGGGTTTCTGGAACACCCAGCCCCCTGGACTGGGGATGTTTCATCTTTAATCCTGAATGGGGCTGCACTTCTCCCTTCATGACTGGCACATAATTTGGGGGTCTTGCACTCACAGCCTCTGCTTGAGGAGCAGGTAGCAGCTGTAAATAAGAAGGCCTTTGCACAAATCCATCTTGTGCACAAATTGAGCCTTTTCCTATAGCAGGGAGTCCTTCAGACAGACACTCATGCTTTGGTCATCTTGTGTGGCCTATTGCAATACTCTCTACATGGGGTTGTCCTTGAAATTGTTGGGGATTCAGTCTGAAGAAGGAGCACAGCACTGAGGAGAAGACCCAGGTAACTGGTGCCTGCTTTACAAGAAAGAGGGACCCCAACCAATGGGAAAGCAAAGATTTTTAAAGAAGTTGAGGGCTACATGGCGGGAAATCCTAGGGTTTTGATTTGCTGGCCAGTTTGGGGAAGCTAGACAGGTCCCTGTACCTGGCCCTTTCAGAAGGGCAGCAGAGCTGGGGAAGCCCATTATTAAAGGAGATGGAATGGTGAGGTGATCAGCTGATGGAGGAAGGTTGGGTGTGGTGGATTTCAGTGGTGCTGTTGGTTCTCAGGAAGGAGAGAGCACATTCCAAGGAGGTGGAGGAGATAAGAGGAGGCACAGTCTGGGAGGCAATGGTGGGAAAACGAAGAGGTTCAGGACAGCCCTGCCCCAGAGTCTCCCAGGTTATTTCCCCTCAGGTTAGGTAGAGTAGCTTCAGTCCGGCAAGATTCTGTCTATACGGTGTGAACAAATAAAGAATTGGAGTTTGAATGGACTGACTCTTCGTTGTTCTTGGGCTGGGCCTGACATTGGGGTTTCTCTAGATTGCAACTCCCTCCTTAGGGCTGTGCTGTGAGTGGGTGAGGAAGCTTCTCTTCTTTGGTCTAGATGGGATGGCAGGGGGCTTTGTCTGGGGCCAGGAAGGTCAATCTGGGTCTGATAGGATTAGGTAAGGGGAGGAACTGGGTTTGACCTTCATCATATCCAACAGATGAACGGAAGGGTGCAGCTTCCATTTTGTTCGTTAGAATAATTTTCTCCATTACAATTCCCCCCTTTCGCTGCTTCTAGCAGCAACCTTTAAGAATATCTGAAGGGTTGAGGTTTTATGAGGAATTGAAACCACTCGGAATGCAGTGGCATGGGTAATGATAGGCATGCCACATCATGCCCATGCAACACCTTTGCTTTGAGAGCTGCACGGGCTACCAGTAGGCTTCCAGATGCAACACCAGATGCTGGTTACCATCTACAAAGCCCTTTGTGGCACAGGGCTGGTTAATCTAAGGAACTGTCTGCCCACCTTTTACAATCAGGCAGAATTGGCATACTCCAGGTCCCCTCCATTAAGCAGTGTCATCTGATGGGACCTAGGAAATGCATCTTCTTTGTTGCTGCACCCACCCTCTGGAACAACATTATGCGAGATCTATCTGGCCCCACCCTGACCGTGTTTAAGAGTGCTTAAAACCTGGCTCTTCCTGCAGGCCTTGGGCTAGTCTGGGTGATGGCTCCTGTATACTGTATTGCTTTTAGAATGAGTGGACTTCCTTCTTCTGAATGCCCGTGGCTTATTTTATTTGTATCTTTTTAGTAATTATTTTATTATTGCATGCTGCGCAAAGTTGGGCGGCCTTATACGTACAATGAATAAATTAAATAAATAAACAAATAGCGTTAGTTCATTAAAACAAAGAAATCATAAAATGTTTTACAGATTTTCATCATCATTCATAAAATTTCAGGTTGATCTTATCTATTAGTTTTGGCTCTTCTTTAGCCCTCTCCTAAAATCCACTGGGGCACATTGGACTCTTACACCACGGTAAGAAATCACGCCTAGGTTGAATTCAAGGCGGCTCCCCCTCTCTCAAGCGTCTTGTGGCTGGAGGGAGCTATCAGCACTTGAGATTCAAAGCACGGTATGGTGATGTCAACTGGCCAGGAAAAGGAGAAACGTCTACAGAAAGAAAGCGAGAGGAAAAAAACGTAAGAAGAAAGATGTAAGAAGCCCAAAGAAGATTGGAAACGGTGGTGGGACTTTGAACAAACTTGTAATCATCACAACCTGTTACAAAGGTGATCAAATAGTGAGATTCTGGTGCCAAGTGTATCTGTCCAAAACCTGTGGTGGCAGCCAATTTAGCCAAACGCCCCTTGCAAAGCATGCAAATGCTGCTGCCTTGGTGGTACAGGGTGGTGTTCCCACTCCACAGCCTTGTTTACTACCCTCACTTGGATGAGAAAATGGGTTTCATTGGCACCTTACTTAGGTACAGACAACATGTCGCATCTCAAATGCCTGCCTTCACGTACTGCTTCTCCAATGGTTTGTTTAATTCAGCATTCACAGCTTCTGCTGTGGCACCCGCTTAAGTCTCAGGCTCTGGGCAACAGGCCCAGTGACTCTTACACCAGAACTTCATGAGGATATGCAGGAATTTATCCACGGTTTTAAATAAAGAGTTGGTCCAGCTGATCAGTTGGTCCAGTTGACACTGAGAATGAGGAGCAGCAGCTTTGGAGTCAGGATTAGTTTCCTCTCCGAAAATATCAAGGGCAAAGGTAGTAGTAGTAGTTGTTGTTTTGAGCAAGTGGTGACTCCAGATCTCTGAATGCAGACATAACCTTCAACCGCCTTATAACTCCAAGGAAGCCTGCTGTCAAGTAACCCAAACATGTGAGGGGGTGGGGCTGACCATGGACAACACAGAAATAGATGTTTTTCTCAGCAGCTTCTTTAACATCTTGTGCGCAAATCTTGCATAATAAAGGAGAGCTGAAGAACAGTGTCGGAGGCAATGGCCGTCTGGTAGCACAGCCCGCTGAAGGAGTGCCAGTGCTGGACTTCCCAAGTGAACCCTTCCTTTTTTTTTGCCCAGTCCTTCAGCCAGAGTTCACCCTGCTCTCACCCTGAGCATCACGACCTATTTTTTGGGTTGGTTCTTTGACCTCCATCTTCTCCGAAGAGCCAAACACCTCAGTGCGAATCTGCCCACCCTGAGAGGACCAAAAATATGGGGAGAGTCCCCGTCAGGGCCCTCTTCCTCCTCCTCCTCCTCCTCCTCCCCTCCCCAAAGAGAGGCGTCATCAGGGTCTGCCTGTTGCCCCTCCCTACTTCTCAGCCTCCCAACTCAAGGTCTCAAGCAAAGGGGGCTCCAGCTGGGTCAGGGCTTGTCTTCTGGGCAGGGGGGGGGAGGCAGTGAAGGTACCTCCCCCCCCAGACATGTCCCCCCCCCCAAGCTCCTTGCTGGCTTGCAGCTTCCAGGGCACAGCGTCCCTCCAGCCACCTCCTCCCACCAGGAGCCCCCAGACCCCCAAGCAAGGGAGGGGGGGAGGGCTTCCCCAGCGCAGCCCCTCCCCTCCCGGGTCTGCAGGCAAGCCGGGGGTCCCTTCCCCGTGGAAAGAGGAGGGCTTCCCTTGCAACGTCCTCCTGCCTTCCAGGAGGGTCTGCATGCAGACCTCCACCCGCACCCGCGCTTGCCACGGCCTCCTCCTCCCGCTGTGCCACCTGCAGGGTTAAGGGTACCGAGCGCCGCTTCCCAGAGAGGCCACACTGCTGGCAAGGAGCCCCCCACCCCTCCTGCCCAAGCACCCACAGCCCCCTCTGACTCCCAGAGCAACCCCCCCGCGCATGCTCAGTCGCCGTCTGAAGCGGGCGCCGCTCGCTGGCGCCCGGGCGGCTCTTCCTTGCGGCGCCCCCGCGGGAGTCTGGCTGGCCGGGGAAGCCGGTGCCCGCGGAGCGCCCCGACTATTGAACCGAAACCGTTCGGAGCGCCTGGCGGGGAGCGGAGCTAGGTGCGGGTCTGCAGGATCTCAGGCTGCGAAAGAGCGGAGCTGTGCCCGTGGGAAAGAAGCAGGGTGCGGGCCGGGTCTTCCCGAGGTTTGCGCTGAAGGTGCATTTGGGGTCTGGACCGCGAGAAAGGCACCCCTCCCCCCTTGCTGCAGAGGAGACCCTTCCTCTTTCCTGGGGAGGAGGACACCCTACCTGCAGGCCTGCAGGCCCGGGAAGGGGGGCTGCTCTGGGGAAGCCCCCCTCCCTCGCTTGGGGGTCTGGGGGCTCCTGGGGAGAAGCTGGAGCTGCAGGAGAGCCATTTCCGGCCTGGGCACTTTGGAAGGGGAGCTGGGCAGGACCCCCACTTCCTCCCCCCTTTGGAAGTTGTACCCTGAGCTCCCTTTGAATTGAGACCCTCCAGCCAGTCCCCCACCCAGTTCAAGCCTTGCAAGGTGGGTAAGAAGGAGGGAGGGACTGAGGAAACCTTCCTTTGGGAGGGGGGAAAGAGGGGGCTCCATCCTCACCAAAAGGGGCCTTGATGGGGACCCTCAACTCTTCCCACAGATTCTGGTCCTCCAGTGCCAGCACCTTTAGAGATCCAGGAGATCCCATCAGAGGCTTTGCATCTTCCCAGGAGTCCAGAGGGAAGATGGAGTCAAGAGTCCCGGCAGGAAAAGGGCCTTGTCATGATCAGGTTGAGTATTGGGAAGAATTTGATCAAAGGAGCAGACAGAAGGTCCTGGAAAAAGACAACCTCACTTGGGACATTCAACGCCAGCAGTTCAGGAGATTCTGCTATCAGGAGTCAGAGGGACCCTGAGTGGTTTGCAGCCACCTCCATCAACTTTGCCTTCAATGGCTGAAGCCAGAAAGGAATACAAAGGCTCAGATGCTGGACCTGGTGCTCCTGGAGAAGTTTCTGGCTGTCCTTCCCCCAGAGATGGAGAAGCGGGTGCGGGAGTGTGGAGTGGAGACCACTTCCCAGGCGGTGGCCCTGGCCGAAGGCTTCCTCCTGAGCCAGGCAGAAGAGGAGGTGAGATTATGTTTCACTATAAATGGCTCCCTAAGCAGGATTTTGGGGACTGCAATATGAAGAGATGTTAGTAGCTCTTTGAGACATTTTCCCATGGCAGGTATGCAGTGGAAAACATCTTCCATTTCCACTGATGGAAATTGAGGTGGTTTCCTGGTGGTAGAAGACAAGAATGTCCCCTTTCCCATGTTCTTCATTGCTGGTCTTCACGTGCAGGGAAGTTCTACTGAGGTGGATCCACAAGGTCCAAATGCAAGGGAAGATCTATTAGATCACTCTCTGGGAATGTTCTTCAGGGCAATCTCCCAGGAGGATCATCTTGAGGACATCTCACCAGGTAAGGGATGATCCCCCCCAACAATTCCCAGCTCTCTTCTCTCATCTTCAGAATTTGGTTTGTCCAGATTAGGTTGAATCTGGATGCAATATTATATAATGTCACCCCAGGTATTGTTAACAATATCTTCTCCTTCCACCCTCTTTGTCTGCCTCACAGGGGATGGTACAATGTCAGTGGGCCTTGTTCAGAGTTCTTCTTTTTCTGACGGAGCAGCAGAAAGATCCACTCTGCCTCCAGTTCAGGTTAAAAAAGGGTCATTATGTAGACCATGGGCAGAAATGGTGGAGAGGTAACCACGACATAAAAAATGGGTTCCAAGGAGCCTCATCACCACCACCATCCCAGACTGCAGGTGTAAACATTTTAAGGCAGGAAAATCCTCTTTTGAGTCAAAGTTGACTCTTCTTGACCTCATGACTTCTTCTTGACTTCAGCTTCTTCCTTTATGATCTAGGCTATTACTAATGGTCTCCCATCCAAGTTCTAACAGAAACAATCCTGATTAGTTTTCAGGTGTAGGCAAGGCTAGATGCTGCAACCTGTTGAGAGAATGCCATCATAACAGGCCGGGTGCGTTTGCGATGACAGGGCTTCTGGAATAAGCTTCACCTTAATGCTCCTGCAGGCAACGTTTCATGTGAACCACACAAGCAGTTTCAAAATCCAAATGTGGGCTTTGTGTCTTCCATCAGTCCGAGCGCTGACGTTGAACTACTTCTTGGCTTTAAGGTTCCAAAACTAATTGCCTCAATTTCAGCCCTTAAAATGGATAAACGTTGGCTTTTCTTTCCTTTTACCAAGGATCAGAGCCCTTGGTCCTCAAAAAGGTCCTGAAATGTGAACCGTAACAGTTTTTAGTACTTTGCAAAGTTTTGGTTAATCCAGGGAGGCTTCTGGCCTTGAAAGCATATCCAGAATACAATACCACTGATTTTTTAGCTTGTTTTCTGAGAGGAATTATGATCAGAATAAATGTAAAACTTGAAATAGACAAACACTGGTCTTTCTGGAAGTTTACCCCTTACTTTCCAGACTTTGTGGTTGACAAGATTAATTCTAATTAAAAGAAAAAAATGGACATTTTCTTCCCATTTTCTAGAGGATAGGAGAAGGCTTTGGCATTGTCTGACAGATATTAATATATGTAACTCTCATCCACAGTTAAGGCTCAAGGCAAAACATTTAAGGTTTCTGAAGGTTCCAGTTTCTCCTTGGGCCATGGGATTTTCTTTACCTCTCTCAAAAAGGAGAACACTTGCTTAAATTCCTCTACAGTCAAATTCTCATTCCTCCCTGAGTTGGAGACCTGCAAAAAGGAGGCAGCGTTGTCCAGCTTGGTCCCCGAGTTGCTGGAAGTCCAGCAGCATATACATTTAATAAATAATAGTTATTATTTTAAAGAGGGAAGTGTTGAAACCAGGGATCTCTGAAAGACCTCATGGGTCACTGAGAAGGTGTCAAACGAGACTGCCAGCTGTTGTTCATGGGATATTGTGCTTTCTGGCAGTGAAGATCCAGCAGAATCCGTAGCTGTGAGCTCTACCAGTTGCCTCTCGCATGGTTTGGGAGCCTGCAGAGAAAATGGTCATTGACTGCCTTGGAGGGACATCCATGTACTGAGAGTGTGCGCCAGGCCATTGCACGGAGCACTGAAGTTGGTGGGGCGTGGGGAGAGTATGTTGGCTTGTAAGATGTCCTCTGGATTCACGCTTGCCTAGAATAGTGTGAACATGTCTGCAGTAAAATTGGGCATCGGTGGCATATTGGCTAATGAGTGAGACAATTGATCATAATTGCCCTTACTGTTAGCAGGGAATGCTGCAGGTGGCAGGGTTGTGACTAAGGCAGGTAACCGAGTCTGCACTTCCTCTATTTTATTAAAAGCATTGTGGGAAAGCCTCAACTGATCAAAGCCAGGGTGGGCAGCAGAGGTCAATATCGACGGGAATATGTGGGCTGTTTTTTGCCTCTCTGCATTGTGTTGCTGAACATCCCAAAAGGAAGTCGTGGGATGAGTATATACAGATGGGTGCACATACCTACTTTTGTGATCTACAAATTAAGGGAGAGACAGTTACAGGGTGACGAGGTTCGTTGTTGAACTGGAGGTGTATTGGATTGCAAGGATGGTGGTTGACACAGAAAACAAGACAGTGGGGGCTTTTTACGCCTTTTACTGTATACAGTGGTGTTATTTACGGCAAGTATTTACACGTTCCCGGTGTTCACCCAGTGTCAGTCGCTCCCAGTGACTTTCCCCCTCTGGCTCTCCTGCTTCCTCCCACTTTGTCTCTGTCTCCCTCCCCCATTTCTGGGCTTGACAAGAGAGAAAGTGAAAAGAAAGGAATGGGCTGGATTTACTGTCTTGTGCTCAGCATGGCTTGACTCCTCCTGGAACCGCTCAGCCAACCACTGACTGCTTCTCTGCTGAGGGAAGAACCCCTCGGGGTCTTCCGCCCCGTCCTCCCCCAGAGACCAGGCCTTCTCTGCCACTGCGTTACCCTCTGGTGAAGCTGCTGCCTGCAGCCAGCTGGGTCCCTCCTTCCCATCCTTGGGTGGAGCTCTCGTCCCTCTGGGTCCACTTCCCTTCTTCCAGGGAAGCCACTCCTGGACCTTTCTTCTCCCTTCCTGACCAGGAACCAACAACTGCTCTGCACACTTAGCTCCTCTCTCCATCCTTTCTCCCCAGCCACTCCGTACACAAACTCTTTCTCTCCTCTGCTGCTTCCTCTAATTTTTAGATTAGACCAGCAGCATGTCCGCCAGCAACTGAGGAGGTGGGTGTCCCCCCGGGGCTCTAGTCCTCGACACTTACATGCCAGGCTGGACCAAGGGGACTGCTGTCTCGACATCTCCCCATACCAGCCCTGGCCAGCAGCCAGGGCAGCTCATCAGCCCCCGTGACAGCACAGCTGCCCTCCACGGCCGAAACTGAGCCACCTTTTCTCTTTTTACTCACCATATGCTGGCTCACAGGCCAGGCCACTAAAACCCATGTGCCATGGAAACCCTTCCAAGTCTTTTTGAGCTTAACTGCTGATCTAAATTATAGAATTATAGATTTGGAAGAGACAAGAAGGATCATCTAGTCCGGCCCTCTGCAGTGTGCAGGAAAACCAATTCAACGATCCTCAAGACACGGCTGTCCAACCTTTTCTTAAAAACCAGCTCAACTCTTTGTATTGTTTTGGTAGGTCAGCTCTTCCACTGTTTACTGTCAGGAAGTTTTTCTTACATTTAAATGAAACCTAGGTAGCTGCAACTTCCCATTGTCTCTAGTCCCAGTTACTGCGGCCATGGAAAATAGTTCTTGACTGACTTCCCTATCGCTTTCTACTTTGGGCCTGAACAATGAGCTCATATCTCCTCTCCATCGTCTTTTCTCCAGAAGATGAAGATCCTCAGTTCCTTCAGCCTGTCCTCAAAGGACACGTTCTCAAGTCCCTGAATCAGCTTCACTGCTCTCCTCTGAACCTGTTCTACTCTGTCAATATCCTGGAAATGTGCCCAGAATCATATAAAGCCCTCCAGGTTTGGTCTCACCAGTGTAGAATAGAGGGGAATAAGGACTTCTTGTGCCTTTCATGTGCTGTAGTGGTGCTTCTGATGCAGCCCAGAACTTCATTGGCTCTTCTAGCAATCGTCTCACACTGCTGACTCATGTTCAGCTTATTGTCAGCGTAAACGCCTACGTTTCCAGGCCATGGATCCCATCTCATTCCTGTGTCCATCTTTTTTCTCCTTAAATATAGCACCTGACATTTCCTTCTGTTGAAGGACATCTTGTTCCTTCCAGCCCAGTCTTCCAGCCTGTCCAGATTAGACCACAATCTTGTTCAATGAGCCTAGGCATGGGCTGGATGTCCTCATTTTGTGGCATCTGCAAATTTAATAAGCAGCCCATGAATCCCATCATCCAAGTTTTTAATAAAAATGTTGAATAATACTGGCCCCAAGAGAGATCCCTGTGAAGCCCACTGGTTATTGCTCTCCAACTCGATATCGAGATGTCGGTGGTGACTCTGTGAGTGTGGTTAGCCAGCCAGTTGTGGATTCATCCTACCGTGTGTCATCCACTTTAAGAATGTCCATGAGAATATCATGTGGGCCCTTGTCAAAAGCTTTGCTCAAATCAGGAACATTTTCTTCCTCTTTCAGAATCCCGTGTCCTTCCCGGAGGTGGTGGTGTGTTTCTCAGAGGAGGAGTGGGCTCTGCTGGATTCCACGCAAAAAGCCCTCTACAGGGAAGTCATGCGGGGGGGGGGGATTCTAGAAATGTGGCTTCTCTGGGTAAGGGCCCCTCTTTGCTCCTGAGTTCAGATAGTTGGGACAGGCATTTTGAATTAGTCAGTTTGTGTGTGGCTTCAGTCTTCTAGCTGAAAAATGGGAAGATCCCTGTTTCTTGAGCTCTCAGGAAGGTGAAAGAACAACATTCCTTCTGGTGATCTATGGTGGAATCATTTCATGTCCTGCGTTTGAGGGTCCAAACTTTCAACTTTTGTCAGTCTCACCATGAATAGACCGATCCATTGGCTGAAAAGAGTGTGTGTGTGTGTGTGTGTGTGTGTCAGAGCTTCCTGTGACCCCACAGTCCCCTCAGAATCTCTCTCTGACCTCTCTGATCCCTGTTAAAGCCTCTGCCCCTGAGCAGCGGGATGGGCCTGATGGCTTCAGGGACCTCTTTCAACACACTGGGATTCTGTCCTCACTCACACGATGCATTTTATTATTTCAGTGCTATTCGTGTGCAGGAGAGTTTTGAAGTTCGCTTTCTTGCCCTTGGAATTCTAATTCCTCTACATAAATTAAAAAATAGTGAGAGAAAAACACCAAATGGTATACTGACGTTCCAAAAGTTGAATCTCTTTAATGGCACGTTATAATTCGGTACCCTTTAAAAAGTTTGTTGTTGAGTCACATTTCTGAGATTCTTTTAAGAAATAAAATTTGCAGCATGAATGTAAATACAGTAGAGATCATGTAGATCTGTTGAAAGGAGTGATTGTTTAATTGGTTTGTTTCCTTTCCCTCTGTCACAATTGAATATTCTGCCTTTTAACAGGGACGTTCTCTAGCGGAACCGTTCGTCAGAGGAAATCCCTTTGCACTCTTCCCCACCAAATATTTTTCTCCTTCCTCTCCTCTGTTCACAAAAACAGCGTTTCTTTCTGGGTCAATGTACAATAGCCTTCTTTCCATGCCTCTCCTAAAGTTCTTGTAGAATACATGATGTTACAGATGGGGAGTGATGACGTAAATAGCCATCCAGCATACCTGCGTTGTGGCTGTGATGTCCTGTGTTCCACCCGGAAAAAGCCCTTCCTGATTCCTTCGCCAACAGTAATGAGCAAAGTGACGGAAAAATAAAGACCTCTCCAAATTACAGATTGGTTGGCCCCGTGGACCCTGGAGAGGATGCTGATGCTGGGGAGAGTGGATGTAATGATTGCCTATCCTAACAGAGTCAGACTCACAAGCAGGAACTTAATGATATCTGATTTATTGTGAGAATAGTATGCAAATACAGAGAAAGCTGAGAATGAATAAAAGCGCGCCAAATACAAACTAAAAACCCTCGGCTCAAAACGTAATCCCTCCCCTCGCCTGGCCGTAGCAAACTCCCCCCCCCCCCCCAGGTGCTGGTAACTGTTTTCTGCTGATGTCCTGGGAAAGTAACCTTGAACACATGAGATAACCCAAACACATTCCAAACCAACAGCCAACAGATAACAACTCTCCGAGATGGAATCCTCCTCCCTTCCCAGATCAAACACGTATCAGGTAAATGACATGTGAAACGTTACGATGTACCAGGAACGTTGGAACGGTGAACATGACAGTGGAGGGCCAAAGGAAGAGGGGCCGACCAAGGGCAAGATGGATGGATGACATTCCGGAGGTGACGGACTCGTCCCTGGGGGAGCTGGGGGTGGTGACGACCGACAGGAAGCTCTGGCGTGGGCTGGTCCGTGAAGCCACAAAGAGTCGGAAGCGACTGGACGAGTAAACGACAACTGGCCCCGTGGAGATTTTCCAGTCACCCAAATGGAAAAACGGAATTCTCTGCTCCGCTCCAACTGCTCAAAATCCAAATTTCTAGGAGCTGCATCCTTGTTCACATCTTCTATCTGTATCTTATTTTCTTACTTTTATGACATTTTTTTCTTCCTCGCTGCATTTTTTTTAATCCGTTCAATCATGTTCAATTCTCGGAGACTGCCTGGACAAAACCCCTGAAGTTTTCTTGGAAGATTTTTCAGAAGTGGTTTGCCATTGCCTCCTTCCTAGGGCTATGAGAAAGTGACTGGCCTAAGGTCACCCAGCTGGCTTTGTGCCTAAGGCAGGACTAGAACTCCTGGTCCCCCGGTTTCTAGCCTGGTGCCTCAACCACTGCACCGAACTGGCTCTGTCCTCATTGCATAGCCTTACTCTGTTGCTTATTATTTGCTCGACCGTAAATTGAATAAAGAAACAACAAACTCTATTTCTTAGAAAGAATAAGTACTAATCTCCACCTTCTAAAACCAGTGGGAAAATCATCCGACAGTGATTATGTATAAGGCAATTGTGTAGTCAAAAAGTAAGGTAGGTTTCAAGAAAGTGTAGAGAGGAGACAGAGAATCTTGGAGGTGCTGATCTGATAAATCTCCATTAAAATTATTGGCTAAAGGAATTGGTCTTTGGTAGGATCTCTGGTTGTATCTCAAAGCTCTAAGAACATTTACTGTTTCTTTCATTCTCTCCCAAGGAGGACATCAGCAGGCAAATGAGAATGATCAGGAGTCAGATATGGTGACATCAGTAACAATCCAGCATAAAGCGGGAAAACAGATACTCGAAAGACACTGGGGATCAAAGCCACATGAGGAAAACCACTGTAAGTATATGGGAGGGAAATCGTCCAATTTGCAGTGTCCAAAATTCCATGAGTTCCTCATCCAGCAGGCTAATATTGGAAACAGAAAGTCAAAAATATTCAGAGATGAGTCTGACCGCAATAATCAGTGTGCAAACCAGAGCAGAGCCAATAGTATTGAATGGAAAAAGTCTGGAACCTGCTTCAGTCAAGATCTCCCTCTTACTGTATTTCAGCAAATTCATAGTACAACTCAATCTTACAAAGGCATGAAGAGTAGAAAGAACTTCAGCCTCGAAGTCCTCTTTCTTCCCATGACAGAATCTACACTGGAGAGAAGTGGTATGAGTGCATAGAAGGTAGAAAGAACTTCCGCACAAGCAGTAATCTTGCTTCCCATAAAAGGCTCCACACTGGGGACCGACTGTATGAATGTAGGGAGTGTGGAAAGAGCTTCAGCCAGAGTAGTGGCCTTACATCTCATCAACGGGCGCACACAGAAGAGAAGACACACGCAGGCGTGGAGCGTGGAAAGAGTTTCAAGGATAGAAGTGATCTTAATTTTCATAAAAGGATTCACACAGACGAGAAACCATATCAACGCAAAGAGTGTGGAAAATGCTTCAGCCAGAGTGGCAATCTTACTTCACACCAGAGGACTCACACAGGGGAGAGACCATATCGGTGCAAGGATTGTGGGAAGAGTTTCAGTTACCATAGTTCTCTTATTTCCCACAGAAGGATCCATTCTGGGGAAAAGCCATATAATTGTATTGAGTGTGGGAAGAGCTTCAGTAAAAGTAGTAACCTTACTTCCCATAATAGGAGCCACACAGATGAAAGGCCGTATAAATGTATGGAGTGTGGAAAGAGTTTCACATTGAATAGTCAACTCATTTCCCATAAGAGGATCCACACAGGAGAGAAACCATATAAATGCCTGGACTGTGGGAAGCGCTTCAAGGGGAATAATCAACTTACTTCCCGTAGAAGGATCCACTCATGGGAAAACCCCTATAAACCATAGATCGTGGAAGGAGCTTCAGCACCAGGAGTTGCCTTACTTCCCATATTAGGATCCACTCAGGGGAGAAACCTTATAAATGCATGGAATGTGGAAAGAGCTTCAAATGGAGTAGTCATCTTACTTCCCATCAAAGGATCCACACAGGAGAAAAACCATTTAAATGTATGAAATGTGGGAGGAGCTTCAGCAAAAGCTGTTCCCTGACTTCCCATAACAGGATCCACTCTGGTGAAAGTGTGGAATGGAGTGTGGAAAGGGCTTCAAGCGGAGAGGTGACCTAACTTCCCATAACAGGATCCACACGGGGGAGAGACCCTGTGAATGTACAATGTGTGGAAAGAGCTTCAGCACGAGCAGTCCTCTTACTTCCCATAACAGGATCCATGCATATAGCCTGGAAAGAGTTTCAAATGGAATAACCAACTTACTTCCCACAGGAAGACCCTTTTCGAGGAAAAGCCGTGTGGCAAACATTGACTGACTTCTGAGCCCCTTCGGACAGACGTCGAGCTGCCAGCTCCCGTAGCTGGTTCAGCAGCTTGAGGGAGAGACTTACCTGAGCGCTTAGGTGAAGGAGATTTCCCCAGCGTTGTTCCTTCTTGAGAAGAAGCATTCCCGTCTTGCAGAGAGGCTGCAGGCAGAACTTGGGGAGAAAAGGGAAGAGTTGTTGGGAACCAAGATTGGGAAGAGCAGCCTCAGAATGATCAGGCTGGATCCCCTGGGATCATCCAGTGAAGAGATCCAGGATCACTTGAGACAGACGGGAGTCTGGGCAAGGCAACAATTACATCATGAAGGATAAGTGAAAAAACTTAACTTGCTCTAATGAAGAATAATTTCCATTTTGGTTTAGTGTTAATGGTCTTTATTTTCTCTGATGTTTATCGTATCTATGCAAGTTCGGTTATTGTGTGTTTGATCCCTCTTGGGATTCCTGAACAGATCCATCATACCTTGTGACCTGTTCCAAGCTTCTAATCTCGTTTCTTGCTTTAATAAGAGATTCCTTTACAATACTGTTTGTGATATTACCACCAGTGTATTTTTAAAACTGTAGTTTTAACCTGACTGCCTAAAATTAAAAAAAGGAATATTTACATCCTCTTTTTTTTCCCCAGTAAAGTTGATCTTAAATTACACCTTATGATATCAATCTACCTCAAAAAGGAGGGAGACCATTATCCCTCATCCGGTGTCTAAAAGCTACAAGGAACAGGTGGTAGGCCTATAGCATTTGTTTCATCAGTATGGTTTGGTTCACCTGCCAAGACTGAAAGGGGCCTATCTTTCTCCCACGCTGGCGTTGAGAGGGGAAAATGCCAGGTGAAGTCATCCCCTAGAAAAGGGGGTGGCAGCATTGACTACCAAGCAGCTCCCTGAGGGCAGGTAGGTGGGCCAGGGAGACCCAAAGGGCTTCAGGGAGAGGAGGATTAAGACTCCCAGCCTTTCGTCCTGGGGTCTCAGCCCAGCAGCTGCGCCATATGACAGATGGAGAGAATTCACTCTGGAGATAAACTGTATGAATGCGTAGACTACGGGGAAAGCTTTAATTCTTTTACTGTTCTTACTCTGGATCAGAAGACCGAGCAGTAGGGATCACGTCAGCGAGTGTCCTGTGGAGCAGCAATCCACGCTTGATTGTAGTTCCCCTTCAAAGAATCTAGCCTGAATTCCAGAAGATCCCATCCTAAAACACCCTGGCTATTCCAGAGTTGATCTAGGAGTTTTGAAGAAGTCATCCATCTGATGTTGCTTTGGGGTAACACAGGTTTTGAGAAGCATCAAGCATCAAGCACAGTGAGGCTACATCAGACCAATATTTGTACACGTAGTCCTTTGTTAGCAGCCACAGTGGGACTGGCAACTTGGTCATTAAGTGAAGTAGGTCACTAAGTGAAATCGCGACTGTGCTTACGATCTGACTTCAGCTTTCCTTTGCTTTACAGACCTGTGAAGATCATAACTGCGAGGATTGGTCGCAGAGTTACTTTATCATCATTGTAACTGCAAATGGTCACTGTACAAGGCAGTTGCTAAACAAGGACTACCTGTAATTCAATAAAATCATCCACACATGGCATAACTGCTTCAAGTGACTGAATGTTGAGAGAGGACTTCCTGCACAAGAATGAATCAGTGAAGGAAGACATCAGACAACTTTTTGAAATGTAGATGGGAAGAGGAGCTATTAAAAACCAGCAGATCTTTCTTAACCTGAAAACAATTGTTCGACTAGTTCACGATCAGAGAAGTAACCAAAGGACCGTTACAACCACAGGGCGTCACCGTAGCACACAAACCAACCAAAGCCCTCCAAGAGAGAGAAACCCAGTAGCCCAAGGAATAAAAAGAGGCGTTATCCACACACAGCGTAAGGACTGTAACAGCCACAGGCAGGCAGGAGACCAGCAGAGCGCATCCACAAGCACCAGCTGGCAGTCAGGAGACACGACGAAAACTCCTCAGTCTCACAGCACATGGACAGACTCAGCCCCAGTTTCAACTGGGAAACGGTGAGCATCCTAGACCAAGCTAAATCCAAAAATGCTAGGAATTCCTGGAAGCGTGGCATGCGGACAAATCAGCCACCAGTAGACACACAGAGATAAACTACATTTACACACCATTCAAAAGAGACAACAGAAAAGCCAAGGAAACAAAAAGACCTCTCCAACAGCCAATACTCAGATAAGCAGGGATTAATACCAGACAATCAAGCAGAAAACAATACCCCAATCAAGGAACTGCCAAGGAGAAAACCACACCTCACCAACACTGGCAGGGCGAGCCGCTGTATATCGACAGGGAGCAGACCCCACCCTCCCTCGTGCTGATCACGATAGCTGGTCGGGTAATGAAACAAATGAAGAAGCTCAAAGAGTAGAAAGGGTTCCCCAGATAGAAGTCAAGGGTGTTGATGGAATGAGCCCTCATTCTGGGCAAAAGCCCCTTTTCCATGTCCCACCTCAGGGATCCATTTTCAATCTAAACCTGCTCCTGGTAAATAAATAACTATTTATTAATGATAATTGAGAGCCAGTTCAGTGTAGTGGTTGAGGCACCGGGCTAGAAACCCGGAGGCGGTGAGTTCTAGTCCCGCCTTAGGCAGAAAGCCAGCTGGGTGACCTTGGGCCAGTCTCCCTCTCTCAGCCTGAGGAGGGAGGCAATGGCAAACCACTTCTGAAAAACCTTGCCAAGAAAACTGCAGGGACTTGTCCAGGCAGCCTCTGAGAATCGGACAGAATTGAACAGATTAAATAATAGTAATAATAATTTATTTTTATTAATAGAGAATTAGAAACATTATCATTTAATGTTTGGGGCTTCACAGCTATAAACCAAGACCTGTCTTGATTTTGCTCCTGGGAAGGTTGATGCACACTGCTTTTTTTTTTTTTTCTTTAAAAGACTCCTTGGCTTTACAGATCTTCATGTTCTTTCAATTTACATTTCAAGGATTTGGAAGCATCTTTGTGCTTTTTTTTTTAAGTATTTAGCTGCCAAAAGTTGGCTTTCCTTTTTTTAACCAAGAATAGAGGCCTTTGGCCTGAAAATTATCCTGCAATGTGCACCTGCAAGATTTCAGCTAAAACAGTTCCGAGGTATCTGCCTTCAAGACAGGCATGATTGCTGGTGACTCCAGCTCATTTTGGGTGGAGACTCCTTTCACCTGCTCCCTCAGAAATGGACGGCCCCCGAGGGACTGTTCCCCAACCTGGCGCTTCCTGGGAGCCATCGCTGGAGGTCTGCCAGTTTCTCGGCGACTCGGCAACGGCTTTGAGATGCAAAAACCACCTCAGGACTTAAAGGCTCAGGAATCAGAGGCTCCTCCTCAGGAAGGGGGCTCCCTTATTTCACACATTACAGTGCCAAGGCCGTGGGTGGTAACTGGGATTAACCCTTAAGCTGGCTAAACTCTGGATTTCATTTCCTTTTACCAAAGATGGAGGCTTCTGGCGTCAGAAAGATCCTGAAATGGGCAGCTGTAGGGTTCTGGCCAACGAAAAAGGCTTCTGGCCTTGAAAATCGTTCCAAGGCGCTCTTGGCCTTTGAGTCGGACCCGACTGCTGGCGACGCCACATCCATTTTCGGGGAGAGGCTCCCCCAGAAATGGGGCCCCCCCACTGGCACTCCCGGTTCCCCGTGACGGCTGAGGGGTGAGGATTGCCTCGGGACGTAAGGCTGAGGCTGGAGGAAAGGCGCCCTGATTTCTGGCTCGAAGGGGGTGCCCAGCGGTGGAAAATGGCACCTTTTGGCAGCCCTGATTGGGCCGCAAGTCCCTTTCTTTTCCTCTTGCCAAGAATGGTGGCCTTTGGCCTCAAGAACACCCTGAAATGGGCAGCTCACCGCCCAGGGCTTGCCCGGATTTACGCTGCACAGGAAAGGCACCAGGCCTTGAAAGTAAATTTGCGATCAATGGTCCCAGATTTTATAGCCGGGAAACAGGATCAGAATAAACAGGGAAGGGAAATTTACCGAGGGAGTATCTTGCCCATTGCTTTCCAGATGATGCTGTTATGTAGAATTTTAGGCTTTATTATTAGCATTTTAATAAAGGTGATACTAGCGTTTTAGCATGGTAGCCTATGTCTCCTTTTGAGGTTTAGGAGACCATGTTTGTCCTTTGAGCCAAACCATTTCCTTTGATGTGCAAAAACTAGCCTTTTCAGCAATCAAACAATTGTGTATTCTGAAGCCCCTGATTACAGTTGCAGGCGTTAAGAAAGAAACAAGCCCAGGTGAGAAAGGAAGGGATGTCACTGTTTTAGCTATCTCAGGACCCATAAATTTGCCACTTGTGGAATTTTATCTAAGGACAAAACAAACACAAACAAAGCCTTTATTGCACATCCATGTCTTTTATTGTTTTTTGAATTCTGATGCACCTGTCACAAAAATCCTGTGTGTGTAATTATTTGTCCTTAAATAAAGACTTTTTGCTTTGCCTGAAGTACTTGGGGTTCGTATTGTTGGGGTGGGGTTTTTTTAATCGCATGGCATAGCAGTTCGGTGTTCATGCTGCTTTTTTTTCTTGCTGGGAAATCCTTGAGAGGTCCAGCAGCCAGATGGGTAGACTCTTTAGCCGTGACAAGCCACGCTGCCCGGGGTGCACCGCGAGGAGGCTGGTCTCCATTGCACCAGTTGGGCCCAGGGTCACCCAGCCAGCTTTTGTGCCTCAGGTGGGACTAGAACTCTCCTACTACGCCTGATTGGCTCTTGGGCTGAGAGGGACTGGCCCAGGGTCACCCAGCCAGCTTTTGTGCCTCAGGCGGGACTAGAACTCTCCTACTACGCCTGATTGGCTCTTGGGCTGAGAGGGACTGGCCCAGGGTCACCCAGCCAGCTTTTGTGCCTCAGGCGGGACTAGAACTCTCCTACTACGCCTGATTGGCTCTTGGGCTGAGAGGGACTGGCCCAGGGTCACCCAGCCAGCTTTTGTGCCTCAGGCGGGACTAGAACTCTCCTACTACGCCTGATTGGCTCTTGGGCTGAGAGGGACTGGCCCAGGGTCACCCAGCCAGCTTTTGTGCCTCAGGCGGGACTAGAACTCTCCTACTACGCCTGATTGGCTCTTGGGCTGAGAGGGACTGGCCCAGGGTCACCCAGCCAGCTTTTGTGCCTCAGGCGGGACTAGAACTCTCCTACTACGCCTGATTGGCTCTTGGGCTGAGAGGGACTGGCCCAGGGTCACCCAGCCAGCTTTTGTGCCTCAGGCGGGACTAGAACTCTCCTACTACGCCTGATTGGCTCTTGGGCTGAGAGGGACTGGCCCAGGGTCACCCAGCCGGCTTTCATGGCTAAGGCGGGACTAGAACTCTCCTACTACGCCTGATTGGCTCTTGGGCTGAGAGGGACTGGCCCAGGGTCACCCAGCCAGCTTTTGTGCCTCAGGCGGGACTAGAACTCTCCTACTACGCCTGATTGGCTCTTGGGCTGAGAGGGACTGGCCCAGGGTCACCCAGCCAGCTTTTGTGCCTCAGGCGGGACTAGAACTCTCCTACTACGCCTGATTGGCTCTTGGGCTGAGAGGGACTGGCCCAGGGTCACCCAGCCAGCTTTTGTGCCTCAGGCGGGACTAGAACTCTCCTACTACGCCTGATTGGCTCTTGGGCTGAGAGGGACTGGCCCAGGGTCACCCAGCCAGCTTTTGTGCCTCAGGCGGGACTAGAACTCTCCTACTACGCCTGATTGGCTCTTGGGCTGAGAGGGACTGGCCCAGGGTCACCCAGCCAGCTTTTGTGCCTCAGGCGGGACTAGAACTCTCCTACTACGCCTGATTGGCTCTTGGGCTGAGAGGGACTGGCCCAGGGTCACCCAGCCGGCTTTCATGGCTAAGGCGGGACTAGAACTCTCCTACTACGCCTGATTGGCTCTTGGGCTGAGAGGGACTGGCCCAGGGTCACCCAGCCAGCTTTTGTGCCTCAGGCGGGACTAGAACTCTCCTACTACGCCTGATTGGCTCTTGGGCTGAGAGGGACTGGCCCAGGGTCACCCAGCCAGCTTTTGTGCCTCAGGCGGGACTAGAACTCTCCTACTACGCCTGATTGGCTCTTGGGCTGAGAGGGACTGGCCCAGGGTCACCCAGCCGGCTTTCATGGCTAAGGCGGGACTAGAACTCACAGCTTCCTGGTTCCTAGCCCAGCACCTTAACCACTAGACCAGACTGGCTCTCAGTGGGGGTGGAAAAGCCACTTGGCAAAGGTATTGGGTGTCTCTCTTTCTTTCAGATTCAGGGACTAGGTTCTTTCCAGCTCCAGGCCAACTCACGTGCCTGAGCTTTATGGGCAACAGTGCTAAGTTTTTCAAAAACAATTTACTGAAACTGAAGGTCAAAACAGTTTCCTCCTATTTTCTAGAGAAAAGGAAAAGGTTTTTAGACAGTCTCTCCATACATTCTCTGTGTAGCTTTCTTTCACAATTCGTCTTCAAGATGAAACCTTTCACGGTTTCTAAAGCATCCCATTTTTGCTTGGATCGTAGGATTTTCTTTAGCTCTCGCTGTCAAGCCGAGGTCGATTGCATAAATTCCTCATAAATTCTCCTTCCAGAACAGCGGCCTGGGCCGTCCTTACATTAGCAGGGCGTGTTGCATAAGACAAGGGTGATTAAGTCTGGCAACTTCTTTATATCTTTCCTGCCTCCCTAAAAGCCTTAGCTGAAATCCTCAATTGGCAAGAATCCTGATGGGCGACAGAGTCACTCTTGTGTGCCTCTTTGCATAAAATTGGTTCCTCCCAAAGGGAACAGCATGATAGGTATTGGTGGAAATCTGCGTACAGTATATCCGCTTTGGGGATTGGGGAGTTAGGGAGAAACCTTTGAGCACCTCTGTTAATCATAAATGTTTTCCTCCTCTTTTAGGATCCCGTGTCCTTCAAGGTTGTTGCCCTGTATTTCTCCAAGGAGCAGTGGGATCCTGGATCGCAGCCAAAGAACTCTGGGCAAAGAAGTCATGTGAGACAGTTCTAGGGATTTGGCATTTATTTACTTATTAGCAGACCACCTGACTCCCAAACGACTCTGGGGTGACTTACAACCAGAAAACTAAGATATAAAGAATTCAACTGATTGGCCAAGTATTAGACCAGACCAAAACAAACTGAAGCAAAAGGGGGCTCCACAGTCCCCCCATCCCCAAAGCTTGGGAGAACAATCAGGTCTTTGATAATTTCCTGAACAGTGTAAGGGTGGGAGCTACACAGACCTCTGGGGGAGAAATCCTTCCCGAAGGCAGGAACTGCAACAGGACCTGCAAGGTAAGGTTCTTTAATTGGTGGGACCTGGACCACACCTACCATGCCGGATGGGCAGAGATGATTGGAGGCAAGTGGTCTCTCAGTTAACGGTTTGTCATTGTTCTGAGTTCAAGCAGCTGGTGAAGGATGTTGTAGTCTCCAGTAACCAGAATCTGCCTTGGAAGATCTGCTCTCTTGGAGATCCAACCAAGGGGAGAGAACAGGAGGTCTTTACTGACAAGACCATCTCTTGTCTTAGATTTTATGGGTTCTTTCATGAACTTTTCAGTTTGTGTTACTGCACAGTGAGTAATTTCCTGTTGGCTGCCTCCAGCCCCCAGACCCTCTTTGTGACGCCCTTAAAAGGATAGTGGCACCAGCCTCTGGCATGTCTCATCTCTGCCATCTTGATCCCATGTGCTCCTGGGGCTGGGGCAAAGGGAGAAAAGGCCTGCTCTGCCGCCCCCTCTGCAGAGAAACCAACTCCCTTGGAGTCTTCCCCAAAGTACAGCATCAGTTCCTGCGGGGAGGGACACAAGGATATTCCGTCATAGGGAGGGGGCTGCCTTTGGGGTCTTCCGAACTGGAGACCGGTTGACTGCCCTTTCATGATGCTGAAGTAGCATCTGCCCTACCAGAAGTAGGGAGGGCAGCTTTTGATCTGAGAACGGATGCCCACTTCTTCATTCCCGCTGCAGTTGATTGAGGTTTTAAAGCAGTGAAATCTTCCCCAGTCCTAGGAAATCTTGATTTGGAACCCTCCAAGACAGCTGCAGGATCCCAAATTTAGACTGGGGGGCTGAAAAACATCCCAGATATTATTGGCAAACCATTGCAAAGACGTTGCTGAGAAAATCTCATATAATTACCAGGAATTCAGAGTGACTCAAAAGGCTGTAATAGCAGAAGAGAGTGGCAGCATCCTTCACAAAAACAACTGGGAAATCTTACTATTTGCATAAGAGACACAAATTCAGTGTGATAGAATCCTGGACTTGTGGAGTCCTTGGTGCTGAGCTCGGTGCTTGGCTTGAAGACATTTCATTACCCGACTAAGTGACACGATCAGTAAAACATCTGCCAGCCAGCCACCAAGCTCAGAGAGCACCAAGGACTCCACAGTTCAACCCTGAGCTACAGAGGTTCTCTTCTACTGGAATCCGAGAACTGGAAGGGGCCCTCAATCCAAACGTTCTACTCACTGCAGAAATCCACGTTAAAGCCTCCAACTGATGGCTGTTCTACCTCTCCTTGAACATATCCACTGAAGGGGATCCCACACCTCTGGGCCATTGGTCCCATTGCTTTTCCTCTTACACTATTGCTAGGGTGAGCAGGTGGTTGAATTTAGAGGCTTTTCCAACAATAGGATTATCTCAAATATCATGTGCTAGTAAGGTTTCCCACTTGTCTTTGTGAGGGAAGTATCAACAGCTGGACGGGTCTCTCTTCAAGACCCCCTAGGCCTGGGGAGAACTTCATCACGTAAATGTTCTCCCAGAACAGAAGTGCAGGCATCTGAGCTTAGAAATAAAATTGTCCTGCTCCTTGAGCTCTTCCACGCTGAACCTGACTTCTAATCACAGTCTAAGAGTCCACTGTGCCCCGGTGGAGTTTAAAAAGGATAAGAGAGATCCTATATAAGAGCAACTGGAAATTATACAAAAAATGACCAAAAAGCAGTAAAACATTTAATGAGTTAATACTGCTCATAAATATCCAATATTTGGGGTTTTTTTAGTTGATCAGATTTCAAAACCATTACAATTAAGTTTGTGGGATTATCTGTACATTAAGATAGTAATACAACAATGTGTCTATAGTCCTCTTATTGAAAAACTATATAGTATAACCCCTTTCGTTGATTTTTTACCGCTCTTCTCTATACAGGACCATCCACTTTTCGGAACTCCATCTGCATAAACTTGTTTCTGACTCAGCACAAACCAAATTGTGTTTGAGTGCCATTTAAAATAAACACCTTTCCATGCTCCATCTATGGGATTTTTCCCCCTAGTGTGGGTCCTTTTAGGAGGTCAGCTGACCACTTTGCTTGAAGCTCTTTCCACACCCCCAACATTTACATGGTGTCTCCTGTGTGGAATCTTTTATGGGAAATAAGATTACTGCTGTCACTAAAGCTCTTTCCGCACTCTTAGAGCATTGATATGGCTTCTCCCTGGTGTGGATCCTTTGATGGGAAGTCAGGCGACTGCTCATCCTGAAGCTCTTTCTGCACTCCACGCATTCCTATGGTTTCTCTCCAGCGTGGATCCTTGTATGGAAAGTCAGGGCTTGAACTGCAGCTCTTTCCACACACTGTACATTTATACAGGTAGCCCTCAAGTTACAACCATTCACTCAGCGACTACATTTATACAGGTAGTCCTTGAGTTAGGACCATTCATTCAGCGACCATTCGAAATTCCAATGGTGCTGAACAAAGGGACTTATGACCGGTCCCCAAGGTTATGTCCACTACAGGGCCCTTGTGATCACAGGATCGCGGTCACACGACTGCGATCTGGGCACTTGGCAACCTGTTTGCACTTATGACAAGTTGCCAAGCTCCCCACAGTCACATAATTGCCATTTGCAACCTTCCCTGCCAGCCTCCCATAAGCCAAGTAAATGGGGAAGCTGGCAGGGGAGGTCACAAGTCACTCGGGTGTCTCCCCCACTCGTCCCGGCCTTCCTTTGCTTGCACCACACCCTCCTTCCCCCTTTGCTCACCCGCTTGCACCGCGCCTCCTTTGCTCACTTGCACCCACCAGCACCCTCCTTCCTCCTCCGCTTGCACACACACCCCTTCGCGCTGCACTGCGGCTCTGGGGCTTTTCAGGACAAAGGCTTTGCAGGAGGAGGGAGAAAGCCTCATGAACGGCCAGCAGCTTCCAACGTGCCTGCCGAGCACGTGCTGGAAGCGCCCCTGGAGAGTCTGCAGGTGCTTCCGGCGCATGTTCAGCAGCTCACGCTGGAAGCTGCTGGCCATTTGTGAGGCTTTCTCCCTCCTTCTCCAAAGCCCAGAACTGCAGTGCAGCGCAAAGGGGGTAAAGCGCGTGCAAGCAAGCAAAGAGGGGAGGAGGATGCTGGTGGGTGGGAGCGAGCAGAGGGAGAGGGCCAAGAAGGCCCTGAGCTGCAGCATGGCAAGCAGCCTGAGCCACGCGGGTCTGGGGCTGCTTGCTGCCCTGCAAGGCAGGGTGCAGGACGCCCCCGAGGGCAGATAGGAGGGATAGGCAGGCAGGGGGACTCGGAGGCTGGGTGGGATTAAGCCTGGAATGGCTTGGATTTGTGTGGGTCCTCGGCTATTGACCGGTGGAATTTGCTTAATGGTGGCAACGGGGAGTGCTGGGATTGCCTTCACTAAGTGATATGGTCATGTGATGTCTTGCTTTACAACCACATCGCTTAGCAATGGAAATTCCAGTCCCAATTGTGGTCGTAAGTCGAGGACTACCTGTGTAATTTCTCTGTGATGTGGATCCTTTTATGGGAGACAAGAGAATTGCTGTCAGGGAAGCTCTTTCCACACCCCCTGCACTTATACAGGTTCTCCAGGTGGAGCATTTTATGGGATATAATGGAATTCCTATCGCTGAAGCTCTTGCCACGCTCCAGGCATTTATAGGGTTCCTCCCTTGTATGGATCTTTTTATGCACAGCTAGGGAACTGCTCTGACTGAAAGTCTTCCCGCACTCCATGCATTTATATGGTTTCTCCCCTGTGTGAACCCTTTTATGGAAAGTAAGGGAACTGCTTTGGCTGAATTTCTTTCCACACTCCAAACATATATATGGTTTCTCCCCTGTATGAATCCTTTTATGTCTGGTAAGGGACATGTTTTCACGGAAGTTCTTTCCACACTCGGAGCATTTATAGGGTTTTTCTCCAGTGTGGATCCTTTTATGCAAAGTTAGGGAACTGCTCTGGCTATAGCTCTTTCCACACTCGAAACATTTATATGGTTTTTCCCCAGTGTGAATCCTTTTATGGGAAGTCAGGTGACTGCTCATCCTGAAGCTCTTTCCACATTCTATGCATTCATATGGTTTCTCCCCTGTATGGATCCTTTTATGGGAAGTAACACTGCTGCTTTTGCTGAAGCTCTTCCCACACTCCACGCATTGATAGGGTTTCTCCCCTTTGTGGGTCCGCTTATGGAAGGTAAGGCTACTGCAGTGGCTGAAGCTCTTCCCACACTCCACGCATTGATAGGGTTTCTCTCCGGCATGGATCCTTTTATGGAAGGTCAGGGAGCTGCTTGAACTGCAGCTCTTTCCACACTCCGAGCATTTATATAATTTCTCTGCGATGTGGATCTTTTTATGCACAGCTAGGGAGCTGCTCTGACTGAAACTCTTCCCGCACTCCATACATTTGTATGGTTTCTCCCCCATGTGGGTCCTTTTATGCAAACTAAGGGAACTGCGACGTTTGAAGTCCTTTCCACACTGCATGCATTTACACGGTTTCTCCCCCGTGTGGATTTGTTGACGTAAAGGATCGGGAACACTTTGGCTGAAAAATGTTCTGTGCTTTCTCAGTTCATCTTGGCTGTCTTTGCTCTCAATTCCACAGTCAACATTTAAGTCAGATTTATATCTGAGCGTAGTCCCATGTGGAAGGCCGTTCCCCTCTGTGTTTCCTACGTGATCTGGTTCCGTCTGGAATTCGTGGAGCTCTGCAGGGTGAGAAGTGGACAATTTCTCCCTCTGACATCTGGAGTGGGCTTCCTTGGGTGTTTCTGATCCCCAACGGCTTCCAAATTTCTCTTTTCCCACATTGGGCTCGTTTTCCTGCTCATCTCCTGCTTGAGAGAAAAAATGCATAGATTATATTTAAGACAGAGCCTGAGTGATCAATTCCCATTATTAATGAGTTAATTCTCATCAAAACTGATCCTGCTTCGTATCTTCGTATTCTTTGTCAAAGCCTACGTTACCCTCTGCTTATACAACTCTCTTATATAATGTGTCTTTGCTGGAATGTTTCCCACCAACGTCATGCTTACTGTTGTTTCTTCCTAAGAAATGGGAACTAAGACAGGAAAAGGTGGTAGTTGGAAGAAATTGAGGCTGCCTGCAGCCTAGGGAGTTTTGATTTGGACCGCCTGGAGCTCAAGAAACAGACAGCTGCAATTTCCGTTTTGGAGACTGCACGGCTTCCACTGGCTTGGAGCGACGTTATACTTTGGTTCTAGCTTTCCAACATTTTCCTGTGGCAAAGAAGGATCTTTACATGGTGGGAGATGAAAACGGGGCATCACAGATGCAACTGCGTATGCTGAGAGGGGACTTAACGATAGATACCTTCACCTGCAAACTCGTATGTCCTGTAGGATCTACAGAAGAACCCAATGAAGAGGTTTACGACGCAAGTGCACAAGGGCCCTCCCAGGAATATGTGCCCGTGTTATTCACAGGCAACAGGAAAGAGAGAGGACTCGGTCAGGAGTGAAAACGAATCTCTTGCGACACAGGACTCGTAAGGCTGCTGCAGGAACGCCCTGGACCAGCAATCCACACTCTTGATTCCAACAGATCTGCCCTCTGCAAATCTGGATTCAACTCAGAGATTCATCTCTTACAAAGATGTCACCAAAAATCATTCTTTTCAAAGGCTACATTATTATACCACGCCAAATAAACAGTTTGGTCTTTTTCCACTGAATTTTTAAAACTGAGGTTGAACACTTCAAGAATTCCAAGTGGAAGACAGTGATCTTTCTCAAAAAAAAAAAGAAAAAGAAAAAGAAAAAATCTCCTTTAGATTATCGGCATTGCAGCCTTAACTCGCAATGTTTGACTCTGCCTTCATCTCCACTGACAACATTCCGATCTGCAAGCTTGCCAAGTGGTAGCTGGATGGCACATCTGCTAGGTGGGCCCACCCTGGCTTGAAAACCACTTCCAAAAAGTGCCACCGATGGTTCGTTGTTCAACTCACACAACAGATCAAGTGGGGTGCAGAGAGGTTCAGTGTTCTCTGCCTGTTTTGTACCTGACTTGGATCCAGAAACGCTTAAATGCTTGTCAGATCTGCAGATGGTGCATAACTGCACCGGCTGGCTATATCAGAGAGGTGGACTGAAGGTAACAGAATGAAATGCAAAGCGCTGGAAGGAGAATGTTAGAGGTTTGCACGGGAGTTGAAGCAAAAGCTATAAACGTTAGTGTCGAAGAAAGAAGGGTGTCATGAATGCTGTGAGAATACTGAAAAATGGTTAAGGCTGCAGGGGTAGAGGATGTAATGGGAGAAATGTTAAAATACAGATGTGGTTTGCTTCCAGAGCAGCTGTGCGACTTACTGAATGTGCGGGCGAAGATGACCTCTTCGCCTGATGCCTGGAAGAATGCTGGTAGTATCCCTTTCTACAAAGGGGAAGCTGGCAAGAGTGAGCGAACACTACAGGGGGATTGGTTTGTTAAGCGTGCCTGGCAAGGTGCCCAGCAGAACTGGACTGAAAGAGAACAGAGGTAACAATGAATCAAACTGGAGAACTGCTGGTGGCTTTACACCGGACAGGGAGCGGGCAGTATATAAAGCATGCGTGAGAGGAATGCTCAGCAAATGGCTCACCACTGGATCGAGAGTAAGAGAAGCACGTGAGATATCCCACTGTCTTATGCGTATCTGGATAAATTGTCTAAGGGATGTGAACACATCTGTACTTTTGTATGCAAATGATGCCATCTTGTTCCCTGAGAATCTGAATGATTTGCGGCAAATGTTTAATAGATTGTACGATGCAACAAGGAGCATGGCTCTTAAAATAATGAACGAAAGGCCAAGACGTTGACAGTAAAAATGGAGTGAACGATTGTAATGTAAACATAAAACAGAAAACAGATAGAGCAAGATGAATTACATACCTTGGGACAAAGATTACAACCTGGGGAAATGGATGGAGAGACTTTAAACTAGTACAAACCGCCCAGAGTCATGGTAATACAAGATGGGCAGGGAAGAAATATGATAAACAAACAAACCTAGCAAGTAGCCTGTGGTCTGTCACTGTGTGTAAAAGTGTGCTTCTACCTTCGTTATGTGGAAGTGAGAGTTGAGCGTCATGAGAAATCAGTGTACGTTGGAGACGGTGGAAATGAGGCTCTTACTCTAAAAAGCGTGTGGAGTCAAACAAGAAGAAACGGGGTCAAGAACGAAGGGGGACTGGACACGAAGTGCGATGCCGGTAGGAAGGGAGGCAGGGGGTTGGATCAAAATAAGCCAAATATTTGGTGGGTGAGGGATGTGACTGAGAAGAAGGGAAAGGCTGAGAAAGTCATCGCTGGATGGAGGTGGGGAGATCTTCAAAAAGAGAGGAGAGAGGTGAGAGGTTTAAAGAAAAGGAAGCCATCGGTGGTCCCAGTGGAAGGAAAGGTGGTTTCCTGGGATAGAAAATACGGAGAGCACAGCGAAGGGTGCAAGTAATTCAAGCTGTTTCCTTTCGTTTGTCTCCCGCCGTGATATGTTTGCCCTACTATTGCTCACTCCCTTTCCAGGCCTTCCATAATATTGCTGATCCTCAAAGGGAGTATCTAGGACGCAGAGCAAAGAGGGGCCCTCCCCTTACCCAGGGAGGCCACGTTGCTAGAATTCTCCCACATGACTTCCCCGTGGAGGGCCTTTTGCGTGGCATCCAGCAGAGCCCACTCCTCCTCGGAGAAACACACCGCCACCTCCGGGAAGGATATCGGGCCCTGAAAGAAGAAGAAAATCTTTCTCACTAACAGACAAGCTCAGGAAGGTTTTGAAAGATTTCTCACTTCACTCACAAATCCCAAAAGCAGATACTGTCATATATCCATACAGGTAGTCCTCAATTTGTGACCATTCGTTTAGCGACTGTTCAAAGTTACGATGGCACTGAAAAAAGTAACTTGCAGCTGGTCCTTGCACTTACGGCGGTCACAGCGTCCCTGTGGTCACATGATCAAAATTCAGGCACTTGGCAACTGGCGTGTATTCATGACAGTTGCAGTGTCCCAGGGTCATGTCATCACCATTTGCAACCTTCCCAGACGGCTTCAACAAGCTAAGTCAATGGGGGAAGCTGCATTTGCTTAACAACCAAGCGATTTGCTTAACAACTGCAGGAAAAGGTCATAAATTGGGCACAACTCGCTTAACGACTGCCCCGCTTAGCGATGGAATTTCCAGTCCCAATTGTGATCATTAAGTCGAGGACTACCTGATGTCTGACACATTCTTTTCTTTCAAGAGAAACAACAGTATGCAAGAAGCAGGAAGGGCACCAGATGGTCCCACAGAGACTGGTCCTCGCTGCCCAGCATGCTTGGGTCAGTCGTGGCTTTCTCATGATGGTCTTCGTAAGAAAAGGCTAGACCAACCTTAACCAAAGGCATCATTTCCTCCTAACATTAAAGATAGTCTGGATCAGTTTGGGCACATTTTGGCAACTATGGCAGTGCTACAATAAAACCCAGTTTTACTGCAAATGTACCAGTACTATTTTAGGAAAAGTACAATCTCTCATTTCATTTCATTTATTTATTTATTTGCAGAGCGTATCAGCCACTCCAGCCCAGTGACTCTAAGAAGCCTAGAGCTCCTCAATATGTAATCAATTAATTCATATAAAAAACTAATTACATAGTATTTCTATAGAACCAAGAGTTGTAAATAGAACATTAAAAATAATAGTAAAAAACTGCCATCTATTGATCCAAGATCCCCCTGACTTGATGGAAGAATCAAATTTCCTGAAAAGCGGTGGGATGCTGTACCAGAGGACAGGGGCGGCAACTGAAAAGGCCCACTTAGGTGGTCCCTGCAGATTGTCACCCAGCAAATCTGATCTACTGCATCTTATCAGGTGGGCAGATGTTACTGGGAGGAGGTGGCCCTGAGGTACCCAGGCCCTGATCCACGAAGGGCTTGAATGGTGACCACCAGCACCTTGAGTCGCATCCCAAAGCCAACTGGCAACCAGTGTAGCTCTCAGAGATGTTCTGTGGTTGCCTTGAGATGTACCCATCACTACTTGAGTTGCTGCATTCTGGACCTGGTGTAGCTTCCAAGTGCTCTTCAGGGGCAGCCCCACGCAGAGCACGTGACAGCAGTCCCATCAAGAGGTGACTAAGGCATGAGGTAATCCTTGCCAGGCCAGGCAAGGTTGCAATAGGTGCCCAAGATGGAGCTGTGCAATGACCCTCTTGGCCACAACTGCCACCTGCTCCTCAAGCAGGAGCTGCGAGTTCAACCCTGTTCAGAGTGAGTGACGGAATCTCACTAGAATTGGCACACCCTCAAAGCCGCTCCATCCTGTTGACTGAATCTCAACCCATCTGTTCCTCCCCATCCAGACCTGAACAATCTCCGGGCATCTGGACAGCACTGGAACAGCATCGTTCATTCCACCCCGTGCTGGCAGACTTATTTGATTTATATAGATACCCATCTCATACTAATGACTCCGGGCAGCTTACGAAGATTAAAACACCAAAAAATTCAAAACTCACCCAGCAGTTTCACGCAGATGTTGAATATGAGTGGGGGTAGTGTCACCTCCTTATGGGTTATGTCAGGCCTGGGGGTCTTTGGGAATGGGAGACATTCTTAGATGGCTCCACTGACTGACATTCTTGCTCCCTCTGCGGGGTTGGTATAATATTCTTCTTAATAATCACGTTATCTTTTTATAATGATTGTTATTTATTCACTATTTTTACCTCGTTGTTGTATGCCACCCAGAGTTACCTTGCATGAGATGGGTGGCCATATAAATATGAGCAATCAATCAATCAATCTCCTGCAGCACCCCACAATTAAGGGGCCCGGAGTTCATTCTCTCTTGACAATAACCGCCAACTGGAACCATCCCTTCAGGAAGGAGGAGAACCACTGAAATACAATGCCCCATTCCTAACCCTTGGAGATGGCTCAGTAGGATACCATGATCGATGCTATCAAAAACGCCAGTGCCACTTACTGATATCAGCGCAGCCCTTGTACTGAACCTGGGCCCAAAACCTGAGTGAAGTGGGTCTATATTGTCCCCTCCCGGACCTTCTGCAGATGCAGCCCAGCCACTTGATCATCTACAGACTGTCTCGCAAACATACGGTTCCTACATCCCAACTCAGAGGTACATACGATGTGCTGATAGGAATATATAACTTGCCTTAAAAATGTACAGTTGCAGCGTAGGATTGTGGTGAGGAAATTTTCCATTGGGATTCCTAGAAAGTTGTATCTCAGTTACCTTTTTTCCACTGTAGCCCAGGGTCTACCTGCCTCCATCCAGGCACCCAGCTATAATTCCCACAATGGAGATATTATTATACCTGCGCATTTTAAGGAAACGAGGCCCCGAGACCAGTCTCAGCACATATTAATCACTGGCACTTCCCCTACCTGAACTGGAGGCTGAGTCCCATCTTTCTGTCTTTCTGTCCCATCGCAAAAAAGAGACATTACTTGAAGCACCATGGATGTTGTACCATCCCCTGTGAGGAAGACAGTGGGAGCTGAAGGTTATTTTTAATAACTTCTGAGATGGCCCTGCCTAAATCCCTTCCACGATGGAGGCTTATCCAATAAAACCAATCCTTGTAGAGAGCAGAAGCAACCAGGGAGCTGGAATCCTCTGGGGAAAGAAAAAGAGATCTTCCCGTACCTGGGGAGACATATTGAGCTTGACCCTGATGGGGAATTGCACTCAGCTCTGTCCTCTGAGAGTGATCTGATGGATTCTCCCTCGCCTTAGGATCTTGTACAGGGATTTTGATGGTACATCCCTAGATGGGAACCCCAGTGAGAAAAAAGGAGAATTAGGGATCTAGAATATAGGAAAGAAGGTACTTGCATCATCTACTACAGCAACCTATGATTTAAGTTGGGAGGAAGGAGGTTTTCTGCTATGCACCTATTTTGGGAAATGCCCGGAGGAGGTAGTGAAACTGTCTCATCTTAGAAGTCCTAAAAACTCCTGGAAGGGTCCCATTTACAATAAAGTGTAACGTTCCCTGTAGGGTGACACGTCCTCTCACCTGCTCCTCTTTGTCCTCGGCCTGGCTCAGGAGGAAGCCTTCGGCCAGGGCCACCGCCTGGGAGCTGGTCTCGGCTCCACACTCCCGCACCCAGTTGGCCATCTCCAAGGGCAGGACGGCCAGGAACTGCTCCAGCAGCACCAGGTCCAGCATCTGCGCCTTGGTGTTCCTTTCTGGCTTCAGCCATTGAAGGCAAAGGCGGTGGAGGTGGCTGCAAACCACTCGGGGTCCCTCGGCCTCCAGGTAGCAGAATCCCCTGAACTGCTGGCGCTGGACCTCCCAAGGGAGGGTTCCTTCTTCCAGGATCTTCTGTGGGGTCTTTTGGCCACGCTGTTCCCAGCTCTCAACCGGAGCGTCACAAAGTCCTTTACCTGCTGCATCTTTGGCCTCCATCTGCTCTCCTGAAGAACCAAAAGCTTGGAAGGCGCGTCCTGGTTCTCTGAAGCTGCTGGCACCGAAAGGACCAGACCTGCGGGAAGAGTTGGGGATCCCCATCAGGGGCCGCGTCCCTCCCCCCACCAAGGAAGCCCCCCTGGGCCTGCTCTCCCCCCTCCCTCCTTCTCAGCTCCCCCGCCCGGCAAGGCGTGGGCAGAGGGGCTCCCAGCAGGAGGCTCTCCAGCCCAAGGGGGCTCTGGCCGATCGGGGTCCCTCTCCCAGGCAGGGAGGCAGCCCAGGGCTCGTCCAGCTCCCCAGGCCCTCCCTCCCCGGCAGCCCCCAGGCCCCTCCCCGCCTCGGAGGGGGGGCGGCCCCAGAGCAGCAGAAGGGGGCTCCTGGCGAGGGCGGGCGCTTTCCCCTGCCGGCGCAGATCCCCAAGGCGCCTTCCCGACCAACCTCTCGGAGGATCCGGATGGCAGCGCCGCTCCTTCCTCGCTCCGCTCGTCGGGGAGACGCAGCCCGGGATCCTCCCTTCCCGACGAAGCGCCCTCCCGGGGTTAAAGCCAGGAAGTGGGGCGCCCTAGAGAGGCGGGGCCGCCCTTCCTGCCGCCGGGCCCAGCGCCGCCTCTTCCTGCTCCTGCCGCCGCCGCCGCTCCTCCCGGGCTGCAACATCTGGCCAGCGGCGAGGACCGCCTCCTGCCGGGTCCTTCTGGCCACGGGCGCCTCCGCCCGCAGCTTGGCAGTGCGGGGGGCGCCGCGTTGCCGATGGGGACGCGGGAGACGGCCTCTTGGCACCCGGGAAGGAGGCGGGGGGGGGGCGGCAAATCCTCCCGCTGCTTCACTTTCTGCGGGAGTGACCGTGCGACTCTTTCCCCCCAGCGGAAGGTAACCGTCGTGACTAGAGGAGCCTCCCCCCGTATCCCACCGATCGCGGCATTTGGGCACGGCGGTTTTGGCTCCCCGAGTGGGGGCGGAACGAGCTTTTCCTTCTTTCTGCTTTCTGGCGCGCTCAGCCCCCTTCCACGCGGGCTGCCCGGGAAGCCGCCGCGAGGCGGCGCCCCCCGCAAAAGAGGCGCACGTGGCTGAGCACGCGCGGGGGAAGGTGCCGAACCCCGACGCTTTGCCCCCCCGGGAAGGCAGAGCCCCTCCCACCAACCCTTGGAGCTGGGGGGCGGGAGGGAGGGGGCGCGAGCGCGGGCCTTTCCGCCTGTTGGTTGCAGCGAGTAGTAAGAGGAGGATCAGCCACGACAGTCGCGCTACGCGCAGCGTTGCACACCCCGAAGGGGAGCCGCAGACCCTGCTAAAAGGAAGGGAGCAGAATGACATCGGGGCCCCGCCTGCAGGGGAAAGCCCTTCTCTTTGGGGGGGAGCCCCCTGCTTGCAGACCCTGATGGGAGGGGCTGCTCTGGGGAAGCCTCCCCCTCCTTTGCTTGGGGGTCTGGGGGCTCCCGGGAGGAGGGGGAGGCTGGAGCTGCAAGAGAGCCATTTCTGCCCCAGATACTTGCGGGGGGGGGGCAAGCAAGGAAGCCCTTGGAAGGGGGAGCTGGGCAGTGCCCCCACTTCCTCCCTCCCTTGGAAGTTGTACCCTGAGCTCCCTTTGACTTGAGACACTCCAGGGGGACCCCCCACCCAATGTAAGCCGTGCAAGGGGGGTGAGGAGGAGGGAGGGGCTGAGGAAGCCTTTCTTTGGGGAGAGGGGAAAGGGGGGGCGCCAGTCTAAGGTTAGATTAATAAATTGCTAATTTCCTAAACCTTTCCTTCAGTCTAGATCAGTGTTTCTCAACCTTAGCAACTTTAAGATGCATGGACTCCAACTCGCAGAATTCCCCAGCCAGCATTCAAACCAACCATATTCACCTACAGTATCAGCTAATTAGCATCCTAAAAACCACACCCCCAGAGTAGCTTTTATGGGAAACATAGAACACACAAAGGAATATTATGGGATAGCACGTAGCAAGTAAGGGACTGCGCAGAAGCCAAAAGTAACAGCCAGTGAGGAATTTTGTTTATTGGTAACAATTGTGATAACCGCTGTAAAACTGTATAAAAGTGCCTCTCGCTGTGTGATCAGTGCTTCTCTGCCCTCAGGGGAGATGAATCCCGTTTTCTCCCAGACGTCTTGAATAAAACGAGCTTGATTCTCCTGCTCTGTGTGGTAATTGGCTTATTGCGCTGGGCGAACGAACAAACCGCGTTTTGTGGAAAACAGGAGGACAAGGATTTGGCTGGTTTTGGTTTTCAGGTGCCAATGGAGTCATAAAATATTTCTTGCATCAGTTTTAATTTTTACACTGTCCTTTCAAATCTATCTTTTACCATGCACTGATATGCTTCCCCACCGCCACCACCCTGAAGTTCCTTTGAAATTCAGAGTTTGGTAGGTACTGCCTTTATTAAGTCCAACAAAATGACAGACAGACAAATACTGCTTTTCCTAAGCAGGGAGTTCTCCAACTCTGCATTCTCAACTCATGTTCATTGTGTGGACAGATTCACGTACATTATAAATACTGCTATGATTTTTCTCCTCCATGGGTTTCTTAATATGTCCCAAGACCTCTCTTACCCTAAAGCATCACCAGGTTGACTTTGTGAAAATGGCCAGACAACCCCTGACATGGCTGGATTGTCATAGGACGGAATGTTCTGGAATTCCCTGGAACGTTCCATTTCCTAATTACTTCCCTGCGTAGATTATTTCAATGGGAAAGAGTGTTCATTTGATTCTTCGCACACCATGCATAATATCCCTTTTTGTGATTTAGTGTAGGGCATCCACACTTGGTGCATTTATAGGTCTCTCTCTGGGTGAATCCATTTAAGCAAAGCAAGGCCACCCACGAGCTGTTCTTTCCGTACTCCATAGATGTATATGGTTTCTCCCGCATGTCGATCCTTTTATGGGAAAGGGAGTGAATTCCTGTAGGGGAAATTTTTGCAGGTTCTCTCTCGTATGATTCATCGGGAAAAAGAAAGGGGAGGCTGGAACTCCTTCCCTATTACATGGTTTCCCCCGAATGAATCCTTTTATGGGAAGTCAAGTGGCTGCTCTGACTGAACCTTTTCCCACACACCATGCACTGATACGGCTTCTCCCCCGTGTGGGTCCTCTTATGGGTAGAAAGGCTGCTGCTTCTACTGAAGTTCTTTCCACACTCCAGGCAGGTGTATGGTTTCTCCCCCGTGTGGAGTCTTCTATGGGAGATCAGGCTCCTGCTCATACTGAAGCTCTTTCCACACTCCGCACATTCATAGGGCTTCTCCCCAGTGTGGGTCCTTTTATGCGATGTAAGGCCGCTGCATCGGCTGAAGCTCTTTCCACACACCTTACATTTATAGGGTTTCTCCCCTGTATGTCGCCTTTTATGGCAAGTAAGGCCACTGCGTGTGTTGAAGCTGTTCCCACACTCACTACATTTATATGGTTTTTCCCCCGAATGAATCCTTTTATGAGTAGTAAGATTATAGTTCTGACTGAAGCTCTTTCCGCACTCTGCACATTTATAGGGTTTCTCTCCTGTGTGGAGCCTCTTGTGAATAGTAAGGTTATAGTTCTGACGGAAGGCCTTTCCGCACTCGGCGCATTGATAGGGTCTCTCTCCCGTGTGGAGCCTTCCATGGGAAGTAAGGGAACTCCTTTGAGTGAAGCCCTTTCCACACCTGGTGCATTTATAGGGTTTTTCCCCCGAATGCATCCTTTTATGGGTACGAAGAACACTGCAGTCACTAAAACCCTTTCCGCATACTGCACATTTATACGCATTTCCCCCTGAATGGATCCTTCTATGGGAAGAAAGGTCACTGCTGATACGGAAGCTCTTCCCACACTCAACGCATTTAAATGGGTCCTCCCCTGTGTGGATACTTTGATGAGAGGTTAGCTGATTCTTCCACCTGAAGCTATTTCCACACTCTGTACATTTATAGGGTTTCTCTCCCGTGTGAAGCCTTTTATGGCAAGTAAGGAAACCGCTCTGGCTGAAGCTCCTTCCACACTCCATGCATTTATACGGTTTTTCCCCCGAATGGATCCTTTTATGGGTACGCAGAGCACTGCAGTCACTAAAACTCTTCCCACATTCTGTACATTTATATGGTTTTTCCCCTGTGTGGGTCCTTTTATGAGAAGTAAGGGAGCCACTGCTACTGAAGCTCTTTCCACATTCTGTACATTTGTATGGCTTCTCTCCTGTGTGGCTCCGTTCATGGAAAGTAAGGTTGCTGCTTATGCTGAAGCTCTTTCCACATTCCATACATTTGTATGGTTTCTCCCCAGTATGGATTCTTTCATGTAAAGTAAGGTTGCTGTTCAATCTAAACTTCCTCCCACACTCTGCGCATTGATATGGCTTCTCTCCTGTATGAATCCTCGTATGGGAAGTGAGTTCACAGTTCCATCTGAAGCTCTTCCCACACTCCATACACTTATACGGCTTCTCCCCCGTGTGGAGCCGTTTATGGGCAGTAAAGGAACTGATCTTGCTGAAGCTCTTTCCGCATTCTACACATTCATATGCTTTGTCCTCCGAGTGAATCCTTCCGTGGAAAGTAAGGGAACGTCTCATTCTGAAAATCATCCCACACTCCATGCACCTGTATGTTTTTTTCATAGCATGGGTCCTTTTATGAGAAGCAAGCTGACTGCTCTGCTTAAAACTCTTTCCGCACTCCGGGCATTTATATGGTCTCTCCCCGGTGTGGGTCCTTTCATGCGAAGTAAGGTGACTGTTCCATTGGAAGCTCTTCCCACACTCAGCACATCTATGCAGCTTCTCTCCTGCGTGGAGCCTCTTACGGGAAGGCAGGCTACTGAACTGCTTTCCACGCCCTATGAGTTTCTTGGGTTTCTCCCCACACCCTGTGTGGATTCGTTGACATAACGTAAAAGCAGAGCTTTGGTTGAAGTATGCTCCGTGCTTTCTGCATTCACACTGGCTGTCTCTACTTTTAGTTCCATGATGACTACATATCTCCGAGTTACCCCTGATTTTTTCCCCATGGGGCAGGGAATTGCCATTTCGATTTCCCGCGTGATCCTGTTGAGTCAGGAATTCATGGACTTTGGTACACTGGGAAGTAGATGGTTTCTTCTCCATATTTTTAGACTTCTTTTCCTCAAGTGCTTTCGATCTCCACCGTTTCAAAAATGTCTCTTTCCCCCCTTTGGCATGGACTGGTTGTGATGTCACTGGATCTGGCTCCTGACAGTTCTCGTTTTCCTGCCCATCCGCTGCTGGAGAGAGAAAAAACACCAACTATCTTTTAAGACAGAACTGAGTGGGGTACCAAAAATTCATGCCCATTACCCAATGAATTAATTCTAATGGCAATTGATCAGTATCTTGCAAGATTTTCCATTTCCTCACTGGGTAGTTTGTCAAAACGTTTTTTTACATGTTGATTACACAACTGCTTCAGATGTGACATCTTTGCTAAACTGTTCCCCAATGAGGGCATCACTACTATTTTTCCGCCTAAAAAACGAAGCTTAAAACAAAGGAACAGAAGAAAGTCCTTGCTTAATGACCCTAATTGGTACTGGCAACTCCATCGCTAAGCAAAGTGGTCGTTAAACAAAACACATGACCGCCCCGCTTAGTGACGGCAGTGCCGGTTGCAGACATTAAGCTAACCACCTGTGGTCGTTAAATGAGGCATCACATGACCATGACTTGCGGCCTCCGGCCAGCCTCCCCATCGACTTTGCTTGTCAGAAGGCGGCTGGGAAGATCACAAATGGCAATCATGCGGGGAACACAGCAACCGCCATAAGCGCACAACAGTTGCCAAGCGCTTGAATCACGGTTATGTGACCACGGGGATTCTGCGACTGCCGTAAATGCAAAGACTGGTCACAAGTCACTTTTTTCAACACTGTCATAACTTCAAACAGTTGCTAAACTAATGGTCGTTAAGCGAGGACTACCTGTATTTTCCAGATACCTCAAACGGTGTCACAGAGAAGATAATCAAGACCATTTCTCTATTCTCTAAGAGTACAGGACAATGAATACTAGATTAACATGTGGATTCCAACTGAATTCTAGGGAAAAAAATTATATACAGGAGTTCAAACAGTGTAAGAATGGAAGCAGTGATCCAACGGGTAGGGGGCTTTCCTAACCCTGGACGTGTTCAGCTGGAGGCCAGATTGCCACCTCTTGGGTACCTTTATGTGGGTTCCTGCACTGAGCAGAAGGTTGGGCTCAAGGGCACTTCCGATTCTAGGGTTCCACCATACTGGATGTGTGAGTTTTTATGAGGCTTGCCAGTTGTTTTTGTAAGGGATGTCGCAACTGCCTTGGAGGATCTCAGTTCAGGACCTCTTAGCTCTAGAGAAGACTTCACAATTGCTTTACAATTTCCTTTGCCTAACTTCACTCAAAGGGAAAAAGTGGGCACCTGTTGTCAGAGAGAAACGTTGCCCACCACAATCCTGTCCAGGCAGTATCATGCAACGGCTATTGGGCAGCTGTCAATTCAGAACAGCCCAAAGGCAGCCCCTTCCCTCTGGACGGAATACCCTGGTGTCTTTCCCTCCAGGAATTACTGCCATATATTCAGCCCAACAGGGCTGGCAATATGGGAGACCTTCTCTTTCTCTGCCCAACCCAGGAGCATATGGTACTGAGATGTCAGAGATGAGACCCAGCAGGGGCTGGTGCCATTATAATTTTAAGGGCTTGACCAAGGGGACTTGGGTGCTGCAGGAAGCTCTGAGACCACAGGTGGTCTCTCCTTTTTCATAACAGTGTATTAAGAAGTAACACAAACCGCAAAATAACTAAGGAGCCCTAAAATCTAAAACAAGAAATAGTCCCATTATTGATCTCAGGAAAGGCCTGCTCTTTCCTTGCCCGACTTGCCTCTCCAGAAGAACTGATCTTCTTCCTTCAGCCAGAAGGCAGGCTCTGGCATAGCTATTTGTTCCTTCGAAGAAACAAATAGGCTGGTTACTTCCAAATGACTTCCCCAACTATCTGAACTCAGAGCAAAGGAGGTTTTTACCCAGAGACACCACATTGCTAGAATTCTCCCGCATGACTTCCCCGTGGAGGGCTTTTTGCGTGGAATCCAGCAGAGCCCACTCCTCCTCTGAGAAACACACCGCCACCTCCAGGAAGGACACGGGATCCTGAGGGAGGGAAAAAACATTATTAGCAGATAACCTCAAGGTTTTTAAAGACCTCTGCCTTAATGATCGAACCCCCAAATCAGATATTTCTACCCAACCCCATGCACCACACTATTCCCTTTCAAGATCAGCAATATTATGTAACAGCGGAGTTGCCCACATTCCATCCAGTGGGCTGGTGTGCACTGAGGATACGCCGTCACTTGCAGTGCATCCGATTGGATTCCACATTTTGTAAGAAGAAAACAGCTAGGAGTTCTCAGCAAGGTATTACTGTTTATATGGATTCTCCTGCACCTTCAGTGAGGGGAAACCACAATATCTCATGGATCACCTTCCCAAGAGACACGGAGATCTCATTTGACATTTCATGAGGAAAAACCCAAAGGTGGGTGATCCATTCATGGACTGATGGACCTTCACAATGCTCTCTTTTGGGTTTTGGACTCCCTCCTCCTGCAAAGGAAAAGGGGAATGGCAACCCATTGTACTCAAGATTGTGTAACTTGACATGCCCTCCTCTCCTACAAGTACCAGAAGGGGAAACCATTCAAACAGATGGTTGTACCTCAGCGGGCCTAGACGCAGGGAAGCTATACTCCTCTGGGTTCCTAACCATGATCACCTAGTTGCTGAAATATCAGGAGCCATCCTAAGGGTGGTTATTCCACCAGAAACCTTAAACCTTAAACAGAAGTAGTTTAACTGAATGCCTGCCTACCTTGATAAAGAAATAAATAGCTGTGAACAAAGATCTTAAACGTTTTATTTCTGCAACCAAGACTTCTGGCAGACCTTTCAGGATTGGAGACTAGCTATGAGTTACTCAGTATACAAGCAAAATAAAGATCCCTCATTTACTGGAAACAGAACAGCTGAACAGCCTTGTCCCATGCCTCAAAAAGGGTACTGGTGAAGATGAAACTTTCTAGATCCAATTTCTGTCAGGATGCCGAGAAAGTTGCATCTCGGCCACTTCTGCTCCATTTAGGCCCGTAACTTGGGAGACTGTGACTCAGTCACACACCACTCGAACATCCAGGTTTGCACAAGAGGGTTATTATTTTTTATCTTGACTCTTTAAGGAACTGGAGACCTTAACATGGACTCCTGTGATTTACTGACCCTACCGGTGCTGGAGGCAGGCTTCCTCTTTCTGCTCCATCGGAAAAAGAAGACATTTCAACAAGTTCCACCGATGATGCACCATGTCCTATGAAGGAGACAAACGGGAAGAAGGTGAATTCTAGAAAAAGTTGTTGATGATTTGTGGGGTGACAAATTACCTCGAAGCTGAACAGGTAAAAGCCTGTTCAGATTCAAGGTAATCCCGCGAAACCAGTTTCTGAAGACAGGAGAAGAAGTCAGAGAGCTGGCAATCACTGGGGAACGGAGACAGAATTCATCATTACCTGCCAAGGTCTCAAGAATGTGATCTTCCTGGGAGGTCCCCCTGAAGGGCATCCCCTGAGAGGGATCTGAGGAACCCCTCCTTGTGTTGGCACCTTGTGGATCCACTATGATGGAATTTCCCTACAAATAAACAACAGTAAGGAAAAAAGGAAGATCAGGGGCTGGAACGTAAGAAAGGCATTCTAGCCTTCAGCCATGTCCCTAATCAATGCCTGTCAGTGGGGATAGAGCAAGTTTTCTATTTCCTACCCATTCTGAAAAAATGTTTCAAAGAGGTAGTGAAATCTTCTTCTATTACAAATTCAAAAAATCCTGGTAGGCTGCACTTAACAAACTCAGGAATAAGGTTTCTCTCACCCGCTTCTCTTTGTCCTCGGCCTGGCTCAGGAGGAAGCCTTCGGCCAGGGCCACCGCCTGGGAGCTGGTCTCGGCTCTGCACTCCCGCACCCACTTCTCCACCTCTGGGGGAAGGACAGCCAGGAACTGCTCCAGGAGCACCAGGTCCAGCATCTGCGCCTTGGTGTTCCTTTCTGGCTTCAGCCATTGAAGGCAGAGGTGGTGGAGGTGGCTGCAAACCACTCGGGGTCCCTCGGCCTCCAGGTAGCAGAATCCCCTGAACTGCTGGCGCTGGACCTCCCAAGGGAGGTTGTCTTTTTCCAGAACCTTCTGCCTGCTCCTTTGGTCAAATTCTTCCCAATACTCAACCTGATCATGACAAGGCCCTTTTCCTGCCGGGACTCTTGACTCCATCTTCCCTCTGGACGCCCGGGAAGATGCAAAGCCTCTGATGGGATCTCCTGGATCTCTAAAGGTGCTGGCACTGGAGGACCAGAATCTGTGGGAAGAGTTGAGGGTCCCCATCAAGGCCCCTTTTGGTGAGGATGGAGCCCCCTCTTTCCCCCCTCCCAAAGGAAGGTTTCCTCAGTCCCTCCCTCCTTCTTACCCACCTTGCAAGGCTTGAACTGGGTGGGGGACTGGCTGGAGGGTCTCAATTCAAAGGGAGCTCAGGGTACAACTTCCAAGGGAGGGAGGAAACGGGGGTCCTGCCCAGCTCCCCTTCCACAGGCTTCTTGCTTGCCCCCAGGTGTCCAGGCCAGAAATGGCTCTCCTGCAGCTCCAGCTTCCCCTGCCCGAGCCCCCAGACCCCCAAGCAAGGGAGGGGGAGGCTTCCCCAGGCAGAGGGTCTCCCTCCCCATGGAAAGAGAGGGGTTTTCCCTTGCAAGGGGAGGGGGGTCGGATGTCATTCTGCTCTCCTCTTTTTAGGGGGCAGACCTCCCTCCACACCCGTCAGGCTGCTCCCTTTCGGGGTGTGCAACGTTATGCGCAGCACGACTGTTGTGGCTGGTTTTCCGCTTTCATTGCACCCAACGGCACCTTTTGCACTGCAGGGGAAAACATCCGCGTTTGCGCGCCCGGTCTGCAGCCCTCCTCCAACGTGTGAGGGAAGAGAGTGCCGCTTCCTAGACGGGCAAGAGCCCGGGCGAAACCCCCCCCCCCGCAGCTTCCTCCAGCCGCTCTGCAACTTCCAGGGCGGCAACCTCCGGGCAAATCGGATCCCGCGCGTGCTCAGTTACCTCCCGAAGCCGGCCCGGCTCGGCGCGCAGTTGCTTGCCAGAGGGTGCCACCTAGCGGCGGCGTCTTGCAGTCCGCGGCTGGGCGGGCAAGGAATGCGGAGCGTGGAAGAACGGGAGTGGGAACGTTTGCGGGTGGGGGGAATCAATTCAAGGGCAAAGAAAATGATGGGCCCCCACGTAGCTGGGTTTGTCTATGAGTGGCATCACTGCGGGACCCCAAATATTGTTGAATGCAACAATCTCTCGTGAGAAGCTGGAGGGGCTGTTCCTGGACTTCGGGGGAGAAGAGGTCCAGCCATCCCCCCCCCGCCCCGAGAAACGGGGTTTCCAGAAGATGCTGAATGCTGCAATCGGGGCAGCAGCCGCAGTGGCTGCGTCTCTACCACCTGCTGTGCCCAAGCAGATGAAGCAGGTTGCGCCGGGTGTTTCTCAGTCAAATTTCTCTGCCGCCGGCCTCGCACCTGACGACTCTGGGCGGCGGTTTATCACGGTGGTGGCTGGGTTCAGTCAGCCGCCGAACTGCCAAGTGACTCAAGGCAGCGTACACAACTTTGAAGACACTTAATTCTTGGGAGGAGAGCAATGACAAATCTGCATGAAATAGTCAAGAGCAGAGACATCACACTGACAACAAAGGCCCGCATAGTTAAAGCAATGGTGTTCCCTGTAGTAACATATGGCTGCGAGAGCTGGACCATAAGGAAGGCTGAGCGAAGGAAGATCGATGCTTTTGAACTGTGGTGTTGGAGGAAAATCCTGAGAGTGCCTTGGACTGCCAGAAGATCCAACCAGTCCGTCCTCCAGGAAATAAAGCCAGACTGCTCACTTGAGGGAATTATGTTAAAGGCAAAACTGAAATACTTTGGCCACATAATGATTAGACAGGACACCCTGGAGAAGATGCTGATGCTGGGGAGAGTGGAGGGCAAAAGGAAGAGGGGCCGACCAAGGGCAAGGTGGATGGATGATATTCTGGAGGTGATGGACTCGTCCCTGGGGGAGCTGGGGGTGTTGATGACCGACAGGAAGCTCCGGCGTGGGCTGGTCCATGAAGTCACGAAGAGTCAGAAGCAACTGAACAACACGAATTATAGGATGTTCTAATTTTCCACAATCTTTCACCTGTAGCCCCACAAAATCCAAGCTACGCGGTCTATTAAAAGTGCCCCCTACTTGAGGCATTCAGAGGTATTTGAATTTGATAAAGTTGAGCGGGTATCCATTTTGTTGGAAGATGCTGTGCAGATGTTCTTTTTCTTTTTTCTGGTGTTCTGGGTTGCTGCAATGTGTAAGTGCTCATCTGAAAGTATCAAAAAGTGCCTCACCACCCAACCCACTGCAACCCAACCAATGGAAACTATGAAAAGGACAACACGGCCATACATCAGAAACATCTCAGAAACCACCGATAGACCGTTACAACTGCATGGCATCACCGTAGCACATAAACCAACTAAAACTCTTCAAAACGTTTTAAGCAACCCAAAAGACCCAGTAGCCCAAGAAGAAAAAACGAGATATTTACAACATACAGTGCGAAGACTGTAACAGCCACTACGTAGGACAGACAGGCAGGAGACCAGCAGAGCGCATCCACGAACACCAACTAGCAGTCAGAAGACACGATGAGAACTCCTTCATCTCACAGCACATGGACAGACTCAACCACAGTTTCAACTGGGAAACCGTGAGCATCCTGTGTCACCTCTTTTGTGGGAGCTGCATTGGTTGCCAATTTGCTTCTGGGTTCAATCCAAGGTGCTGGTTACCATCACCTTTAAAGCTCTCCATCAGCGGTTCCCAACCTTTTTGGCCCCAGGGACTGGTTTTGTGGAACACAATATTTCCACAGACTGGGGGTGGTGGTTTCAGGTCCCACTAGGTGTACCTCCCTAACTGAAGGGACCTGCAACATGCCCTTTTTTCTTCATGCCATTTGGAGATGGCAGCCAATGGGCTTGCTTTCTCTGATAGGAGATGGAGCTCAGGTGGTATTGCGAGCGATGGGGAGTGGCTGTAAATACTCAGGCTGTAAATTCACTTGCTCGCCCACCGCTCACCTCCTGCTGTGCGGCCTGGTTCCTAACAGGCCACGGACTGGTACCAGTCCGCGGGTTGGGGACTCCTGCCCTACGTGGCTTGGGGCCAGTTTATTTGCAGGACCACCTTTCCCCAGTCACACCCACCCGGCCCACCAGAGCAGGGAGGCAGGGCATGTTGCAGGTCCCTTCAGTTAGGGAGGTACACCTAGTGGGACTGAGGAAAAGGGCCTTCTCCATGCTGGCTCCCTCCCTTTGGAGCATCATTCCCCCAGATATAAGATCGGCCCCTCCTTGCTCCTGTTCTGGAAGGCCCTGAAGATGTGGTTTTGTCAACGGGCCTGGGGACCCCAAGCTGCTTCAAGCCAGTCAAGTGGCTGATATGAATGTGTTTGCTGCCGCTGAGGTGGGGTGTCTATTGTGTTTTTATGGTTTTTAATTCTGTAAGCTGCCTGGAGTCACCGTGTGTGTTGGGCGTCCTTATAATCGGTTTAATAAATAAAATAAAATAAATTCTAGACCAAGCTAAATCCAAAAATGCTAGGAATTCCTGGAAGCTTGGCATTCAGACAAGTCAGCCACCAGTAGACACACAGAGATAACCTACGTTTACACACCATTCAAAAGAGACAACAGAAAAGCCAAGGAAACAAAAAGACCTCTCCAACAGCCAATACTCAGATAAGCAGGGATTAATACCAGACAAACAATCAAGCAGAAAACAATACCCCAATCAAGGAACTGCCAAGGAGAAAACCACACCTCACCAACACTGGCAGGGCGAGCCGCTGTATATCGACAGGGAGCAGACCCCACCCTCCCTTGTGCTGATGATGTTGCCTAGTTGTGTAACGAAATGTCTGCAAGCAAACAGCCAAGCTCAGAGAGCACCGAGGACTCCAGTTCAACCCTGAGCTACAGATGTTCTCTTCTATTGGAACTCTTTACACACTCCATTAATTTATATGGTATAGTGGCATGGCTGAACCCCTACAGTGAAAGGCTGAAAACCTCAGCCCACCTCTTCCAGAAGACCTTTGAGGTTACACACCCTGGGCTGCCTTCCTCCCTTGTTATAGCTCCTTGATACTTATTGCTGTGGCCACCTACCCCCTGGGGATGTCTTTACCAGATTTCCTCCCCACTAACCCCAGCATGTGGGGCAGACGGACCCTATGGCCTAACTGGCAAGATGAAATAAATGTTCTAGCCGCACTTCCTGATCGTTGAAGATACTAGGCATGGACCCAAGGAAACCAGCCTCCTCCTTTGGGAATTACAGTATATCAGTATTACAAGGCAAAATTTAAAATCCACTTTATTAACAAAAACTGAATGTAAAAATTCATTTTTACCTTTAGGTAGTCATGTTGTAGTCATGAATGCTGGGTTAAAAAATTACAGTGCTGATAAAATTACAAGCAACACCTCAAAGGAATCTCCAATAAGAGAATCTGAAGTGGGGAGAGATGACAAGTTGTGATGGTTCAGAGGTCCCAAAAGGCATTGTATGTACAGCCCAGTAAACTGAGCTTGCAGACATACAAGAAACACCAGAGAAAATAAAGATCTTAACAATCCAGAGAAATGAAATTAATCGTAGGAAGGATAGCATGTTAGAGGTCTTTATTTCATGTTCCTGAGATCACTGTTGCTTGAAACAGATTTTCCTCTGCCCCAAATATTCCTGGATTCTGCCCCAATGATCCTGGAGGATTCCAGTCAGATAATCCTGAGGCTGTTCTTCCCAACCTCAGTTTATTTATTTATTAATCAAATTTATCACCGCCCATCTCCCAAAAGGGACTCTGGGTGGTTTACAATAAAAAAATTCAGAGACTCCTCCCTCTCCTCCCACCCACCTGCCGCCCCCAGGCAAAACTGACTGTCTCTCGAAGGAGCAGGGCAGGGAGGACCTCCTTTGAGCACCAGGCAAGCTCTTTCTCTCAAGAAGATACCGAAGCGACAGTCCAAGCTGGCAACTCACAACCTGACCGGAGGGGCTGAAAAGTCAGGGAATGTGGGGAGGCACTTCCCTGTCTGTTCCCTACATAGGTGCTTTCCCCACAGTGGATCCTATGATGGGAAGTATGTTGACTCCTCCATCTGAAACACTTTCCACACTCCATGCATTTATAAGATTTCTCTCCGGTGTGGATCCTATTATGGGAAGTAAGTTCACTGCTCCGCTTGAAACCCTTTCCACACTCCATGCATGTATATGGTTTCTCTCCAGTGTGGATCCTTTTATGCAAAGTAAGGGAACAGTTCTGACTGAAGCTTCTTCCACACTCCATACATTGAAATGGTTTTTCCCCTGAATGGATCCTTCTGTGAGAAATAAGCTTACCGTTGTTTTTGAAGCTCTTCCCACACTCCATGCATTTATACGGGTTCTCCCCTGTGTGGATCCTTTTATGCAGAGTAAGGGAACAGATTTGACTGAAGCTCCTTCCACACTCCATACATTTATATGGTTTCTCTCCTGTGTGAAGTCTTTTATGGTTAGTAAGATTACTGCTCTGTCCGAATCTCTTTCCACACTCAGTGCACTGATAGGGTTTCTCTCCTGTGTGGACCCTCTGATGGGAAGTAAGGTGACTGCTCTGCCTGAAACTCTTTCCACACTCCAGGCATTTATATGGCTTCTCTCCTGTGTGGATAGTTTTATGGGAAGTCAGGTCACTACTCCATCTGAAGCTCTTCCCACACTCCGTGCACTGATACGGCTTCTCTCCTGTGTGGATCCTTGAATGGTAGGTAAGAGCACTGCTGTGCTTGAAGCTCTTTCCACACTGCATGCATCTATGTGGCTTCTCCCCAGTGTGCATTCGTTGACGTAAAGCAAGGGGGATGTTTTGGCTGAAAAACGTTCCAGGCGTCCTCCATTCATACTGGCTATCTCTAATCTCAGTTCCACACTGATAGTGTAAGTCTGACTTATCGTTACATATTTTCCCCCTTCTGTTTCCTGCATCAAGATCTTCCACATAGGTTTCTGACCCCCAGTCAGTTCCAAATCTCTCTTTTTCCACTTCCCATTGGATGCTTTGTGATGCTGCTATATCCGGCACCTGGTAAGTCTCAGTTTTTTGTCCATCTCCTGTGAAAGAGATAGACAGGGAACGTAAATGTTTTTAAGTCTTTCAGACGCAACCTGAGTGGATCAACAGACCTTTGCAGAAGGAACCTGATTTGGGCTTCACTGCTTTAATAGAAGAATGTACGATTTCCGCACTGCCCGAAGAAAGCAACTTAACCTGGATCAGGGGGAGCTACAGGGGCTGCAGAAGTGGGACACAGGGGCAGCATCCCGAACTTGATTAACCCGTGTTGTGCCACAAGCTCTGCTTCTCCTGGTGTGCATGTGACACATGAAGAAAAGGGGTGGGGGTTGCCTCACGACGACAGGATGCTACTATCATCACCTTGAAAGCCGCTGGGAAGCTCTGTGATTAGAGGGGGCCCTCCCTCTTTTCAGCCAAGTGGTTAGTCAATTCACAGGGAGATTCAAATCCAGGACATAAAATGGTCTGACCGTAAATCACAGCAGGGACCTGTTTCCATCTCGCATTCCTGCGAGCTCCAGAATTTTCCCATTTTTTCCAGCCAGGGGTAGAAGAAACACCTTCTGTTTGCTTCCAAAGGCCTTCCACCAACAATCTGAACTCAGGAGCAAAGAGGGGCCCTTCCCTTACCCAGAGAGGCCACGTTGCTAGAATTCTCCCGCATGACTTCCCCGTGGAGGGCCTTTTGGGTGGAATCCAGCAGAGCCCACTCCTCCTCTGAGAAACACACCGCCACCTCCGGGAAGGATATCGGGCCCTGAAAGAAGAAGAGAATGTTCTTCACTAACAGACAAGCTCAGGAAGGTTTTAGAACATCTCCCTCTCAATTCACAAGGCCCCAGAATAAATATCAATACATATCCATCCCACCGTTCTCTTTTGGGTTAAGCAGCATTATCCAAAGAGGCAGAAAGAGCCCCACCGTCCTCACGGAGACCGACTTCCAAAGCTCATCGGGGCCTTGGCCGGGGGGCTTTGCTGTAAGGTTTTTCAGCAGGGTAGAGCAGGCGTAGACGAGGCCAGCAGCTTTAGGGTGCTACAGGCAGCGTTCCCTGCTAACAAACAGTACGGAGGCTCCCAGCCTGCTGGGCTGCAGGCGAGCTACATCGTCCCAAGTGCAGCCTAAACCCAATTTTATTCCAAATACGCTCCTGCTATTCTTGGAAAACTAGAATGGGTAATTTTCACACTATCTTACAAGCCAACACTGCGTTCCTGACAATCTACCAACGCAGAGGTCCATCTGGATGGATGCACATTCAGGATACAAATACATCATTGGCATTTTCACTGGGATACCAGGAAAGTCGTATCTTGGTTACTTTTTTCCCACTGAGGCTCACGGTCTACCTGAAAAAGGAAGAAACCTTCTCCCTCGTTTCGGAGGACGCCTGACCACGTCACGCCCCACATGTACATCCAGGTTCTATCCCAGCAACGGGGTTACGATGGTGACGATGATGTCCTGAGCTCTCTGATTATCCTTATTGTAAACTGCCCAGAGTCCCCCCTTTGGGGGGAGGTGGGTGGTGGCAAAACTTAATTACCAGACAAACAAAAAAACAAACTGGAAGTCTTGAGATAGTCTTGGTCCATATTACTTGGTGACCCTTCTCTTACCTGAGTTGGAGGCAGAGTTGGAAAAGAAGAAATTTCTCGAAGTACTGCCGACATTGTACCATCCCCTGTGAGAGGAGCAAAGGAGGGAGACTTTTAAAATATAGTATAGGTAGTCCTCATTTAGTGACTGCTTCATTTAGTTATGATGGTGATGAAAAACTAACTTTGCGACCAATCCCCGCATCTATGGCCTTTGCAGGTCTGTAAAGAGAAGGAAAACTGAAGTAACATCATAAGCACAGTTGCGGTTTCACTTAGCGACAACTTTGCTTAACAATCAAGTTGGCAGTCCCAATTGGAATCACTAAATATATTAAAATATATCACTAAATCACTAAATATATTAATTCTTTTTTGGGGGGGGGATATATAAATCCCCATCTAGACTGAAGGTAATCCTGCAAAACCAATTCTTAAAGATGACAAACCAAACCAGAGAGCTGGAAATATCAGGGAAAAACAGGAAAGGATCTGCTATTACCTGGTGAGACATCCTGAGCTTGTTCCTCCTTGGAGATCCCCCTCAAAAGTGTCCTCTGAGGCGGACCTGATAGATCTCCCCTTGCCTTCAGACCTTGTGCATCCAACTCAATGGATCTTCTCTGCGTTTGAAGATCAGAGAAGAAAGAAGAGGAATTAGGGGGCAGAACAACAGCCCACCATGATACCTCTAAGTGGGGATGGAGGAACTTTCCACCTTCTCAGAAAAATGTCTCAAAGACGTGCTGAAATCCTTTTGACTTAGGACTCAAAAATATCCTCGTAGTTATGCATTTAGAGAAGTCAAGAATAACGTTTCTCTCACCAGCTTTTCTCTGTCCTCGGCCTGGCTCAGGAGGAAGCCTTCGGCCAGGGCCACGGCCTGGGAAGTGGTCTCGGCGCCACACTCCCGCACCCAGTTGGCCATCTCCAAGGGCAGGACGGCCAGGAAGTGCTCCAGGACCACCAGGTCCAACATCTGAGCTTTAGTGTTCCTTTCTGGCTTCAGCCATTGAAGGCAGAGGCGGTGGAGCTGGCTGCACACTCCTCGGGGTCCCTCGGCCTCCTCGCAGAAGCACCCCCTGATGTTTTGCTGCTGGACCTCCCATGGAAGAGTTTCTTCTTCCCAGACCTTCTGCCTGGTCCTTTGGCCCAATTCCTCCTGGCTCTCAACTGGAACCTCACAAAGTCCTCCTCCTTCTGGATCTTCTGCCTCCATCGTCTTTCTGGGCTCCCCCAAAGATCCAAAGACTTCGAAGGGACCTCCTGGATCTCCAAGGCACTGAAAGGACCAGACCTGTGGGAAGATTTGGAGATCCCCATCAACGCCCTTCTGGAGAAGTGGGGTTCTCCTCTCTCATGCAAGGAATGGCATCTGGGTCTGCCTGTCACCCCTCCCTCTTTCTCAGCCCCCCTGCAAGCCCAGCCTGGGGGTCCTCGGCCCAAGGGGGCAGCAGAGGCCCTTTCAAGACCCGCGGATCCCCTTCTGAAGTAAGAGTCGGGCTCGCTCGCCCCTCCAGAAAAGCTTCTCTCTCCCCCCACCCGGAGCTCCCAGACCCATGCAAAGGAGGGGGGTTCCCCAGCGCAGCCCCTTCCCTCAGGCACTGCAGGCAAGGCGGGGGGAGGGGAAGGGGCTTCCCTTGCAAGATGCCCCCTGCCGCTCTCGTCCCTCCCGGGGGTCTGCAGACACACCTCCCCCAGACCCACCGGGCCGATCCCTTCGAGGTGGGCATGCAATCCTCACCCGATGCCCCGGGCAGCCCCCTCTGCGCGCCGGGCGATGCGCTCCTCGCGCGCAGGCTGCGCCTTTGCATCGCCGCGGGAGGGGTGAAGGGGGCGCCGCCGCCGCGAGGGAAAGCCCGTCAGCCGGCAGCTCCTCCGCGCATGCTCAGTCGGCTCGTCGCTCGGCAGGGGCGAGCCCCCTGGCGGCTCTTTCCGGCGGCGCCTGCGTGGAAGCGAGGCCGGCCGGTCGTGCAAAGACCCCGAGAGTGCAAGGACGGGCGTGCAAAGGGTCAGGGGTGTGCGGCAGGTTTCATTGGCCCGAATTAACCTGTTTGGAAAATCCGATGATTGGAAGAATAGATTTTTTTTTAAATTTTCTTTTCTGTTGCATTTTGAACATATTGAAACTTTTTTAAAAATAAAAGTTAAAACCTCACGAACACTTTATAGACAACCGGTAGATTTCGCGACAGTGCAGGAGAGGAAGCAGGTCACAGAGGGAAACTGGTGATAATGTCCTCAGTATAAGACTCAGTAAGCTAGAATCCAAATAAATATATATATTTCGCTGCCCTTCAGCAGCAGGACTCAAACCCTTCTGACAGCACCTGCAATTGAGCAAACTTTGGAAATGTCAACAGAGAAGCCGGCGACTAAAAAGAAAACCATGTTAATTTGGGACAAGTCCCAAGTGGGGTCACGAGCTCTCCCCCCAAGTGCGGAGAGGGGCAACGCAGCAACAGCTGACCCGCTGGTTCCGTCAGTGCGTTGGGACAGATGCAGAAGCGTCCTCGGGTCTCCCTCGTCTGCGTGGGGGTTATGACCTTGAGCCGGGCAACATGGAGCCTCCCTGTGATCTGCAGAGGGACCAGGGGATGCGAAGGCCAGTGCAAGAGGTTCGTGGGACTATAAGACGGAGACTTGGAGGGGTCCTACTGGAGGTCCCGATGGAGAACTCCAACTCCATGGGTGGCTTGGCCTCTTCGCCGTGTACCTTCAGGAGGACCTGAATGGGTTTGGGTTGGTTTTGTTCCTAGCGCTTTGGGGCGAAGAGAGCCGCTGCCATCCCCTCACCCACAGAGTGGTTGGGCTTTGCGCAAGGTGCTAAACCCTCAGGCTGGGTTCGCCAACCCTGGTGGTTGTGTTCTTACACGAATGAAGCACATCGCGGTGGGATGGAGGGTGGAAGACTCAGCTTACAGGCGGGAGCTCAGCTTGGCTTCAGCCCCAAGACAAGCCTGGTGGGTATCAAAAGAGTGAAGCAGAGTTGGACTGGGCTGGTATTGGGATGGACAATGCCCAGGAAATCCCCATCTATAAGCTAGACTTCCTACTCATATTGTGAGTGCTGAATCTGATTAGTTTCGTTGACTGCAAGGTGGGTTTTGCCTTACTCCAGAGCGTTCTGGTAGAGAAATTGAAGCCTTAACAAATCAGAGTCGTTCAGTACCGCCTACTACCCGCAACACAAGATGTTCCCGCTCATTTCCCTGTGCTCTGAAAGGGATCCAGCGGCTAGCAACCTCTGCAGGAACTGCGCAAGGGGCACCTCCAAGGGGGTCAGATGGGTGCTGTGTACGTGAGCCAGGTGTTGAGTCACAAGGAGGTTTGACCAAACCACTGTATGAAAGGGCAGCAGCGTTCGTGCTGCAGCTCAGCTCCTCCGATGCACAGAGAAGCTGGACTGATGGAGGCGGGAAGTGGAAGTTGGAGCTGGAAGGCAGGAAGCGGGGGTCTTCCTGGACAAGGGTCTTGCCTCTCTAGGGCACCGCGCTTCCTCACGTTAACCCATGGGTGGAGCCTCCCTCACGAGCAGGAAGCCTGCGCGAGCTCTTCCTGGAACGGAGCCCTGGAAGAGGGAGCGGGAGATCCCGGGCTGCCTCTCCTCCGAAAGAGCGAAGCAGAGCTGCGGCCGCGAGAACAAAGCCGGATCTTCCTAGAGGTTGGTCCGGGATGCGCCGTTGGGATCTGCTCTGTGACGGGGAAAGGCATCTCCAGGGCCGCAACGAGGGTCCGCGTCACCCGGGGCAAACGTGGATCCCGCGCCCATTTTGGCGCCCCACCAGCACGGCGCCCGGGGCACGTGCCCCGCTTGCCCCCCCCCCCCCGTTGCGGCCCTGGGCATCTCGCCCCCCTTCCAAGGAGACCCCTTCTCTTTCCTTCTGGGGAGGAGCTCCTGCTGCTGTGCTGGGCGTGGAGGGGCTGCTCTGCGAAAGTCCCCCCTTCCATGGTTGGGGGTTTGGGAGGGGGGGAGCTGGAGCTGCAAGAGTTCTCACCGTGGGGGTTGGGAGCGGATGTTCGTGCCGGAAGAAACCTCCGTCCCTGCAAGAGGGGCCCCGGCAGCCAGAGCCCCTTTTGCCTTGAAGCTGGGAGCCCGTTTGCCCAAGCCCTGCAGGGGGCTGAGGCTAAGAAGGAGGCAGACCCAGAAGGCCTTTCTTTGGGTGGGGAGAGGAAAGAGGGGGCTCCATCCCCCCATGAAAGGGGCCTTTGGGGGACGCCCAAGTTTCCCCACAGATTCTGTTCCTCCAGCGCCAGACGTTTTGGGGATCCAGGAGGCCCACTGGAGCTGCAGCGGATCCCAGAGAGAAGATGGAGGCAGAAGATCCAGAAGGAGGAGGACTTTGTGAGGTTCCAGTTGAGAGCCAGGAGGAATTGGGCCAAAGGACCAAGCAGAACGTCTGGGAAGAAGAAACTCTTCCATGGGAGGTCCAGCAGCAAAACATCAGGGGGTGCTTCTACCAGATGTTTAACGGACCCCGAGGAGTGTGCAGCCACCTCCACCGCCTCTGCCTTCAATGGCTGAAGCCAGAAAGGAACACCAAGGCGCAGATGCTGGACTTGCTGGTCCTGGGGCACTTCCTGGCCGTCCTGCCCTTGGAGATGGCCAACTGGGTGCGGGAGTGTGGAGCCGAGACCAGCTCCCAGGCCGTGGCCCTGGCCGAAGGCTTCCTCCTGAGCCAGGCCGAGGACAGAGAAAAGCTGGTGAGAGAAACGTTATTCTTGACTTCTCTAAATGCATAACTACGAGGATATTTTTGAGTCCTAAGTCAAAAGGATTTCAGCACGTCTTTGAGACATTTTTCTGAGAAGGTGGAAAGTTCCTCCATCCCCACTTAGAGGTATCATGGTGGGCTGTTGTTCTGCCCCCTAATTCCTCTTCTTTCTTCTCTGATCTTCAAGCGCAGAGAAGATCCATTGAGTTGGATAAATGCATAACTGTGGGGATATTTTTGGACTCCTAGGGCAAAAAGATTTCACCACAGTTGTAAGATACTTTTCTTGCAAGGCAGGAAGCATCCCCATTGATGGATACGGGGATGGGCAGCTGGTGTCAGGAGACAATGACACCCTCTTTCCTATGTCCTGCCCCTTGATTCTCCTTTCTGTTCTCCACATGCAGAAAAATTCCAGTAAGGTGGGTGTGCAAGGTCCCAAGGCAACCATGGAGCTATCAGATTGCCCCCAGAGGAGGCTTTTCAGAGGGATCCCCAGGGAGGATCAAACGCAGGACATCTCACCAGGTAAGACTGGAGCTATCTGAGTTGTATCATCTTCAGAAACTGGTTTTAAAGGATTAGCTTCAGCTGTGACTGGAATATATCTATCACCAGCCTAAAAATTATTCGCCGTATTTTTAAGAAGTCTCCTTCTACCCACTTTATCTCTTTCGTAGGGATTAACACAACATCGGTGGGCCTTGTTCAAAGGTCTTCTTTTCCAGATGGAGCAGAAAGAGCACCTGCGCCCCCAGCCCAGGTAGGATAAGCAATAGCCAGTAGAATTACCTCATTCTCCTGCACATTAAATTGCTCAGGGCAGAATAACAATTGCTCACTAGGGGAGTCAAACCAGGATGCATGTCTGGTGTGTCGCTGAATCAAACCTCCCTTTAAAAAGGAGAATCTGGTCCTAAATACAGCAGAGATGACCAACATGCAATTTTCTGCGTATCCTGATTAAAAATTGGATGTGGGATGTCCTTCATCTTCACCATCACCACCCCGGATTCCAAATCTCAATTTTTATTTATTTATTTATTAAATTTATATCACCGCCCATCTCCCCCAATGGGGGAGTTGGGGTGGTTTACAATAAAATGACACTAAAAACATAACCACCTAAATTACCATTAAAATATAAATAAAAATAAATGTTTTTAAGAGAGAGGAAGCCTTTGTTGACTCAAATTTTACCTTGGTGACTTTGTGGAAATGTCCATGGTGTTTTTTAGATAACAGTATTGAAGTGGTTTCCATTGCCTTCTGGTAGCAAGTTTTTCTGTTCCCCAATCAAGCCTGTAGTTCTGGGATTTCCTGATAGTCCCCCATCCAGTTACTAAGCAGGCCCAGCCTTGCTTAGCTTTCAAGCCCAGACAAGGAGATCAGGTGCTACAACCTGCTGGGAAAATGCCATCAAAGTCAAATACCTAGTCTGGTTATTAGGGCTTCCAGAATAATCTTTACTATCGTTAGCTCCAGTCCAGCCAAAGATTCTTAGTGTGAGCAGGTTCCCTGAAATGCAAAGATCCCCCCACTTAGTCTGGCAGGCAGGTCAAAAGCTTCTAATGGATCTCTCAGAGTTGGGGGCTGCATATGTCTTGGGGGTCCTCCTCCTTCAGTGCTCAGTCCATGAGGTGCAAATGGGGGACCGGGTTCTATCCATCCTGGCCGCGTAGTCCACCTCTTTGAAAACTTGTCTGGGGAATGTCTTCTATACAGCCTCCTTCAGGGTGGTTTCTGTCTTTAGTGCTCATGAGAGTCTGGGCAGAAATCAAGGGGAGAACAGCTTCCATGGGTGTGGGCACATTAGAGGTGCGATGATCCATTGGGGTGGTTTCTCCTCCTGGCACTTCTAGGAGAGGAGAAAATATCAAGATACACAGTCTGAAGTACCAGTTATTCTGCACAGTGGTGGAGATACAGTACGATGGGCCCGCATCTTCTTGTTCTTCCAGAGAATAAGAAGGCGAGTAGCAGGTGTGATTGATATTGAACAAGGGAATTTAGTTCTCCCATTCCCAACTACTAAGAGCTCTTCATTTTACTTGTAGAGTCAGCATACAAGAAAGGTGGAATATAAATCGAATGAATGAATGAATGCTTTATTTTGCGAACAAAGGCCTTACAAGCTCCATGCCTGAAGCAACAGCTTCTGCATGATGCTTCTTTTGGGGAAGGGGCTGGTCCTTCACCTACCGTTATTCTTCCTCAATATTGCACCTGTAATGTCCACTATTTAGGGGACATAAAAAGGCAGGAGCCACTTTGGTGCCGTTACTTCAGAGCCAGAGCAAAAGGGACATCTGCACCCAGCCAGGACATCTCAGAGGGAGCGTCACTGTGGAGGACCAACCCTCCAGGAAGGTGCTTTGTGGAAGCTGTGGGCTCGGGCCACCCCAAAGCTCCATGCTCTTAGCTAGATCCTGTCCCAGCTCTGCAGTGGTCTGTCGGACAGAGCCCCTTCCTTGCCTCTCTAGCGGAGAGAAGGGTCAGGGAAGACCTCATCCTCCTCCGTAAGGCCCAGAGAGTCCTGGGTGCAAAGGTGACCACTGTGGAGGGATTAAACCTCTCTCAGAGGGAGGAGATCTTGTTTTGTCCTTCACTGTGGGTGCTGTGCTGGCCTTTCTAACCCTGGGGGCCGGGAGCTCCTCTCTCTTTCCTCAGGAGGAAAGAGGGCTGAGAGATCTGGGGTGGTAATATAAGCAGTTCATTTCCCTGCGGGGAAATATTCTCACATCCACCTGCTTCCTCAGAAGCGAAAGGGATTTAAGCCAGGCAGCCCCTTCCTCCCTTTGGCCCTGGACAGGAGCCACGACTGGGGGGTCTGCCAGTTTATCGGCGATTTGGCGATGGTTTTGAGACGCAAAAACCACCTCAGGACTTAAAGGCTCAGGAATCAGAGGCTCCTCCTCAGGAAGGGGGCTCCCTTATTTCACACATTACAGTGCCAAGGCCGTGGGTGGTAACTGGGATTAACCCTTAAGCTGGCTAAACTCTGGATTTCATTTCCTTTTACCAAAGATTGAGGCTTCTGGCGTCAGAAAGATCCTGAAATGGGCAGCTGTAGGGTTCTGGCCAACGAAAAAGGCTTCTGGCCTTGAAAATCGTTCCAAGGCGCTCTTGGCCTTTGAGTCGGACCCGACTGCTGGCGACGCCACGTCTGTTTTCGGGGAGAGGCTCCCCCAGAAATGGGGCCCCTGAGAAGCTGTTCCCCCACTGGCGCTCCCGGTTCCCCGTGACGGCTGAGGGGCGAGGATTGCCTCGGGACGTAAGGCTGGGGCTGGAGGAAAGGCGTTGCCCTGATTTCTGGCTCGAAGGGGGTGCCCAGCGGTGGAAAATGGCACCTTTTGGCAGCCCTGATTGGGCCGCAAGTCCCTTTCTTTTCCTCTTGCCAAGAATGGTGGCCTTTGGCCTCAAGAACACCCTGAAATGGGCACCTCACCGCCCAGGGCTTGACCAGATTTACGCTACACAGGAAAGGCATCAGGCCTTGAAAGTAAATTTGCGATCAATGGTCCCAGATTCTGTACCCACAGAAAAGCTGTGAGAAGGACAAGCAGAAAGCTGGCTCTGGGAAGAAAGCAAGGGGAAGCCATGTCCCAAAACATTGCCCCCAAAACATCTCAGACTTGTCCAGGCATTTGTCAGGACTCAGAGACACAAAACAAGCAATACATTTATTTGAATAAAAAAATGGAGGCCCCCTCCTTCAATCTAAAATTCATTAGCAGATTGTTTCTTCCTTTGGGAGAAATTCTTTGCTAAATGTTTGAAAAAATGTCTCTGAATCTAAAAAAATTGATTGAATTCTCCATTATCTAGTGAAAGGAGGTGTCCTGACTAAGCAAGGACCACGCCGAGACGAGGAGAGAGTCTCCAGTGTTTGATTAACTGCTCTGTTGTTGTTTATTCGTTTAGTCGCTTCCGACTCTTTGTGACTTCATGGACCAGCCCACGCCAGAGCTTCCTGTCGGTCGTCAACACCCCCAGCTCCCCCAGGGACGAGTCCGTCACCTCTAGAATATCATCCATCCATCTTGCCCTTGGTCGGCCCCTCTTCCTTTTGCCTTCCACTCTCCCTAGCATCAGCATCTTCTCCAGGGTGTCCTGTCTTCTCATTATGTGGCCAAAGTATTTCAGTTTTGCCTTTAATATCATTCCCTCAAGTGAGCAGTCTGGCTTTATTTCCTGGAGGATGGACTGGTTGGATCTTCTTGCAGTCCAAGGCACTCTCAGAATTTTCCTCCAACACCACAGTTCAAAAGCATCGATCTTCCTTCGCTCAGCCTTCCTTATGGTCCAGCTCTCACAGCCATATGTTACTACAGGGAACACCATTGCTTTAACTATGCGGGCCTTTGTTGTCAGTGTGATGTCTTTGCTCTTGACTATTTAATTGAGATTTGTCATTGCTCTTCTCCCAAGGATTAAGCGTCTTCTGATTTCCTGACTGCAGTCAGCATCTGCAGTAATCTTTGCACCTAGGAATACAAAGTCTTTCACTGCTTCTACATTTTCTCCCTCTATTTGCCAGTTATCAATCAAGCTGGTTGCCATAATCTTGGTTTTTTTGAGGTTTAGCTGCAAGCCAGCTTTTGCACTTTCTTCTTTCACCTTCATCATAAGGCTCCTCAGTTCCTCTTCGCTTTCAGCCATCAAAGTGGTATCATCTGCATATCTGAGATTGTTAATGTTTCTTCCAGAGATTTTAACTCCAGCCTTGGATTCCTCAAGCCCAGCTTGTCGCATGATGTGTTCTGCATACAAGTTGAATAGGTAGGGTGAGAGTATACAGCCCTGCCGTACTCCTTTCCCAATCTTAAACCAGTCCGTTGTTCCGTGGTCTGTTCTTACTGTTGCTACTTGGTCGTTATACAGATTCTTCAGGAGGCAGACAAGATGACTTGGTATCCCCATACCGCTAAGAACTTGCCACAATTTGTTATGGTCCACACAGTCAAAGGCTTTAGAATAGTCAATAAAACAGAAATAGATGTTTTTCTGAAACTCCCTGGCTTTTTCCATTATCCAGCGGATATTGGCAATTTGGTCTCTAGTTCCTCTGCCTTTTCTAAACCCAGCTTGTACATCTGGCAATTCTCGCTCCATGAATTGCTGAAGTCTACCTTGCAGGATCTTGAGCATTACCTTACTGGCATGTGAAATGAGTGCCACTGTTCGATAGTTTGAACATTCTTTCGTGTTTCCCTTTTTTGGTATGGGGATATAAGTTGATTTTTTCCAATCTGATGGCCATTCTTGTGTTTTCCAAATTTGCTGGCATATAGCATGCATTACCTTGACAGCATCATCTTGCAAGATTTTGAACAGTTCAGCTGGGATGCCGTCGTCTCCTGCTGCCTTGTTATTAGCAATGCTTCTTAAGGCCCACTCAACCTCACTCTTCAGGATGTCTGGCTCTAGCTCACTGACCACACCGTCAAAGCTATCCCCGATATTGTTATCCTTCCTATACAGGTCTTCTGTATATTCTTGCCACCTTTTCTTGATCTCTTCTTCTTCTGTTAGGTCCTTGCCATCTTTGTTTTTGATCATACCCATTTTTGCCTGGAATTTACCTCCAATGTTTCTAATTTTCTGGAAGAGGTCTCTTGTCCTTCCTATTCTATTGTCATCTTCCACTTCCGCGCATTGTTTGTTTAAAAATAATTCCTTATCTCTTCTGGCTAACCTCTGGAATTTTGCATTTAATTGGGCATATCTCTCCCTATCACTGTTGCCTTTTGCTTTCCTTCTTTCTTGGGCTACTTCTAGTGTCTCAGCAGACAGCCATTTTGCCTTCTTGGTTTTCTCTTTCTTTGGGATGTATTTTGTTGCCGCCTCCTGAACAATGCTGCCAACTTCTGTCCATAATTCTTCCGGGACCCTATCTACTAAGTCCAGTCCCTTAAATCGATTCCTCACCTCCACTGCATATTCCTTAGGAATATTAGTGAGCTCATATCTAGCTGATCTGTGGGTCTTCCGTAATCTCTTGAGTCTGATCCTAAATTGTGCAAGAAGAAGTTCGTGATCTGAACTACAGTCAGCTCCAGGCCTTGTTTTTACCGACTGTACAGATGTCCGCCACCTTTGGCTGCAAAGGATGTAATCAATCTGATTTCGGTGTTGTCCATCTGGTGAAGTCCATGTATAAAGCCGTCTCTTAGGTTGTTGGAAGAGAGTGTTTGTTATGCAGAGCGAATTGTCTTGGCAAAATTCTATCAGCCTATGTCCTGCTTCATTTTGTTCTCCCAGGCCATACTTACCTGTAATTCGAGGTGTCCTTTGACTGCCCACCTTAGCATTCCAGTCTCCCGTGATGAAAATAACATCTCTTTTAGGCGTGTTGTCCAGTAGGTGCTGCAGATCCTCATAGAACTGCTCTACTTCAGCTTCTTCAGCATTTGTGGTTGGGGCGTATATTTGGATCACTGTGATGTTAGATGGCTTGCCCTGAATTCGAATTGAGATCATTCTGTCGTTTTTTGGGTTGTATCCAAGCACTGCTTTAGCCACTCTACTATTAATTATGAAGGCTACTCCATTTCTTCTGTGGTCCTCTTGTCCACAGTAGTAGATCTGGTGGTCATTTGATGTGAAGTGGCCCATTCCAGTCCATTTCAGTTCACTGACGCCCAGGATGTCTATCTTTAATCTTGACATCTCACCAATAACCACATCCAATTTGCCCTGGCTCATAGATCTTACATTCCAGGTTCCAATGGTGTGTTGATCCTTAGAACATCGGATTCGCCGTTCACCACCAGCACCGTCGGCCGCTAGCCGTCCTTTCGGCTTTGAGCTAGCTGCGTCATCACGTCTGGGGCTAGTTGAGCTCATCCTCTGTTCCTCCCCAGTAGCATTTTGACCATCTTCCGACCTGGGGGTCTCATCTTCCGATGGTATACCGACATATCTCTGGTTGTACTGATCCATTTAGTTTTCACGGCAAGAATACTGGGGTGGGTTGCCATTACCTTCCCCAGGGATCGCATTTAGTCTGACCTCTCTGTCATGACCTTCCCGTCTTGGGTGGCCCTTCACGGTTTAGCTCATGGCATCATTGAGGTGCTCAAGCTCCAGCACCACGACAAGGTAACTGCTCTAGTAGACCGAAAATCCTACCAAACTGAAGGAGCGTGGGAAAAGCCAGACAGAGAAACCCCCAAACTCAAGGCGGGTCTGTTCTGGGTCTCTTCGAAGGAGAGCTCAAGGCCTCTAAACCATGCACGCGTTTTTCCCCCTGGGTAGGGGCCTCCTCCTGCTCACCATCCCTACTCATGACAGGAGGCTTCCAATATCTGGAAATGTTGCTTCTGCAACAACTGGGCAATTTTTATGTATCTCAGGAAATGGAGGATTTCACCCATTAATCTGGGACCTGGGTCATTTTCCTCTGCAGTGGCAGCAGGCTTGTATAAACCAAGGCAGGATGTCAGTCGAATAAATCTGATAAAAACGCATTTTTATCAAGGTAGAGGAATTCTTGGGTTTTCTTTAGTTCGCTCAGCCAACCCACAGTAAGTTCACATTCCTCCCTTTGGAGGAAATACAGAACATAGGATGTTTTTCTGGGCAGAAAGTTTTGGTTTGGGTATTAAATATCCAGGTCTGGTCAGGACTTTTCCCAGCTTCTCTGGCTATCAAGCAGAGAAACTATTTCCTTTAACCTTCGGAATCAACTCATTTCTGACCTCACTACAGAGATGTTTCTGTTCTCACGTCCTTTTCATATGTCATGTTACCCTTGATGGGTTGGATGTTCAATCCTTCCAATTTTTTTCCTATAGTATTAAAAAAATGCCGTTGAAGTAGAACTTGGTGGGTGGTTGTGTACAACTCTTTTTATATTCCATCTGAGGGAACACTGGAATAACGCAAGTCTTTTTCTGCACTGCTTTGAATGAAATTTGTTGTAGATGCTGCTTCAGGACTTCACATAAACGGCTCTGTTTGGGTAGGGAAAGATTTATGGGCTTTGTAGTCTTCAAATGGTTTTGCGGTGTGTGGTCCCAACTCATTATGTTTGGATGGGCAGTGAGATAAACGATGCTTACGGAACGACAGCTGGGATCGCAGAACCATAGACTTGAAAGGAGGCATTGAGGGCATCAAGCCAAGCCCCGCTTGGTGCAAAAAATCCAAATTGAAGCATCCCAGATAAAGAGCTTCCACTCACAAACTGCTCTTCCAGTTATGAAGTTCTTCCTAATACTGAAATGGAATCTGCCTCCTATAAATTAAATTCACTATTCCACATCCTCTACTCTAAAATGAGAGAGAGCAGATCCTGGTTTGCTTCTCTTGAATATTCTTTCTGGCATTCAAAGAATATCATATTCCCATCTTCAGTCTCCCCTTCTCGAGATTAACGTGCCCTGATCCTTGGATATTTCCTTAAGGATTTAGCTTCTGGTTCCCTAACCTTGAAAGTAAATTTGTGTTAAGCCATTGCAGATCTTTTCCCCTGCTTTCTGAGAGAAAACAGTGTCAGAATCAAAGGAGAACTCAGACCGTCCGATGTGTAGCTTTCCTCCACAGTGAACATTTAAAAAGGAGACAGCGTTGCCCTGCTAGGGACTTTGCGGCTTAAGTCAAAGGAAGCATCCCAAGAAATTATCTCTGAGGACACATGGGCCATGACAAGGATGTCAGACAGGATACCCACCTGGGCTAACCAGGTGGATCCACAGGATATTGTGCTTGATAGCACTGGAAATACGTCAGAATCCACCAAGTTAATAAAATTTTGCTGTGACTCTCACAGAATTTTGGAAACCTGCAGAGAAATTGGCCATTGGTCCTGTTGCAGATCCTTCCACATCCTTAATATGTATCAGTCCACCGGATGGACCTCTTTATTGGTGAGATGATGGCAAAAGTAGCTTGACCTGCAGGATGGTCTCTAGGTTAGAGATCCCCTGGTGCCTATAATAACGTGACCATATTTGAGATAAATTTGGACTTTGGCTGCACTGACAAAAAATATGCCCAGACTGGCCAGGGCTGTACTTTCTGTCAGCGGAGGATGCAGCCTGTGGCACAGGTGTGATTGTGGCTAGTAACCCAATCCTCACTTTCTCTAACATGAAAACCATTGTCAGAAAAACTCTATTGATTCAAGCCATGATGGGAGGTGAAGGTCAACATCTGTGGAACCATTGGGTGTCCTTTCTGAGTCTTTGTACAGTTTTCCTTACCTTGAAAGGGAACAGCAGGGTGGATGTGTATGGAAATACCTGTTTTTAGAATTTGTGAAGCCTTCCTGAGCTTGTCTGTTAGTGAGAAACATTTTCTTCTTCTTTCAGGGCCCGATATCCTTCCCGGAGGTGGCGGTGTGTTTCTCCGAGGAGGAGTGGGCTCTGCTGGATGCCACGCAAAAGGCCCTCCACGGGGAAGTCATGCGAGAGAATTCTAGCAACGTGGCCTCCCTGGGTAAGGGAAGGGCCCCTCTTTGCTCTGCGTCCTAGATACTCCCTTTGAGGATCAGCAATATTATGGAAGGCCTGGAAAGGGAGTAAGAACCAATTAAAGCAAATATTTGTAGCTCAGGGTTGAACTATGGAGTCCTTGGTGCTCTCTGAGCCTTGTTGCTTTCTTGCAGATGTTTCATTGCCAGACTAGGCAACATCTGCAGTGCCTGAAGATGACGATTGAAGGCACTGAAGACGTTGCCTAGTCTGGCCATGAAACATCTGCAAGAAAACAACAAGGCTCAGAGAGCACCAAGGACTCCACAGGAAGTAAGAAACAGTAAGGCAAACATATCATGGTAGAAGACAAGAGAAAGAAACAGCTTCAGTTACTTGCATCCTTCACTGTACTCCCTATTTTCTATCTTTCCTTCCACTGGGTCCATACATGGCCTCCTCTTTTTTAAAATTCTCACCTCTCTCTTTCTGAAGATCTCACCGTCTCCATTCATCTATTTATTTATTATTTATTTGTCAAGTTTTATTACCGCCCATCTCCCCCCCAAAGGACTATGGCTTTCTTGCCTTCGCTTTCCTCTCATCCTAGTAACCAGGTCCACTTTCATTCTGTCTGTACGACCCAACCAGCTCAATGCAATTCATTTCTACTGGCTTCTTGCGTTTGTATTCAATCCAGGTTTGTTTAGCACTCTTCATTCTTGACCCTATGTCTTCTTGCTTCTTGCTATGTGTTTCTTACTATAAGTACCCTGTTTGCACTGCATTCAAAGTACATTTAGGCTTCTTGTGATGTACCCAACTCTTACTTCCATTTAACTAAGCTGGTAGAAACTTTCATTCCTATATATAAATGGCGAGATATATACGTTCATTTACTTGCTCGTTGTTTTAGCCAGTTTTGTGTACCTTACAACTGTTCACGCCATTTTCTCTGTCAAACACCCTCATCTCAGCCTTTCAGATGCTCATTTTCAGATCCATGCTCTTTCTTGCATCTCTCTAATTGTCACTGCAGACCATTCAGAATCTCAGGCACAAGATGTAGCTGCAGAATAGCAGCTCGCCTGCGTTCACACCTGTTTCTCCAGGGTTGAGCTGTTTGCTAAGCCTTCCCCTCATTCTCCCTCAGGCTTTATATCATGCACATCCCCTGCCTGGCATAACGTCACAAGCGTTTCCCCGATTTGGTTCATTGCCACTTCTCATTCCCTTTCAGTTCAATTCTGCCACACACCAATACCCCTGTCATTTTTTTCACTCACCCTTACTATCTTTCCGTTTGTAGAGAGGAATACTAACAGCATTCTTCCAGGATCAGGCAAAGAGTCATCTTCAGCCATGCATTAAAGAAGTTGCACAGCTGCTCCAGAAGCAAAGTGCATTTTTATTTTAACCTTTCTCCAGTTAAGCCATCTATCACATAGCCATAACCCTATCCCATCTGGTTATTATTCTTAATATTTGTATTGGTTTTAACCATGGCTGTTTTAATTTTTGTTTTATATATACTGCAAGCCCCAAGGGTGTTTTGATTGCAGCAGGTAGAAGTTATTAATAAATCAATAAATCAATAGTCCTGCATGTGTCACTTCCTTTTTACTTAATTTTTTCTTGAACGTTAATATTGATAGCGTCTGATTCAATTCTGCTGTTCAGCAAATCATAATCATTCCCATGTAAACCTTTAAAATACGCCTTCCAGAAATCTCACCTTGTCTTTGTTTTAAGGTGAAAAGCTTTGGGAGATGTTCCATCAAAGGTCTGTTGTGATAGTCTGCAGTTTTTGAAGTATGAACTAGCAGCAATCCTAGTTGGGCAGAAGTGGCCTACAATTTGACCAACCTGAAGCAGTTCATAAGATCTTACGGAATGGATTTGGGGGATCCTAATACAACTAATTTTAGGCTGGGGAAACAGGTCTTCAGATGAAACAGGGAGGCTGTTTCGGAGTGATTTGCTCAACAGCCTTTAAAAATCCTGGAAAGCCCCTGGATGGTGCTTTTGAAATTCCCCAACTCCATCCATCCTTTCTCCTTGAAATCAGTGAGCACTGGTTGACTGACAACATTTCAAGGCCTGAATTGAAAGGAAGTTCCAGAAACCCCTTCCGGGAAGTGACTTTCTTGCTTTGATTTGGTCTGGTTTTGCTTTGAATTCAAAGAGCTGGGAAATATCTTTTGTACTCAGAAGTAACTGTCTATCGATTTCTTCCTTGAAGTACCCAAACCAGAGCCTGTCTTCTGGGGGGAAGAAGGAGATCTCCTCTTCTGGGGATCCAAGAAGGGTGAGTGAACAGCAAGTCCCTGCTAAAACCATTTCGTGTCCTGCCTTTGAGGGCCTCCTGGGTGAGTTTTCAGTTTGCGTCAATCTCACCATGATTAGACTGACCAGTTGACTGAAAAGAGGGAGAGCAGCTTGTGGACTCAGAGCTGCCTGTGGCCCCCAAGTCTCCTTTCTGCAGGTCCCAGACCTTGATGGATAAAAAGAGATGAAATTCCTAAACCCTAGGCCTCCATACCTTTCACATGCTCCAACCCACTTTTCAGCTGTCAGTCCTGGGCCACTTGAAGATTGTATTCCCATCAAAAGGGTAACAGCTCCTCTCATCCCTGGCAACAGTGTGCGGCCTTCTGCCAGTTTTCCATACACACATTCCTGGAGCTGGGGCAATGGAAGAGAAGGCTGTGCCACCCCCTCTGCAGAGAAACCAACTCCCTTGGAGTCTTCCCCAAAGTACAGCATTAGTTCCTGTGGGGAGGGACACAAGGATATTCCGTCCCTAGGGAGGGGGCTGCCTTTGGGGTCTTCCGAACTGGAGACCGGTTGACTGCCCTTTCATGATGCTGCCCGACCAGAAGTAGGGAGGGCAGCTTTTGATCTGAGAATGGATGCCCACTCCATTCCCAGGGTGGGAAAGTTGCGATGCAGGAACTCTTCCCCAGCCCTAGGAGGTCTTGAATTGAGAACTTCCAAAGGAAGAATAGGATGAAGTCACTACCCGTTGTTTTGTGTTATTTAATCTTAATCTTTGTTTCTTAAGAAGGAAAAGCAGTAATCTAAGTCTCTTGAACTCAATGGGGAATAGTCTAGCAAAGAAACGAACTCTTAACAGGTACGTAAGAAAAAGTGTAACAAAGATTTTGAGAAAGGATACGGAGAGGAGGTAAAGAATCTTGGAGAAGCCAATTAATTCCATTAGAATTAACTCGTTAGCTAATGGGAGTTGATCCTTGGTGCATGCTCAGCTATTGTGTTGAAGGTCTAGTAAAATATACTTCTCCCTCTCCCTACCTCCCTAGCTGGAAACGAGTCAGAAAATGAGGATTATCCAGAGCCAGATATGGTGATGGCAGAAATGATCAAACGTGAAATGACAAAAGAGATATTTCAAAATCCCTGGCGAACAAAAACACATAAAGAAAACCACTCTAAGGATGTGGAGAAGTCATCCTCTTTCCAGTGCGTGGATGTCCCTGAGTTCCCAACACAAGAGGATTACACGGGAAATAGACCTGGGAACTATCTACTACACGAGAGAAAGGATAAATCAGACTCACCTAATCAGTCTGAAACTGAGACTAGGCCCAACCAAAATGAATGGATAAAAGATGGAACCTTCAACGAAATTTTCCCTCCTACTTTATGTCAAGAAATGCACACTGGAGAGAGACCCTATAAATGCATCCAGGGTGGAAAAGACTTCAGTGATCCCAATAACCTGATTTCCCATGAATTAATACATGCAGGGGAAAGATTGTATAAAAGTACTGAGTGTGGAAAGAGCTTCAAACAAAGTGGTCAACTGACAGCCCATAAGAAGCTTCACACAGAAGATAAACCGTATCCGTGCACAGAGTGTGGAAAGAGCTTCAGCCAGAATCGTTACCTTACTTCGCATCAAAGGCTCCATACTGGAGAGAAACCCTATAAATGCGTGGAGTGTGGAAAGAGCTTCAAGCACACTGGTACCCTTATTTCCCACAGGAGGATCCATTCTGGGGAAAAACCTTATAAATGCATAGATTGTGGAAAAAGTTTCAAGCAGATTAGTGAACTTACTTCCCATAAAAGAATCCACACAGGAGAGAAACCATATCAATGCATGGAGTGTGGAAAAGGTTTCAAACGCAGCTGTGAACTAACTTCGCATAGAAGAATTCACACAGGAGAGAAACCATATAAATGTATGGAATGTGGAAAGAGCTTCAGCAACAGTAGTTCCCTTGCTTTACATAAAACGATCCACACTGGGGAGCAACCATACCAGTGCACTGAATGTGGGAAGTGTTTCAAACAGAGCAGTAAACTCACCTCTCATAAAAGGATCCATACTGGAGAGAAACCATATAAATGCACGGAGTGTGGAAAGAGCTTCAGGTTGGGTACTCAACTTACTTCTCATAAAGGTATCCATACAGGAGAAAAACCATACAAATGTATGGAATGTGGAAAGAGCTTCAGGAAGCGAAGTTCCCTTAATTTCCATGAACGGATCCACACAGGGGAGAAGCCATATAAGTGTTTAGAGTGTGGAAAGAGCTTCAGCTGGAGCCGTTACCTTACTTCCCATAAAAGGCTCCATACAGGAGAGAAATCATATCAATGCATGGAGTGTGGAAAGAGCTTTAAAGAGAGCAGTTACCTTACTTCCCATAAAAGACTCCACACAGGAGAGGAACCATATAAATGCTTGGAGTGTGGAAAGAGCTTCCAACAAAGCAGTAAACTTAACGCTCATAAAAGGCGTCATACTGGGGAGAAACCACATAAATGTATAGAGTGCGGAAAGAGCTTTCAGGACAGGGGTAACCTCACTTCACACCGAAGGATCCATTCAGGGGAAAAACCATATCAATGCATGGAGTGTGGTAAGAGCTTCACCCAGAGCAGTTCCCTTACTACCCATAAAAGACTCCACACAGGAGAGGAACCATATAAATGCTTGGAGTGTGGAAAGAGTTTCAAATGGAGAGGTCAGCTTACCTCACATAAAAGGGTCCACACAGAAGAGAGACCATATAAATGCACGGAGTGTGGAAAGTGCTTCAAATGGAGAGGTGAACTTACTTTGCATAAAAGGCTCCACCCAGGAGAGAAACCATATAAATGCATGGAGTGTGGAAAAAGCTTCAGCATGATGAGTTTCCTTACTTTCCATAAAAGGGTGCATACAGGGGAGAAACCCTATAAGTGCACGGAGTGTGGAAAGGACTTCAGTCACCGCTGTAGCCTTACTTCACATAAACGGCTCCATACCGGGGAGCGGCCATATAAATGCACGGAGTGCGGGAAGAGTTTCAGCAAGAGCAGTAACCTCACTTCCCATAGAGGGACCCACACAGGAGAGAAACCGTATGAATGCATGGAGTGTGGGAAGAGTTTCAAACAGAGCAGCAGCCTTGCTTCCCATAAAAGGCTCCATACAGGAGAGAAACCGTATAAATGTTCTGAGTGTGGAAAGACATTCAGGTTGAGTAGTCGGCTTAGATCTCATAAAAGGATCCACACAGGCGAGAAGCCATATCAATGCACAGAGTGTGGAAAGAGCTTCAAGCAGAGCAGCAACCTTGCTTCCCATAAAAGGCTCCACACGGGAGAGAAACCATACAAATGCACGGAGTGTGGAAAAAGTTTCAAGCAGAGCAGCAACCTTGCTTCCCATAAAAGGCTCCACACTGGGGAAAGGCCGTATAAATGCACCGAGTGTGGAAAGGGCTTCAGGAAGAGCAGTTCCCTTACTTCCCATAAAAGGGTCCACACAGGAGAGAAACCCTATCAGTGCACTGAGTGTGGAAAGAGATTCCAACAAAGCAGTAAACTTAATGCTCATAAAAGGCGTCATACTGGGGAGAAACCATATAAATGTATGGAGTGTGGAAAAAGCTTTAGTGACAGCAGTTCCCTTACTTCCCATAAAAGGATCCACACAGGAATGACCATATAAATGCACAGAATGTGGCAAAGACTTCAGTCACCGCAGTAGTCTTACTTCCCATAAAAGGCTCCGCTCCGGGGAGCGACCATATAAACATACGGCGTGTGGAAAGAGCTTCAGCAAGAGCAGTAACCTAATTTCCCATAAAAAGCTCCATCTAGGAGAGAAAGTGTGAAGCAGTGAAAGAGTTTCAAAGAGAGTAACGAACTTATTTCACACAAAATGATTGCAGAAGGGGAATAATCGGAGTATAGAAGCGTTTCAGGCTGAGCAGTGAGCTCGTATCTTATAACAGTATCCACCGCATGTCTTCTACATACATGCATGGAGGATAGAAAAAGTCTCGTTGTGATGGGTGATATCAGAAGAGCATCGTGTGTTGAACGTGTGCGAATCTTATTTCCCATGGAAAGGATCCTTACAGGGACAAAGTAGGTCTCATTGTGGAGACAGAACATTCCAGAGAATTCCAGAGCATTCCTTTCCTCTGGGCCATGACGACCCAGCCATTCCACGTGTCAAGGGCAGAAGTCAACTTTTCCGTGGTTCTGTCTGGCAATACAGGTCCAGAAAGAACTCAAGAAACCCATGGAGGGGAGAAATTAGTACAGGATTTATACAGAAAATTATCTATCCTATGGAGAAATGTTTAATGGTTGGATTGTTGATAAAGCAGCATGGATGGAGAATTTTCTGTACAGGGAAGTAGCAATGAAGAGAAGACGTTTTAGAAACAGAACTGATAGGAGGAAAAGCGTTTCGGTCCGAGGAGAGCAAAGAATTCAGAAAAGCAACCTCTACAGATGTCCACTCTTTTCTTTCTCAAAGTTTTAGCTGGTGTTATATTCACACTTCCTTAGCTTTCTTATTGAATCATACACAATAAATAAATATACAGTATATTTCTGTGAAAACGATGAAATCATAAATTGTTTCACAGATTAACATTTTTCATGCGATTTCAAGTTGATTTTATTTATTAAGCCTGTTTAGCTGTCTCCTAAAATCCAGCAAGGCACACTGGACTCTTAAGCCGTGGCAAACGTCCAGATTAAAAAAGTCTGTCCCTCTTTCAAGCTGCTTCCGGAGTCACAGCAACGTGTTCAGTGGAGCATCCAGATGGAGGAGACTGAAATATTTCTGAATATCGCCATTTCAGTCTTCCTATTTGTCCGGCAGCGATGACCCCCAGCCTCTAATTCATCAGCACCTGTAACTCAAGGCAGCAAAGATACAATTTGTATTAATGTCGATCTGCATAGCAACAGCACATCTGCTTTAAGAGATGGCTTTTTTCTCCTTCTGCATATACTGCCATGTGAACTTTGGCCCTCTGCCTAATGGCACGTGGCCGAAACTTTCAAAGACATATTAGACAGTAAGAATGAGAGAATGTTCCTTGGTAAGAAACTTTTTCAGAATGGAAAAGCATACCATAATCTTCATAAATTTCCTTGAATAGCAGAAGATCCAGGTCCATAACAGCACCAGGGCACCTGAGAAAAATATTTATTTTAAATTTATATAGTACTAAAAATTTAGTTTGCATGTCTTAGAGGAATGAGGTTGCACTACAGAATGCAGAGTTAAATTCAGTTTGGTCAGTGAGCCGGCTTGGTCTGGTGGTTAAGGCCACGGGCTAGAAACCAGGAGACTGAGAGCTCCAGTCCTGCCTTAGGCATGAAAGCCGGCTGGGTGACCTTGGGCCAGTCACTCTCTCAGCCCAGCCCACCTCACAAGATTGCTGTTGTGGGGAAAATAGGAGGAGGAAGGAGTATGACGTAAGTTTGCCGCCTGGAGTTATTTATAAAAATAATAAAGGCTGGATAAAAATTTTAAAAATTCCCTCCATCCCTGAATTTCTGATCCCCTGTTTGCTCCCCTCCAAGAGGGTCTGCAGTTTCCCCCCCTCAGATCAGAGGATTCTCCCAAACTCGGGGAAGGGGTTGCAGACCAGGGGCCCCGTGGAGAAGGGCCCCATCCTCGGATGGACTGCTTGGTAGAGGAAAGGCAAGGGAGGGGGGTCCAGGGGCGACTTTCTCATTTGGGGGGTCAGGAGGGGAGTCCCTCAGGGATGAGTGTTTGGACTGGACTTTGGAACCAGTTTGGGAGGGATCTGGACCAAGGAAGGGGTCAGCAGGAGGGGGACCAACCTGAGGATGATCCCGAACTGTTCAGGGAGCTAAAACCGGAAAGGGGTTGTGAAGTGCTGCAAAGATGGCAGGAGATGCCGTGTCCTCCTGGGGATGTCCATGCAGCGTCTTTTAAATGCGTTTGGGTATGGTCTGTCCTTGCGTGCCAGGAGGTGTGGACGATGGCTGTGTGTCCATGCCTTGTTTCCTAAGTCTGCAGGTTTGCAGAAAATCCTTCAGGGTCCCCTCAGGGTGGTATATTTTATTGTACTTTGTTTCTTCCAAGGAATGAGATGACTGATATTTGGGGGGCTCAGTGGGGAGGCGGAGGGGCCTCCTCGTCTCAGGTCCTTCCCGCGAGCCACGGGGAATCCGACTGTCCTGGCCGCCCCAGGACAGGACAGTCGAATCGGCCCTGCCAATCAACCCAGCAGCAAACAAGAGCCCAATCAAGGAACTCCCAAGGAGAGACACCAACACAAGCTGGACAGTAAATCAACAGAGAGCAAGGCCCACTCCCTCTTCATGGTGAAGATGTTGCCTAGCCTGGCAGTGAAACATCTGCAAGAAAACTCCAAGGCTCAGGGAGCACCAAGGACTCCAGTGTTCAGCCCTGAGCTACCAATTTTCGCTTTGAGAAATACAAAGCTCTTTAGGATCAGAGCATTCGAGAATGTCAGGGCTGGATGGGACTTCAAAGGTCCTCTGGTCCAGTGCGGGCATCCCTGACCGATGCTCATCCAACCCCTGTTTAAGTGCTTACAGGAAGGAGGGTCCACCACCCCCAAGACCGCAGATGCGTGTTAAGGTCATGCGCAGATGCAGCCAAAGGAAATGGTACTTTATTTTACCTTCTGGAACCGGGAGGAGTGTGGTACAGGCCTCACTGTCTTTACCTTGCTGCCCCCTTCTCCCTACAGGGTACTGATCCAGGGAAACCTGAAGTCATTTGGGACAATACAAACAAAGGGAATCATAGAAACACTGACCGAGGAACCTCCTGGAAAGATTTAGTGGTCAAGAGACTGAGTTATTGACAGCAGTCAGGAACAAGGCTAGATCACTTTAAACAATGTACGCTTGTGAGGAGGTGGAGATCAATGTTAGCGGAGCTCCATCTGAGAAACCTAACTCATCGCTGGTGGGGGAAAGTTCCAGTAATGCTGAGGAGCACTGGAATACTCATGGAAAGGCAGGGAAGGACATTCCAAAGGAAAGGAAGAAGGAGGAAGAAAATATGGAAGTAAATTTGTCCTTTGCTAAAGCCGAAGGTGGCCATGAGTAAAACAAATTCCTTTATAACTTTTCCGTTTCACTCTTCCACTTGATGGTAAGACATTCTTCCTGATCTCCAACTGAAATCTGTTTCCTTGTAATTTAAACTGAGTGTTTCTTGTCCTGTCTTCTGGAACAACCTTGAACAATTCTGCTCTGTCTTCTACATTATGGCCTTTCAGATAGTTGTCACCTCCTTCCATCCTGGCATGGAGCCGTTGATGACTTGCTTTGGAACCCTCTAACCGTAGCATTGTCCTACCCACATTTTGCCATCTACTCTGCTACAATATCACAGGAGGCTTTGTCAAAAGCTTTCCTGAAATCAGGGTTAGGGTTAGGGTTAGGTCACCACGTTCCCATGGTCAGCTAACCCAGTCACTCTATCAAAAAAGAAGATTGGCTTGGTTTGGCATGACTTATCCTTGATAAACCCATGTTGGCCTCTGCCAAGCGATGTGTTGTTTATTCGTTTAGTCGCTTCCGACTCTTCGTGACTTCATGGACCAGCCCACGCCAGAGCTTCCTGTCAGTCGTCAACACCCCCAGCTCCCCCAGGGACAAGTCCGTCACCTCTAGAATATCATCCATCCATCTTGCCTTTGGTCGGCCCCTCTTCCTTTTGCCTTCCACTCTCCCTAGCATCAGCATCTTCTCCAGGATGTCCTGTCTTCTCATTATGTGGCCAAAGTATTTCAGTTTTGCCTTTAATATCATTCTCTCAAGTGAGCAGTCTGGCTTTATTTCCTGGAGGATGGACTGGTTTGATCTTCTGGCAGTCCAAGGCACTCAGAATTTTCCTCCAACACCACAGTTCAAAAGCATTGATCTTCCTTCTCTCAGCCTTCCTTATGGTCCAGCTCTCGCAGCCATATGTTACTACGGGGAACACCATTGCTTTAACTATGCGGGCCTTTGTTGTCAGTGTGATGTCTCTGCTCTTAACTATTTTATCGAGATTTGTCATTGCTCTTCTCCCAAGGATTAAGCGTCTTCTGATTTCCTGACTGCAGTCAGCATCCGCAGTAATCTTCGCACCTAGGAATACAAAGTCTTTCACTGCTTCTACATTTTCTCCCTCACGACACGTTCCTCCACGCAAGGAGGGAAACGCAGCAGATGGAGGCAGCGAGACCCCCACGCAATAGCGCAAGGCAGGCGAGGGTGAGACCCCAACCCTGGAAGGAGGAATGGGACAGATGCTTCGCTAAAGGGCAATGCTTCACATGCGGCAAGGAAGATCACAAAGCAGCCGCATGCCCCAAAATGACACCCAGAGAGAGCCCGAGGAGGGCACAAACCGCACCAACCCCAGCGCCAAGAAAGCGACCAGCGGCGAAGGGGGAGTACCGACGCAGACACGTCCCCTACAGTTCAGAGGAGGAGGGAAGCAACCCCGACGAGCCGACGGGAAACGACACCCACCTGGCCTAAGGGGCGCCGAAGGACAGGTGGAGGACAGTGACAGGCACTACGACAAAGGGGTGAGTGAGGAATGCCCCACCCTCTACGTCCGTGTTACCCTCACCCATCGAAATAAAACTGAAAAGGTCTGGGCACTAATTGACTCGGGCTGCTCCAAAAGCCTAATGCACCCAGACCTGGTAGCCGCACTTAACCTCCGCTGCTATCCACTTCAGCACCAACTGGTGTTCTTGCAGCTCGATGGATCTGCAGCGGGAGGGGGCCCGGTCACCCAATACACCGGAGAAACTGCACTAAGGCTCGGCAGCCACGAGGAAAAATTGGCTTTCATCGTGGCACCGGTGGGGCAACCTCGACTCATACTGGGGATCCCATGGCTCGTGCAGCAAAACCCAGTCATCAACTGGAGAACCAGAGAGATTAAGTTTGCTGACGGGCGATACCAAGCACCTTCAGGGAACAGGGTTCCCCGAGCAGCCATGGGGGGGGCGACGACGACGGCGGAGCACAGAGAGACGGCACTGCCAGAGGGACTGCCAACCAAATACGGGGATTTTGCCAACGTTTTCGGCAAGAAAGAGGCGGACAAACTCCCCCCCCACAGAAAGATGGACTGCACCATTGAACTGGTCCCGGGGGTACCCCTACCCAAACCAAAAATATACGCCATGACCCAGCGAGAGCTGGCAGCATTAAGGGACTTCGTAGACAAAAACTTGGCGAGAGGTTTTATCGAGCCAGCAAACTCTCCAGTGGGAGCGCCAGTCCTCTTTCGCAAGAAAAAGGACGGGTCACTGCGGCTCTGTACAGATTACCGCGGATTAAACGCAGCAAGCATTTCAAATAAATACCCCTTACCCTTAATAAAGGACATCTTGTCCCACCTGGTAAAGGGTAAGGTATTCTCGAAATTGGACATAAGGGAAGCCTATTACCGCATACGGATACGGGAGGGGGATGAGTGGAAGACTGCTTTCAACTGCCCATTGGGGGCGTTTCAATATAAGGTGCTCCCATTCGGACTGGCAGGAGCACCGGGGGTATTTATGCAGTTAATTAATGAGGTCCTGCGTGACCACCTTTTTAAGGGGGTTTTGGTTTACCTCGACGATGTATTGATCTACACAGAAACGGAGCGTGAGCACAAACGCTTGGTAAAAGAAGTGCTCAAGAAACTTTGCAAGGCAGAGCTGTTTGTTAAGCTCTCCAAGTGCGAGTTTCATAAAAAACAAATTGACTATCTAGGGTATAGGATTTCAGCTAAAGGGATAGAAATGGACCCCTGCAAGGTCCAAGCCATACTGGCGTGGGAGCGCCCACGCACGAGGAGACAACTTCAAAGCCTCCTGGGATTCACTAATTTCTACAGGGGGTTCACGCCAAGGCTGGCAGAGACTATTTTGCCCCTAACTAACCTGCTTAAGACTAAGGGCTTGGGGGACACGGGCAAATCAAGAAACCCGGGGGCACTACTAAACTGGACAGCTGACTGTCAAACGGCATTCGAGAGACTAAAAAACCTCTTCACAGCTGAGCCAGTGCTACAACACCCCGACCCCACCAAGCCTTTTGTGGTGCAGGCAGATGCCTCCGACTTTTCCATCGGAGCCATCCTGCTCCAAAGGGACTCCGACAACCACCTAAAACCCTGCGCCTACTTTTCCCGCAAATTCTCCGAAACAGAGCGGAGATGGCACGTATGGGAAAAGGAGACGTTTGCAGTAAAAATGGCTCTGGAAACATGGAGGCACCTGCTGGAAGGGGCCACTTGCCCCTTCGAGGTCTGGACAGACCACAAGAACCTGGAAGCACTCAGCACGCCAAAACGGCTCAGTCCGAAGCAGGTGCGATGGGCTCAGTTCTTCAGCTGGTTCAATTTCACGCTGAAATTCATACCAGGCAAGAAGAACTTCCTGGCAGACGCCCTTTCCCGACGGCCACAGGACGACACGCAAGCCTCCGACATTGTGGGGACAGTATGGACTGAGAAACAGCTGGGCTGCCCAGCTGTCACGCGTAGCCAGACAAGGAATCAGCGCACGCCAGCACGAACGGCAGGGAGCGATCGGAGCCGGTGTTCGATTTCACCGAACTGGCAACAAAGACTCACACAAGCACTACAGAAAGATACATGGTTGCAAAACAACCGACACCATGTATCTTTTAAAGACAGCATCGCCTGGAAAGGGAAAGCCTTGTACGTGCCCGAATCACTGCGGGGGGAGATCTTACATAGATCGCACGATGACAAATCTGCAGGGCATTTTGGGTTCGTAAAAACCCTTCACCTAACGAGGAGGCAATTTTGGTGGCCAAACTTCAGAAAAGACGTAAAAGACTACGTGGCCAACTGCCCCACATGTGCCACCATCAAACGGAAAGGGGGGAAACCCCAAGGGCTGCTGCAGCCAGTAGCCAGCCCCTCCCGCCCATGGGAAGAAATTTCCATGGATTTCATTGTGGACCTCCCACCCAGCCAAAGAAAAACAGTGATATGGGTGGTAAAAGACTATTTCTCAAAACAGGCACACTTCATCCCATGCGCAACTATCCCCTCCGCACAACAACTGGCACGTTTGTTCCTAACACACATATACAGGATCCACGGTGCCCCCTACAGGTTGGTGACCGACAGAGGCACACAGTTCACATCAAAGTTTTGGCGGGAATTTTTAAAACTAATCGGAACCAAGCAAGCACTGTCCACTGCGTGGCATCCACACACGGACGGATCTACAGAGATCCTAAACTCAACACTTGAACAGTTCCTGAGGGCATTCATAAATTACCAACAGGACAACTGGGTAGACCTACTACCTTTTGCAGAGGTGGCCTATAATAACGCGGTGCACCAGAGCACTGGCCACACCCCATTTAAGGTGGTCTACGGAAGGGACTTTGTACCGATACCAGAATTGCCGCAACCTGAAACCCTGCCCTGCTCACCAGACGATTGGGCGGCACAGCTGGCAACAACCTGGCCAATCATCCAAACGGCCCTAGCAGACGCACAAACCACGTACAAAAAATATGCGGACAACCACAGGGCGGAGGCACCGAACTACAAAGTGGGAGATAGGGTCTACCTCTCCACTAAGTTCATAAAGACCTCGAAACCCTCAAAGAAATTGGCACCGAAATTCATTGGGCCTTTCAAAATCACACAGGTAATCAACCCAGTTACTTTCAAACTGGAACTGCCTTACAATTTGAGACGGGTCCACCCAGTGTTTCACTGTGCACTACTGAAGGCAACGAGCACATCCAAATGGCATACGGAAGAACCTCTACCCCCACCCATAATGATAGACAACCAACAACATTTTGAAGTAAAAGAAATACTGGACTCAAGAAAGCAAAGAGGAAAGCTGCAATACCTCGTTAAATGGAAACATTTCTCACACCCAGAGTGGGTCCAGGCACGACACGTCATGGCTAGACAACTAACAAGACAGTTCCATGAGGCATACCCGGAGAAACCAGCACCATAAGAACATCTTTGGGGGGCAGCATGTCATGACCTCGTTGCAAGGCACAAAGAGCCTCACAACGTGGATCATGATCATTAAGGAAAAGGGGAAGGAGATAATCAAACCAGGGATTAACACAAGCACCCAAAAGCACCCACACCCATGGACCCATAGGCAGCTGAAAAGAAGGACGTCAGAGGGACGGAGATAAGCTGCACCTGGTGCCCCGGAGGACACAACCGACGCTGGGAGACAAAGGAAGACACCGGGAAAACGCCCAGGCAGCCATCAAGAGTCCCATCAAGAGGGATCGGGACAAAGCAGGGTGGGGAAGCCCGGGGCAATACAAGAGGGTATAAAAGGGGCACCCCCACACCACCTACCCCATTCCCGTTTTTCGTTCTGTCAGCTATCATTCCAATAAACCAGAAATCCTTAATACCCATTAAGTGAGTCTGTGTCTTATTGCGAAGCGAGGCTGACCCTGACACCATCTGAACCAATCAGGCCGAATGAGGGAAGAGAAAAGTTTGCAGGTCAAAGGAAACGAAAAAGTTGTGAGAGAAACCAGTCCATAACTGAGCGTGAAAAAAGCTCACCTTTCCAGCGTGCCCATAGTGAAGACTGACTTGCCCAACAAGAACAGGAAGGAAAAGGAAAAGGAAACTGTTCAAAGAAGAACGGTAAAATATTTAAAAATACTTCAGACTTAAATCAGCAATGTATAAACCACACTTGTAGTTTATTCGTTCAGTCGCTTCCGACTCTCTGTGACTTCATGGACCAGCCCACGCCAGAGCCTCCTGTCAGTCAACACCCCCAGCTCCCCCAGGGACGAGTCCGTCACCTCCAGAATATCATCCACCCACCTTGCCCTCGGTCGGCCCCTCTTCCTTTTGCTGGGATTACAGTCAAACCTCTGCTCTTTCTTTGCATGATAGTGTCAACATGGAAGATCATCTGTATAAATGTACAGAGTGTGGAAAGAGCTTTGCTCGAAGCAGCCGACTTGCCTCTGACTTGTTCCACCTCCAGCAACACAGCCAAAAATTGTGTTTCCCTGTTTTGTAGTCTTTCCACACGTATTCCATCTTCAGTCAACTAGTATTCCGAGATCTTGTTCAGAAACACCCTTACCAAGTCTGGTATCCCCTGTACTATTCCTGTGCATTTTATTTTTATGGCTCAATGAAGAACTGTGCACTTGTCCATTCAATATTCAATTCAATAGTTAGGTTAACTACGAAGCTCGGTAGCATCCTCTATGCCTGGAGGGCAAATTGAACATTTAATCTGGTATCTGCTACTGCAAGGAGAGAGCCTGTCGTCACAGTGAGAAGTATTAGATAAATATTTCTAGATTACAGAGAACTAAGTCCTCCTGGCATTCCAGGAGTTTCTTAAGTCAAGAAAGCCTGAAACTGCAGTCAAAAGTAAACGCTGCTGTACTACCCCAACCCTAATCTCACAGTCCATAAAAGGGTCCACACAGGGCAGAAACCTCATGAATGCCTGGAGTGTGGAAAGGCCCTCCGTGAACGTGGGGGCCTTACTATTCGTAGGAGGAGCCGGACGGGAGAAGCCATATGAATGCCCGGAGTGTGGGAAGAGCCTCAGAGTGAATCGTTCTCTTACGTCCCATGACAGGATCCACGCTGGGGAGAACCGCATAAATGTATAGAACGTGGGAAGCGTTTTAGTAAGAGCAGTACCTGAACTTCTCATGAAAGGATCCACAAAAGGGAAAAACCACGCAGATGGTTGGAATATGAGAAGAGCATCGAGGAAAAAAATAACTACCTTCACGTGAGAGATCCAGACAGCGGATCTGGCTCCCGTAGTGTTGCACTGCCCGCTCCAAACCCGTTGTAGTTTCACACAGTCGGCCTCACCTCTGCAGCCAAGTACGTAGCATCGGTCACGGTGGTGGGACTATCCGCATTTCACATAAAGGTCGGTTTGGAGTGGATGAGGTGGTTGCTAGGAATGTAGTCCTTAAGAGCACAGCAGAAGACAGAAGCGAGAGCCAGTCTGGTCTAGTGGTCAAGGGCGGCCGACTAGGAATCGGGAGACCGTGAATTCTAGTCCCGCCAGGAGGGAGGGAGGGAGGGATTACGGTTACCCTGGGATCAGTGTACAGTCCCAGTGAGAAGCAGGTGCCTTTTGCGTGTGAGGTGTTTAAACAACCTGAGGAACTCAGGAGGGAAGAACTCCTGAGTTAGCCAGAGACTGGACTGGGGTTCTTGATGAATAAAAGATATTTCAAAGGAAAATGCTTTGATTACAGGGGATGCGCTTAAAGGGCGCAGCATACAGTACTGATGCTTGGCCAGAGACTGGACTGGGGTTCTTGATGAATAAAAGATATTTCAAAGGAAAATGCTTTGATTACAGGGGATGCGCTTAAAGGGGAGGGAGGGAGCAAGGGGTGGGTGCTGGGTGAGGTGCTGCTGGGTGAGGGAGGGAGCAAGGGGTGCATGGGGGTGGGGGGTGCGCAAGAGGTGCCGTGGGGGTGGGGTTTTGTGGGGGTGCATGAGTGGCTGGTGCAGTGTGAGTGCAGGGGGGCTGGGGAGGGTGCATGAGCGGTGGAGACTTACCCCAGTGACTTATGACTTACGAGCTTCCCTGCTGGCTTCCCCATTGACTTCCTGGTGATCACATGATCGCAGGGCCCTCAGCAGCTGGTCATAAGTGCAAATGGGTTGCCAAGCACCCAGATGGCAATCATGTGACTGTGGGGCTGCTGGGATGGCTGGAACTTTGAGGACTGGTTGTAACATCGTTTGTTCAGCGCTGTCATAACTTGGAACAGTCGCTGACTAAATGGTTGTAGGTTGAGAACTACCTGTACTCAGACCTTATTCTATGTGCTTTAAAGCCTTTACCAGAAATTGAAGTCACAGACCTTCACACTTTAGATAATTATTTAAAGAGCATTAGCTTTAGAAGCCAGCCAGATCCTGGCACTCAGCAGGGTTGCAGGAAAGGATGTAGGGGCTCTATCAGAATGGTCAGCCATGAAACACGAGGGTATATTTTTCAGGTTAAATATCACTGCAGGATCACATACTTGACTGTAGATTCGGTTGGTTTCAAAAGAATGCATATTCAGAGGGTGATGGCCTTAAATGTACGCAGTATGGCTTTATAGGCAGAGGTGTGCATGTGTCATGAGTGCCGATGAGCTGAAGACATCAGCACATCGGCACACATGACAAAGACAAGGAAGCAGAAGGAAGGGACACAAAATAAGCATAGCACGCAAAGCCATCACGACACAAAGAGAAGGAAAAGAAGACAAAGACAAGGCGGATCACGAGGCACACCCAAGCTATTAGCAGGAGCGCCACGGAGATCGCCCAACGGACAGCAATCATCGGCTGAAAGAGGAGACCGATGATGGGCGATCCCGGGGCACCCGCAGGGGCCCCGCAACCCTACACCTACCGGCACGAAAGGATGCAGGACAAAGGGCGGGTGACGTAACCTAAGGAGAGGGGGCGCTGACCGGCGCGGGGTATTTAAACCCCGCACTGACGCGCTCCCTTCACTCTCAGCTTTTTTCCGCAACTGACACTACGTGATGAATAAAACAGAACCTGCTTCAACTGAACCAGTGTCTGTGCTTTACTCAGCGGTAGGCAGTGCATGACAGCATGGATCTGTATAGAAGCTTCCTTTGTTTTTGTGGGTTTAATCACCAGTAACATGTGGTGGTCTCTCATGAAGGATACACAGGCTGCAAGTTTTCTCGGGATGAGAGCTTGTGGTCTCTCATGAAGAATGTAGGAAGAATGCACAGACACAACTTCCTCAGGAGGAGAGCTTGTGGTGGTCTCTCATGAAGAATATACAGGACACATAGTTTCTTGGGATGAGAGCCCCGATTCAAGCCGTAAGCTCTCTTTTATTATTCCCCCAGCTAAGCAAGTGCACTAAAACCGTAATTCACATAGCAGAAGGCTGATTGGTCTAAATAGCAATGCATACCTCATGTAACCCCCCTGATAGCCTCCTGGCACAGCTCAGGTTACAGCTCGTGTTGCCTTGTGAGGAAAGTTTTTGCTACAACCTTATCCACTATGGAAGTTCAAGGAAGGTTCAATGTAAATAAACACCTTGCACAGCTGTCGTGGTTTGCCAGCCAACAGCATAGCATGCAATGCTCTCTACAGTAACATAGTAAGTAGCAGCAGGTGGCAGTACCTGGCCAACCTTGGCTGTTCTTGAAATAACTAAGGCATGTAGGACCTGGTTAGTGTTTGAATGGGACGCCATCAGGAAGTCACAAAGCTATAGTTAGACTGGGAAGTCAAAAATACATCCCAGAAGAAGGCAGAGACAAAACTTTTTGGTACGGTTGCCAAGATAGCGCCATAGCCATCATGTCTTTGCAATCACCAGCAATGAGCTCAAATTGAGATAACACCTTTTAATGTACTACATTTGAATCTTCTTCTTCACATTGACTCAGTTCCTAATTTCTAGCATGATGGGTAAGTGAAACAAAGAACAGCAAGCAATGCACAGGAGTTGGTTACCGCATTTTTCTCAAGCAATGCTCTATCCAAAGACATGTCTCTCCTAGCATATTTCTGTTCAGGTTCCCATCTAAGTACGTTGCTTGTAGGTTTGGGCTACCTCGCAGGTCAAAGGCACCTGGGGGTGGAAAGAAACATCTAATTAATTAATATATTAATATTATAGTTTAATAAAGGCAACCATTTTTATAAAAGAAACCTAAAATATGACTTCTTATGCATAAGAATGGTCTAAAAATTGGTTTCTTATGGGAAGGAAGGAAGGAAGGAAGGAAGGAAGGAAGGAAGGAAGGAAGGAAGGAAGGAAGGAAGGAAGGAAGGAAGGACTGATATGGGCCCAGTGAGATAGCAGCACCTGATCAACCTTGGCTGATCTTGAAAAGCTAGGCTGGACTGGGCTCATCTGCCTAGGGGCAAACATCCTGAATGAAAGATCCTTGACAAACCATTTCTGTAGTGTTGCCAAGGAAACCACATGGATGTGTCCAAGAAGTTACCAGGAGTTGAACTTGGCCTGAAGGAAGCTTCACCTTAGCTTATATAGTTAGTACACACTTGGAAATTTTTACTGTAATTTAAATAAAGAAACACAACATCTCACCATGGCGGGAAGACTGTGTGCCAGGTCTGGTGAATGGCCAACTTAAGCTCATGCCTCTGTCTGTCAAGGTTCCTATCTTTAACTTGATTTCAACTATCACTTATGAATCTATGAGAAGGCCACTGCACCTAGAAGTGGTCCTTCAAATAACTCTGTTCCAAATATCTAAGACTTCCAAATGTTGAGAGAAAAAAGTGAAGTAATGGTCCCAGTATATGAGCCTTCTTCAGACAGAGCCAGCATGGTATAGTGGTTGGTTTGCTGGGCCAGGAACAGGAAGACCCAGGTTCCAGTCCTTCCTTAGGCATGGAAGCTGGCTGGGTGACCTTGGACCTTGACTATGTCTCAGCAAAAATCAGTGTAAGGCTCGCGACAAGCCAGAAGAACCCCCCACCCCCACCCCCCATTGCATCATACATTGATACGTTTTGTGGTATGAACTAGATGAATGTAGTACAAACCAAGTGGACCCAACAACTAAGTGGGGCAAAAGCTGGCACCTCCAGAATTCTCAGGCAAGAGAGTTGAATTTGGGTATAGGAAGCTGGGCCGAGGTCTTCTTTTACTATTCACTCATTATATGGCCTTCTGTAGGATACTGTCTTGGTCACAGTGCTTCATATGTCAATTGGGGCAATACACAGGTTTTATTGATAAGGAATACTGAGGTCATGGGATAAGCAATTAACACAAAATCAGCCATAGCAAATGCATACAATTTTCATTGTATTTGTGTCAACTCCACATGAAGCAGCATCCTCAAAGCATCTCCTTCCCTTTCCCTTTCCCCTTCCCCTTCCCCTTCCCCTTCCCCTTCTCCTGAAGTGCACAGCAGATACAGAAAAGAAATATAAGAGAAAAGTGTTCTGAAATATATAGCCATCAGTTCTGTTCAAGGCAGGCAGCAACTGGCACTGAGCTGGCCAAGCGAATGTCAAATAAGGCTTCTCTCATTTGCGGGCGGGGTGTCACCACTAGGAAAGCTCTGCCTCTCATGCTATTGATCCAACAGTTTTTACCTGTGGATAGATTAGTATACAAGCAATTTGATAAGAGACTGTGTATTACTGAAAATGAGAAACCCTTGCTGATTTACTGCAAATCACCTAGAAATCTATCAGTAGATCCTCATATAACTTCTGTCCAATTCCTTTTTGGGGGCTGTTATGATAAAGTTTTGCCATTTTTTTAAACTGGTAAGTTAGTACAACTTCATAAGCCTGATTTGCTTTCAATATCGAATGCAAACATGAAAGAAGCAAGACTGGGATCCGGAATTCCAGAATCCCTTTTCAGTAATTTCATGCTGACACCAGAGGCTTGGTTTTCTTTCTCTTCTTCTTCTTTTTTTTTTTAGAAATACACCCCAAACCTAAAGAAATGTTCATTGTGGTTTCTATCGTGGTCACATCCAGACTCAAATGCAGTTTATATAAAGGCATTTAATCACCAGTCAGCTTTTTATTACAGTGTTCTAAAGTGAAGCCTCTGAGTTGAAACAATATTTTAGAGATTAGTATCAAAATCTCAGGCAGCAATATTAGTCCCCAGCTGTGTTCCCAGAGAGCAGGTACTTGGCAGGACAAAGGAAATCCTCTTCTTTTCTGCTAGGCTAGAGCATTCCTGGGGCGACTGTCTCTCTTTTTCCCCCTTAGGAAGGTAATAAATCACAGGCTTTGTTAACAAGCCGGGAGGGGGGCTGCTGAGTTCTGTTTGTCAGAATCTGCCCAAGCAAACATCAGGGTCCCACGGATTGGAGGTTGGAGCTCCAGAGGTCCTTTTGGGAGGGAGAGTTAAAAAATTCTGAAGAGTTCCATTTTGTCAGCCCCTCCATATTCTGGAGCAGTTTTCTGTGAAGTCACAGAACCAAGAACATGAGAGAGAGAGAAAAAATGAAACCTTGGGCAGTTCAGTGTGGAGCATTTTACACATGTGCACATGCATCCTAGCACAAGGGTCAGTAATCTCTTTCGGGCCTGGGCAGGTGTTTGCAACACTGAGAGTTTTGTGGATATTCTCCCCAAGTCACTGCCAGGTGGGTGCCAGCAGTCTCAAACGCTGCTCACCTTCTGGCTGAACCCCTCCTTTTGATCATCTCTGCTCCCGTTTTCTCAAGAGGCTGGCACATTTCCAAAACAGTCCCTGGACTACAACCACTTACAGTCTCCATTGTCTGAGAATGCCTGCGGAGCCTACAGGTAACACTGGAGGTTACGGTTGAATCTTCACTCCTCCGTGCACTGGTGATGTTGCCTAGCTAGGTAATAAAGCACCTTCAAGGCAAGCTCAGAGGACTCCAAGAACCCAAGAAGAAAATGTTTTAAACAGTTAAGTGGGGCGGTGAACTGGCAAAAGGAGCCTGTTATTCCAGGACATTCCCAGGTACAAAGTGTACAGTCTGCGGTGACTCCATCTGGCTGTGGATTGAGGTGGACGGACACAAATTCACGTCGTCATCTCTTGCAGAGTCACTCCTTCGTCTCCAGCAGATGCAGCCTAAATTAGGACTGCTTTTAGAACACCGGAAAACGGTTCGCTGAACATGCGGGAGCCGGAACGAGAGCTGTCCGAAAACACTCTAAGAATTGGGTATCTCACGAGCTTGGTGCAGGAGTCTCCTTTCGGAACAGCGTCTGCAAGGTGCGCTCGGTGTTACTAACTGCCTGGTTCCTATTCCATATGCAGCCTGTTCTAGCACATTTGCACTGCAGTGTCTGCCCAGAAACAAACCTCACTGAATTCAGTGCTGTGCAATTCTCGGTAAGTCTGTTCGGGAGCCAAGGGCGACCTCATTATTCCTATTCCTGGGATACTAAGTGCTGCCCAGAAAGAAGAGGGAGCCAGAAAAGCAGCCAGGCGGGCGGGGCGGGGCGCGCGCGCGCGCGCGCGAGGCAGGGAGGGAGCTCGCGCCGAGGCGACGCCAATCCTCCCCGTCTCCCGGCGCAAAAGGCGAGCCAGCGCTTGGCCAGGGCCTCCCTTTCCACGCCCCGCGGTTCGCGGCGTGAGCCAGCGCGCGAGAGGGGGCCCCCTGGCGGCGGGGCACCGACCGCAGGGCGCCGCGGGCGGGCTCTGCTTCGCCGCCGGTTTCCGGCGAGAGAGGCTGGGACGCCGCTCAGGTCTCGCGGCTCCTTCCCTTCCTCCTCCGTCCAGCTGGAACGATCCGGACGGCGCCCTGCGGCTCTGCCACCCAGCCCCTGGCACCGCCGCGCCGGGTTCCCCCCTTCCCCCGCTTTCTTCCTTGGCTCTCCCTTCCCCCTAAAGAGATGGCCGGCTCAGGTCTTGGCAGATAGACTTTATCGGAACCTAAAGAGCAGCCAAGGCTGGAGTTAAATCCAAGGCTGGAGTTAAAATCTCTGGAAGAAACATTAACAATCTCAGATATGCAGATGATACCACTTTGATGGCTGAAAGCGAAGAGGAACTGAGGAGCCTTATGATGAAGGTGAAAGAAGAAAGTGCAAAAGCTGGTTTGCAGCTAAACCTCAAAAAAACCAAGATTATGGCAACCAGCTTGATTGATAACTGCAAATAGAGGGAGAAAACGTAGAAGCAGTGAAAGACTTTGTATTCCTAGGTGCAAAGATTACTGCAGATGCTGACTGCAGTCAGGAAATCAGAAGACGCTTAATCCTTGGGAGAAGAGCAATGACAAATCTCGATAAAATAGTTAAGAGCAGAGACATCACACTGACAACCAAGGTCCGCATTGTTAAAGCAATGGTGTTCCCTGTAGTAACATATGGCTGCGAGAGCTGGACCATAAGGAAGGCTGAGCGAAGGAAGATCGATGCTTTTGAACTGTGGTGTTGGAGGAAAATTCTGAGAGTGCCTTGGACTGCAAGAAGATCAAACCAGTCCATCCTCCAGGAAATAAAGCCAGACTGCTCACTTGAGGGAATGATATTAAAGGCAAAACCGAAATACTTTGGCCACATAATGAGAAGACAGGACACCCTGGAGAAGACGCTGATGCTGGGGAGAGTGGAGGGCAAAAGGAAGAGGGGCCGACCAAGGGCAAGGTGGATGGATGATATTCTAGAGGTGACGGACTCGTCCCTGGGGGAGCTGGGGGTGTCGACGACCGACAGGAAGCTCTGGCGTGGGCTGGTCCATGAAGTCACGAAGAGTCGGAAGCGACTAAACGAATAAACAACAACAAAGAGCAGCCATCGCCGGGACTCGCTAGCCAAGAAGGCATTTTCAACAGAGACCAAGCGCTCGGAACGCTCGGGCTGCTAGTGCCGCTGGCTGCTGCAAAGAGGCGCGGGCGGGTGGGCGGGCGGGCGGCCCGGACAGCCTCAGGGCTCCCTCCTCTCGCCAGTTCCCTGCCCTCGCGACCGTCCCGCGGGCGCCTCCCTTCCGCAAGCTGGCGGCACCCGTCTCCGCGGGACCCCTCGGTCCAGGCCATGGAGCAGCCGCGCCGTGGGGAGCCTTCCCGAGCCCCCGAGCCCGCGTAGCTGGCCTTGATCGCCGCGCTGGTTGGCCTCCTAGGGACTATTGCCGGAGATCGACGCGCAGTGGGGGGACGCTCCTCTTTCCCCCGCGAGCCTCCTCGGGGGCGGGGGCAGACGCGAACGCCGGGGAGGTTTGGCGCTCGCCAGTGAGGCGAGAGGGCCAGGGCGAGCTGGGGACAGGAGCGCGGCTTCGGAGCGCCGAAGGGGGGGCGGATCGGTGGGAGGGCGCGGGTGTGTGCGCGCGTGCACGAGGTTCTTTGGGCACCCTCAGGTGCACGCCGCTGTCTCGAAACCTTTGCCTGGAGCTTGAGCTTGGTCTCGGCCACGACCCGGGAGCCCAGGTTAATCGGTTGGGTCCTCTCCGCCTCCCCCGCCGCTCTCTGCCGCCTCCTCCTCCTCCTCCTCCTCCTCCACTTTCCGCGCCTGCCTGGCCGGGCGCGTAGCTTTCCTCCTGCCCTACGCGAAGAGCCGGGGTGGCGGCGAAAGACCCGATGGATGCCCTCTGTTCCCACCCTCCTGGACAGCAATAGCGCTGGACATGAAAAAAAACAAACCTATTAAGCCCCTCGCTCTGGAGTCAGCCCGCAAGCGGTTAATTCGGCCCAAGGGAGAGCACTTCTGCTCCCGGCGCCCTCGCTAGACGGACTCGTTCTCTCTGAGGCACCCACTTCTTCCCCTTCGTCGGCCGGGTCTCTCCCCCCCCCCCCTCCCCACTCAGCTCGACGCCTAACCTTGTCTCGCGGTCACGGAGTTCACCCTTTCATTTCTGCCTAGGCTGGAGCGAGCTGGCCTGGCTCTCTAAGGCAGATGCCGGGTGGATCTGTGGTTCTGGCGGTGCAGAGAGGGAGCCCCAGCAGCGCGGAGGAAGTTTGAGCCGCGAGGATGCAGCCCACAGACTGGTACGCGGTGCTTCTGCTGCAACCTGCGCTGTGCCTGGTAAGTTTCCGCGCCTCTCGTTCCCCCCTCCCCTCCTCCCCCAGCTGGGGCTGCCAGCGGGACAGCAGCAGAGGAGGCCTCGATCCTGGGGGAGAAGTCTGACGCTCCAAACCAACGTCTTGCGTCCCGGGTGCCTCCGCCAGTCACCGACGTGCCTAGAGGCAGGGAGGAGAGTTCGGGTCCGGCAACCTCAAGGCGAAGCTCCGGCTTGAGAGGGGCGCGATCCCTCTCTGGGGGTGGTCGCTTGGGGCGGGGGTCACACAGCGGATCCTGGGCAGAGATATTGCAATCTTACTGATCAGGGTTTGCTTCTGTGTGGGAGGGTGAGAAGGAAGGAGCCCTCCGCAGCGTCCCTTGGAAAGGTTGTGCCGGTGTGTGGTGGTGCTTCGGGCGCACGTTCTGTGCAACTTTTTCCTCCCCGCGTTCCTCCAGTTGGGCGTGGAAGGTTCCATTCGTTCACACGGGGGGGGGGGGGGAAACACCACAGGACGGCTGAGGCGACGCATGGGATTGAGTCCCGAGGCCGTTCTGACGACTCCGCTGTCACCCTGATTCCCCGACCCCTCCCTCCGACGCACAGTCGGAAACGCTTCCCGCTCGGGTGCCTTCGGAATGGGCTATAACTTCCATCGCTGGCAAACAAGTGGCCATTCCCCTCATTAGCTGAGAATGATGGGAGCGGTAGGCTTGCCATCCAAGCTGGGGATGATGGGAGTTGTGGTTTGGCAATTCTGGGCGGGCGTGTTGGGAATTAGAACCCAGTACACGTGACAGGAGCTAGGAATGAGAAGCTGATATTTGGGAGAAAGTATTTCCGTGTGGTCAGCTTCCTTGTCTCCCTGCCCCACCCCGAGGGGTCTTTAATGGTCCTGGGGACCGAGGGGAAGTCTTGGTGGCTGCTCCAAGAAGTCCTGCCAATCGTTCTCCGGTAGCGGGAATCGTGGTCGTGGGAAAATAAAACCCTGTTGGTTATCCTTCCCCCGCCCACCACAGAATAAGATCTACTAATTTAAACCATTCCGCTGTAAACCATCGAGCGTCCCCCGTCAGCCCACTCTCAAAGCGCTCGGGAGTAACTCCCCTTTAAGATTGCTACAGCAGCCGAATCCGTCCCTTTCCCGGGGATCCCATTCTCCACCCGGACCGACCGATCAAGCTGCGTTACCAGAGCCCCGCCGTTCGGTTTCTTTCGGAAGCCATCGGTTTCCAGATCGGATGAACGGCAGTACGAGGATTAGGCCGGACGGAAAAAACCAAACCAAACCTGAGCAACAGGACCCGAGAGGACTTGAGTGGAATGTCAGCCCAACAGGCAGAAACCTAACGAACCCCTTTCCAGGGTATGCCGTACCCCACGCCCCGCTGCCTGTAATTGCAGGCGTTGGACGCCTGAGGGCGCTGTGCCCCAGTTTCAGCTTGGCTCGGGACATCTTGGGGGGTGAACAGGTGAGCACGGGGGGCAACCCCTCCCGATGGCAATGGAGGACGGCTGAGGCGACAGGGGATAAGGGAGATAGCCAAGATCGGCCGAGCCCTTTAAAAACAGCCTCCATCAACCTTTCCAATGTAAGCCACTTTCTTTTCCAGGATCTCATCCTCTCCCTCCAAAGAAGAGAAGAATTGCTGAAATTTAAAAGATCAACCAGAATCCACTTATTTTCCACTTCTTTACCTGACTAACCAGCATGCGTTAAACATGAATAGATGGGATGTTGGACTGATTTTGGATGAAATGCCCAATTAAAAGGACAAAACATGGGAGAAAAGGCTGTGGGGATGCATAATTTTTGGCTTCTTCCTTTGAGTGGATTAAAACAAAGAAACACACGAACAACAACAAAACTGCAATAGATTGGAAAGGTTAACTTGGAAGGTTATTGCCAATGAAATAGCCACAGAAGGCGGAAGGCAGAGAACGTTCAATGACCTTCTTCAGAACGAAGTTAATGAGGGAGCTTTCTACTGAGCCTCTCACTAAATCAGCAACTAATACCAATAATCAATTAATTAATTAACCCTGGCCTTTACCCAGATAATGGTGACAAACCTCCTTTGACTCCAAGCCAAGCCTCAGGAATTATGCCACAAAGGAGCTGTTATAATCGACCAGCCATAGCGATGGAAATCACCACCACATTTAAGATGAGCGTTTGTCCAATGACCCTAAACATAAATGACTGTTTATGGGTTGGGTTGGGTTGGCGTTCCGACCAGCATCGCCTTCCCCCGCTAAGTAAAACGTAATCATTGGCTTTGCCCCTCAATCACATAAATCCCCACTTAATGTTGACAGAGCTGCTCCCCAAGGGTTTTGCTCACCGAGAAGTGGTTGTCAGTAAAATGCAAGGAAGTTGACAAGGGGGCATGTAGCTGGAGGAATGATGGGGATCCATGCAATAAAGGGTGCAGATGGTAAGACTGCTTTAAATCAGACTTATTCAAGCCCCCGTGAGGAATAGATACGGGGGCTGGAGGCAGTAAAGAGCGGAAGCTAAATCACTGAGAATGTTGCAGGCTTTATATTCATATGACTTAGGGATTGCGAAATAAAGCTACTTGGGAAAGACAAAATTCAAGGCTTATGTTTGCCAGCCACCCTGTGCACTTTGCCATCTGTGAAATGGGTAGAAGAATGGCCTGCAGAGAAGAGGTGTCTGCTGTGCAGTTCAGTGCCTGGAAACTTACCAAACACTTCAAAGATTTAGAAAAATATTTATAGTTTTTTTTAAGATAATCCCAGCTTCCACCATAAAGGTGGCCTATATCCTTGCAACAGCCCTCAGATACCTAGGATAAGATTTGTTCAAGGACACGCAGAGAATCTTAGCATCTCCCAAATACAAGGCTCTGTTTTGTTAAGCTCATCTTTCCTAGTGATAAATCCTGTGTAACATTTTAGATATATAATCACGTTTATGATGATCCCAATTATTCATTTGCATACAGAATGAACCTACAGGTACAGTGAACCAAGTTGGACAGGATTTGACTCTGAGTCTTTCTGCATTCCAGCACTTTTTTTCCAAATTTCTCTAATCTTGCGTCTTCCACATTCGCTGAACTACTACTTCATCGTTTCCCAAACAACAGGCTCTTCATGCTGCTGGGGGTGATGTGTGGTGTAGTCCAATACATCTGGAGGCCCCAGGTTGGAGACGGTTGTACTGTTTCATAGACTTTGCTTTTTTATTTCTTTATAGGCTTATATCCTGCCTTCTCTCCAGGGGTCTGTCTTATTTTATCTTCACAAGAATACCCCTGTGATTAGACTGAAAGAGAATTACTGGCCTGAAGTCAGCCTCCATGTTTCCATGGTTGAGAGGACAATCGTGACCCTGTGTCTCCCATCACAGTTGCTCTTCAAACTTAATTCCCCAAGTGGGATAGGGCGGTCACCTTTCCATCAGAAGGGAGGCTCCTGTGGCCTTCTAAACGTTGCCAAGCTATGACTCCTAACAACCTCAAACAGTTTGGCCGATGGCAAAGGGCGCCTGGGGGTATAGCCCAGCAATATCGGAAAGGCTCCAGGTTCTTCAGACCTTCTTTGTATGATTTCTGTTCCTTTGTCTGGGTAACCCATCCCTACGTTTGGCTCTTTCTAGATGGCACTTCGCCTTGCTTTCTGTGGTATCTTGTGCTGGCAGGTTCCTTTTCACGTGTAGAGGGTATGTCTCATTGAGCACGTCTGTCATTTAGCAGGGGAAGCCCTTCCAGCCACTCCAGCTCCAGCCGGGTCCCCCTTATGCTCCTCCTTAGCGGCGGCAGCTGCATTGCCTTGCCTTGAATCCACTGCCTTGGCTGGCAGAGTGGACTGGCTTCCCCTTTCTAGGCTGAATCAGAGGGAAAGACGACTGAAGAAGGACATCGCTGGTGGCTTGTCTCCCCTTCTTCTGCCTGCTGGATTTTGAATGTCATTTACAATGCCGATACTTCTGCATTATTTTGAGCGGCTGTTTCCTAAAACTCTTCCCACTAGGGGAGGGAATATCTTGGACTTTGGGAATCTTTAGCAGCACATCCATTGCAGATAGAGGATATCCAGGCCACATTGTCAATTGCTGGTTTCTGAAGGACAATGGAAATTGTGCAGAGGATCAGCAACTAGGATAGGATCTGAAAGGAAGGCTTGTTTGGGGGGGGGGAACTTCTACAGCTCCATGGTAAGAGAAAATCTTTAGTTACTGAGTGAGTTTAAAGTGAAACAATTACAGGGTTTTTCAGGATTGAGTTTGGACAATGTGATAACTATATTGTCCTACTTATGAAGTGGTAGCTTTCAGGGCCTGATCTGACGCTTCAAGTCATTTTGTATTGATTTGATATTTCTTGTTGCATTGATATTTCATATAAGGACTTTTGAATACTTATTTAACAGATAGCATCAAAGCAATGGCTCTGAAGGGAAGGGAAGGGGAGGGGAGGGGAGGGAAGGCTCCCTCTCAAGAAAATTGTAGGCCTTTTCTCTACATTTTCTCAACATAGACAAAAGAAGAGATAGCTACAGCTATGGAGGTGGCCTGGGAATTGAAAACCTGATCAGGAAAGCTGCCCCTTGAGACTCATTGAAAATGGCCCCAGGAATGACCTATCGCTCTGTTTCATAGACGTGTTACACCCGGAAAGGATCGTTCTCCTTTATGTCTATAATATTCATTCAGTTTTGTCTTTTTGCTTTTTTTTAAAACAAAGTGAGTTTTGAGGACTATAAAAGGTTTTACCCACTTCGTTGAATCTGTCGATTGGAATTCCGACCTAGTTGCTTTTACTTTCCCGTGGGAACCCTTTTTGTTTCTATTTCCTGGATTGGTTACGGTTACTTTGAGGAAAGGCAGCTGGGGAAGTCTTCAAGTTCAGTCTTAGTGGGCTTTACCTCCCTGAGTCACTAGAGAGCTACGGAGGAAATTAAAGCGGGTTTTACAGAGTTTTACCTCGAAGTCTCTCACGTTCTGGGCCTTGTCTCAGAACCTGTGGAATCCCCACTGTCTGAACGGTTGAGAGAAGCTGACAGGGTTGAAAATTATCCTAGGTACAAAGTGGCTTCACCGAAGAAGATGAGAATTGGTGAGGTGGGCTCAGAAAACGAAGGGAAGGAAAGCGACTTGTGGAGATTTAAAGAAAAAAGAGTTCTGGCCTAGAAAGAGGGCTGTGATGCTGTTGCATCAAGACCCCAGAAGAGAATTCGGCTTCAAGGGCGGAAGGTTCTTGAAGAATATCTGGACTTTTCAAGGCAGGCTGTAAAATTTGAGCTTGACAAGAAGAAAATTCTGTGTATAATGCTGAGACCTGTAAATGCTTTGCTTTATTCTGAAGTGGGATGTATGTTTAAATGTGTTTGTCAGGGTGGTCTTTCAGGTTTAGACATAGGTATTTGCTCTTTGGATAGCACTTTCATTTTTGGTGAAAGGGTATTAACCAAGTGGCTTTGCTAAATACATAACAGTAATAAGATGTTGGCAAGTTATTTTGCTTTAGCTTAAATACTTTGGTTTACCTTGATAATTATTTAAATATGTTTATCAGCAGGATTTTTTTAAGGGTTGAGATGGATATTTTTGTTTTTATTTTTCAGATATTATTTGTATAAACAAACAATAGTAATGAGAAGTAGTTAGGTTATTTTTTCTTAGTTTAGTTGACAGAGGAGTAAATTATTTTATTTACTTATAGTCTATCCCGCCTTTCTTAATTTTCGTGCCTCTCTTTCCTTTTTCTCCCACTCCAGCCTGTCTCCTTTCTCCGCCCCTCTCAAGAGCCTTCCTTCCAGTTGCTGCCTCAACATCTCCCGGACCAGGTTTGCCCAAGTTTCTGGCCCTGGCCCCTTTTCCGGCCTTCCCATTTTCTCCTTGGGTGAACCCACTGGCTTATCCCGAACACTTGAGTCTGTGGTGGGAGCCTCCTCTGTGGGTGCAGGAATTCCAGCCCCTTCTGCCTTTTCCATCCTGGTTTGTTTTCTAAGGCTCTAGTTCTCTAGTTCGTCTTCTCAAGGGTCTGTTCCCTGCAGCCAGTATCCTAGCTAAGGCTTGCAAAGCATGTGGCCTGCAAGGCCCAAGCTCTCTCCCTTTAGCAATCAAAGCCTTCCTTTTCATGTACCGGGTTTCAGGAATCCGGTGAGTCTGAACAAACTCCCCTTTAAAGCTGGACGGGGAATCCCAGTTTGGATATCCCACCCCTGCCACCAATTTGGCACAGGTTCGTTTGATACCCAGGGGTTGTCTACTCAGACTCACCAGGACGTTCCCAAATGAGACACTGCAGGGGAAGACCTGTGATCACCCCTTTTATGGGGGGGGGTTTCTTTCACTTAGAAAACCACTGCTCACAGCATAAAAGTGTTTGTTTCCCTACCTAGGTGACCAGTTAATACAATTTCCAACTGACGTCTATTTCTGTCACTACTACTACTACTCTATACTAGGTCTATTCTAACTAATACATGGAGGTCACTAAGCTATAACTATCACTATACTACTCTATTACTATAACTATTACACACCAACAATGCCACTACTACCTTTAGAACACAGTTCTCCTTCAAGTGGACAGTCTCACTTACTCCTTCTCCAGCTTTGCTCCAAGCCATGACTGCTGCTCTCACCCTCGCTTCCTCCTGTCCTCTTCTTCTCTCTCCGACGCGCCCACCAGCAGCTGTCCCAGACCCAGGGCTTTCAACAGCCGCCCTGCCTTCCTTGCTCCAGGCTCAAAGGGGGAGGAGAGTGATCCCAGGTGCCCCCAATTTCAGGACAATCCCTCCTTCCACAGCGGCGAGCATACCTGCTACTCCTTCCTCCTCCTCCTCCTCCTTTCCCCAGGACAGCAACCCTGTGAGGTGAGCTGGGCTGAGAGGGGGGACTGGCCCAAGGTCGCCCAGCCGGCTTTCGTGCCCGAAAAATCCCTCAGAGCAAAGCCACCTTCCTTGGTTACGCACCTGATGGTGCATTGGTGCACAAGGTCCCTGCTGCCTTGAGATCCAGAATGGTCCCACAGCCGGGGCGGCTTTGGAGTTGTGGGAAGGCAGCGCATAGAATTCTGCCTTCTGCCTGGTGTGGGCCTTGCATGCCAGGGCCTCGGTTCCAGCGTCCACATTCGGCCCTCTCCCCATCCCTCATGTTGGCACCGTAAGCGCCCTTTCCGCCTTTCCCGCAGCACACCTAACCCTTTTGTGGACTGGCAGCCTCCTTTACGCTCTCCCCTGGGGTGGCTTCTTGCCCCCCTAAGCTTACCAGCCCTCCCGAGACTCCTGCGAATGCTACAGCAGACGCAGCTGGGGGGCTACAAGCAGAGCGACCTCAAGGAGCTACTCTTCCCCAAGAGGCTCCGATTCGAGGGGTCTGGATTTTGGCTGAAATCCCTCTTTGGGTCTAGTGCGAATCCGCTTCCCTGATGCGCCCCAGCAAGGACATGGGCAGGCCCACGGAGCCCTCTCCAGCACGTGGGAAGGGGGACCGCAAGGGGAGCTGGACCACCCTGGGCGCCATCAGCCGCTGAGCTGGGCGGGGAGCCTCTCGGTGCCATTCCTCCTCTGCCCACCAGGGGGCGCTGTGGGGCTCTTGCAGAAATGGCCCGGACCCTCTTCCCTGCCTTTTTGGGGGAGGGGGGGCTTTTATTACCCCCAAGGGCTCCCCAGCCTCATTTGCCTTATTACTTAACCTGCCCTGTGTTTTACCATCTGTTTCTGAGCCCCTTTGGCGTCTCTGCATCCGTGGTTCTTTCCCCCTTCCTCTTATCAGGAGACTTGTCTGGGCTGCAGCTAGTTCTTAGCCACAATTTGGCCCCTAGAGCTGAGCTGGCTTCTGCTGCTGCTGCGCCGACCTGCTGCTGAGATGTTGGCTTGGCAGAGGCTTCCAGGCTGTGTGTGTGTAAGGGGGGGGGCATCTCCCACAGGAAGGGCAACCAAACAAGAGCTGGTCCCAAAAGGGGAAGGGGGGCCTCTCTGCCCCCCACTGTTCCTGAGGGAGGGAGCAAAGGGCAGCAGGGTGGTCCACCTGCACCAGGCCAGCCTCATCTCTGGGCATGACAGGCAGGAGTTGGGGGAGAGTCCCTCTCCCTCCCCTGTTCCCCTGCAAGTGGGATCCGGAGTGAATGCGGCCTCCTCCAGATCCATGGCCCTTGATGGATCTCCTCTCCTGTGAAAGCCAGCCAGGTTTTGTAGCAAGGAATTCCACAGGCTCATGAGGATGGGCTTTCCAGAAGACTTCAAGCCCTCCTTGGATAGAGGGAGGAGAAACAGGGCTCAGGGCTCCCCCCATTAATGACCCACCCACTTATTTGAGGGGGCAGCTTAGGGACTGTGCCCCCCTGAGCCGAGGATGGAATGAGGGAAGGAGGGCAGAGATGCCAAGCAGGGGGACTGGCAAGTGTGGGTCTCTGCAGAGGGCAGTCTGTACCGCCAAGCTGTCATGAGTGGCTCGAGTAAGTGAGCCCAGCTGCATGAAAAAGTCAAAATTCTCCCAGACATGAGGAAAAAGGTTTCAGTGCCTTCAGACAAGGAGGGACAGGACCCTCAGCATCCAGGAAAGGAACCCCTTTGCCCAGCCGGGGCACAGACTGTATCCCTCGCAGAAGCTCTAATTCGCTTGATCCTCATGAGGACTAGGAGGCTGTTCTCTTCTGTTCCTTCTTTAGAAAGTAGCCTTTGGGATGTGCTCTGTCTCCCTTCAGCTACCTCCCATTCCCTTGGCACAGCTAACCCGTGTGTGTGTGTGTGTGTGTGTTTGTGCTGTTGTTGTTGTTGGTGGTGTTGTTTCCACAGGGTGGATATGAGGAATCTCAGCCTGTTCCTGCCGCCTGGTGCTGCGGAAGTGAAACTCCAGCCCTCCTGCAGCGCCCTGTAGTTTGAAGCCTTTCCAATTGCCCAAATAACCCCTTAATGAGGCCGAGGACAGACAAGCAAGACCACTTGGCTCTTTCACACACCCAAACCAGGTTAATAGACTGCAAGGGCCGAGTTCACACGACACCCGACGCGCAAGGAGAGCAGCCGCCTTCCGGCCAAGGAAACGGCCCTAGTCCCAGGATACTGAGCAGCTCAAATGTCTGGCCCGTTTTAGCTGCACAAAGCCGGTCCCGGGACCCCCGTGGCCCCCAGATCCCAAGGCCATTTGCTTCCCGTTTGGCCTGGAGAAGCGCCCGGATCGGTCTCCCTGGCTTTTCCAGGCAGGCCCCCCTCTGGCATTGCGGGCGGGGGGAAGAGTCTGGACCCCATTGCTGCCTCTGCCCCCCCCAGGCCTGACGGGCTGAGGATGCGCCTCTCCCCCCCCGTCACCCCCTGCCCCGCCTCCAGGCTCAGACCCAGGGGCTGCTCCGGGTGCTCCCTCCTTTCAAGCCTCCCACTTCCAGCCTCCCCACGGAGGGACCCCCGACTCAGCTGGAACAGAGGAGAAGCCCCGGACCTCTGGCCCTGCAGGGTCTTGTCCCGGGAAGGACCAGGCCCCCTTCAGAGTCCGGCAGCCCCAGCCTGCGGTTCCCCTGGGCCTTGAGAAGGCTTCAGGGGGCATCTAGTCCACCCCCTCCAGGCGCACAGAGAAAGAGAGAGCCTGGCTGAGAGTTGCGGGGAGGGCAAAGGAAGGGGGGTCCCCTCTGGGGCCGGCAGGGACCCCCCCGGAGCTGCAGCCCCCCAAGACCGAAAGGATCCCCCTCCCCCTTTCTCCGCTTCCTTCTCTGCTCCGAACTATCTCCTCCACCGGGCGAATCAGGAGAGACTCTGCCCGGAGACCGAAGACGCTGCAGAAGCGAGAATTCCCATTGGTCGTTCTGCCTTTCTGGGCACTCCCAATTCAAAGTCTCAGAAAAAACACTTCCTCCCCCATCCAGAGCCTCCGATTCCTCCTCGGGGGCTGGGAGCATCTCCGTCCCCCTCCCCTCTCTATTTGGGATACCCATGTGGGGCCGCCCCATGGGCTCTGCCGGGGTCCCCCTGCTGCTGCTGCTGCTGCTGGTGGTGGGGGCGCTGTGCCGGATCGCCGGAAGCGAAGGGGGGAAGGAGCCCCCCGGTAAGGAGGGGGCTGGGCGGGGGGAGGGGGCTGGGACCCCCAGGAGGGACTTTGGGGGAGGGGCCGAGGGCAAGAGAGGGGGGAGCCTGCAGGAGCCTCGATCTCCGCGGGGTCTCTGTCCCCCCCTCCCCACAGCCCCCCAGGAGGACGGAGAGGGAGCCCCTTTCGAGACACAGCCGGGCCCCTCCCTCACCCCCCCATGGCTGGACCTTCCGGGGCCTCAAGAGTTTGTTGCATTAAAAGAGGAAGGAGAAGGAAAGCGAAAGGGAAAGCGGGGAACCGCCGCATTTTCATGCCGAAATCTGCAAAATCCAAAAAGCCGTTTAAGAAAAAAGTGCTTTTAGGGAAAAGTATTTTTCCTTCAACAGAAACTCGTTTTTCTTTAAGGATCTCCATTTAGAGGCTCTCCCCCAGGGAGCCCCACCAGGAAAGTGGGGGGGGGGCTGAGAAAGGCCCTCCCCCTCCCAGGGGGCCCTCCAGAGGCCATCCATCGGCCTCCCTAGCAGGTCTCCGCCCTCCCCCCTCCCCCTCCCCCTCCCCGCGTGGGTCCCTCCTCCAGTCGCGGCTGGGAGCGATGGGCCCCGGAGTCCCTCCTGACGGCCTTCCTCCTCCTCCTCCTCCTCCTCGCAGCCCATTTCCTGGCCCAGGATAAGGGCGAGTGCCACTTCCTGAACGGGACGCAGCGGGTGCGCTACCTGGTGAGGTACATCTACGACCGGCAGGAGATTGCCCGCTTCGACAGCGACCTGGGCAAATTCGTAGCCGTGACCGAGTTGGGGCAGCCAGCTGCCGACTATTGGGACAGCGATAAGGTCTATATGCAGTACCTGAGGGCAGAAGTGGATCGCTTCTGCCGGTACAACTACGGGGTTCTCCAGGGGATTCATGTGATTGGCCGGAGAGGTGAGTCCGGGAGGGAGGGAGGGGCTTCGGGGGGGGATGCAGAAGGGACCCCCCCTTCCTTAATCCATTAAATGTATTGAGATTCTCCCTCATGGAGTTTTCCCGCCTAATCGGGCGAGTTTTATAGAGCAGCTGCGGAAATTTTGGTCCTTTGTGGGTTGCAGTTTTTGGGGCTCCGTTTGGGCTACGAAGGGGAGTGTTGGGCTATCGAAATTCTGGGCCTCTGGCAGCCCTGCTTTGCTCCTCCTTTATTCTGCGCTCCCAGATCTACGGAATATTCCTCTCCTTCCCGGGATCCAGACTCTCTCCCTGTCCGGAATCAGGGATCCCTTTGATCCCCTCCAGAAAAGGGCCCAAAGATGACTTTCTTGTGGGGGGGGGGGAGAACCCAGCAACGTCTCCCTCCTCCTAAATAGATCCTTATCGATCGATCGATCGATTGAAGGGCCTCCCAGTCCCCCTTTCCAGCCAGGAAATGTTTGGTCTTTTAGGATAAAAATCCATTTCCAAAGGTCTGAAAAGGGGGATTGGCAAGGCCGTTTCTTTCGCCTGTCCTTCTGCCCTTTCTCTGGACATTTTCCTTCTTTTCCTTCTCTATTCTTTATTCAGACTTACTTGGAGTCCGGCACTTCTAAATCCAGCAAACAAAGAAACAAACAAATAGGGGAAATGATCTAGAAATTATACTTCTGATTCCGTGTTTAAAGCAAGACGCAGACCTCAGTCCTACGGAATGGTTTAGGGACTTTTCCCCCTGCCTTGAGAAAAAGCTGATTCAAAGCTGAGAAACATTGTTAGGCCCATCGAAGCTGCGGTACGTCAGCTGAGAGCAGGGCCCACTCCCCCTTGGCACTGAAGGGGTTGCCTAGTCTGGCCATGGACCGTCTGCAAGAAACCAGCAAGGCTCGGAGAGCACCAAGGACCCCACCCTTGCTTGGCCAATTTTGGGAGCCTGGGAGAAAAGCCCCCCTTGGAACCACCTTTTTCGTGACAGACCCAGCTTCCCCTTCAGCCAAATCTCTTCCGTCTCATAGCTGGAAAGTTCCTGATTTGGGGGCAGAGTTTAAAGAAACCCATTAAAATCTTGATTCTCTCTCCCAGATTTCTTGCACATGGCCTAAATTAATTTTTGTATTTTGCATTTTTATTTTTATTTATTTATTATTTACATTTTTATTTGTTTATAATATAAATGATATTATAAAATAATATTTTATTTATATTTTATTTTATTTATATTTTATTTTTGGTCTCCCCCGCAAATTCCCCCAAAGGACCCCCAGCAAGGATCCGGCACAGCGCAAGATCCCCGAGAAGCTCTTCTGTCCATCTGGCTCCGAAAGGGGAATTCGGAACTTGTTAGTCTTCTGAGGGGGGATGAATCTTCCTTGAGAGGACTTGGGCAATTGAGAGAAGTAAACGGCTACCCCTGATGGTTGCTCCTTTGCCCTTTCCTTAAAAAAAGTCTTCCTGTTGATGCTGCCTAAAATGATAGCCACATCACACTTTGCCCCTTTTTCCCCTTAAATTTCATTCTGTTATTTTCCGCTTATTTCTGTGTTTTCTCCAGATCAAGTGGGATTTTATTCATTTTCCAGAATCTTCTCTCACTGGCTTTTTAGTCCTCTCAAAACCTTCATTGTTTAAGGCAATCATGTCCAACCCAAGGCCCACAGGCAGCACGCGGCCCTGAACAGCTAGTAATGTGGCCCCAAAAAATCATAAACTCTTAACATTAGTTTGCAATTTTTTTCCTGCCTTGATTGCGTGGTGCTCGAGGGCGGACTGCGTAGGCAGAAACAACGGAACGCTGTGCAGGGGAGGGGGCGGAGCAGTGCTGATGCCACCGTCGCCCGCTACACACGTCAGCTTGTGGCGACATGGCATGATATATAATATTTCAACCTACCTAGACGTGTTCTGTGACGACAATTACACTTTGATTATTACACTTCGCTTTGTTTATTTGCCTACCTAGCAATTTACGATCGATGTGTTATTTCTTAAAAAATAAATTTATTCAAAAATAAATTTATTCCAGCATGGCTTCAACATCGTTTCAACAAAAAACAGAACCCAAAAAAGAAAGGAAAAAAAGAAAAATCGCCGATGAAGGAAGAGTATTCAGTAAAAAATGGACAGATGAGTACTTTTTTGTCGAGACAAATACTAAGGCACTGTGCTTAATTTATAGGGAAATGTGTCAGTTTTCAAAGACTACAATTTGAAATGGCATTATACGGAAAAACATGCTGCCAAATTCAAAGCATATCAAGGAATTTGTCGTAATGACAAATTAGCAGAACTGAAAAACAGTCACAACTCATAAGGACTCTATTGTAAAAGCTAGTTATTTGGTAGCAAATCGACTGCAAGAAATCAAATCCATTTACCGATGGTGAGTTTATTAAGAAATGTATGGAAAGCGTGGCAGATATAATTTGTCCTGATAAAAAAAGCAATTTTTCTAAAATCATTTTATCTCACCAGACTATAGCCAGGCGAACTGAAGGAACAGGAAAATCTGTCGAGAGGTTTGAAGAGTAAAGCTGCTACCTTCAAACTTCATGCTTTGGACGACTGGGGAAGGCAAGGGCAAACCACCCTGCTATAGCCTGCCAAGAAAACGTCGTGAAAGTGGCCTCCCCCCGAGGGTCAGACGTGACTCGGTGCTTGCCGAGGGGACCTTTCCCACCTGCTCTGGCGATGGATGAAAGTACCGATGCTCCAGTTACGGCTCAACTTGCCACTTTTATTAGAGGCGTTGATAACGAATATAATGTCAGTGAAGAAATGGCTTCTTTGGTGCCGTTAAAAGACAGCTAAACCGCTGGATTTGTACGAAGCAGCAAAAACGATATCAAAGCGATTTTCTTTAACCACTGTCAAAGTACCTGGTATATCTACTGATGGCGCCCCGGTGACGGTTGTGAAAGTGGGGGACCTACAAAATTGATAGAAGAGGATGCAAGTGCCACCGGGCAAGTGACGTTTGATGAAGTATCACTGCGTTCTACATCAAGAAAATTTGTCTGTGAAAGCTTTAAGGGGGATAATTTTTGGTTTGGGGACGTTGATTAGGTATCCAGAGAATTTATGGATCGTTTCCACCCACTGCCTTATTGCCCCTTGTGGCTCTGTGGTGGTGAATGCCACATCACGTGCGGGGCTCATTTTATTGCCCGCTGACAGAAGGAATGGGGAGTCAAAGGCCTTTTCTGCGTGTAGAAAAATTAATGCTGCTTTCCTTCCTTCTGGCTGAGATGCTCTCTGAGGTCAATTGCAACCTGCAATCGTTCTGGATGTTTCTTTTCGGAATCTAACCTTTTCGGTCGATGTGTCTTTTGGGTGCCCCACGAAATGCTTTTCTTCCCCGGTCAGCGGCATCGGCTCAATCTCTTGTGCTGGTTCATTGTCGCTCCCACCGGTTCCTCCTCACGTCCTTTTCACTCTTGAGCCCGGCTGGACCTGGTGCTTTTCCGGGTCTGCTTTTTTTTATTGCCACTTTTGTTCTTGGATAGTTGTAGGTTTGCTTAGTATATGTCCACGTTGGGCATTAAAATCCTTTGATAACCAACCTTTCAAGATATTTCTTCAGGGCAGCTTCATCGATGTCAGCCATGGAATATAATTATTTTGAAAAAGCTGCCAATTCTTCCATGATTTCTGATCGTTGGTGTAACAATTGCTGATCTTGTCTGCGTTGCTTTCTTTTTTCGAAGCTGAAAGGCTGGGAAGTTTCCTGGTTTATCTGCATGTTCAAAGTTCTTTTGTTTGCCAATTTTATTTTCCCTTGGAATTCTTCCATTTCCAGTAAGTTAGCTTCTTGCCATTCTTTCATCGTGTGTCTTTTGGGGTTACGTCTGCGCTCGTATTTTGGCATCTAATTGTTCCTCCCTTTTAGTGTTTTCTCCTCTTTGTTTTGCTGTCAGTTTAATAAACGGCCCCCCATACATGCTTTCCTTGTTTCCCGAAATGTTGTGTCAGAGATTCCTGTTTACTTTGGAAAAGAAATGCAATTCCTCCTGGCATTTCTGTAGGATGGCGCCATGAGGTCGCAACCCATCGTTCGTCCCCCCTCTGAAAGGAAGTTTTGCTCCAGGGCACCACGAAAATAATATCGGATTATGCTCCGTGGATGTCCTTGGAGGGATTTGCCCCTCGTGAATATGGGGTGTTGAAGTCTCGGAGGCCGAACAGGCGTCTCTTCCGGAATCGGACTGATGCCTGGCCGGGAAGAAGGTCCGGCCTCTCTCGGTTGGGTTTTGCAGTCTCCAAACGTCCATCGGGGCCAGTCCACGTTTCCTGCCTTGAGTCAATTTATCTAAATTCAGACCTGAGAGTTCACTGGTGTCTCCAAAGACAATATTTCACCTTCTTCCAATTCTGCTAATTGTTGAAAAAATCTTCTAGAATTAATCTTTGCTTTTATTTAGTAGAGGCGAAGTTTTTTATTTTGTCTCCATTCTGTAATTTAAAAATTAAAATCCTTCCTGCTTTTGACCCTGCTGAGTCTCCCACGTCCCTCCTTCTCCTACTGCTTCCCCCCCAGCCAAGCCCACCGTCACCATCTCCCCCACCAAGGCAGACCCCGCGTCCCCCAACACCATCCTCCTCTGCACTGCGACGGGCTTTTACCCCCTGGAGATCGACATCCGGTGGCTGAAGAATGGGCGGCCGGAGAAGGAGGGCGTCGCCTTCGGGGAGGAGCTGCAGAACGGAGACTGGACCTACCAGCGCCAGGTGATGCTGGAGACCCGGCCCGAGCGGGGGGACGTCTACGCTTGCCAGGTGGGGCACGCCAGCCTGGAGGCCCCCGTCACCGTCCAGTGGGGTAAGCCCCTCCCTGCCCTCCCCTCCCTGCCCTCCCGGTCTGGGGATGCTATCCTGCCGAGGAAGGGGGCACCACTGGGGCTGGCAAGACCCTCTCTGAGTGCAGAGCCAGAATGGACCCTCTGGAGGAAGCTAGCCCTGATCCTCCTGCTCACACCGGGCTCCTTCTCCCTCTCCCTCCCCAGAGCCACGTTCCTCCAACTCTGCCAGGAGCAAACTCTGGACGGGGGCCGTGGGGGCCGTGCTGGGGGTGGCCTTCCTGGCTGTGGGGCTCTCCCTCTACCTGAAGAGCAAGAAAGGTGAGTCTTTGGGGCTGGATAAGGAGAGATGGGGAGGGGATCATGTAGGGGAGGCATCTGATCAAGATGGCATAGAAGGACCCCCCAGTCCCAAGGCTGGTGGCCCCACTAAGCCACCACAGATCCTCCGATGGCAGTAAACAGCCATAGAAAGAGGGAAATCCTTGGGGGGATCCCTTGAGGGCATGATCCTGAGTAATCCGTTGCCCAGATTGATTGGAAATTTCTTTAGAAAGCTTTATGCCTGGAGAGGCTGTAAGAGTATATAATGCGACATATTATGGGCTGTCAATTGAGAGTGGGACCCCTAAGTGCTCCAGACCTTTTTCAGTATCAGTTGTATCTCTCTCTCTCTTTCTTTTCAGCAACCTCCTTCCAACAACCTGCAGGTGAGCGCTTTGCATTTCCCTCCAGGAACTAATGGGTTTAATTCTGTCTTCTCCCCAAAAATACCTCTTAAGTTACCGCAGGAGCCTTGAATAATGCGCAAATCCTCCATGCTGGGAATTGGGCTCATTTACTTTCTGCAGCAAAACTTTCCAAGATTATCTGGATCCCCCAAATCTTTTTCTGAGACCTTTAGTCACTTTTCCTTCCAGGGGACCCCAAAATGTGATGCAATTAAAAACAAAAACACACAACACTAAAACATTTTCCAGGATGTTTCCCACTTTTGGGAAAGTGCAAAAGGGAAGGAAAGGAGGGGGACCATTCAGGTCATTGCGGGAAGGGGAAGGAGCACCCCAAATTTGTGGGCTGCCCTCCCTTCCCGCCCCCCTTTGCCATTTCACTGAAGTTCTGGTAAGTTGCACCAGGCTCCGTCCTTTCCTGCCACCCCCATCGTAGCACCACCTTCTTGGTTAACACAGTATTGAATATCTGTGGGGGGGGGGGAGGCCTCCTCTCTTGATTAACCCCTTAATTAAGCCAATTAGGGATAAATTCCACATCAGCAGCATCACGCTGGAGCCTCCCTTTGCAGCCCCTCGGCTGACCTCGGACCCCCTTCGAGTCCCGGGAGATGAGAGGGGAGGAATCCCCGGTCCTTCGCAGCCTTTTCCTCCCTGCAAGGGGCGGATTCTCCCTCCATCCGGTCCCTGCCCATCAACCACCCCCTGCAGGGTGGGCCTTCCTTGGGGGAGCTGAATGGGAAGGGGAGGGGAAGCCCACCCCATGTTTTTTCTGCAGACTCTCCAAATAGAACTTACCTATATTTAATTGAAGGTTTTACCATATATTCTAATTTTCTCCCATATTGCTTTTTTTTACAGCACTCATGAGTTAATCCTGCTATCGCTTCCTGCTGTCAGATGCAAAAGGATTTTTTTTCAGGAGCGGATGAATTTCTGCCTCTTTTGCAACCCTTGAAGGATGGAAGTTCAAGGCGGTGGGTTGGCGAGAGGAGGAGAATCGCAGCCTGGACCTTCCCCTGCCGAGACCCAGCAGCTTCCTTCCACGCCTCTCTTCCTTTTGCGGGAGGGGAAATCGGGAGGGGAGTAGAGGCCATCTAGTCTGTCCCCAGGAACTCTTGGCCTGCCTGTCTCTCCAGACCCCCCAACCTCTCCTGCTCAGCACAGACCCCAATTCAGTGCAATGGCTGCAACCATCCACCCCACAGCCCCTTAACCCAAAATCCATCTGGCGCTTATTCCAGCCCACTGGATCTGGAGAGATCCCAGATGCTCTGCATACGGAGATCCCCCCTTTCTGAGAAGTGATCTTGGGGATCAACCGCTGTCTGCCCAGCAGAGCCCAACCTCTTTTCCCTTCCTTGGATCCCCCCTCATTTCTCGGCTTTGAATCCACAGGAATTCATGTTGCGGTTCTCCTCTGAGTTAATTTCCTTTGCTTTTATTTGCTATAAATCAATAAACTTTAGACTGCAGGAAAACCCTGGAATGATGTGAGTTGATGCTGTCTGAATAGTGTCATCTCAGCTCCACCTTCTCTCCAGGTCAGAAGCCATTTGATTAAAGCCAGTTTGGTCTAGTGGTTAAGGTGCTGGGCTAGAAACCAGGAGTCTGTGAGTTCTAGTCTCGCCTTAGGCACGAAAGCCGGCTGGGTGACTTTGGGCCAGTCCCTCCCTCTCAGCCCAGCCCACCTCACAAGGTTGCTGTTGTGGGGAAAATAGGAGGAGGAAGGAGTATTCGGTATGCTCGCCGCCTTGAGTTATTTATAAATATAATAAAGGTGGGATAAAATTTTTAAAAAATTCCTCCATCCCTGAATTTCCGATCTTCTGTTTGCTCCCCTCCAAGAGGGATGTGGAGGATCTGCAATCCCCACCCCCAGAGATCAGAGGCTTCTCCTAAACCCAGCGGGGAGGAGTTGGAGGGGTGCAGCCTCAGGGGCCCCGTGCAGAAGGTCCCCTTCTTCGGATGGACCACTTGATGGAGGGGAGGTGAAGAGGGGTCCAGGGGCCACTTTCTCAGTAGGGGGTCAGGAGGGGAGCCCCTGAAGGATTTGCGTTGGGACTGGACTTTGGAACTGGTTTGGGTGGGATCTGGACCAAGGAAGGGGTCAGCAGGAGGGGGACCAACCTGAGGATGATCTCGAACTGTTCAGGGAGCTAAAACCGGAAAGGGATTGTGAAGTGCCGCAAAGATGGCAGGAGATGCCGTGTCCTTCTGGGGATGTCCATGCAGCGTCTTTTAAATGCGTTTGGGTGTGGTCTGTCCTTGCGTGCCAGGAGGTGTGGACGATGGCTGTGTGTCCATGCCTTGTTTCCTAAGTCTGCAGGTTTGCAGAAAATCCTTCAGGGTCCCCTCAGGGTGGTATATTTTATTGTACTTTGTTTCTTCCAAGGACTGTGATGACTGATATTTGGGGGGCTCAGTGGGGAGGCGGAGGGGCCTCTTCATCTCAGGTCCTTCCTGCGAGCCGCGGGGAATCTGACTGTCCTGGCCGCCCCAAGACAGGACAGTTGGATCAGCCCTGCCAATCAACCCAGCAGCAAACAAGAGCCCAATCAAGGAACTCCCAAGGAGAGACACCAACACAAGCTGGACAGTAAATCAACAGAGAGCAAGGCCCACTCCCTCTTCGTGCTGAAGATGTTGCCTAGCCTGGCAATGAAACATCTGCAAGAAAACTACAAGGCTCAGGGAGCACCAAGGACTCCAGTGTTCAGCCCTGAGCTACCAGTTTTCGCTCTGAGAAATACAAAACTCTTTAGGATCAGAGCATTCGAGAATGTCAGGGCTGGATGGGACTTCAAAGGTCCTCTGGTCCAGTGCAGGCATCCCTGACCAATGCTCATCCAACCCGTTTCAGCACTTTCAGGAAGGGGGGTCCACCTCCCCCAAGACCGCAGATGCGTGTTAAGGTCACGCGCAGATGCAGCCAAAGGAAATGGTACTTTATTTTACCTTCTGGAACCGGGAGGAGTGTGGTACAGGCCTCGCTGTCTTTACCTTGCTGCCCCCTTCTCCCTACGGGGTACTGATCCAGGGAAGCCTTAAGTCATTAGGGAGAATACAAGCAAAGGGAATCATAGAAATACTGACCGAGGAACCTCCTGGAAAGATTTAGTGGTCAAGAGACAGCAGTCAGGAACAAGGCTAGATCACTTTATTTTATTTATTTATTTCTCATATTTAGCCACCGCCCATCTCTCCCAGAAGAAGGACTCTGGGCGGTTTACAATAAAATACTTTAAACAATGTACGTTTGTGAGTAGGTAGAGATCAATGTTGTGAGCAATTAAAAAGGCTTCAAACTTCAGGGTGCTGCAGGAGGGCTGGAATTTCACTTCCGCAGCACCAGGCGGCAGGAACAGGCTGAGATTCCTCACATCCACCCTGTGGAAAACAACAACAACAACACACACACACACACACACAAACACACGGGTTGGCTGTGAGAAGGGAATGGGAGGTCGCTGAAGGGAGACAGAGCACCCTCTACCATCCCAAAGGCTACTTTCTAAAGGAGGAACAGAAGAGAACAGCCTCCTAGTCCTCATGAGGTTCAAGCGAATTAGAGATTCTGTGAGGGATACAGTCTGTGCCCCGGCTGGGCAAAGGGGTCCCTTTGCCGGATGCTGAAGGTCCTGTCCCTCCTTTTCTGAGGGCACTGAAACCTTTTTCCTCATGTCTGGGAGAATTTTGACTTCTTTTTCATGCAGCTGGGCTCGCTTACTCAAGCCACTCATGGTGCTTGGAGGCCACTGGCTGTCGTACTGTGGCCCAGGATGATCTCCCCTGCACAGGTGGCTTGGGGGAATCCGAAACGCTTAAAAGAGAACAGTTGGAGGGGGCTTTGGAGGTCACCTAGCCAACCCCCTCCCAGGCTCACCCGGCCTGCTCTCTGGACGGCCCTCCTCCTGGGAGTCCCCTGGCTTTCACCCTGGCCCTGTTTCAATCAGCCCTTGACACTGGGCTCTGTCCCCAGCCCCAGGATTAGAAGGGGTATGTTTTTAAATCATTGTTGGCTGTTTTTCTGGAGTTTTGATGACTGTGTGTGACTTTTCCCTGTATTTTTCTTGTGAGCCATGCAGACTGTACCTGACTGGGGCAGCCCATATTTCATTAATGAATAAGTAAACAAACAAATAAATGCCACCGATGGCCACCCAGCCTCTGCTGAGGACCCCCAGCCACGGAGAGAGTCCATGTCTGGCCAAAATCAGCCTCCTGGTCCGTTGCAGCCTGTGGGCTTCTTCCGGAGCCTTCCAACCCTTCGGGGAGGGTCTGTGTGGGGCAGATCGAGAGGAGGAGGAGACACTCTTTTCCCCTCCCCCAAAGGCTTCCCTGGGCAGTTGTGGGGCCACCGGTTGAGCAGAGGGCTGGGCTGGGTGGGCTGGGGTGGGACCCCGCAGGGCAGGGTGTGGCAGGCAGAAGGAACAACCTTGAGGAACGGGAGGAAGAGCCGCCACCGAGACAGAGGGCAGATAAAAGAAATCCGAATCCGGGCCAGAAACGGTAACCTGAGAAAGCGTCTCAGGCATGACCCTCCCTGGTGCTCATGAAGATGAAGATGAAGGGTGGGAGAAGTGCATTCGGACATGCAAGTTCTTTTTCCTGTAACCTTATTGGAAAAGCGGGATTTGCCTGTAAAGCTGTTTTCCAGTCTGGTCAACCTCGAAGGGCTGACACTCAGCTTCTGTTCTTGGGGTGATCCTGTCTTCTTACTCTAAATTTCCAGGGCCTCCGACCATTCCAGATCCAAATTTCTTTTCAGGCCCTCCTGAGGGGGAGCGGCTGTGGGTTCAAAGCCTGCCAGTTCCAGGGAGCTTCCACCATTAAGGCTGAGTGGGGTTGTGTTGCCGCAGGTAGAGTGAGTTCCTTTGCAATTTGGGGGTCCCCTTGGAGTTAGGGTGCCTTAGTCAATTCTCAACTGGACTACTGCAATGCGTTCTATGTGGGGCTGCCCTAGAAGAGCACCCAGAAGCTGCAGCCGGTCCAGAGTGCAGCATCTCAGGACTGGGGGTGCGCCTTGAGGCACCCATGCAATGCCTCCCCTGTGAAAGCTGCACCGGTGCCACTTCTGGGCGCAATTCAAGGCACTGGTTGTCAGATTTGCAGTTTGTTTTTCTGGTTTAATGTCCTCATCAGGCAAAAAATCACCATCAGCAAGTCCTTGCTGTTCTCTTGTGGTGGTCTGATCAACTGGAGAGCTAGAATTTAATCTCCCCCAGTTTTGTTCAGCAAAAGAAGCGCTTTTGCTAATTATCAATTTCTCTCCCACTATGAACCTGTAGCTCCTTTGGCTTTGTTCATAGCCAACAAAAATGGCTTTCTTTGTTGTGGGGCCTCCTTTCCTTCTCTGTTGTTTTGGAATATGAACCCAAGCAGTGCTACCAAACACCCTAAGATGGTTTACCTTTGGTTTCACACCATAAAACAAATGGAAGGGAGTGTCCTGAATCACAGAGTTAGACAATCTGTTTTGTACATAACAGGCAGTAGATATTGCCTCTCCCCAATCCTTAAAAGATAATTGTGAATCTTTAATCATGCATTCCATCGCATTTTGCAAGGTTCTGCCCTTTCTTTCAGCAACACCATTTTGCTGAGGGGTGTAAGGGTTAGAAAGAATTTGTTCTATCCCCTTTTCCACTAGGAACCTTTTGAATTTGTGAGAAAGGTACTCTCCTCCCCTATCACATTGGAGTGCAGATACAGGCCTAGGGCATTTTCCATTTGCCCATGTCACAAAACCTTTAAATTTCTCAAATGCCTCATCTTTATGTTTTAAGATGTAGATAAATGTGTATCTTGAGAAATCATCAGTGATGGTCATTGCATACCTTGGTTGTCCAAGACTTGGAGCAAAAGGACCAATAATGTCAGAGCGTACAATTTCCAAAGGTCTAGTTGTAACTGTCACTGTGCTTACTCACAGGAGCCTTTAGTGTTTTGCATTCTTTGCAAACTACACAAACTATGGATTTTTCAGAGGGTTTTAACTTTAGGTCAGCACACAGCTGTGGCATTTGTGCTATATACTTGAAATTAGCATGACCAAATCTCCTGTGCATCAGGTGTACACATCAGTTATGATATGGCGTGTTGCCAACTGCAGCCTTGCAGCTTGGCTTCCTTGCATTTTGCACAAAGTACAAGGAGTCTTTTAATATACCAGTAGCACACAATTGTCCATGTTTACGTGTCTCACAACCATTTTTCTTAAATGTTATGACATACCCTGTTGCAGCCAATTGTGCCACAGATAAAAGGTTTGATTGTAAATTTGGCACATACAACACACCTTTTACAGTTTCTCCCAAGCAGGATAAATACAAGTCAACTTGTCCCATAATTTTGGTCACAGACCCATCAGCCAAAGATACACTTTGTCTTTCAGTTTGAGACAGTGACACAAAAGAGCTTTTACAATTACATAAATGACAATTGGCCCCAGAATGTAACACCCATACATCAGAATTACCCTTCTCAGCAACCTGTGCAATTTGGGTTGTCTGAAGAGCCTTCTTCTGTGTTGCCCTTGTGTTCTTCTTCTCTGTCTTTCTACTCTTGGGTCTCAAGGCACAGGCTTTCTGCAAATGTCCAGCTGAAACATCGCTGGCTGGCTAGTGCTGTGGCCTCAGCTTCCTTTCCCTTCTTTTCCCTCGTTTTCTGGTACTGCAGCTTTCCAGAAGAGAGGGGGGGGGATCTTTCCTCTCTCTTCTCCCATTCAGCGAGTAAGCGCAGGTGTATCATACAATGGGGTGAGGTCTGCTTCAGGCATAGCCTCCAGGGTACAAATCAGCGTGTCCCACGTTTCATTCAGTGAGGACAGGAGGATATAGGATTTTGTGAGAGGTGTAAATTCCATTCCTCTCTCCTGCAACTCAACAAACAGCTGCTGAATATAATGCAGGTGCTCAGGAAGGCTATCTCCTTCTGCAAGATAGGCTTTGTACAGGTTTTTCGTCAGGGTAACTTTACTCCCTGCTGTTGCCTTTACATACAAGTCTCTCAAAGCGTCCCAAAGTTGCTTTGCAGACTGCATACCTCGCACATGGACTAGCTGATTGTCCTCAACTCCCAGGATAATGGTGTCTCTAGCCTGCTCATCCTGTCTCAGCCATTCAGCACTGGGATTTGGGGGGGTTTGCTCACCAATTGGCAGCCAAAGATTCTCTCTGCGAAGATACATCTCCATCTTCAGGGCCCAATTCAAATAGTCGGTCTCTGATAGGCGCTCCAGAGGCATCGCTGAGGGCTGGGAGGTAGCCATGGCTTCTTCCTTCTTTTGCAAGTCACCTCAGCTAGCTTCTTTGTCCTGTAGTTGCTGGAAAATCTCCAGGTGGCTCCAAAGAAAATCTTCACAGGTCTTTGCTACCTGCCTTTAAATTGTGCATGAGGTGTGGAGCTGATCTCTCTATTCTCTCTGGGGTTTTACTGGGCTTACTGGGCTGCTTACTGGGCCCATAACCTGTTAGCAGATCGCTAGGAAAGCCTTTGGCCCAGGAGAGATCAGAAAAGTCACACACCAGGCATTTCTATAAAAATAATTTTATTTACAGAAAACAAACGTATTTACAGGCTGTCAGTGAGAGCTGCTTGACTCTCTACATGCCTACACAGAAGGGAAACTGAAACTAAAACAAGTCCAGGCAAGTTCTTCTCCCCAGGTGCAAAAATTAACATCCGAAAACGGGACAATTAACTTCAACCTCTTCACCCGGCCAAAATGATTAGTTACCACAGTAACCTTAATCTGTAGTATGAAACATATTAACATATACATCATTTTATAAAAATTCTTTTAATGATTATAGCATAGTATAACTTTCAATCCTTCAACCACATGTTTACCCCTTGTTCCGTCTGTATGTTATAACCAAAACTTTTAGCTCACTTTATCACACGTCCTTTCACTTGTTCTTCTTCTGTTCCTAATTTCATTAGAAGTTTATAGATTTTAGCAATTACATGTTCATCATTTGTACCCAGTTCTGTTTCAAACTCAGTCTTACAGTGTTCAAAACCATAAACTCTTTGGTCTACTCTAAATCTCTAAAGTCCAATCTTGTCCCTCTTTAGGCATTAACGCTGTTCTGGCCTCTTTCCAACTCTCCGGCCTCTTTCCCCCATGTAGGACGGAGTTCGTCGTGTTTTGTAAAGGTTGCAAATTCCATCCTCGGAAGATTTCTAACAAGAATGTGGCAATCGAACTGGTCCAGGCACCTTTCCTGGTTTAATCTTTTTTATAGCTTCAGAAACTTCCCTTATTCTTATAGGCCTGTTCATGGTCTATTTCTGTTCCTTTGTAATCCTCGGTACATTCTGTTTCTTTAGCTATTCATCCGTTTTCTCTAGAGAGATGTCGCTTCCTTTATACGAAGTGGAATAATTGTCATGAGTGAGGATGGCCAGCAGGGGGCTCCCATCCAGGCTGCAAAGCGCATGCGTAGCACTGAGGAATTGGGCGGCCATTCCAGGAGACGCAGATCGGGCCCGCCTTAGCCTCTGGGGTTCATCTGTCTGGGTTTTCCCACGCTTCTTCAGTTTGTTAGGATTCTCTGTCATGTAGCAGTAATAAATGTCCGTATCATTTTCTTTTCTTTTTCTTTTTCTTTTTGTAAGTTATATGCGAGCCACTTCCCTGGTTTATTTGCAAAATCAATTTTCTTTTTTCGCTTTACAGAATTCATTTTTAGTTCTAGTTCTCTTGCTGTTGACATAGATAATTCTCATTGTAAAAGCTTAATTTGTTGAGAAATACTTCTCTGGAAATTTCTTTAATTCTTCTTTTGTCTTGATTTCATCCAAAATACCTTGTGTTTTCTCCTGACTTTTCTTTTTAAGTTCTCGATTCTATTATATAAAATAACCTCTAATAACAGCATTACTTGCATCCCAAACCATTCTTAAATCAGTGCCTTTACCTAAATTATTTTCAAAAACTTATTTTAGTTTCTTTGTACAACCCTCCACTATTGCTTCTTTCTGTAGCAACATTTTGTTTAGTCTCCATCTAAAAGAACTAGATTTTTGTTTATTAACCAACCTCACAGGGTTATGACCCGAAAAAGCCTTTTTCAATATCTCTACTTTAGAAACCTCAGTAGCCAAGTTCTTTGAGATCCAGATCATGTCTCTTCTTGAAAAGGATCTATGTCTCTCAAAAAAAGAGGTGGACTCTCTTGAATTGCCCCTTTTTTTATGTCTCCAGATATCAGCCAGCCCAAATTGTCCATCAAATTAAAGAAAGCTTTTGGTAATTTGCCTCGTGTGATTTTAATATTTTTCTCAGATGTTCTGTCCAGTTGTGGGGAGGTCACTGCCTTCCAATCCATCAAACACCAATTTTCAAAGAGAAACCTATTAATCTCTCCATAAGTCCTTTATAAAACAATACTTTGTCCTCATTTGGGGCATGAACTCCCAGAATCAAAGTCTTAGTCCTATGCAAATTAATTTCCACCACAACGAATCTACCACGCTCATCAGTCAGTACAAGTTCTGGTTCCAGTTGGGGATTTATGTACAAAAGAACTTTCTTTCTTTCTTTCTTTCTTTCTTTCTTTCTTTCTTTCTTTCTTTCTTTCTTTCTTTCTTCCTTCCTTCCTTCCTTCCTTCCTTCCTTCCTTCCTTCCTTTCTTCCTTCCTTCCTTCCTTCCTTCCTTCCTTCCTTCCTTCCTTCCTTCCTTCCTTCCTTTTTCTTTCTTCCTTCCTTCCTTCCTTCCTTCCTTCCTTCCTTTCTTTCTTTCTGTTCCTGCTGAAATAAATTCACCCCAATTTTTATAAATCAAATATTTTAGGCCCTTTTTGGTAACATGTGTCTCTTGTAGGCAAATTACAGTACATATATTTTTCTTCTCTTTTGAGGAGCATTTGCTCCATTTCTATCCCACGTTCAGCATTTGTAATCCATAATCAAGCCAAAAATTTAGAAAAATCGGTACTTGTAGCACCCAGTTCAGTGTCCTCCCTTTCAGCTCCCTGTTGCACCTGCTGGAGTCTTTGTGTCATCTCCTCTGACACCTCCGTTTGAATCTCCTCCGATTCCTCTGAACGGTTCTATAAATTCCCTGGCCTTCTGGACAGAATTCAGTCTAAACCTCTGTTATCTGAAAGTAGAAATCACAGCTTCCAGTCTATCCCACCAAAATGGGCTCTTTTTCTCTTCTAATCTAAAAGTCAGAAAAGAATACTCTGTTCTCTTGCACAAGATTCTAATAGGAATTCATTTAAGAACAATTTGTTGTTTATTCGTTTAGTCGCTTCCGACTCTTCGTGACTTCATGGACCAGCCCACGCCAGAGCTTCCTGTCGGTCGTCAACACCCCCAGCTCCCCCAGGGACGAGTCCGTCACCTCTACAATATCATCCATCCATCTTGCCCTTGGTCGGACCCTCTTCCTTTTGCCTTCCATTCTCCCTAGCATCAGCATCTTCTCCAGGGTGTCCTGTCTTCTCATTATGTGGCCAAAGTATTTCAGTTTTGCCTTTAATATCATTCCCTCAAGTGAGCAGTCTGGCTTTATTTCCTGGAGGATGGACTGGTTTGATCTTCTTGCAGTCCAAGGCACTCTCAGGATTTTCCTCCAACACCACAGTTCAAAAGCATCGATCTTCCTTCGCTCAGCCTTCCTTATGGTCCAGCTCTCGCAGCCATATGTTACTACTGGGAACACCATTGCTTTAACTATGCGGGCCTTTGTTGTCAGTGTGATGTCTCTGCTCTTAACTATTTTATCGAGATTTGTCATTGCTCTTCTTCCAAGGATTAAGCGTCTTCTGATTTCCTGACTGCAGTCAGCATCTGCAGTAATCTTTGCACCTAGGAATACAAAGTCTTTCACTGCTTCTACATTTTCTCCCTCTATTTGCCAGTTATCAATCAAGCTGGTTGCCATAATCTTGGTTTTTTTGAGGTTTAGCTGCAAACCAGCTTTTGCACTTTCTTCTTTCACCTTCATCATAAGGCTCCTCAGTTCCTCTTCATTTTCAGCCATCAAAGTGGTATCATCTGCATATCTGAGATTGTTAATGTTTCTTCCAGAGATTTTAACTCCAGCCTTGGATTCCTCAAGGCCAGCTTGTCGCATGATGTGTTCTGCATACAAGTTGAATAGGTAGGGTGAGAGTATACAGCCCTGCCGTACTCCTTTCCCAATCTTAAACCAGTCTGTTGTTCCGTGGTCTGTTCTTACTGTTGCTACTTGGTCGTTATACAGATTCCTCAGGAGGCATACAAGATGACTTGGTATCCCCATACCACTAAGAACTTGGCACAATTTGTTATGGTCCACACAGTCAAAGGCTTTAGAATAGTCAATAAAACAGAAATAGATGTTTTTCTGAAACTCCCTGGCTTTTTCCATTATCCAGCGGATATTGGCAATTTGGTCTCTAGTTCCTCTGCCTTTTCTAAACCCAGCTTGTACGTCTGGCAATTCTCGCTCCATGAATTGCTGAAGTCTACCTTGCAGGATCTTGAGCATTACCTTACTGGCATGTGAAATGAGTGCCACTGTTCGATAGTTTGAACATTCTTTAGTGTTTCCCTTTTTTGGTATGGGGATATAAGTTGATTTTTTCCAGTCTGATGGCCATTCTTGTGTTTTCCAAATTTGCTGGCATATAGCATGCATTACCTTGACAGCATCATCTTGCAAGATTTTGAACAGTTCAGCTGGGATGCCGTCGTCTCCTGTTGCCTTGTTATTAGCAATGCTTCTTAAGGCCCACTCAACCTCACTCTTCAGGATGTCTGGCTCTAGCTCACCGACCACACCGTCAAAGCTATCCCCGATATTGTTATCCTTCCTATACAGGTTTTCTGTATATTCCTGCCACCTTTTCTTGATCTCTTCTTCTTCTGTTAGGTCCTTGCCATCTTTGTTTTTGATCATACCCATTTTTGCCTGGAATTTACCTCCAATGTTTCTAATTTTCTGGAAGAGGTCTCTTGTCCTTCCTATTCTATTGTCTTCTTCCACTTCCGCGCATTGCTTGTTTAAAAATAATTCCTTATCTCTTCTGGCTAACCTCTGGAATTTTGCATTTAATTGGGCATATCTCCCCCTATCACTGTTGCCTTTTGCTTTCCTTCTTTCTTGGGCTACTTCTAGTGTCTCAGCAGACAGCCATTTTGCCTTCTTGGTTTTCTCTTTCTTTGGGATGTATTTTGTTGCCGCCTCCTGAACAATGCTGCCAACTTCTGTCCAGAGTTCTTCCGGGACCCTATCTACTAAGTCCAGTCCCTTAAATCTATTCTTCACCTCCACTGCATATTCCTTAGGAATATTAGTGAGCTCATATCTAGCTGATCTGTGGGTCTTCCCTAATCTCTTTAGTCTGATCCTAAATTGTGCAAGAAGAAGTTCGTGATCTGAACTACAGTCAGCTCCAGGCCTTGTTTTTACCGACTGTACAGATGTCCGCCACCTTTGGCTGCAAAGGATATAATCAATCTGATTTCGGTGTTGTCCATCTGGTGAAGTCCATGTATAAAGCCGTCTCTTAGGTTGTTGGAAGAGAGTGTTTGTTATGCAGAGTGAATTGTCTTGGCAAAATTCTATCAGCCTGTGTCCTGCTTCGTTTTGTTCTCCCAGGCCATACTTACCTGTAATTCGAGGTGTCATTTGACTGCCCACCTTAGCATTCCAGTCTCCTGTGATGAAAATAACATCTCTTTTAGGCGTGTTGTCCAGTAGGTGCTGCAGATCCTCATAGAACTGCTCTACTTCAGCTTCTTCAGCATTTGTGGTTGGGGCGTATATTTGGATCACTGTGATGTTAGATGGCTTGCCCTGAATTCGAATTGAGATCATTCTGTCGTTTTTTGGGTTGTATCCAAGCACTGCTTTAGCCACTTTACTATTAATTATGAAGGCTACTCCATTTCTTCTGTGGTCCTCTTGTCCGCAGTAGTAGATCTGGTGGTCATTTGATGTGAAGTGGCCCATTCCAGTCCATTTCAGTTCACTGATGCCCAGAATGTCTATCTTTAATCTTGACATCTCACCAATAACCACATCCAATTTGCCCTGGTTCATAGATCTTACATTCCAGGTTCCGATGGTGTGTTGATCCTTAGAACATCGGATTCGCCGTTCACCACCAGCACTGTCGGCTGCTAGCCGTCCTTTCGGCTTTGAGCTAGCTGCGTCATCACGTCTGGGGCTAGTTGAGCTCATCCTCTGTTCCTCCCCAGTAGCATTTTGACCATCTTCCGACCTGGGGGTCTCATCTTCCGATGGTATACCGACATATCTCTGGTTGTACTGATCCATTTAGTTTTCACGGCAAGAATACTGAGGTGGGTTGCCATTACCTTCCCCAGGGATCGCATTTAGTCTGACCTCTCTGTCATGACCTTCCCGTCTTGGGTGGCCCTTCACGGTTTAGCTCATGGCATCATTGAGGTGCTCAAGCTCCAGCACCACGACAAGGTAACGATCCTTTGCTGAAGTAAGAACAATTACATCTGTATTATTAATCTTCAGTCTTGTATTAAAATGCGGCATCAACCTTGATCTCTTGCCTTCTTCCTGACAAAGTGCGCCCATGCGTATTCTATCCGTTTCTGCCCCTGTAGCCTCCTCATCCCAATCCAAAACAATTGCTCAGGCTTTAATAACCTGTCCTCTGATATCTTCACCACAATCCTCTGGGATTGCTCTAAATCTCAAACAAAATTCCTTCTCTCTCGGTTTTAATAGCACCAAATTATTTAATTCTCTTTCCAGCTCTCTGTCCATAACTTATGTCTTGTTGTTGTTTATTCGTTCAGTTCCTTCCGACTCTTTGTGACTCCATGGACCAGCCCACGCCAGAGCTTCCTGTCGGTCGTCAACACCCCCAGCTCCCCCAGGGATGAGTCCGTCACCTCCAGAATATCATCCATCCACCTTGCCCTTGGTCGGCCCCTCTTCCTTTTGCCCTCCACTCTCCCTAGCATCAGCATCTTCTCCAGGGTGTCCTGTCTTCTCATTGTGTGGCCAAAGTATTTCAGTTTTGCCTTTAATATCATTCCCTCAAGTGAGCAGTCTGGCTTTATTTCCTGGAGGATGGACTGGTTTGATCTTCTTGCAGTCCAAGGCACTCTCAGAATTTTCCTCCAACACCACAGTTCAAAAGCATCGATCTTCCTTCGCTCAGCCTTCCTTATGGTCCAGCTCTCGCAGCCTATGTCACTACGGGGAACACCATTGCTCTAACTATGTGGACCTTTGTTGTCAGTGTGATGTCTCTGCTCTTAACTATTTTATCGAGATTTGTCATTGCTCTTCTCCCAAGGATTAAGCGTCTTCTGATTTCCTGACTGCAGTCAGCATCTGCAGTAATCTTTGCACCTAGGAATACAAAGTCTTTCACTGCTTCTACGTTTTCTCCCTCTATTTGCCAGTTATCAATCAAGCTGGTTGCCATAATCTTGGTTTTTTTGAGGTTTAGCTGCAAACCAGCTTTTGCACTTTCTTCTTTCACCTTCATCATAAGGCTCCTCAGTTCCTCTTCACTTTCAGCCATCAAAGTGGTATCATCTGCATATCTGAGATTGTTAATATTTCTTCCAGAGATTTTAACTCCAGCCTTGGATTCCTCAAGGCCAGCTTGTCGCATGATGTGTTCTGCATACAAGTTGAATAGGTAGGGTGAGAGGATACAGCCCTGCCGTACTCCTTTCCCAATCTTAAACCAGTCCGTTGTTCCGTGGTCTGTTCTTACTGTTGCTACTTGGTCGTTATACAGATTCTTCAGGAGGCATACAAGATGACTTGGTATCCCCATACCACTAAGAACTTGGCACAATTTGTTATGGTCCACACAGTCAAAGGCTTTAGAATAGTCAATAAAACAGAAATAGATGTTTTTCTGAAACTCCCTGGCTTTTTCCATTATCCAGCGGATATTGGCAATTTGGTCTCTAGTTCCTCTGCCTTTTCTAAACCCAGCTTGTACGTCTGGCAATTCTCGCTCCATGAATTGCTGAAGTCTACCTTGCAGGATCTTGAGCATTACCTTACTGGCATGTGAAATGAGTGCCACTGTTCGATAGTTTGAACATTCTTTAGTGTTTCCCTTTTTTGGTATGGGGATATAAGTTGATTTTTTCCAATCTGATGGCCATTCTTGTGTTTTCCAAATTTGCTGGCATATAGCATGCATTACCTTGACAGCATCATCTTGCAAGATTTTGAACAGTTCAGCTGGGATGCCGTCGTCTCCTGCTGCCTTGTTATTAGCAATGCTTCTTAAGGCCCACTCAACCTCACTCTTCAGGATGTCTGGCTCTAGCTCACTGACCACACCGTCAAAGCTATCCCCGATATTGTTATCCTTCCTATACAGGTCTTCTGTATATTCTTGCCACCTTTTCTTGATCTCTTCTTCTTCTGTTAGGTCCTTGCCATCTTTGTTTTTGATCATACCCATTTTGGCCTGGAATTTACCTCCAGTGTTTCTAATTTTCTGGAAGAGGTCTCTTGTCCTTCCTATTCTATTGTCTTCTTCCACTTCCGCGCATTGCTTGTTTAAAAATAATTCCTTATCTCTTCTGGCTAACCTCTGGAATTTTGCATTTAATTGGGCATATCTCCCCCTATCACTGTTGCCTTTTGCTTTCCTTCTTTCTTGGGCTACTTCTAGTGTCTCAGCAGACAGCCATTTTGCCTTCTTGGTTTTCCCTGTCTTTGGGATGTATTTTGTTGCCACCTCCTGAACAATGCTGCCAACTTCTGTCCAGAGTTCTTCCGGGACCCTATCTACTAAGTCCAGTCCCTTAAATCTATTCTTCACCTCCACTGCATATTCCTTAGGAATATTAGTGAGCTCATATCTACCTGATCTGTGGGTCTTCCCTAATCTCTTTAGTCTGATCCTAAATTGTGCAAGAAGAAGTTCATGATCGGAACTACAGTCAGCTCCAGGCCTTGTTTTTACCGACTGTACAGATGTCCGCCACCTTTGGCTGCAAAGGATGTAGTCAATCTGATTTCGGTGTTGTCCATCTGGTGAAGTCCATGTATAAAGCCGTCTCTTAGGTTGTTGGAAGAGAGTGTTCGGTATGCAGAGTGAGTTGTCTTGGCAAAATACTATCAGCCTATGTCCTGCTTTGTTTTGTTCTCCCAGGCCATGCTTACCTGTAATTCGAGGTGTCATTTGACTGCCCACCTTAGCATTCCAGTCTCCTGTGATGAAAATAACATCTCTTTTAGGCGTGTTGTCCAGTAGGTGCTGCAGATCCTCATAGAACTGCTCTACTTCAGCTTCTTCAGCATCTGTGGTTGGGGCGTATATTTGGATCACTGTGATGTTAGATGGCTTGCCCTGAATTCGAATTGAGATCATTCTGTCGTTTTTTGGGTTGTATCCAAGCACTGCTTTAGCCACTTTACTATTAATTATGAAGGCTACTCCATTTCTTCTCTGGTCCTCTTGTCCACAGTAGTAGATCTGGTGGTCATTTGATGTGAAGTGGCCCATTCCAGTCCATTTCAGTTCACTGACGCCCAGAATGTCTATCTTTAATCTTGTCATCTCACCAATAACCACATCCAATTTGCCCTGGCTCATAGGTCTTACCTTCCAGGTTCCAATGGTGTGTTGATCCTTAGAACATCGGATTCGCCGTTCACCACCAGCACCGTCGGCCGCTAGCCGTCCTTTCGGCTTTGAGCTAGCTGCGTCATCACGTCTGGGGCTAGTTGAGCTCATCCTCTGTTCCTCCCCAGTAGCATTTTGACCATCTTCCGACCTGGGGGTCTCATCTTCCGATGGCATACCGACATATCTCTGGTTGTACTGATCCATTTAGTTTTCACGGCAAGAATACTGGGGTGGGTTGCCATTACCTTCCCCAGGGATCGCATTTAGTCTGACCTCTCTGTCATGACCTTCCCGTCTTGGGTGGCCCTTCACGGTTTAGCTCATGGCATCATTGAGGTGCTCAAGCTCCAGCACCACGACAAGGTAACGATCCTTTGCTGAAGAACTTATGTCTTACTCTCCAGAATTTCACTTGTTTTACAGAGCTTTCCATCTTCTTAACTTCGTTTGTCTCCTGGTTCATCTTTACATGTCTTTCCTCCATTCTTTTTTCAAAAGCTGTTAATTTAGTATCAAGTAACTTAATGCCCAGTTGCTCAAACATTTTCTGAAGCAAATCTGGTGTCATTCCTCTCTCTGCAGGTTGCTCTAGTGATCCTCTCCTGTCCTCCATTTTTGCTGCTTTTCTGGTGGTTGCCATCATGACATTATAATCCAAAAATAAAAGTGTTTCAGACAAAACAAGGGAAAAGGAGAAGGCCAGCTCTCCACCTTTTTTTCCTCTTTTGTCTTCCTGTGCCCTTAATACTTTCATCTGAAGTGGCACTCTGTAGTTACAGTCAGCATCACAGCCTGGCTCATATTGCCTTTATCTTTTATTTTGTAAAATCCACTAATTGTCTGCATTTTAAAATAGTAAACAAAAAACGTTCCCATGAAGGTCCAGTTCATTTCTGTAATTTAATTCCAATTTATTCAAAAGCACTTTCCCCAAAAATAATCTTTCAAAATAACTATCCCCTTTATCCACTTTAAACTTTCTTGCATTGACTCCTTGTTAAGCTTTTTGCCAAAGGTTTTTAAATCTTTAAAACCATTTTTTTCCTTTATTCCTTTGTAATCCAGGAAGAATAAGAACTTGCCAAGTAGAATTTTTATCCTGCCACTCAGAAAATCTCTCTTGAGCTGTAATTAGTTTCATCCAAAAATGGTGAAGAAATTAGGCTTGTGCAAACCTTATGGCCATATAGAGTAGGCCACATTACAGCTGTGAGCTTGGTTGGAATCGCTCGACTCCCAGTTGCTCAACTTATGAGCAGACTAAAAAACCTCAGTTCCTGCAGTCTCCTCATGAGGAGCAGCTGTCCAGAGTGCAAGTGGGCGATCTCACGATTGCTCCTTTTTCTGAAGAGACTTCACTGGCCAGAATTTGCCATATGACCGCTGATCTCCACCCCAATGCTGTCCCAACTCCTTCAGGGAACTCTAGTTCACCATGAATTCTCAGCAGGAGCTCTATTGTTGTGTTTTAATAATTTTACCAAACCCTACTTTGAGATGCTACTGTATGGGAAGCCTTGTAGAAAGACATTTAAAATATTTACTATACACCATCTATTATAATATATATTATACCATCCATTTCCTATCGTGTCTGCCTATTTGACAAAATAGCCATGATCTGGCTCCCACTGGTAAAACAATGTCATCCTATGGGACTCAGGAGTTGCTGCATCTGTCCTTTGAAACAGCATTCCCCTTGAGATCCCCCCCCTTCTAACCCCAGGCCATTAGCTACTATCGATGGTGAGGTCATTAAGTACGCTCTTTCCCATTGTAGGGTTATACTGATTCTTCTGTGTTTGCTTATTGTCCTTTTTGTGAATAGCTTTTTTCTGTTTTTAAGACTGTATGCCAACCAGAGTCATTTTGAATTGGGTAGCCTTACAAATCCAAAAAATTAAATTATCAAATCAAATCAAATAATAAATAACAACTCCCAACACACTTAAGAAGATTAAGGTTTGTCCGGAAATAATTACCTGGGAAATGGGTTGGGAGGGGCCATCTTGCTTTCCTTCAGACGAATAGTTAAGAACATTAGCAGAGGTTGTCAGAAACAAATGGGTGGGAGATCAAATGGGTGGGAGGTTCCTCTTGGCTGGAAAACATGGAAGATTAGGTTAAAGATTAACCTGGCTTGGGAGGTTTGTTTAACTGCTGAATTTAACCCTTTTTAATGCCTAAACAGTCCCCTCTCTTCTCCTCTGTTCCCAAATCCACTTGCTTCATCTCCATCCAGCTACCCCTTCCCTGACCCCATCTTCATTCCTCCTCCATCATCACCTCCTCTTATTTCACTGACCCTCCTAGAAGTTGGGAGTAAAGTCTATGCGTGATGTATTTGCTGATGTGTGTGAGAATGGCTCGTACAAATATCTGCTGAAATACGCAGATAGGAACTCAGTTCGTTTAATTAATAAAGTACCTTATTTCTAGGCCTGTGCAAGTTGACATAGCTTCATCTCAAGGAGGGGATTTGTCTGTGCTTATAATTTTTCTCTACATACTTTTTTTCTTTTGGGAAGGTTGTCTTAAACTGAGGATCATCTTCCTTGCAGGTAAATCCAGAGTAGAATTGGCATGACGTAACGATGGGGGTTGGGGAAGAAGCAGGGCTCACCTGGTTCAGTGGGCAAATTGTGGGCGTAGCTAAACCTTCAGTCTGAAGGCTTCAAGGCCAGCTGATGGATCTGCAGAAAGGCACCCTTTTCTTCCAGGCAGATCCACAAGCTACACACTCTGGCTTGTCAGTGCATCTTTGAAGTAATAAAGTGCCCATGTTAAGGGCTATGCCTTCTCTCTCTCCTTCATAGTATTCCAACACGTTTCATTTATTTGAAGCTTGAGCCCCCTGCCAAACTGAGGTGGAATTGGAATTAGGGTCAAGGAAACAACAAAGAACTAAAGCCCTTTCATCAGGCAATTGTCTATTGCAAGTAAGCTATCTGTTGCAAGTGTGGTATGTGGGGAAGAGCCGAACGGGCAGATAAGAAACAAGAATGTATGTGTATTCTGTAGCAACTAGGTGAGAAAAGATAAGGAACGGGGAGGAAGCTCACCAGCTCCTCCAGGCTTGTTTCACACGGCTTGCTTTTAAAGTTATATCATATATCTCTAAGTTGACACTTAGTCTATGCTGTATAATCACCCAATGGGGGGGTATAAAAGAAGTAGGACCCCGAACCTTCGGGGTTCAGAATTTGAAGCATGAGCTTGTCTGAACCTATGCGCATATTAAACTCTTTTCCTGAATGAAGACCCGAGCGTCCTAGTCTTCATTTCTACAACAAAACAGGCCTAAATTTGGGGAAGGGAAGGGAAGGGAAGGGGTGGCCCGTCAAAACTACAAACAACTCTCTGTTCTACTTAATTCAGTTTGGTGGAATTTCAGTTTGTCAAGTGACAAGATTCTGTGTTTTGACAGTTGCCTATTTATGCTAAACCAGAAGCATAACAACATCAGTTTGGCATCTGGCACGCTCTGTCTGTAGCTTTTACTTAGGGTCGTGATGCTCCCCTGAAACATTTGACTGACGTTGGCATTTAGGGTCTGCTTTTCATTTTTAACAAAACTATAAGAGGCTAGTAGTCATTTCGGAGCTGCTCATTTCCAGCTGCGCGGATGAAGAATTAACATCAGCATAACTGGCAGCCTTTTTCCATTTTCTCCCTGTTTTGTGATTAAAGTCTCATAATATGAAAAGTCAGGGCCTACAAAAGAAAAAAACAACAAACTTATATTTATTTAATAGTTAATGTTTCTAATTTGCTTTTCTTTAAGTACCAGGCAACATCGTCCAGATGCCTGGCGGAAGTCACACTTGGCTGTCACCAGACAGGGCAATCCACAGTGAGACGGAGATGAGGGAGCAGACCTACCCAGTTTGCCCGTGGACCCGCTTTTGGCATTAAGCAGAATTAACGGGTGGAGGGGCAGAGTCCAAACGACTTCCAAAACTACGTTTTCGTTGGGCCGAAGACGTGATAGAAATGTGAAACCAGGCGTGAGTGAAAAAGCAGACCAGAGTCTGCATGCTTGGTGTCCTCCTGCAGGACTGGACAAAGGTGTTTGATTTCCAGTCCATGTCCCTTTCACAGGTTTTAGCCATTAATTGATTCTGTTTCATTTCTGCATTTACCTCCAGCTCTTAAAAACCAAAATGCCTCGGAGAATTTAAATGCATGTTCTCCCAAAGTAACATTGGTGCTTGTGCAATTTAATATGGCGAATAAGTAGTTTTGTTCCTGGAGTTCAAGCATCACTTCCTCAGCAGTTGCATTGTCTGCTACGGTTACAAAATGTTTGCTCCCTGAATAGTAATACTTCTGAGGTGCAGACTCACAATGATGACGTGGGACCTAAGGGCACAAACGGTCTTGAAATTGGGAAGAAAGGCCGTCTTTTGGAGGTAGACTCCTGGCACTTACTGTGATTTACAAGGTGGTCTAATGGGCACCTCTGTGGTTCTTGCTGGACTTCCAGATCAAGCTGGAAAGCATCCTGCCTATGACCGCATGAAGAACGGCTGGTCCTAGATGGACGGACGGGCGGACGGACAGATAGACAGGCCTTCAGAAGACCTTGTGAACAACGTGAGGCTATTCCTCTGCTAATGACCGGCAGCATCTCCTACCATCGCCAGGTTATAGCGGAGGCCAGATGAAGCTCGTCTTCATGACTTTTACAGCAGCACAGCTGTGCTGTGAGCGTGTCAGAGCCAGAGGCACCCCGCAGGCGAGGAGCCCCAGGCCCGAACCCTCCTGTAGGTTCTCTGCCTCTGCTTCAGAGGCTTAGGGAAAGAGCAGGCAGCCCACCCAGGAGTGGAGCGGTTGGAAGCGCGGCTTGTTCCAGGTGGAAGAGGATGCAAAAGATGGGGGGATTCCTCTCATTTCCCTCCCAGTAAAAACTGGGAGAGTGGATAGAGAGGATCGTCCCTCATCGTCACCATCTGCGCTAGCATTAAGGGCAACCCTTTATGGCAGGCCTTCTCCGCCAGGGTCCCCTGGCACCCTCGGGTTCCGCGGGAGGTCACTAGGGGTTCCTACTGGCATACTGTGATTACTTCATTGTTGTTGTTGTTTATTCGTTCAGTCGTTTCTGACTCTTCGTGACTTCATGGACCAGCCCACGCCAGAACTCCCTGTCAGTCGTCAACACCCACAGCTCCCCCAGGGATGAGTCTGTCACCTCTAGAATATCATCTAGATCCTCATACAACTGATCTACTTCAGCTTCTTCAGCATCTGTGGTTGGGGCATATATTTGGATCACTGTGATGTTAAGTGGCTTACCCTGAATTTGAATTGAGATCATTCTATCATTTTTTGGATTGTATCCAAGCACTGCTTTAGCCATTTTACTATTAATTATGAAGGCTACTCCATTTCTTCTCTGGTCCTCTTGTCCACAGTAGAAGATCTGGTGGTCATCTGATGTGAAGTGGCCCATTCCAGTCCATTTCAGTTCACTGATGCCCAAAATGTCTACATTTAATCTTGACATCTCATCAATAACCACATCCAATTTGCCCTGGCTCATATACCTTACATTCCAGGTTCCAATGGTGTGTTGATCCTTAGAACATCGGATTCGCCGTTCACCACCAGCACCGTCGGCCGCTAGCCGTCCTTTCGGCTTTGAGCTAGCTGCATCATCACGTCTGGGGCTAGTTGAGCTCATCCTCTGTTCCTCCCCAGTAGCATTTTGACCATCTTCCGACCTGGGGGGTCTCCTCTTCCGATGGTATACCGACATATCTCTGGTTGTACTGATCCATTTAGTTTTCACGGCAAGAATACTGGGGTGGGTTGCCATTACCTTCCCCAGGGATCGCATTTAGTCTGACCTCTCTGTCATGACCTTCCCGTCTTGGGCGGCCCTTCACAGTTTAGCTCATGGTGTCATTGAGGTGCTCAAGCTCCAGCACCACGACAAGGTAACGGTCCTTTGCTGGAGGTACGACAGATACAGAACCCCAGGCGGCTTCCTGGCCAGTTCTGCAGTGGTTCCGGTCTTTCCTGGTGGGACCTGTCCAGAAAGTGATGCTGGAGGAGAAGAGTGCAGCACCCAGGGGAATGAGTTGGTGTGCATGATTGGTTGGATGGTGCCCTGCTGCTATCTGTTTTATTTCTTTTATTTCTTATATTTTGTATTTATCTATTTTGTTGTAAGCTGCCTAGAATCCTTGTGAGATAGGTGGCCGTACAAGTCCTGTAAGTAATTAAGTAAGTAAATAAATAAATAAATGCAAGATGGGTGGCTTATAAATTGAAATAATAATAATAATAATAATAATAATAATAATAATAATAATAATCACCACCACGACCACCACCCACCATCAGGCAATTGCAAAAGGCAGCTTTACTTGGAACACCTTACATCCTGTGACGATACCTTTAAGTTTATTAAACAACAAGACCTGCCTGTCCCAGGTCCTTGGGAAGGACTCAATAGGTGGACAAAAATGCCAAATCCAGTCTAACCAACTGGCTGACTGGGCCATCAACCATGATGATGATGATGATGATGATGATGATGATGATGATGTGATGATCTGTTGTCACCCAGCTGCCATGCTTTGCAGCAGTTCCAGTCCAGGTCCCGATGCTGCCATTCCCACAAGTTGCCATCTGGAGTTGCTGCTGCTCCTCTCAGCTCTGCACCGGTGGCTTCAGCTCTCTTCTGGGCTCTTTCCCTTCTCTCCTTCCCTTCCTCTAATTGCTTCGTTCCGCTCTGTTTCTTCTATCTTCCTTTTTCATCACATCGTTCAGTTGGAAGCCACCTTAGACATCGAGCAGCCCTACAGCCGGTTCCATGCGGGCTCCACCAGAGCATCTCTGACCGATGCCCTCCAGCCTCTGTTTGAAGACCGTCCCTGAAGGAGACTCACCATTTGTTGTGCTTTCGACCATTTGCATACACCTTATTCTCTTTTACAATGTTACATAGACCACGCTTAAAACTGATATTATAGCCCTCTTGATCAAGACAGGCGACGCTAATTAGGTTCTGCTCCAGTTCTGGCACGCATAATACATTATGGAAAGAGAACTTAGTGCCAGGTACTACATCAGAACCTCGCCCTGTTACTAAGGCCTGTTGGCCATTTGCCAAACTTACAAATTTTCTGCTGGCCGGGGTCATTGAAGGAAACAGCTTCACGTCGTTGACAATGTGTTTGCTCGCCCCGCTGTCTACGAGCCAAACAGCATTATCGTCTGTGTGGCTAGCCTTTACTACCGATATCTTGCCGCTGTCCGTCCGCCGTCTTGGACCTGCCCTATGCCGTCCGGCTCTGTCCAGGCGCTTCCTCGGACACTCTCGCTGCAAATGCTGTGCCGATCCACAAATATTATAACGAGGACAATATTATGTAGACCTTACGTGCTTTGGGAAACCACATGCCTCTTTCCTCCAAGGTGACAAATAGCTTGCCCGTCGCCTGGAGGTGCTCCTCCACGGACTCGCCTGCCTGGAGCCGCGCACGATATACTTGCCGTGTCAGCATAACTTTGCTGCCTGCTGTATCCCGAACATACACTCGGCGTAAAGCGTCCCAGCATTCCGCCGACGTCTGTAACCCCCGGACGTGCATTAACTGATCGTCTTCCAAGGCAAGTATGATGTTGGCAAGTGCCTTTTCGTCTGCCTGCATTTGTTCATCGTTCATGTCCTCAGGGGGAGCGCACACTATTTGCCATAGATTTCCTTTGCGGAGAAACATCTCCATTTTAACACACCAGACAAGATCATTGGTGCGATTCAAACGGGTGAGCGGGAAAGAACTGGATGTGGTAGAAAAAAAACTGCATGTTGACAGTGACCACACAACTCCGTGCAACGTGCTCAAAAAAGAAAAGCAAATCGTGCACCACAAGAAAATACACGTTCTGGGCCCATAACCTGTTGGAGAGAGAATTCCACTAAGCGTCGTGTCCCTGGGGTTGAAAATATCAGTCCTTGTGGTGCACTCTTTACCCATTTATTTACAGAAAAATGTGCAAAGAACAATAACACGCATAGCACTCTAGAAGTTGTTGGTATATAAAGGATACAAATTCCATAGAGAAACCAACGTCCATAATCCAATCAACATAGTCCAGTGTACAGCAAATCCAATAGCCAAATACAGCAGTTAATTTCTCAAACAAACCGGCAGAGTAACAGGAAGACTTTTCACAAATGAGAGAGAGAATGCCTATGCTTTGCTTCCATATTTATGTGGCTGCTAGCCAAACAAATGTCACCTTGCATCAACCTGCTCTGTCATTGTCTTCTGACTGTCTTGTGCTGGACGTTGCATCAGACATTGCTGGACATTGCATCAGACCATTGTTGTTGTTTATTCATTTAGTCGCTTCCGACTCTTTGTGACTTCATGGACCAGCCCACGCCAGAGCTTCCTGTCGGTCGTCGACACCCCCAGCTCCCCCAGGGACAAGTCCATCACCTCTAGAATATGATCCATCCATCTTGCCTTTGGTTGGCCCCTCTTCCTTTTGCCTTCCACTCTCCCTAGCATCAGCATCTTCTCCAGGGTGTTCTGTCTTCTCATTATGTGGCCAAAGTATTTCAGTTTTGCCTTTAATATCATTCCCTCAAGTGAGCAGTCTGGCTTAATTTCCTGGAGGATGGACTGGTTTGATCTTCTGGCAGTCCAAGGCACTCTCAGAATTTTCCTCCAACACCACAGTTCAAAAGCATCGATCTTCCTTCGCTCAGCCTTCCTTATGGTCCAGCTCTCGCAGCCATATGTTACTACGGGGAATACCACTGCTTTAACAATGCGGACCTTGGTTGTCAGTGTGATGTCTCTGCTCTTAACTATTTTATCGAGATTTGTCATTGCTCTTCTCCCAAGGATTAAGTGTCTTCTGATTTCCTGACTGCAGTCAGCATCTGCAGTAATCTTTGCACCTAGGAATACAAAGTCTTTCACTGCTTCTACATTTTCTCCCTCTATTTGCCAGTTGTCAATCAAGCTGGTTGCCATAATCTTGGTTTTTTTGAGGTTTAGCTGCAAACCAGCTTTTGCACTTTCTGCTTTCACCTTCATCATAAGGTTCCTCAGTTCCTCTTCGCTTTCAGCCATCAAAGTGGTATCATCTGCATATCTGAGATTGTTAATGTTTCTTCCAGCGATTTTAACTCCAGCCTTGAATTCCTCAAGCCCAGCATGTCGCATGATGTGTTCTGCATACAAGTTGAATAGGTAGGGTGAGAGGATACAGCCCTGCCGTACTCCTTTCCCAATCTTAAACCAGTCTGTTGTTCCATGGTCTGTTCTTACTGTTGCTGCTTGGTTGTGGGAAGGCAGCGCGTAGAATTCTGCCTTCTGCCTGGTGTGGGACTTGCATGCCAGGGCCTCGGTTCCAGCGTCCACATTCGGCCCTCTCCCCATCCCTCATGTTGGCACCGTAAGTGCCCTTTCTGCCTTTCCCGCAGCACGCCTAACCCTTTCGTGCAATGGCAGCCTCCTTTACGCTCTCCTCTGGGGTGGCTTCTTGCCCCCCTAAGCTTACCAGCCCTCCTGAGACTCCTGCGAAGGCTACAGCAGACGCAGCTGGGGGGCTACAAGCAGAGCGACCTCAAGGAGCTACTCTTCACCAAGAGGCTCCGATTCGAAGGGTCTGGATTTTGGCTGAAATCCCTCCTTGGGTCTAGTGCGAATCCGCTTCCCTGATGCGCCCCAGCAAGGACATGGGCAGGCCCACGGAGCCCTCTCCAGCACCTGGGAAGGGGGACCACAAGGGGAGCTGGACCACCCTGGGCGCCATCAGCCGCTGAGCTGGGCGGGGAGCCTCTCGGTGCCATTCCTCCTCTGCCCACCAGGGGGCGCTGTGGGGCTCTTGCAGAAATGGCCCGGACCCTAACCCGTTTGTGTGTGTGTGTGTTGTTGTTGTTGTTTCCACAGGGTGGATGTGAGGAATCTCAGCCTGTTCCTGCCTCCTGGTGCTGTGGAAGTGAAACTCCAGCCCTCCTGCAGCGCCCTGTAGTTTGAAGCCTTTCCAATTGCCCAAATAAGCCCTTAATGAGGCCGAGGGCAGACAAGCAAGACCAGTTGGCTCTTTCACACACCCAAACCAGGTTAATAGACTGCAAGGGCCGAGTTCACACGACACCCGACGTGCAAGGAGAGCAGCCGCCTTCCGGTCAAGGAAACAGCCCCAGTCCCAGGATACTGAGCAGCTCAAATGTCTGGCCCGTTTTAGCTGCACAAAGCCGGTCCCGGGACCCCCGTGGCCCCAGATCCCAAGGCCATTTGCTTCCTGTTTGGCCTGGAGAAGCGCCCGGATCGGTCTCCCCGGCTTTTCCAGGCAGGCCCCCCTCTGGCATTGCGGGCGAGGGGAAGAGTCTGGACCCCATTGCTGCGTCTGCCCCCCCCCCAGGCCTGACAGGGGCTGAGCATGCGCCTCCCCCCCCCGTCACCCCCTGCCCCGCCTCCAGGCTCAGACCCAGGGGCTGCTCCCGGGTGCTCCCTCCTTTCAAGCCTCCCACTTCCAGCCTCCCCACGGAGGGACCCCCGACTCAGCTGGAACCCAGAGAAGCCCCGGACCACGCCCACTTCAGAGTCCGGCAGCCCCAGCCTGGGGTTCCCCGGGGCCTTGAGAAGGCTTCAGAGGGCATCTAGTCCACCCCGTCCAGGCACACAGAGAAAGAGAAAGCCTGGCTGAGAGTTCTGGGGAGGGCAAAGGAAGGGGGGGTCCCCTCTGGGCCGGCAGGGACCCCCCCGGAGCTGCAGCCCCCCAAGACCGAAAGGATCCCCCTCCCCCTTTCTCCGCTTCCTTCTCTGCTCCGAACTATCTCCTCCACCGGGCGAATCAGGAGAGACTCTGCCCGGAGACCGATGACGCTGCAGAAGCGAGAATTCCCATTGGTCCTTCTGCCTTTCTGGGCACTCCCAGTTCAAAGTCTCAGAAAAAACGCTCCCTCCCCCATCCAGAGCCTCCGATTCCTCCTCGGGGGCTGGGAGCATCTCCGTCCCCCTCCCCTCTCTATTTGGGATACCCAAGTGGGGCAGCCCCATGGGCTCTGCCGGGGTCCCCCTGCTGCTGCTGCTGCTGCTGCTGGTGGGGGCGCTGTGCCGGATCGCCGGAAGCGAAGGGGGGAAGGAGCCCCCCGGTAAGGAGGGGGCTGGGAGGGGGGCTGGGAGGGTGCCCCTGATGCTGGGGGGAGGGGAGGAAAGGGGCTGGGACCCCCAGGAGGGACTTTGGGGAAGGGGCCGAGGACAAGAGAGGGGGGAGCCTGCAGGAGCCTCGATCTCCGCGGGGTCTCTGCCCCCCCCTCCCCACAGCCCCCCAGGAGGACGGAGAGGGACCCCCTTTCGAGGCACAGCCGGGGGCCCTCCCTCGCCCCCCCGTTTGTTGCGTTAAAAGAGGAAGGAGAAGGAAAGCGAAAGGGAAAGCGGGAAACTGTATTGAAGGAAACGTATTTTTCCTTCAACAGAAACTCGTTTTTCTTTAAGAATCTCTATTTAGAGGCTCTCCCCCAGGGAGCCCCACCAGCAAAGTGGGGGGGACTGAGAAAGGCCCTCCCCCTCCCCCTCCCAGTGGGTCCTCCAGAGGCCATCCATCGGCCTCCCTAGCAGGTCTGCGCCCTCCCCCTCCCCCTCCCCGCGTGGGTCCCTCCTCCAGTCGCGGCCGGGAGCGATGGGCTTGGGACTCCCTCCTGACGGCCTTCCTCCTCCTCCTCCTCCTCCTCCTCGCAGCCCATTTCTTGCACCAGGTGAAGGGCGAGTGCCGCTTCCTGAACGGGACGCAGCGGGTGCGCTACCTGCAGAGAAGCATCTACGACCGGCAGGAGACTGACCGCTTCGACAGCGAACTCGGGAAGTTCGTGGCCGTGACCGAGTTGGGGCAGCCCGATGTCGACCTGTGGAACAGCGATAAGGGAATCCTGCAGGACGCGAGGGCCGCTGTGGATCGCTGCCGGTACAACTACGGGGTTCTCCAGGGGATTCATGTGATTGGCCGAAGAGGTGAGTCCGGGAGGGAGGGAGGGGCTTTGGGGGGGGATGCCGGGACCCCCCCTTCCTTAATCCATTAAATGTATTGAGATTCTCCCTCATGGACTTTTCCCGCCTAATCCAGCGAGTTTTAGAGAGCAGCTGCGGAAATTTTGGTTGTTTGTGGGTTGCAGTTATTTGTGGCTCCTTTTGGGCTATGAAGGGGCGTGTTGGGATATCGAAATTTTCAGCCTAAATTAATTTTTGCATTTTCCATTTTGTATTTCTGGCCTCTGGCAGCCCTGCTTTGCTCCTCCTTTATTCCGCGCTCCCAGATCTACGGAATATTCCTCTCCTTCCCGGGATCCAGACTCTCTCCCTGTCCGGAATCAGGGATCCCTTTGATCCCCTCCAGAAAAGGGCCCAAAGATGACTTTCTTGTGGGGGGGGAGAACCCAGCAACATCTCCCTCCTCCCAAATAGATCCTTAGCGACCGATCAATCGATCGAAGGGCCTCCGGGTCCCCCTTTCCAGCCAGGAAATGTTTGGCCTTTTAGGATAAAAATCCATTTCCAAAGGTCTGAACAGGGGGATTGGCAAGGCCATTTCTTTCGCCTCTCCTTCTGCCCTTTCTCTGGACATTTTCCTTCTTTTCCTTCTCTATTCTTTGTTCAGACTTACTTGGAGTCTGGCAGCTTCTAAATCCAACAAACAAAGAAACAAACAAATAGAGGAAATGATCTAGAAATTATACTTCTGATTCCGTGTTTAAACCAAGACGCAGACCTCAGTCCTACGGAATGGTTTAGGGACTTTTCCCCCTGCCTGAGAAGAAGCTGATTCAAGGCTGAGAAACATTGTTAGGCCAATCGAAGCCGCGGTACGTCAGCTGAGAGCAGGGCCCACTCCCCCTTGGCACTGAAGGGGTTGCCTAGTCTGGCCATGAAGCGTCTGCAAGAAACCAGCAAGGCTCGGAGAGCACCAAGGACCCCACCCTTGCTTGGCCAATTTTGGGGGCCTGGGAGAAAAGCCCCCCTTGGAACCACCCTTTTCGTGACAGACCCAGCTTCCCCTTCAGCCGAATCACTTCCGTCTCATAGCTGGAAAGTTCCTGATTTGCGGGCAGAGTTTGAAGCAACCCATTAAAATCTTGATTCTCTCTCCCAGATTTCTTGCCCATGGCCTAAATTAATTTTTGTATTTTGCATTTTGCGTTTTTATTTTTATTTATTTATTATTTACATTTTTATTTGTTTATAATATAAATGATATTATAAAATAATATTTTATTTATATTTTATTTTTGCTCTCCCCCCCAAATTCCCCCAAAGGACCCCCAGCAAGGATCCGGCACAGCGCAAGATCCCCGAGAAGCTCTTCTGTCCATCTGGCTCCGAAAGGGCAATTCGGAACTTGTTAGTCTTCTGAGGGGGGATGGATCTTCCTTGAGAGGACTTGGGCAATTGAGAGAAGTAAACGGCTACCCCTGATGGTTGCTCCTTTGCCCTTTCCTTGCTTTTTTTTATTGCCGCTTTTGTTTCTTGGATAGTTGTAGGTTTGCTTAGTATATGTCCACGTTGGGCATTAAAATCCTTTGATAACCAACCTTTCAAGATATTTCTTCAGGGCAGCTTCATCGATGTCAGCCATGGAATATAATTATTTTGAAAAAGCTGCCAATTCTTCCATGATTTCTGATCGTTGGTGTAACAATTGCTGATCTTGTCTGCGTTTCTTTCTTTTTTCGAAGCTGAAAGGCTGGGAAGTTTCCTGGTTTATTCGCATGTTCAAAGTTCTTTTGTTTGCCAATATTATTTTCTCTTGGAATTCTTCCATTTCCAGTAAGTTAGCTTCTTGCCATTCTTTCATCGGGTGTCTTTTGGGGTTACGTCTGCGCTCGTATTTTGGCATCTAATTGTTCCTCCCTTTTAGTGTTTTCTCCTCCTTGTTTTGCTGTGAGTGTAACAAACGGCCCCCCCATATACCCTTTCCTTGTTTCCCAAATGGTTGCGTCAGAGATTCCTGTTTACTTTGGGAAAGAAACGCAATTCCTCCTGGCATTTCTGTAGGATGGCGCCATGAGGTCGCAACCCATCATTCGCCCCCCCTCTGAAAGGAAGTTTTGCTCCCGAGCACCACGCAAATAATATCGGATTATGCTCCGTGAATGTCCTTGGAGGGATTTGCCCCTCGTGAATAGGGGGCACTAAAGTGTCAGAGGCCAAACACGCGTCTCTTCTGGAGTCGGACTGATGCCTGGCCGGGAAGAAGGTCCGGCCTCTCTCGGTTGGGTTTTGCGGTCTCGAAACGTCCATCGGGGCCAGTCCACATTTCCTGCCTTGAGTCAATTTATCTAAATTCAGACCTGAGAGTCCACTGGTGTCTCCAAAGACAATATTTCACCTTCTTCCACTTCTGTTAATTTTTGAAAAAATCTTCTAGAATTAATCTTTGCTTTTATTTAGTAGAGGCGAAGTTTATTATTTTGTCTCCATTCCGTAATTTAAAAATTAAAATCCTTCCTGCTTTTGGCCCTGCTGATTCTCCCACGTCCCTCCTTCTCCTCCTGCTTCCCCCCCAGCCAAGCCCACCGTCACCATCTCCCCCACCAAGGCGGACCCCGCGTCCCCCAACACCATCCTCCTCTGCACCGCGACGGGCTTTTACCCCCTGGAGATCAACATCCGGTGGCTGAAGAACGGGCGGCCGGAGAAGGAGGGCGTCGCCTTCGGGGAGGAGCTGCAGAATGGAGACTGGACCTACCAGCGCCAGGTGATGCTGGAGACCCGGCCCGAGCGTGGGGACGTCTACGCTTGCCAGGTGGGGCACGCCAGCCTGGAGGCCCCCATCACCATCCAGTGGGGTAAGCCCCTCCCTGCCCTCCCCTCATGCCCTCCCTGTCTGGGGACGCCATCCTGCCCGAGAAGGGGGCACCGCTGGGGCTGGCAAGACCCTCTCTGAGTCCAGAGCCAGAACGGACCCCCTGGAGGAAGCTGGCCCTGATCCTCCTGCTCACGCCGGGCTCCTTCTCCCTCTCCCTCCCCAGAGCCACGTTCCTCCAACTCTGCCAGGAGCAAACTCTGGACGGGGGCCGTGGGGGCCATGCTGGGGGTGGCCTTCCTGGCTGTGGGGCTCTCCCTCTACCTGAAGAGCAAGAAAGGTGAGTCTTTGGGGCTGGATAAGGAGAGATGGGGAGGGGATCATGTAGGGGAGGCATCTGATCAAGATGGCATAGAAGGTCTTCCTGGACCCCCCCAGTCCCAAGGCTGGTGGCCCCACTGAGCCACCACAGATCCTCTGATGGGACTAAACAGCCACAGAAAGAGGGAAATCCTTGGGGGGGATCCCTTGAGGGCATGATCCTGCGTAATCCGTTGCCCAGATTGATCAGAAATTTCTTTAGAAAGCTTTATTCTTGGACAGGCTGTAAGAGTATATAATGCAACATATTATGGGCTATCGACTGAGAGTGGGACCCCTAAGTGCTCCAGACCTTTTTCAGTTTTGGTTGTCTCTCTCTCTCTTTCTTTTCAGCAACCTCCATCCAACAACCTGCAGGTGAGCGCTTTGCATTCCCCTCCAGGAACTAATGGGTTTAATTCTGTCTTCTCCCCAAAAATACCTCTTAAGTTACCGCAGGAGCCTTGAATAATGCGCAAATCCTCCATGCTGGGAATTGGGCTCATTTACTTTCTGCAGCAAAACTTTCCAAGACTATCTGGATCCCCCAAATCTTTTTCTGAGACCTTTAGTCACTTTTTCTTCCAGGGGACCCCAAAATGTGATGCAATTAAAAACAAAAACACACAACACTAAAACATTGTCCAGGATGTTTCCCCCTTTTGGGAAAGTGCAAAAGGGAAGGAAAGGAGGGGGACCATTCAGATCATTGGGGGAAGGGGAAGGAGCACCCCAAATTTGTGGGCTGCCCTCCCTTCCCGCCCCCCTTTGCCATTTCACTTAAGTTCTGGTAAGTTGCACCAGGCTCCGTCCTTTCCTGCCACCCCCATCGTAGCACCACCTTCTTGGTTAACACAGTATTGAATATCTGTGTGGGGGGGGGAGGCCTCCTCTCTTGATTAACCCCTTAATTAAGCCAGTTAGGGATAAATTCCACATCAGCAGCATCACGCTGGAGCCTCCCTTTGCAGCCCCTCGGCTGACCTCGGACCCCCTTCGAGTCCCGGGAGATGAGAGGGGAGGAATCCCTGGTCCTTCACAGCCTTTTCCTCCCTGCAAGGGGCGGATTCTCCCTCCATCTGGTCCCTGCCCATCAACCACCCCCTGCAGTGTGGGCCTTCCTTGGGGGAGCTGAATGGGGAGGGGAGGGGAAGCCCACCCCATGTTTTTTCTGCAGACTCTCCCAAAAGAACTTTCGTATATTTAATTGAAGGTTTTACCATATATTCTAATTTTCTCCCATATCACTTTTTTTACAGCACTCATGAGTTAATCCTGCTATCGCTTCCTGCTGTCAGATGCAAAAGGATGTTTTTTTCAGGAGCTGATGAATTTCTGCCTCTTTTGCAACCCTTGAAGGATGGAAGTTCGAGGCGGTGGGTTGGCGAGAGGAGGAGAATCGCAGCCTGGACCTTCCCCTGCCAAGACCCACCAGCTTCCTTCCACGCCTCTCTTTCTCTTGAGGGAGGGGAAATCAGGAGGGGAGTAGAGGCCATCTAGTCTGTCCCCAGGAACTCTTGGCCTGCCTGTCTCTCCAGACCCCCCAACCTCTCCTGCTCAGCACAGACCCCAATTCAGTGCAATGGCTGCAACCATCCACCCCACAGCCCCTTAACCCAAAATCCATGTGGCGCTTATTCCAACCCACTGGATCCGGAGAGATCCCAGATGCTCTGCATACTGAGATCCCCCCTTTCTGAGAAGTGATCTTGGGGATCAACCGCTGTCTGCCCAGCAGAGCCCAACCACTTTTCCCTTCCTTGGATCCCCCCTCGTTTCTCAGCTTTGAATCCACAGGAGCTTCATCCATGTTGCGGTTCTCCTCTGAGTTAATTTCCTTTGGTTTTCTTTGCTATAAATCAATAAACTTTAGACTGCAGGAAAAGCCTGGAATGATGTGAGTTGATGCTGTCTGAATGGTGTAATCTCAGCTCCACCTTCTCTCCAGGTCAGAAGCCATGTGATTAAAGCCAGTTTGGTCTAGTGGTTAAGGTGCTGGGCTAGAACCCAGGAGTCTGTGAATTCTAGTCTCGCCTTAGGCACGAAAGCCGGCTGGGTGACCAACCTGAGGATTATCCCGAACTGTTCAGGGAGCTAAAACAGGAAAGGGATTGTGAAGCGCCGCAAAGATGGCAGGAGATGCCGTGTCCTTCTGGGGATGTCCGTGCAGCGTCTTTTAAATGCGTTTGGGTGTGGTCTGTCCTTGCATGCCAGGAGGTGTGGACGAAGGCTGTGTGTCCATGCCTTGTTTCCGAAGTCTCCAGGTTTGCAGAAAATCCTTCAGGGTCCCCTCAGGGTAGTATATTTTATTGTACTTTGTTTCTTCTAAGGACTGTGATGACTGATATTTGGGGGGCTCAGTGGGGAGGCGGAGGGGCCTCCTCGTCTCAGGTCCTTCCGGCGAGCCGTGGGGAATCTGACTGTCCTGGCTGCCCAAGGACAGGACAGTCGGATCAGCCCTGCCAACCAACCCAGCAGCAAACAAGAGCCCAATCAAGGAACTCCCAAGGAGAGGGCACCAACACAAGCTGGACAGTAAATCAACAGAGAGCAAGGCCCACTCCCTCTTCGCGCTGAAGATGTTGCCTAGCCTGGCAATGAAACATCTGCAAGAAAACTCCAAGGCTCAGGGAGGACCAAGGACTCCAGTGTTCAGCCCTGAGCTACCAATTTTCGCTTTGAGAAATACAAAACTCTTTAGGATCAGAGCATTCGAGAATGTCAGGGCTGGATGGGACTTCAAAGGTCCTCTGGTCCAGAGCAGGCATCCCTGACCGATGCTCATCCAACCCGTTTCAGCGCTTTCAGGAAGGAGGGTCCACCTCCCCCAAGACCGCAGATGCATGTTAAGGCCACGCGCAGATGCAGCCAAAGGCAATGGTACTTTATTTTACCTTCTGGAACCGGGAGGAGTGTGGTACAGGCCTGTCTTTACCTTGCTGCCCCCTTCTCCCTATGGGGTACTGATCCAGGGAAGCCTTAAGTCATTAGGGAGAATACAAGCAAAGGGAATCGTAGAAACACTGACCGAGGAACCTCCTGGAAAGATTTAGTGGTCAAGAGACAGCAGTCAGGAACAAGGCTAGATCACTTTATTTTATTTATTTCTTTCTCATATTTAGCCACCGCCCATCTCTCCCAGAAGAGAGACTCTGGGCGATTTACAATAAAATACTTTAAACAATGTACGCTTGTGAGTAGGTAGAGATCAATGTTGTGAGCAATTAAAAAGGCTTCAAACTTCAGGGTGCTGCAGGAGGGCTGGAGTTTCACTTCCGCAGCACCAGGCGGCAGGAACAAGCTGAGATTCCTCACATCCACCCTGTGGAAAACAACAACAACAACAACACACACACACACTTGGGTTGGCTGTGAGAAGGGAATGGGAGGTAGCTGAAGGGAGACAGAGCACCCTCTACCATCCCAAAGGCTACTTTCTAAAGAAGGAACAGAAGAGAACAGCTTCCTAGTCCTCATGAGGATCAAGCCAATTAGAGCTTCTGCGAGGGATACAGTCTGTGCCCCGGCTGGGCAAAGGGGTCCCCTTGCCAGATGCTGAGGGTCCTGTCCCTCCTTGTCTGAGGGCACTGAAACCTTTTTCCTCATGTCTGGGAGAATTTTGACTTCTTTTTCCTGCAGCTGGGCTCGCTTACTCAAGCCACTCATGGTGCTTGGAGGCCACTGGCTGCCCTCCTGTGGCCTAGGAGGATCTCCCCTGCACAGGTGGCTTGGGGGAATCCGAAATGCTTAAAAGAGAACAGTTGGAGGGGGCTTTGGAGGTCATCTAGCCAACCCCCTCACAGGGTCACACATTCTGCTGTCTGGATGGCCCTCCTCCTGGGAATCCCCTGGCTTGCACCCTGGCCCTGTTTCAATCAGCCCTTGACACTGGCTCTGTCCCCAGCCCCAGGGTTAGAGGGGGTGTGATTTTAAATCATTGTTGGCTGTTTTTCTGGAGTTTTGATGACTGTGTGAGCCTTTTGTGTGGTCCATGAAGTCAAGAAGAGCCGGAAGCAACTGAACCAATAAACAACAAAAAAGCACATCATACTTATTAGAAATATATTATATGTAAAAAGTTGGGAATATATAAAACTGTATATAGAAAATATACCTTGGTCATAGGCAATTACAGCTAACAACAAACATTAAGATTACAAATAGAGCCTTTTGCAGCATCAGTTGCCAACAGGAGATCAGCAAAGCTCCCGCCGGAGGCTCCAGCCTCACATCCTCGTACTACGGGTTCGACAGTTTGCCTGCCAGCCCTGCAGTCCCGCCTTGGCGATGGGATCTCAGCCCATTTCTACAGGGAAGCTGCACACCTGCGGCGATTAGTGCGCCCTCCCTTGATGTTGTTGTTGTTTATTCGTTCAGTCGCTTCCGACTCTTCGTGACTTCACGGACCAGCCCACGCCAGAGCTTCCTGTCGGTCGTCAACACCCCCAGCTGTATGATGTGCTGCCCTACGATAAATTGCCTGGAGAAGTCCCTGAAGTCCTCTTGGCACGATTTCTGAACTGGTTTGCCCTCCTTCTTAGCGCTGGGGGAGCATGACCGGCCCAAAGTCACCCGGCCGGCTTTGTGCCCAAGGTGGGACTGGAACCCGTGGCCTCTCGGTTTCTGGCCTAGCAGCGTAACCACACCGCCAAACTGGCCCTCTCCTCCGTTTTACCTGTGATTTTATCTCTTACGGGCAAAAATTGATGCAAATGATGGGCTCACAGGTAGTCCTCACTTACCGGCTGCCTCGTTCAGCGATCTTTCAAACTTACGATGGCACTGAAAGAGCAGGTCTATGACCGGTCCTCAAACTGGCAGCTGTTCCAATGTCTCCATGGTCGCGTGATTGCAATTCCAGTGCTCCGCACCTGGCACACCTTCACGACGGTTGCAGTGCCCCGTGGTCGCGTGGTCGCCATCCGCGACGGCTTCACAGATAGCTTCCACAGAGCAAAGTCACCGGGGAAGCCAGCAGGAAGTCGCCAGTGGCGGTGATGTGATGCTGCACTTAACAGCTGCAGCAGAGCTGACGTGGTAAGTCCACTGGGATCCTGTGGCATGTCACTTGATGACTATGTCACCTTGCAACAGAGCTGCCCTTCCCAACGGCAATGAGCTTTGATTCAGACATTCCCATGAATCAGCTCTGAATAAACTTTCCGAAACAAAACGTACAGCCATATGTGCTTCTTCTCTATTCTCGGTTCTGCTCATACTGCAGCATTTGTGTACTAAAATATAGGATAAATTTGACCACAACCAGTAAATCACAACATCCCCATTTTAAATCTCACTCTGTATAAATTGCCATCTTTCAATCCCGGTCTTTCTATAGGCAGAAGTACTTTATGGGGTTGGTATACAGGACAGTGAATTATTGTACATACATCAGGCAGTCTAAAAATACACAGAGGATTAATTCTATCTCTATTTTATTCATAACAAATTCTTACGTTTAAGATGGAATGCAAGCATGAAATGCAAAGAACATATGGCTTCAGTAGAGAGGGGTGGATGAGGACTGTTGGCTTGTGGAAGGACACACAGGCTGCAAATCCCCTTCCTTCCTTCCTTCCTTCCTTCCTTCCTTCCTTCCTTCCTTCCTTCCTTCCTTCCTTCCTTCCTCCCTCCCTCCCTCCCTCCCTCCCTTCCTTCCTTCCTTCCTTCCTTCCTTCCTTCCTTCCTTCCTCCCCTCCTTCCTTCCTCCCTCCCTCCCTTCCTCCCTCCCTCCCTCCCTCCCTCCCTCCCCTCCTCCCTCCCTCCCTCCCTCCCTCCCTCCTTCCTTCCTTCCTTCCTTCCTTCCTTCCTCTCCCTCTCTTTCTCCTCTGTCTGAAATCTGGCTGGGGGCCAAGAGGGAAATGACGCACCAAGAGGCATTTCCGTTGTGCAGCACTTTGTGGCACTGATGCAAGGGAATCCTCGTCGGTGGAAACTGGCCTTGCCTAGCAGCCGTCACAGCACAATGAAGACCCATCAGACGACATGCTGAAGGTCAAACCGTGATATTCCATTTGCAGCAATTATTGCAGCAGTTAAAAACAGACTTCTCCTTGTTTAGCCTTTTACCCATTTTCACTTCCAGCACACGTTCGTTTAAATACTTTTCCCATTAAGCCTTGACTACACTGTCCTGAGACAGTATATTGTCTTCGTAGACTAAAACGGCATGCAGGAGGTCTCTCCACAGACTGCGGTAGCCTGAGTAACCAGGTTGGTACAGAAGGAAGGGAACAAATACACCTGGATTGTGGCCTGGGCGGTATATGCTGCTGGTATATACACTGGAGGTAACCTTGGTGTGACGTATATATGGGAGGCACTAAAGCCGGAAGTATTTCCGTGATGAGTGATGTCCGGAGGAAACCGACGCAGCCAGTCTGACCGACCTGTGGAGGCGAGCGCTGGTTGCCCTCCTTTGGCAGGCCGGAGAGGGGCGGGCCGGGAAGCAGGCCTTTTCTCAGACCTCCCCGTTGCCCACGGAGACCCAGAGGGCTCCAAGCACATGGCAACTGTGCCTGGTCTCTCCAGGAGAGCCACTGGGGATTCAGAACAAGAGACGGGATCTTCTCACTCATCGATGTGGGTTCTTTAGCTGCTGTTGTTATAACTGATTTTAATGCTTTCGTTTGTAATGACGGGATGACTATGGGAGGCACGCTATTCCACTGCTTAATAGCTGCCTTGCTCAGGAACGTGTGGAAAACCTTCCATCCGGTGGTCCTTGTCCTACCTTTACATTTTACAGGAAATAAATCCGTCCTCTCTTCTCTGTGACAGCCCTTCAAGTACCTGAAGACTGCTATCATCGCTCCCCGTTGCCTTCTCCTCTTTCGGCTAAACCTACCCAGTTTCTTGAAAAGTTCTTCATAAGATTTAGCATCCAAACTGCACAGTATCTTCTCTGCGCTCTTGCTGTCTCCTCGACGTCTTTCCTGTACTACGGTGGCCAGAAGTGGACGCAGTATTCCAGGCGTGGTCGGGAGATCATCGAGTAGAACTGTCTCTTTCTGCCATCTTGACACGGTGCCTCTGCTGATGCGGACCAAGATTTCACTGGCTCTGTTGGCAGCGGCAACACCCTGCTGATTTATGCTGGATCTACATCCTCAGGATTCACTTGGTCTACCACTCTAGTCGCTTGCTCAAAGACAAAACCAGTGTGATTTGCCTGACACAACTTGTTCTCAACAAACCCATGTTGGCTTCTGTGAATCACCTTGTTCCTCTCTAAGGACTTGCAACCCTCTATTTTCTAGGGTTTTCCCCAGTCTGATGTTAAGCTGACCAGTCTGTAGCTTCCTGGGTTCACTTCCTTCTCGTTTAAAAGAGGGAAACAACAATGCTGTTGTCAGTTTCCTTTTCGTTCTTTGATGAGAACCAAAGTATTTGGAGCACAGTTGAATACAAGTGCTAGTAATCAAGCAAGCAGGCAAGCAAATAAAAGGAGTGAATAAATTCATGGGTCTTGGATTCACCTGCTCTTTTTTTTTTCATCTGTTCTGCATGATTTACCACAATTTCTCTCATCCCAGGAAAAAAAAGTATTTCTTTTAAAAGAGAACGGTATATTTATATCTTTATGGTTGCACTGAAAGAAGAGCGTTCAGTAGACCCAAGATTCCCAACACTAAACAATTGCTTAGTCACTTTAGTTTTGAACTAGCTTTTTACCTTCCCCTTCGCTTCCAAGTGACCAACGTGCTGGAGTGGCCTTGGGCAACTTTACTGGCAATCTCAGTATCCTCATTAAAGGGCCTCCTTTCACACGATACTTAGAATTCTGTACGATAGTCTCCTGCAGTCTTTCTCAGCAGCTTTAAGGTGTCTGGACTTCGACTCCCAGAATTCCCCCAGCTAGCTTTAAGGTGTCTGGACTTCAACTCCCAGAATTCCCCCAGTTAGCTTTAAGGTGTCTGGACTTCGACTCCCAGAATTCCCCCAGCTAGCTTTAAGGTGTCTGGACTTCGACTCCCAGAATTCCCCCAGTTAGCTTTAAGGTGTCTGGACTTCGACTCCCAGAATTCCCCCAGCTAGCATGCTGGCTGGGGGAATTCTGGGAGTCGAAGTCCACACACCTTAAAGCTGCTGAGACTGCGAAACACGGGTGTGGTGGTGGCAGGTGAAGCGGTGGTTGTGGAGAACCCGTTTCCAGTTGGCCACAAAGCTCCTTAGGTGACTCTGGCCAGCCATGTTAGAGTAGCAATGAAAGTAGGAGAGACTGATATCTTGAACTCACAGAGGAAAGATGCAATAGCAACCATATATCAAATGTAGCTGCTTGTGTGAATTTCCATTCTTTTTGCTTCTAATTCTTTTTTTGGGGGGGGGGGTGATGGAATGCATCAAGAGCTACTTGAATACCTTCTAAACTTGACTTTTTGTTCTTTTTCATACAAATATAAAAGAGCACAATGCAGACATGAAAAAAGCTTGAATTAGATGTATCATTATTTTTATCTGTTTGTTTACTGGTAAGCCTATACAGGAGCACCCCCCCCCCCTCCTCTCCATCTTGCTCTCTGGGCTGTTCATGCTTCAGAAATTATTCAGAAGAAATGCAGCCGCTCTTGCATGTGCGCAAGCACAGTACCTCTCTGCTGCTCATTAAAGCAGCCCCTCTTTTTTCAGGTTCTGTGTTAGCCTGCAAAAAATGATGCTATAACAAATATAATTAAAGCAGCATGGTTTTAATGTGACTCTTAGAGCAGCATCAAATTTTTTTAGGCTGTTGTGGAAGCTTCAATGAATAGCGCGGAGGTGCTAAGCTCACACTTATGTAAGGTCTGTAACAGTTCTTCCAAATCATTTTTGAAGTAAACACAGCCCTGTTAGCAGATTGCTGGGAAAGCCTTTGGCCCAGGAGAGATCAGAAAAGTCACACACCAGGCATTTCTATAAAAATAATTTTATTTACTGAAAGCAAAACATATTTAAAAGCTTCTGCATTCTTACAGGCTCTCACTGAGAGCTGCTACATGCCTACACAGAAGGGAAACTGAAACCAAAACAAGTCCAGGCAAGTTCTTCCCCCCAGGTGCAAAAATTAACATCTGAAAAGGAGACAATTAAATTCAACCTCTTGGCCAAAATGATTAGTTACCATAGTAACCTTAATCTGTAGTAGAAAACATTAACAGATAAGATTCATCATGGGGTAAGCAAATAGGATTTACATCAGAAGGTACAAATGTTTTGTCTGAACAGATTATAGATTGCTCAAATTTTCACCATTGGTGGAGAGAATAGTCTTTGAGTTTCTAGAAAAATAGAAATTTATCATAAATATAGCTTCTTTCAGGTGTCTACAGAATGGTTCACCCATTTGTTTGGGACAGACGTGAGTAGAAATATTCCCGAGGTCCTATTTCTTCAGTGTATTAGGATGCAAGCTTTTCTCTATAATGTCCTGCACATATCCCAGATGCTTTCAGGGTCTACTGTAGACCTTTACTCCACTCATCACACACAGCAGAGTTGTTGTTTTTTTTGGCAGATGTACAGCATCTTCTAGTCTCTTATTCAAAAATTAAATGTGCCCGGCACTCCAGTATCTTACTCAAGATGCTGAGGGGCTGCCTGTTTAGATCTTGCTGGAGTGAACCACGTCAAGATGCAGCTTGAAGTCACCACACAAGCAGTTTGCCCCACTACAGATGTTGGCTTCTTACTGCTCTCTCTGGTTCTCAGATGAGGAATGATGCAGGCAGTGGCAAGGAAATCAGAGGAAACCACAAATGCAAGGAGAGAGAATGCAGGAACATTGGACCCAGGAGTTATTTATGCAAAAGAATCAGTAAACGTTCCGGCTGATGGTGCTCTTGTTTGCCAGAAGAGCTGCCAGAGTGGGACCTGCTGATCCTTTCGGCTGATCGTTTCTGCCTCTGAGCTGTACTTTCACTGCCTCCTCCAGCATATGCCGAGTTTTGCAATGAGTAAAAAAATTCACCCAACTCCAATGTAATCAAGCAAAAGGGGAAAAGCCTTCAAAATAACTTTCCTTCCTTCCTTCCTTCCTTCCTTCCTTCCTTCCTTCCTTCCTTCCTTCCTTCCTTCCTTCCTTCCTTCCTTCCTCTTGCAGCCATATGTTACTACGGGGAACACCATTGCTTTAACTATGCGGGCCTTTGTTGTCAGTGTGATGTCTCTGCTCTTAACTATTTTATCGAGATTTGTCATTGCTCTTCTCCCAAGGATTAAGTGTCTTCTGATTTCCTGACTGCAGTCAGCATCTGCAGTAATCTTTGCACCTAGGAATACAAAGTCTTTCACTGCCTCTATGTTTTCTCCCTCTATTTGCCAGTTATCAATCAAGCTGGTTGCCATAATCTTGGTTTTTTTGAGGTTTAGCTGCAAACCAGCTTTTGCACTTTCTTCTTTCACCTTCATCATAAGGCTCCTCAGTTCCTCTTCACTTTCAGCCATCAAAGTGGTATCATCTGCATATCTGAGATTGTTAATGTTTCTTCCAGAGATTTTAACTCCAGCCTTGGATTCCTCAAGCCCAGCACGTCGCATGATGTGTTCTGCGTACAAGTTGAATAGGTAGGGTGAGAGGATACAGCCCTGCCGTACTCCTTTCCCAATCTTAAACCAGTCCGTTGTTCCGTGGTCTGTTCTTACTGTTGCCACTTGGCCGTTATACAGATTCCTCAAGACGCAGACAAGATGACTTGGTATCCCCATACCACTAAGAACTTGCCACAATTTGTTATTGTCCACACAGTCAAAGGCTTTAGAATAGTCAATAAAACAGAAATAGATGTTTTTCTGAAACTCCCTGGCTTTTTCCATTATCCAGCGGATATTGGCAATTTGGTCCCTAGTTCCTCTGCCTTTTCTAAACCCAGCTTGTACATCTGGCAATTCTCGCTCCATGAACTGCTGAAGTCTACCTTGCAGGATCTTGAGCATTACCTTACTGGCATGTGAAATGAGTGCCACTCTTCGATAGTTTGAACATTCTTTAGTGTTTCCCTTTTTTGGTATGGGGATGTAAGTTGATTTTTTCCAATCTGATGGCCATTCCTGTGTTTTCCAAATTTGCTGGCATATAGCATGCATTACTTCGACAGCATCATCTCGCAAGATTTTGAACAGTTCAGCTGGGATGCCGTCGTCTCCTGCTGCCTTGTTATTAGCAATGCTTCTTAAGGCCCACTCAACCTCACTCTTCAGGATGTCTGGCTCTAGCTCAGTGTCCACACCGTCAAAGCTATCCCCGATATTGTTATCCTTCCTATACAGGTCTTCTGTATATTCTTGCCACCTTTTCTTGATCTCTTCTTCTTCTGTTAGGTCCCTGCCATCTTTGCTTTTGATCATGCCCATTTTTGCCTGGAACTTACCTTCGATGTTTCTAATTTTCTGGAAGAGGTCTCTTGTCCTTCCTATTCTATTGTCTTCTTCCACTTCCGCGCATTCCTTGTTTAAAAATAATTCCTTATCTCTTCTGGCTAACCTCTGGAATTTTGCATTTAATTGGGCATATCTCCCCCTATCACTGTTGCCTTTTGCTTTCCTTCTTTCTTGGGCTACTTCTAGTGTCTCAGCAGACAGCCATTTTGCCTTCTTGGTTTTCTCTTTCTTTGGGATGTATTTTGTTGCCGCCTCCTGAACAACGTTGCAAACTTCTGTCCAGAGTTCTTCCGGGACCCTATCTACTAAGTCCAGTCCCTTAAATCTATTCTTCACCTCCACTGCATATTCCTTAGGAATATTAGTGAGCTCATATCTAGCTGATCTGTGGGTCTTCCCTAATCTCTTTAGTCTGATCCTAAATTGTGCAAGAAGAAGTTCGTGATCTGAACTACAGTCTGCTCCAGGTCTTGTTTTTACTGACTGTACAGATGTCCGCCACCTTTGGCTGCAAAGGATGTAGTCAATCTGATTTCGGCGTTGTCCATCTGGGAAAGTCCACGTATAAAGCTGTCTCTTAGGTTGTTGGAAGAGAGTGTTGGAGTGGGATGGAGCAGGCCCACCAAGCCATCGCAGGCCAGGAGGCCATCTCACTGGTGGTGTGATTTCTGCAGGAACTGCTGCGTTTCAATCATACGGTTTCAACAAGTGTCCTTCTAACTTTGACAGATAGAACTGACTTTTTCTCTGGTGTTTCAGAAAGGCTAAAAGGGGAAAGGGAAAAGAAGCAGGTCTCAGCTAGGCCTCAGGAGCAAGTTCCTCAGGGTACGATCAGGGAAAGGCCTGTGAGTTCTTCCTTTTTCCTATCTGTCTGACTACGGCTCCCACATTTTCCTATCATTGCCTGTGGAAGGGACATTTAGACACTTGACAGTGGAACAGACTGGCATCAGGAGAACACAGTCTCTACCTCCCTGCATTTCCCAGGCTAAAGCAGAATCATCAAAGACCAGGACTGCCATCCTGTAACCTTCTCTCATGGACCATTCATGGAACATAGAGGTGGATTAAATTATTTCCATTTGCAGACAGCACATTCTGTAAGATGCGGTTCTTCTGCAGCAGAGGAGGACATTTCCTATAAAAAGTTGGGTTGCATCAAATGTCAGTGCTTGACATTTAAAGCTGGGGACAGAGGGAAGGCTTCAGTGCTCATTTGCTGCACTTGAGCGTGGCACAAAAATAGTAAGATTTGGCTGGGCAAAGGGGGGGTAAAGCCGTTGAGTACTTTGGGAATGCTTTGGAGGTATTGGACCCACGATGAAGGTCAGTTGGACATTTGGGGCTAAGAGCGGGTGGTTCTCCAGAGGAGACCACTTTTGTGCCCCTTACAAACTATTGGCCAGCTCTGAAATCCAGGTCTATGTCCACAACAAAGAGCCTTGGAATGGGGCTGTGGGGTTGCTGACTCTTGGATCGTGGCCCCTGCTGTCCAGATCGAGCGCCAGTCCACTGCGGTGCCCTGGCCAAGGCGATGGGCTGGCAGGGGGGCGACCCAGGCTCGGGTCCACCTGCAGCCCCGGGAGGCCCTCGGCCGACGTTGGGCCAGCCACGCCCCCTCAGCCCCCTCTCCCCGCAGCGTCTGTGCAGCTGGGAAAGCAGAGGAGGGGAGGCTGTGCTGCCAGGACCTCCTGAAGGAAGTGGGAGACTGAACTCCAGTAAGGAAGGAGAAGAAGGGGCTCTAAACGTCCCAGGACGATGGGGATCGTTTTTATTCCCAGGAAGAGAATAAAAGTTGGAAATGATATTGTTGTTGTTGTTGTTTCTCTCTCTCTCTCAGACACACACACACACACACACAGAGAAATGCATGCACAAGGGCATTCTCCAAGCCACTGTGCAACCCCCACACACTCAATGGACAGCCAGGTGTTTTAGGAGCCTTGGAAGGGACGAGCGGTGGAGTGCGGGGAGAGATTGCCCTGATGCTCCTGGCTGGGGTTCTACGGCCGGCTTGTCAAAAACAGACTCCTGAAATCAGATCAAGCGCTTCTTATTGGAAAATGTTCTGGGGTAAAAGTACTGCTAGAACTTCAACGTGTTACGTGAATGAAATGAGCGATGCCCGCATGCTGTTCCTGTATTGGCAGGAGAACATCCACATACTTCTGGAACATCCTCCCCTTCCTTTCGCCATCAAGGAGACAAACCAGGACGCCAGCTTCTGCCCAACGTCACCCTGGGTTACAGTCTCCATGACAACTGTTTGACCACCAGAACGAGGCGGGACGCTGTGCTGGATCTGCCCTCAGTTGGGGAGGCAGATGTTCCTCACCACAGCTGTGGAAGGCGAAACGACCATTTTATTGCTCCCGAAGGGGCTGCCAGGATTGCACGTCCTGCCACGGCGCCAGGAAGGAGCTTCTTCCCGCCAGTCCACCAAGCAGGGCGACAGGAGCATGGGGAGAAACCGCCAGGCTTGCCGAGTAGGTGAGAAGGCTAACGGGGGAGGCTTTCTTAATGTGCAATTGCGACACCTACAGGCTGGGAGGATCAACGCACTGAGGTGAGCATTTCAGCACCAAGGATAGACCGGAGCACAAATCCCGAGGATTTAAGCTGCTGCTTCTGCAGGCTCCCTTCACTCGAATCTTTGACGTGCAGCGGATCACTGGCTTCAGTAAAGATTCCTTCATTGCCTAAGTGACTCGTGTAAGGAGTTCTCAGTTAATAGCTAAAGGCTCGAGGCACACAGCGAGATTCAAGTCACTATAGCAACCATACCCCAAAACTCCGAGTTTACCGAGGAAGGTCCACAGGCGGCATATCCAGAACCTGAAGGATCCCCTCCGGTGTCAGGAGGAGAAGGGGCGGAAGAGGAAGGTGAAGCAAACTCGGGCCAGAGCGCACGAGAGTGCTCAGCACCAGAGGCCATCTCGCCAAATTGGGCAGAGGAGGAAGGGAAGCACAGGTCCCCGACGAACTCAACCAGATGAGAGACCGCGGGGAGACCAGAAGAGCGGGGCTTCAAGCAGAACGTCCCCACCAGCTTCAAGAGTGCACCTTGATCCAGGGCAGCTGCCTGGTCCCTGGACGTAGGAGGAGGCGCCGAGAGGGATCCGGACCGGTGGGCAAATACATGCAAGAAGGGCCCCTGCCCCATGTGGTCAAGTTAAAGGCAGCAGATGGAGGAGGTGAAACGGGAGGCGAGTTGAATGGAGGAGCGCATATCCGACCTACAGGAAGCGGTTGAGCAGCTTCTTCGGAAACTGCGCCTGGGGGTGGCAGCCAGCACAGTGACAAAAGGCCAGTCATCCCCAAGGGGGGAGAGCGGCGAATCCAACCCAGAGGGAGGACGTGGAGCAGCCCAGCTGGCACCCTCTCGCCCCCCTCGCAACGGCACCGCAGCCGGAGCAGCGAGGTGGGCCCCGGACACAGATGGACCCCTCGGCACAGGAGACTTGAGGGTGAAGCTAGCCGGGGACCCTAGAAGCCTGGCCTGCTTCCTGACCCACGTGAGGGGGTTGCTGGAAGAGTGTGAGGGGTCTTTTCCCACTGAAGCCTCCAAGATGCGGTACATTTCTACCCACCTTGAAGGCGAGGCAGCAGAACGGTTGGCGGAAATGCACGACTCGGGATCTCCGGAGCCGACGGACTTCGAGCGTTTTATGAGCGCTCGGAGAGATCGATTTGAAGGCCCCTCTCTAAGATGAAGGCCAAGACAAGCTTGCCGTATATTAAACAAGGCAACGGATCAGCCTCAGAGTTTGCCCTGGAATTTAGAAGGCCGGCCAGGAAGCTGAAGTTTGAATATTTCCAAGGGGGACTGCACCAGGAGATCCTCGAGTGGTCTTTAGCAAGGGGAGATCCCAGGACCCTAAGCGGATGGATTTGTCTGGCCGGCGAAGTAGAAGCCGTGCAAATCCACCTCGAGAGAGAGCAGCAAGCCCAAGTCACAGGGAAGCGGCCAGCGCCACCGGTCCCTCCACCAGAGAAACGGGGAGCCCGTAAGTCGTGGGAGGCGAAGGAGTGACAGTCCAGGCGGGGGCAGTGCGTTAGATGTGGCAGGGAAGGTAATCGCATCGCCAGCTGCCCGCAATCTGCCACCCCGACGAAGGGCAAGGTGGGGGAAAGCAGCGCTGGGGCCCCGGGGGCAAAGCCCAAGGGAGCCACAGCCACCATGATGGAGGGAAAAACTCATGAAGTCCTATTGGAAGGGGGAGATTCAGCTGAGGAAGAATTCCAGCCGGCGGGACACGACGTGAGCCTGTTCTGAGTGGCGCCAAAGGACAGCGTCAATCGGGTGGGCGCGAAGCTCCGATGGTGAGCGGAAACTGCCCGGCAATGCTGGCGAAGCGACAGATAGAGACATTGGGGGACAGTGGCAACAGGGTTCTGGCGGGCCTGCTGGATTGGGGGTGCACCAGATGCCTCATGCATCCCCCCCTCGTGACTGGGCTGAGGCTGAGACTGAGAAAGCTGCAGGAGCCCATCGGTTCCCTTCAACTCGATGGGATGGAGATGAAAGGAGGCCCAGCAGAGAACCGCACCAAAGTGGCTCGGAGGCGAACAGGGAGCCCCGAAGAGACTTTCAGGTTTATAGTGGCCCCTGCTTCTGATCAGCCTGTGGTACCGGGACTAGCTTGGTTGCGAGCCCAAAATCCCCAAGTGAATTGGGTGACTGGGGGTCTAACTTTTAAGGACGGAATGTGTGAGGGGTTAACCCCGAAAGAACGGACGGTGGAACCTGAACTAAGAGGCGCAGCGTCCGAAGTGTGGGAGGAAGTGGGAGGAGAGGAGAGCGACCTCGTTCCCACGCAATCCAGAGATTTAAAGGAGGTGTTGGGGAAGTGGAGTCTAACCAGCTTCCTCCTCACAGGAAACCGGACTGTGCTGCAGAAGCGGAACCAGGGGCTGAATTGCCCAAGGCGAACCTGAACTCCATGACCCCCAAGGAACGGGGGGCTTTGAGGGAGTTCATTGAACGAGGGTTCATCTGCCCTACTTCATCGCTGGCCACACCCGTCCTATTCAGAAATCCCTTCAGGGGCCCCCCTCTTGACCCCCACTGAGAAAGTGGCTCCTCGACCCCCTCTTCGCCTTCCCTCCATCAAGTAGTCAATCCGAGGATGGGGCCCTTCCCCATGGGGCCCCTGGGGATGCAACCTTGATTCCTCCCCACTGAGTTCGGGAGAAGCCTCTCATGGGGGGGGGGAATTTCAGACCCTCCCCATTCCTCTTGGAGGGGAGCAAACGGAGGATCAGAAATTCGGGATGGAGGGAATTAATCAAATGGCATCTGGTTTCAAGGGAATATGGAGCTGAGATCACACTATTCAGAGAGCATCAGCCCACATGATTCCAGGGTTTTCTTATAGTCTAAAGTTTATTGTTTTATAGCAAATAAAAGTGAAGGGAATTGACTCGGAGGGAACCGCAACGTAGCTGAAGCTCCTGTGGATTCAAGGCTGGGAGAGATGGAGAAACGAGGGGTCATCTGAGGAAGGGAAAAGAGGTTGGGGCTCTGCTGGCAGAGAGCAGTTGATCCCTGAGATGACTTCTCAGGAATGGGGGATCTCAGTACACAGAACATCTGGGATCTCTCTGGATCCGGTGGGCTCGGATAACCGCCAGATGGATTTCAGTTTAAGGGGCTGTGGGGTGGATGGTTGCAGCCATTGCCCTGAATGGGGGTCTGTGCTGAGCAGGAGAGGTTGGGGGGTCTGGAGAGACAGGCAGGCCAAGAGTTCCTGGGGACAGACTAGATGGCCTCTACTCCCCTTCCCATTTCCCCTCCCTCAAAAGAAAAAGAGGAAGGAAAGGAAGCTGGTGGGTCTCGGCAGGGGAAGGTCCAGGCTGCGATTCTCCACCTCTCCCCAACCCACCGCCTCAAACTTCCATCCTTCAAGGGTTGCAAAAGAGGCAGAAATTCATCAGCTTCTGAAAAAAACATCCTTTTGCATCTGACAGCAGGAAGCAATAGCAGGATTAACTCATGAGTGCTGTAAAAAAAGTGATATGGGAGAAAATTAGAATATATGTTAGTAAAATGTAAAGGTTTCCCTTGACGTAAAGTCCAGCCGTGTCCGACTCTAGGGGGTGGTGCTCATCTCCGTTTTTAAGCCGTTAGAGCCGGCGTTGTCCATAGGACACTTCCGGGTCATGTGTCCAGCATGACGACACGGAACGCCGTTACCTTCCCGCCGAAGCGGTACCTATTGATCTACTCACATTTGCATGTTTTCGAACTGCTAGGTGAGCAGGAGCTGGGACTAGCAACAGGAGCTCACCCCGCCGCGCGGTTTCGAACCGCCGACCTTCTGATCGACAGCTCAGCGGTTTAACCCGCAGCGCCACCACGTCCCTCAAGAATATATGGTAAAACCTTCAATTAAATATAGGTAAGTTCTTTTTGGAGAGTCTGCAGAAAAAACATGGGGTGGGCTTCCCCTCCCCCTCCCTTTCAGCCCCCCCAGGAAGGCCCACACTGCAGGGGGATGGTTGATGGGCAGGGACTGGATGGAGGGAGAATCCCCCCCCCCCCATTTCAGGGAGGAAAAGGCTGCAAAGGACCAGGGATTCCTCCCACTCTTATCTCCCGGGACTCGAATGGGGTCTGAGATCAGCTGAGGGGTTGCAAAGGGAGGCTCCAGCATGACGTTGCCCACATGGAATTTATCCCTAATTGGCTTGTTGGATGGAGGTTGCTGAAAAGAAAGAGAGAGAGAGAGAGACAACCAAAACTGAAAAAGGTCTGGAGCACTTAGGGGTCCCACTCTCAATTGACAGCCAATAATACTTTGCATTTTATTCTCTTACAGCCCCTCCAAGAATCACGCTTCCTAAGGAAAACCCTCCATGCTGACTTCTATCTGGCCCTGATCGATCTGGGCAACAGATTACTCAGGATCATGCCCTCAAGGGATCCCCCCAAGCATTTCCCTCTTTCTGTGGCAGTTTAGTGCCATTGGAGAATCTGTAGTGGCTCAGTGGGGCCACCAGCCTTGGTACTGCGGGGTCCAGGAAGACCTTCTATGCCATCTTGATCAGATGCCTCCCCTACATGATCCCCTCCCCATCTCTCCTTATCCAGCCCCAAAGACTCACCTTTCTTGCTCTTCAGGTAGAGGGAGAGCCCCACAGCCAGGAAGGCCACCCCCAGCATGGCCCCCACGGCCCCCGTCCAGAGTTTGCTCCTGGCAGAGTGGGAGGAACGTGGCTCTGGGGAGGGAGAGGGAGAAGGAGCCTGGCGTGAGCAGGAGGGTCAGGGCCAGCTTCCTCCAGGGGGTCCGTTCTGGCTCTGGACTCAGAGAGGGTCTTGCCAGCCCCAGCGGTGCCCTGTTCTCGGGCAGGATGGTGTCCCTAGACCGGGAGGGCAGGGAGGGCAGGGCAGGGCAGGGCAGGGGGGGGCTTACCCCACTGGACGGTGATGGGGGCCTCCAGGCTGGCGTGCCCCACCTGGCAAGCGTAGACGTCCCCCCGCTGGGGCCGGGTCTCCAGCATCACCTGGCGCTGGTAGGTCCAGTCTCCATTCTGCAGCTCCTCCCCGAAGGCGACGCCCTCCTTCTCCGGCCGCCCGTTCTTCAGCCACCGGATGTCGATCTCCAGGGGGTAAAAGCCCGTCGCAGTGCAGAGGAGGATGGTGTTGGGGTCCGCGGGGTCCGCCTTGGTGGGGGAGATGGTGATGGTGGGCTTGGCTGGGGGGGAAGCAGGAGGAGAAGGAGGGACGTGGGAGAATCAGCAGGGCCAAAAGCAGGAAGGATTTCAATTTTTAAATTACGGAATGAAGACAAAATAACAAACTTGGCCTCTACCAAATAAAAGCAAAGATTAATTCTACAAGATTTTTTCAAAAATTAACAGAATTGGAAGAAGGTGAAATATTGTCTTTGGAGACACCAGTGGACTCTCAGGTCTGAATTTAGATAGATCGTCTCAAGGCAGGAAACTCGGACCGGCCCCGATGGACGTTTGGAGAGTGCAAAACCCAACCGAGAGAGGCCGGACCTTCTTCCTGGCCAGGCATCAGTCCGACTCCGGAAGAAATGCCTGTTCGGCCTCCGAGACTTTAACGCCCCCTATTCACGAGGGGCAAATCCCTCCAAGGACATTCACGGAGCATAATCCGATATTATTTGCGTGGTGCTCTGGAGCAACAACATTGACATATACTAAGCAAACCTACAACTATCCAAGAAACAAAAGGGGCAATAAAAAAAAGCAGACCCGGAAAAGCACCAGGTCCAGCCGGGCTCAAGAGTGCAAAGGACGTGAGGAGGAACCGTTGGGAGTGACAATGAACCAGCCCAAGAGATTGAGCCGATGCTGCTCACCGGGGAAGAAAAGCATTTCGTGTGGCACACAAAAGACACATCGACCGAAAAGGTTAGATTCCGAAAAGAAGCATCCAGAAGGATTGCAGGTTGCAATTGACCTAAGAGAGCATCTCAGCCAGAAGGAAGGAAAGCAGCATTAATTTTTCTGCGCACAGAAAAGGCCTTTGACTCCCCATTCCTTCTGTCAGCGGGCAATAAAATAAGCCCCGCACATGATGTGGCATTCACCACCACAGAGCCACAAGGGGCAATAAGGCAGTGGGTGAAAACCATCCATCAATTCTCTGGATACCAAATCAACGTCCCCAAACCAAAAATTATCCACCTTTAAAGCTTCCACACATAAATTTTCTTGATGTAGAACGCAGTGATACTTCATCAAACGTGAGTTGCCCGGTGGCACTTGCATCCTCTTCTATCAATTTTGTAGGTCCCCCACTTTCACAACCGTCACCGGGGCGCCATCAGTAGATATACCCGGTATGTTGACAGTGGTTAAAGAAAATCGCTTTGATATCGTTTTTACTGCTTCGTACAAATCAAGCGGTTTAGCTGTGTCTTTTAAGGGCACCAAAGCAGCCATTCCTTCACTGACATTATATTTGTTATCAACGCCTCTAGTAAAAATGGGAAGTTGAGCCGTATCTGGAGCATCGGTACTTCCATCCATCGCCAGAGCAGGTGGGAAAGGTCCCCTCGGCAAGCACCGAGTCACGTCTGACCCTCGGGGGGAGGCCACTTTCGCGATGTTTTCTTGGCAGGCTATAGCGGGGTGGTTTGCCATGGCCTTCCCCAGTGGTCCAAAGCATGAAATTTTAAAGTAGCAGCTTTACTCTTCAAACCTCTCAAGATAGATTTTCCTGTTGCTTCAATTTTTTTTCCCCGGCATCCCCCCCCCGAGGCCCCTCCCTCCCTCCCGGACTCACCCCTCCGGCCAATCAGACGCCTTGTCTTGGCCGCCTGGTAGTTGTACACCCCGTAATTATGCCGGCAGAAGCGATCCACAGCGGCCCTCAGGTACTGCATGTAGACCTTATTGCTGTTCCAAGGGTCGGCATCGGGCTGCCCCAACTCGGTCACGGCCACGAACTTGCCCAGGTCGCTGTCGAAGAGGTCAGTCTCCTGCCAGTCGTAGAAGTGCCTGTACAGGTAGCGCACCCGCTGCGTCCCGTTCAGGAAGTGGCACTCGGACTTAAACTGGAACAAGAAATGGGCTGCGAGGAAGAGGAGGAGGAGGAGGAGGAGGAGGAGAAGGGCTGTCAGGAGGGAATCCCAAGCCCATCGCTCACAGCCGCGACTGGAGGGGGGACCCACGCGGGGAGGGGGAGGGCGGAGACCTGCTACAGAGGCCGATGGATGGCCTCTGGAGGGCCCATTGGGAGGGGGATCCAGGGGGGCCTTTTTAGCCCCCTCCACTTTCCTGATGGGGCCCCCTGGGGGAGAGCTGGGGGGCTGCGAGAGACCCCCGCCCAATCCCTCAATGTCCCACCCTTGGGGGTGTGGGAGGAAGGCCCCAATCTGCCCAAGGAGGAGAAGCTCCAACGCCTTCCTTTGGCACCAGTGGCCCACCCCACAGGGCTGTCGCTCCCAGAAGATGCCCCCTGAAGGAGGGAGGGGGAAGCGTGTGGGTCCCAGTCGGGCTCCCTGGGGGAGACGGAGAGTTGCTGGGGGTCTGGAGGGGGAGGAAAAGGGGGAGGGGGAGGAGCTTGCTGGTGAACTTCCGCCATCCTCCCAGGGTGGAGAAAGGCAGGCAGAAGCTCAACCGGTGCAGCAGTAATATCCACACCTCCCTCTACCTCTTCCTTGGGAGGGAAATAAGGAAGGGGGCACAATAAGGCTCTCTGGACTGATGCTCCTGGGCTCCCCTGGCCCTTCCCCATCCTGGCAGGCCCCCAAGACCACCTCACAGGGAGGGTCTCCAGCCCCCTTCACAAAATAGAAAGTTTTGGGGAATCCAATTTCGGAGGAGCAAGTCAGATCCCCCCTCAGTTCCCCGCCCCCCGTGGTTCCCCCTCCCCTCCAGGCCCTGAGTCTGCTATGGGGGGGTTGGGCTGGGTGAACTTTCCCAACTCAAAGGCTCCCCAACAAGGGGTCCAAGTTCAACTCCTGCCTGACCTGAAGTGCCTCTAAATGGAGATTCATAAAGAAAAACAAGCTTCTGATGAAGCAAAAATACTTTTGCCAAAATGCACTTTTTTCTCAAACGGCTTTTTGGATTTTGCGGATTTCGGTATGAAAATGCTGCAGTTTCCCTCTTTCCCTTTCGCTTTCCTTCTCCTTCCTCTTTAAATGCAACAAACTTTTGAGGCCCAGGAAGGTCCAGCCATGGGGGAGTGAGAGAGGGGCCCCGGCTCTGTCTCGTCCCAGCTCGGCTGCCTTCCCACCACCCCCTCCCCACCTGGCCCACGACCCTCGCAGCACAACGTCCCTCTCCGTCCTCCTGGGGGGGGTGTAGGGAGGGGGGCAGAGACCATGTGGTGATCGCGGCTCCTGCAGGCTCCCCCCTCTCTTGCCCTCGGCCCCTTCCCCAAAGTCCCTCCTGGGGGTCCCAGCCTCTTTCCTCCCCTCCCCCCAGCATCAGGGGCACCCGCCCAGCCCCCTCTCCCCTCCCAGCCCCCTCCTTACCGGGGGGCTCCTTCCCCCGTTCGCTTCCGGCGATCCGGCACAGCGACCCCACCAGCAGCAGCAGCAGCAGCAGCAGCAGGGGGACCCCGGCAGAGCCCATGGGGCTGCCCCACTTGGGTATCCCAAATAGAGAGGGGAGGGGGACGGAGATGCTCCCAGCCCCCGAGGCGGAATCGGAGGCTCTGGATGGGGGAGGAAGCGTTTTTTCTGAGACTTTGACTTGGGAGTGCCCAGAAAGGCAGAAGGACCAATGGGAATTCTCGCTTATTCAGCGTCATCGTCTCCGGGCAGAGTCTCTCCTGATTCGCCCGGTGGAGGAGATAGTTCGGAGCAGAGAAGGAAGCGGAGAAAGGGGGAGGGGGATCCTTTCGGTCTTGGGGGGCTGCAGCTCCGGGGGGGTCCCTGCCAGCCCCAGAGGGGATCCCCCTTCCTTTGCCCTCCCCGCAACTCTCAACCAGGCTCTCTCTTTCTCTGTGCGCCTGGAGGGGGTGGACTAGATGCCCTCTGAAGGCTTCTCAAGGCCCCGGGGAACCCCAGGCTGGGGCTGCCGGACTCTGAAGGGGGCCTGGTCCTTCCCGGGACAAGACCCTGCAGGGCCAGAGGTCCGGGGAGTCTCCTCGGTTCCAGCTGAGTCGGGGGTCCCTCCGGGGGGAGGCTGGAAGTGGGAGGCTTGAAAGGAGGGAGCACGTGGGAGCAGCCCCTGGGTCTGAGCCTGGAGGCGGGGCAGGGGGTGACGGGGGGGGGAGGCGCATCCTCAGCCCCAGTCAGGCCTGGGGGGGGGGGCAGACGCAGCAATGGGGTCCAGACTCTTCCCCCCGCCCGCAATGCCAGAGGGGGGCCTGCCTGGAAAAGCCGGGGAGACCGATCCGGGTGCTTCTCCAGGCCAAACGGGAAGCAAATGGCCTTGGGATCTGGGGGCCACGGGGGTCCCGGGACCGGCTTTGTGCAGCTAAAACGGGCCAGACATTTGAGCTGCTCCGTATCCTGGGCTGGGGCTGTTTCCTTGGCGGGAAGGCGGCTGCTCTCCTTGCACATCGTGTGTCGTGTGAACTCGGCCCTTGCAGTCTATTAACCTGGTTTGGGTGTGTGAAAGAGCCAACTGGTCTTGCTTGTCTGCCCTCGGCCTCATTAAGGGGTTATTTGAGCAATTGGAAAGGCTTCAAACTACAGGGCGCTGCAGGAGGGCTGGAGTTTCACTTGCGCAGCACCAGGCGGCAGGAACAGGCTGAGATTCCTCATATCCACCCTGTGGAAACAACAACAACAACACACACACACACACACACAAACGGGTTACCTGTGCCAAGGGAATGGGAGGTAGCTGAAGGGAGACAGAGCACAGCCCAAAGGCTACTTTCTAAAGAAGGAACAGAAGAGAACAGCCTCCTAATCCTCATGAGGATCAAGCGAATTAGAGCTTCTGCGAGGGATACAGTCTGTGCCCCAGCTGGGCAAAGGGGTTCCTTTCCTGGATGCTGGGGGTCCTGTCCCTCCTTGTCTGAAGGCACTGAAACCTTTTTCCTCATGTCTGGGAGAATTTTGACTTCTTTTTCATGCAGCTGGGCTCGCTTACTCACGCCACTCATGACAGCTTGGCTGTTCAGACTGCCCTCTGCAGAGACCCCCACTTGACAGTCCCCCTCCTTGGCATCTCTGCCCTCCTTCCCTCATTCCATCCTTGGCTCAGGGGGGCACAGTCCCTAAGCTGCCCCCTCAAATAAGTGGGTGGGTCATTAATGCAGGGGGGGGGGACCTGAGCCCTGTTTCTCCTCCCTCCATCCAAGGAGGGCTTGAAGTCTTCTGGAAAGCCCATCCTCATGAGCCTGTGGAATTCCTTGCCACAAGACCTGGCTGGCTTTCGCAGGAGAGAAGATCCACCAAGGGCCATGGATCTGGAGGAGGCCGCATTCGCTCCGGATCCCACTTGCAGGGGAACAGGGGAGGGAGAGGGACTCTCCCCCAACTCCTGCCTGTCATGCCCAGAGATGAGGCTGGCCTGGTGCAGGTGGACCCCCCCCCCGCCCTTTGCTCCCTCCCTCAGGAACAGTGGGGGGCAAGAGGAAGAGGGGCCGACCGAGGGCAAGATGGATGGATGATATTCTAGAGGTGACGGACTCGTCCCTGGGGAGCTAGGGGTGGTGACGACCGACAGGAAGCTCTGGCGTGGGCTGGTCCATGAAGTCACGAAGAGTCAGAAGCGACTGAATGAATAAACACCACCACCATGTATCGCTTACAAACCCTTTTGTGTGTGCATCCACGTGTACCAACAGGCTAATGACGATATTAACAGAATACAGTGTGGGCAGAATATTACAGGACTTGGCCTTGCAAAATGTATTGTGTTAAAGGGGTACTGCAGTTGTGCAGAAGAGACACAAATGGGACATATGAGTACCAGCGTAAATGTCTTTCTTTACAATAAAAAGTTCTTTCTCCCATATAGACTACTGCAATGCGCTCTACACGGGGCTACCCTTGAAGAGTATCCGGAAGCTTCAGCTGGTCCAGAATGCGGTCGCGTGGGCCATTTTTGGTGCCCCTAGAAGGGCGCTCATAACACCTTTGCTACGCGAGCTGCATTGGATACCACTTTGCTTCCGGGTCCAATTCACGGTGTTGGTTATCACCTTTAAGGCCCTGCATGGCATGGGACCGGGTTACCTGAGGGACTGCCTCTTCCCCGTTTCATCAGCCTGTCCCACCCGCTCACACAGAGAGGGCATGCTGCGGACCCCGTGGATAAGAGAATTCCATCTGGTGGGGTCCAGGAGGCGGGCCTTCTCGGCAGTAGTGCCCGCCCTTTGGAACATCTTGCCCCCGGAGGTCAGATTAGCCCCATCGCTCCTAGCCTTCCGGAGGAAGTTGAAGACCTGGCTCTGCCACCGGGCTTGGGGCAGGGAGGAGAATAATCATACTTGGGGTTGGCTGGTGCCTTGAAGTGCCCCTCCTACGTGATGGTTGAAGAGATCATAGCCATCAGGAGTTTATGAGCTGGGGTAGTTAAGAAATTGTTTTGGTTTTAGTTTTAATGGGATTTTATTAGAATTTTATTGTGTATTTATTCTGCATTGTAAACGGCCCAGAGTCCCTCCGGTCGGAGGAGAGGGCGGTGACAAATTTGATTGATTGATAAACAAACAAATAGAACAGGAAAAAAAGTGTTTTGGGGAGAAAGGACTGGAGTTTATCATCTTTCCACACCTGAGCAGAGCTGGTCACGTAACGGATGACTGGGGAGTACTCATATAACTTTAATGAATTTAACTAAAATGTAATTGGATTGAACGGTGATGCAACGAGATCAAATTTAGATTTTGTCCTGGCCGCAGTGATTTTCCGTTGCGTGGCCTTGGCGTCCCACAAGTACAATCTCCAGCCTAGCAAAAGTTGCACAAGTCCGCCGTTGTAGGTTCTTGGGACCGGTCAGACAAAACACAACACGTATGAGCCAGTTCGTTTTTCTCCTCTACGTATTTGTGGCATGCCCAGGACAGTAAAATATTTGTGGCTCTTTCAGCCAGATATCACGCAAGCAGAATCCACCTAATGTATGCGGACAGGTCCCCTGCCCCACTCCAGGCTTGTTATCAGAGGAGACTGGAATGCAGCCCGCGGCTTTGGGGCCTCGTTGCTCTGCTTTCCGACTTTGGCTTTGGCCAGCACAACGGCTCATGTGCCCGTCCTCGTCTGCAGCCAGGTGGATAGCTCTCACTAGATTCCTCAAAGCGTTAATCAAAAGCTCCAGTTAGCACTGAGCTGGCAACTCTCACAGCCAGCACAGTCTTGATTTCCTTGCTCACAAGTTCAGATCCTTTTCTTCCCCTGGACATCTGGGCCAGGTAGGCAGATCCCGTCCTGCGTTGCCTGCTTCTTGGTGGTCTTGAAGCTCAAGGGCTACAGTGAGCAACAGCAGAGTCCCAGAGAGACCAGAATTTCAGGAGGTTGTGAGTTCCGGTCCCGCCTTCGGCACGAAAGCCGGCCAGGTGACCTTGGGCCAGTCCCCCCCTCTCAGCCCAACTCACCTCACAGGGTTGTTGTTGTGGGGAAAACAGGAGGAGGAAGGAGTATGAGGTATGTTCGCCGCCTTGAGTGATTTCTAAAAATAATAAAGGCAGGAAATAAACAAACAAACAAACAAACAAACCATCCATCCATCCATCCATCCATCCATCCCAGGGAGCAATTGGGGAGCACGGGCTCAGTCCTCTGCTGCCGCATTGAGGCAGCCAATTCAAACACACCTGCAGATGGAGCTCCTGAGCGGCTTCTATGAGACACACGGGTAACTTTGTAAGGGATGGAGAAGTGCCTTTTCCATGGGCCCGGATGAGGGGAACGGGAGGAAAGAGCACTGTGGGGAAAAGCAGGGTCTGGGCATGAGATGCCAACCCAGGAGAGGCTGTTCCTTCAGAGCTGTCTCCAAAGGAGCCCCTCTGCCCCCAAAGCTTGCCCTCTTCGTGCAAAGACAGGAGTTCCAAAAGGGGTTTCCTAGAAAGCTGCACTCTTTGAGGACCGTGAGAAGCCCAAAAGTTCCTTGAGGAGCGCCTGAAGCATCACTCCTAAGGACTCCGGTGGGATGGAGACACCTCTACTGGGGTAGCCAGCTGGGAAGGCAGCATCCCGACCGTTCCCTGCGCTTCCCAGTGGCCTCTGAGCCACGACAAAAGTAGCGCCTCTTGTAAAGACCTTTCTGTGCCCACAAGTAAGTGTTACTGGGAGGCTCATAAGGGTTTTCCAACACGCCTTTTTTAAAAATCTGCAGGTATCACTCCAACCACATCTTTCCAGCCTCTTCCGTTTCAGCTTCTACTATGTCCCCCAACGGATAACCTTCCCTGGTCAGGAGGAGGCAGTATTTCCTGGCTTTATAGTTTGACTTCCATTTCATTTGACTTCTGTTCTTGAAATGCAGTGAAGGCACACGTGCGCACACACACACGGTATTCTGGCAGGCACATGGTTTCTCTTTCTGCCCAAATTTAATTGTAAAATGCACTCCTCACACAAAACATTTATATTTCAGGAAAAATTCTAATTTAGAAATTGCAGGGTGGATTGTTGTTGTTTTTTTCTGAGAAGATGAACAGGACATCAGTGCTCTAGACCAGTTTATTGTTAATCAGTCTTTCCTAACATCTCCTGATTTACATGAAGGATTAAAGTATTTTATGACGTTACAATCTGGACCTGATGCATTTCCAAAATCTGAAATTCCTAACCTACTGCTGTGGTGTAGTGCCTAAGGTGCTGGGCCTGTGAGTTCTAGTCCTCCCTTGGCCACAAAAACCAGCTGAGTGACTTTGGGCCAGTCCCCTTCCACCTCACAAGGGAGTTGTGGGGAAGGAATTCCCCTCCCGGCACAGTTTCTTCTGGTGTAATGGGAGGTAAGGGAATCCTCTGATGAAAAAATGCTCCCTGCTTTCTTCACCCACATTGGTAGTCTCTATTCTTGGTCCCACACCATGGACTTGAGTCTCATTTATTTCTGAGATTTTTCCCCACACAAGAAGCAGTTCCCACCTTGTTCCTTTCTTCTGAATTCCTGTCGGTCAAGAAGAACTCCTGGACTGCAGCATATTGAGCTGGAGGATTTTTGTACCACATTAGTCTTTTATTTTGGTTCCAGCTGAATTCCTTATGTCTTTTTCCTCTGGTCATGCTTGATTGCTTGTGATATCAGAAGACTTGACTTGTTTTAATTCTCCTTTTCCTCTGTACCCCTTACTTGGGACAAAGAAAAGGGAACATTATAAATCTAAAGCATAAGCATGCTTAGTTGTCACTTTTAATTCAACATCACCTCGATCCATTCTCCATTTCCTCTAATACAGTTTCATGAAGCCTGGGTACTACACAGCCTCAGAAAATAGCTGGGCCTTTCTGACTCTTCATGAGGGCCGAGAAGTGGGTTTTTTTGTCTGTGATAGTTATATTATGTAGTAAGAAGCAAGGAAAAACAGAATTATAAGAAACCTAGGCAGAACAAGGGAAGATCAAATTGCAGGAAGTGATCTGGGAATTTGGGCCCATAGAAGAAATGCATCAAGGATATACTCATCAGGTGCAGCTCCTCCCAGTGATTTGCAAACTGCACTTAGATTCATCCCTTCTTGCGCTAAGGCCAAGCTGAAAGATTAAGTAAACGAGGGAGAATGGAACTCATGTGCAAAGCCGTAATAACACATAAGATTAAAGACAGTGTTCATAACTAGGCATGGCCAAGAATTTGAGATCCCTAAAATTGCAATTCCCATGTTTGAAGCAAAGGTGGACACTGCAAACACCTTAAACTTAAACCTTAAGCCAAAAGATTTCCCATTATTGATAGCCCAGGGTCAGCATCTTAAAATGATAAAAATTTCAAAAATCAACTCACCATTAAAAAAAGAAAGAAGTATGAACCGGTTTTTCCCCCTCAACATATCAAATCTTCGAACAGTTCCTGTCAAGCTTTAGCAAAGGTCAGATTTTAATTGGATTTAGGATTCAGAAAAAGTACCTTTTCTACTTCAGGAAGTAGGATACTGCTGGATGGAACCATCTAATATTTTTAGGGATTCTCACCAGAATGAATCTTTTTATGGGAAGTAAAGTAACTGCTACTGCTGAAGCTCTTCCCACACTCTGCATTGATACGGCTTCTCTCCTGTATGAACACTTTTATGAGAAGCGAGCTGGCTGATCCACGTGAAGCTCTTTCCACACTCAGGACATGCATACGGTTTCTCCCCCGTGTGAATCCTTTTGTGGGAAGTAAGGGTCCCATTTTCACGGAAGCTCTTTCCACACTCCGAGCATTTGTATGGTTTCTCCCCTGTGCGGATCCTTTTATGAAAAGAAAGGGAACTGCTGTTGCTGAATTTTTTTCCACACTCCATACATTTATATGGTTTCCCCCCTGTGTGGATACTGGTATGGGAAGTAAGCTGCCTACTGCTACTGAACCTCTTTCCGCACTCCATGCACTTATATGGCTTCTCTCCAGTGTGGACATTTTTATGGGAAGTAAGGTAACTGTTATATGTGAAACGCTTCCCGCATTCCAAACATTTATATGGTTTTGTGCCTGAATGGATCCTTTTGTGGGAAGTAAGCTGACTGCTCCAAGTGAAGCTCTTTCCACAGTCCAGGCATTGATAGGGTTTGTCACCTGTGTGGCTACTTTTATGGGAAGTAAGCTGACTATTACACGTGAAGGTCTTCCCACACTCCTTGCATTGATATGGTTTCTCCCCTGAGTGGATCCTTTGATGCCTAGCAAGGAACAATTTTTCACGGAAGTTCTTCCCACACTCCAGGCATTTATAGGGCTTCTCCCCTGTGTGGATCCTTTTATGGTAAGTAAACAAGCTGCTCCACCTGAAGCTCTTTCCACACTCTGTGCATTCATATGGTTTCTCCCCTGTATGGATTCTTTTGTGTATATTAAGGGACCCTTTTTCACGGAAGTTCTTCCCACACTCCAGGCATTTATAGGGCTTCTCCCCTGTGTGGATCCTTTTATGGGAAACAAGGGAACTGCTTTTGCTGAAACTTTTCCCGCATTCCACACATTCATATGGTTTCTCCCCTGTATGGATTCTTTTGTGTATATTAAGGGACCCATTTTCACGGAAGTTCTTTCCACACTCCGTGCATTTATAGGGCTTCTCCCCTATGTGGATCCTTTTATGGGAAACAAGGGAACTGCTTTTGCTGAAGCTTTTTCCACATTCCACGCATGTATATGGTTTCTCTCCCATCTTTACTCTCTCACGTAAAGAAAGTTTGAAAGTTGGATTGCAACTTTTTTCATCCTCCCTGCACTGAAATGGTTGCCCTTTAGTGTGAGTTCTGTAATGTTTCTTTAAATCTATATTATCTTGGAAAATTTTCACATTTTTCCATAAGCATTTTCTTCTTTTTCCTTTGTGTCCTTGTTGAACATCGACATCTTGAACCGGAACAAATTGAAAAATGGAGCTTTTCTTCCTTCCATAGTTTGATGTGTTTCCTTCTTGCCTTATTGCTTCCATTTGACCTACGATTATCCTTTTTCCTTCTTCACACTTGATTGTCTGTAATACTTGCTTGTCATTTTCATTCTTATACCCATTTATTCCTTCGAGAAAAAAAACGGAATAGAAATTGTTTCAAGGCTAGGAAAAAGAGTTTACGTTGTAACTGTAGGAAGTGAATGTGAAGGCTATGATGAAATTCGTAAAAACTTCCAGACCAACAAGAAATTATTTTCCCCGTGGATTCCAATCAAGTCGCAGAAGGAATCAAGATGAAAGTGATGAACAATCAGAAGAAAGAAGGTTTAAAAAATTATTTAGGAGTGCCCAGAAAGACAATGGGAATGGACAGCTAACTATATTTAATTTGCTAACCATCATTTCCAACAACAGCTGGTCCTCAACTTACAATCACAATTGGGACTGGCATTTCTGCCACTAAGTGATGCGGTCATAAAGCGAGATGTCATGTGACCACATCCCTTAGCGATGGCAATCCAGGCAATTCCCCTTGCTGTCGTTAAGTGAATTTCACCGGCTGTTAGCCGAGGACCCACCCCAATCCAAGCCATTCTGCGCTTGGCCCCTCCCAGCCCCGAGCCTCAGTAAGGTAAGGGACTGCTTCCAACTCCCCCCACCTGCCTATCTCCCCACCCATCCCTTCCCTTTTGGCCGCCCTGCACCCCGCCTTGCGGGGCAGCAAGCAGCCCCAGAACTGCATGGCTCTGGGGCTGTTGCCATGCCCTGGGAAGCCCCAGCCGCCCCAGCCCAGTCCCAGCCGCAGTTGCCCCTGCCACCCTGCGCTCCGCCGCCCCAGCTGACCTTGCCATCTTCTTGCTCCTGCTGCTGATAAGGTGTGTCCAGGCTGCCCCTTTGTGCCAAGAAGGCCCTTTGCGCAAAACTGGCAAAAGCAAGCTGGCAAAAGCAAGCCCTTTTGCCAGTGGGTTCTCCAGCGACCAACTCCTACACGTGGCTCCCTGAGCCGAGCCCCAGGCCTTTCCCATTGGGCGAAACGCGCTATGAAATGCTCTAAGTATCTGAGGGCAGAGCAGGGTCCCTTACCCAGAGATTCCACATTCCTGGAATTCTCCAGCATGACCTCCCTATGCAGAGCCTTTTGGTCGATATTCAGCTGAGCCCCCTCCTCCTCAGAGAAAGACACAACCACCTCCTCAAAAGATACAAGACCCTAAAAGAGAAAAAATGGTTTACCCATTAAGAGAGGGGCCTAGGAATGATTTGCAAGTTATTTTTATGTTTTATTGTAAACCACCCAGAGTCCCCCCAGGTGGGGGAGACGGGCGGTGATAAAATGTGATAGATAGATAGATGATAGATAGATAGATAGATAGATAGATAGATAGATAGATAGATAGATAATGTTCATAAATCTCCAAAGCAAAGATTGTAAAATGGGCATTTTCTACAAGACTCAGAATTCTATGTGAGACAATCAGCAAAGCCCACAGCCTTTGATGGATGAAACTTTTGCAAAAAGTCTTATCAACTTGCCCGGTACTATGGGACTTACAGTGCCATTCAGCGAAAGCAGTTGCAATATCCTTCTGGGTCAATTGGCAGACCACCTATCAATGGCTCCAATTCTTTCTTATGGTAACAGAAGGAAGTGTGTCTATGTTAGCCAATGGCCTTTGGTGTCGCTTGAAGGACCAGTCCTGCCCACTTAACACCTTAAGGAGAGTGCCGGGAAACCCCATCCAGGGATTTCGGTGGCATGCCATCCATATGCAGATGGCATGCAGCCAGTTGGTTTTTCCTCAGATTCCAGGGAAGGTGCTCATGGTTTGAGCCATTGGCTGGAGGGAGGCTAAGAGGCTGACTGATTCAAATTACCTTTGGAACTCTCAAGTGCTTTGATTACAAGCTCTTTAGGCACTACTATTATTTAGCAATGTTTCCATATGGCACTTCTGTTACATTCTTGTATAGCCTATTAAGAACTGTTTTCTTCTCTTTACAACATAATATGCCAGTTTAAAGATTTCTACCAATCGAAGCGAAAGATTTCTACCTGGCAAAATCTATTTCAATCAATTTTAAAATCTGATATGCTTTAATTTCTCTTCACTGCTTTGAAATACTTTAAAAATGATAATTGTTCCATTTGATTAATTAAGCTGTTTTGAGCATTCCAGCACAATGGGAAATCTTCTAAATTAAGGAAAAGGTGGCTCCAATTTTAACAACCGCTGTTTGTGCACATTGAGGAACAGTAGTATTATACGTTCAACTCCAGATTAAAACAGGAGGCCTCCAAATGTTCCCTGCATTGTCTCTCTGTTTCTTGGCCTACCTGAACTTGAGCTTCAGAAGCTCTTTCAGCTCCACCAGAAAAAGACGGTCCTATGAATAGCAACGGTGCCCTCCTATTCTCTATATGGGAACAAAAGTGTTGTGAGTAGATTTTTAAAAGCATAAAGCATGCAATATGTAGACATGTTATAAACAAAATCACCCAGAGAAGAACAGATAGCAGGAATTACTTTACGAAACTTCTCACCATTTGGAAGGACCTTCCCTTGCCTGGTAAGGTATCTGCCTGGGACATCCCTCTGAAAATGAGTTTCTGTGACCAACCTGATGAATTCCTCCTTCCCTCAGGATGCTCGATGATGGGCTCCAGGAAGGGCCTCTGGACCGGATGTGCCAGGAAAAGCAAAGGAAGAAATAAAGGAGCATCTACTCTGCTGTAAACAGCACTGTGCCCCATGCCCACTGGTGAGGATGGAGGAACTGCCTCTCCGAAAGGAACAAGGAAACCATTTGCCAAGGACGTTAATCCAGGGGTTCTCAACCTTTTTTTGTTCAGGGGCCACATGTGAGCCTCACTTACCCCTGTGACCAGCCTCAGAGTTCCTGTTAGCTGGAAAAAAAGGACCTTCCCATCTCACTGCTTATCTGGCCCTCCCAGACATGGACCCCTGGAGGACCACACGGCCCACACTGAGTTAACCATCTCCTCTCATTATCAATTCCAGAAAACTGTTACAGACATTCATTAGTTCAGAGGTATTATATTAAACTCCTCTTTAGGGCTGCCAAGATTAAATTCTCACACCTGCACATCTTCCTGCTCCTCCTCTGCCTGGCTCAGCAGGAGCCTTCAGCGAGGGCCACCGCCTGGGAGGTGGTCTCTGCTCCACAGTCCCGAATCCAGCGCTTCATCTCCGGTGGCAGGACGGCCAGGAACCGCTCCGGGAGCAGCAGGTCCACCATCTGAGCCTTGGTGCGTCTTTCTGGCTGCAGCCATTGATGGCAAAGGTGGTGAAGGCGGCTGCAAATCTCTGGGGGCCCCTCGGCCCCCTGGTAGAGGGCGTTCCTGAACTCCCAGCATAGTATTTCCGAACTGATGGCTTCATCCTCTGGGAACGTCTGCCCAACTTTTGCCCAGTTCTCCCCACAGCTCCCGGAATGAGGCGCCAGAGGGCTTTTTCCAGCTTCTGCACCTGCTGAGCATTGTCCGTCCATCTTCTCTCTATTCTCTAATCCAGCTCTCAATGAGGCCAATGAATTTCCAGATCTTCACCAGTCTTTTCATTCACGGTACCTGAACGGCAAGAAGAGGTCCTGGACAAGTCTCCCAAGGCCATTCAGCCTTTGCTTGTGAGATATTTGTTTTTGGTCTCCAAACAAGGCGACACAGGAGGCTTCTAGGCTGTCTATCTGTGACCTAAAGAAACCACACTTGCAGAATTAGAGAATGACAGATTGAAATTGTAATCTAACACGCACACGGGCCAAAAGTCAGGTTGTTCTAAATGGGCACCTGTTTGTGAACAAAAGACAGGGACTGCATTAGGGAGGTAGTTCTGGGGAAGAAATGCAGGGTCTTCAGAATGAAGGTCGATCAAGGAACCCAAATCCACAGTGTTGTGGGAATGCAGCCACACAGATCCAGCCGCACTGCTCTTCCTGCAGAATCTGCACAACTTGACTGAGCTTTGCAGCGCAAAACCTCCTCTCCCCACAGGCAGAGACCTTTTGCAGGAAATGGGGTGCAGGTCCCCCAAGTCCCCTCCTTCTTCCTGGCGACCCTGGACTTTTCCCTTCTGGCCAATAAGGGCAGTCCGGGGCTCTTCGTTCCCCCCTGCCTGGCACGTGCATGGAAAGCGGCAGCCGAGGAGCATGGGACCCTGGACTCTTCCCCTTCCCCCCAGGACTCAGGAGACTGACCCTGGCTGAGCACTTTGGCTCCCTTCCCTCCCCTTTTCTCCCCTTCCAGCGGAAAAGAGGAAGCCCTTCAATGCGATGGGCTGATACAACCACCGCAACAATGGATGCCAACCCTGGAACAGCCGGGCACTTGGCACGAGACCGAACAGCGTTTCCTTCTGTTACACGTGGGGACGCCATGAGTCGTAAACGACTCGATGGCAGCTGACGATGACAGCTTAGGCTGAGAGGACCCACTCAGGGACCCCCTGAAGCGTCGCTCCCGGCATCCCCTCTGGAGGGAGGCAGCTCCCAGCCCTTCCTTCCCCATCTTGGAGACCCCGCGGTGTTCGTGCACGTCCGCGCCTCGAGCGGCTGAGGAAGATGGCGGCGCCTCCAGGGCATCCGGCTTTGCCGCCCCTTCCTGCACCCTCGCTCTTCGCACCGCTCCGTTTCTTCCCAGGACCTTTCCTCAGGAAATGGCCAAAAAGAAACGGCCTTGGGCGACCGTCGGCGCCAGGCGGCCGCTTCCTCCTTGCCCCGAAAGCCTTTTCCTTTCCTTTCCTTTCCTTTCCTTTCCTTTCCTTTCCTTTCCTTTCCTTTCCTTTCCTTTCCTTTCCTTTCCTTTCCATCTCCGACCAAAATACAATTTGATTTGTGTTTGTGTCCGGCAATTCTGCTCCTCCTGCGCCTCAGGCCAGCGAGGCAGCCTCTGACCCACCCTGAGGTGGAGTATAAATAACCTCAATAGCAGTAATAAGGTTTTCCTGATGGAGGAAAACGGCCCAAAAAGGACCTGTTTAACGACTCTCTTTCGCCACCTCCTCTTTTCCTCCTTTCTTTGACCCTCCTGCCTTCTTGGCGGCTCCAACGTCCGCGAAATCTCACGTGTTCCTTCTCGCAGTTTCTCTTTTTCCGCTCCATTAACAAGTGATTGTTACCATTATTAATCATAAATTATATACGCCAACCAGAGTCATGGGAGTTGAGTAGCATGTTGTTGTTTATTCGTTTAGTCGCTTCCGACTCTTCGTGACTTCATGGACCAGCCCACGCCAGAGCTTCCTGTCGGTCGTCAACACCCCCAGCTCCCCCAGGGACGAGTCCGTCACCTCTAGAATATCATCCATCCATCTTGCCCTTGGTCGGCCCCTCTTCCTTTTGCCTTCCACTCTCCCTAGCATCAGCATCTTCTCCAGGGTGTCCTGTCTTCTCATTATGTGGCCACAGTATTTCAGTTTTGCCTTTAATATCATTCCCTCAAGTGAGCAGTCTGGCTTTATTTCCTGGAGGATGGACTGGTTGGATCTTCTGGCAGTCCAAGGCACTCTCAGGATTTTCCTCCAACACCACAGTTCAAAAGCATCGATCTTCCTTCGCTCAGCCTTCCTTATGGTCCAGCTCTCGCAGCCATATGTTACTACGGGGAACACCATTGCTTTAACTATGTGGGCCTTTGTTGTCAGTGTGATGTCTCTGCTCTTAACTATTTTATCGAGATTTGTCATTGCTCTTCTTCCAAGGATTAAGCGTCTTCTGATTTCCTGACTGCAGTCAGCATCTGCAGTAATCTTTGCACCTAGGAATACAAAGTCTTTCACTGCTTCTACATTTTCTCCCTCTATTTGCCAGTTATCAATCAAGCTGGTTGCCATAATCTTGGTTTTTTTGAGGTTTAGCTGCAAGCCAGCTTTTGCACTTTCTTCTTTCACCTTCATCATAAGGCTCCTCAGTTCCTCTTCACTTTCAGCCATCAAAGTGGTATCATCTGCATATCTGAGATTGTTAATGTTTCTTCCAGAGATTTTAACTCCAGCCTTGGATTCCTCAAGGCCAGCTTGTCGCATGATGTGTTCTGCATACAAGTTGAATAGGTAGGGTGAGAGTATACAGCCCTGCCGTACTCCTTTCCCAATCTTAAACCAGTCCGTTGCTCCGTGGTCTGTTCTTACTGTCGCTACCTGGTCGTTATACAGATTCTTCAGGAGGCAGACAAGATGAGTAGCATACACATTTAATAAATCATTCCGAGTTTTTCTGCTCCTTCGTGATTTCAGTTTGAGACTGGCTTTGATCCTCAAGAGATGCTTCCCCTCTAATTTTTGAGGGGCATTTTAATTCCATATTTCATTCTTCCTGTGTAGGATGTTTCTCCTCCCATCCATTCAATGAACCCCCAAAGCTTGGCTGCCATTTTCTCTTTCCAACTTGATTCCCTTTCGGCAAATCCCCCTTTTCCCCTCCTTGTGAAATTTCTGAGGTAAAACACTTGCAACTGCATTTTTGGAGTCCTTTTCCCCCTTCAAGGCCCTTTTCTTGAAATACTTATTCTCTTTGGGGGGGATTTTAGCCTCCTCGTGTCACAGCCACCATCTTTCCCCCGCCCGGAGCGTTGGCGGCTCCCCACTAAAGCTGCCTTTTTAATCTGGGTCCAGCTTCCCTTGGAGAAGACCCACGAGGGCAAAAAGCCCTCAGAAGTGTTGGTTTGTGCAAGAAGGAAAACTCTTTTGGAGAGTTAATATTTGCAACGTTCCCAGATTAGGAGCATGAAGCCATTTCCCAGACAGGCTGTGAAATCTCTGAGCCCCAGGCTGCGTTTGCTCCTCAAGGCACCCAGTTTCTCTTTTTTTCTAGTGCCACAGAACCAGAATGAATAATTTCCTCTGTTGTCAGACCTCCTGTGCTCTTCTGGGGCCCCTCTCAGCTATTTCTGGGAGGATTTGGGTCATTTTCAGGGCCCTGCAGTATTTCTTTAGGCAGTTGTGGATCATTCAGAGCCAAAATGACTTCCCACGAAGGGAAACCATCTTTTCTTCCAGGCTGTGGATACCGTCCTGGCTTAAAGTTTATCAGTTTCCAGAGGTTTCCTTTTCTACACATGTGGTGAATACAGAGTGTTTCTAGATGGTCCTTGACAGACCGGCTTCGACTCAAGTGTTTCCCTTTATGGGAAAAAAATGAGACCCAGGCTGTGGTCCCCACAGTAAAGCTAAAGTCCGTGCTAGTCGGTAGCTATTTCGCGAACTGGCTCCCAACCTGGCATTTCCAGCAGTTCACCCCACTTGAAATGACGGGGTTGAAACTGATTCCCGGGTGAATTTGGAACCCTAAGCAACACCATCAAGGACGCGAGCTGAGCCACTTGAAGAAGAGGGACCAGCAGCCTGAACAGTCTTTGTAAACCATGGTTTACGGCTTAAGCTTCTTCTGCCAACCCAGCCCATAGATGACAGTTCAGAGCAAGTTCAGAGCAAGAAATAGTGGGCTTCAGTGGAACTCATTGCTTCCATTCCCATCATCCTGTAAATTTAATAGGTTATTCATTCTTATTCCATTATCTTGGCTTGGCCTTTTCCCCTCAGCTCAGTGTTTCTCAGCCTTGGCAACTTCAATGCATGGACTTCAGTTCCCAGAATTCCTCAGCCAGGAGGAGCAGGCAACTTTGCAAGAGGTGGGAGAAGGGATGCATTCTGCCAGGGGGCCAGGATGATGGGAGCGGGAGGAAAGCACTCTTGTGGGGGAAAAGCAGGCTATGGAGAGAGGGGGACTGAGCAGAGATTGCTCCAAACAGCCTCTCTGCCCTCAAAGCTTTTACCCTTTCTTTTTTTTTGCAAAACCAAGAGCCTCAGTCTGGGACGAGGGTGGAGAGAGCCCCAAAGGCTCCTTGTGGGGGGAGGCCACTAACCATCGCTCCCAGCAATCCATCAGCTGGAAGACAGCCCCTAGGCCACCCCTTCCTCTTCTGGGGGGCTTCCACGCCATGCAAGAAAAGGGCACCTCTTTCGGCCCAGGTGTCTGTGCCAGCACTGGATCAACCATTCAGCAAAATCAGCCCCTCCTTGGGAAACCATGGTTGATCAGCCCAGAGCCTAGTGCTTGTATGAACACTGCCAAAGAGAAATACTGTGAAGGAGAAAACTAAAGAATTAAAGGAAGCAATGGAGTTTCAGATGTTTGCAAGACCATTAAGGCAACATCATTAAAAATTAAAGCAAAGATTGAATTCTCTCCAAATCTAGATTTGCTCCACGTATTTGATGGCCAGAATAAGATACTGCCAAAATAGTGAATCTGATTTACAAAGAATAGTGGGATTTCATGGTTTATAAATAAGCATTGTTTTATCGAAAATCATGGGAACATTAAAGTCAACAAATACATTTTTTAACCTTTCCGTTTTTAAAAACATTGTGCAGGATCCATCTGATGGAGTGGAATTACACTGGAGAAATGGGTAATTGAGTTTCTTCCCTCACAGAACATAACCTAGGAGTAAAAATATGTCTGTCAAGGAGGAGTAGAACGTCTTCTAAAAAATATGAATAACTGAAGAGGAGGCTGAAGAATTTGAGGCAGCCCAAATAGCTTGAGATTATGAAGGAAAAGAAATGCCTCAGAGAAAAATAAAATAGAATTTCTGTTCTAAGTAAAACAGTCAAAATGTGAAAAAGGAAACCAGACCTCCTTGAAGAGACTCATTGGCATGTGATGATGAAAAGGAAAAAAAAGATTTCTTTATAGTTTGAACCAGAAAGAATGTGTTGTTGTTGTTTATTTGTTTAGTCGCTTCCGACTCTTCGTGACTTCATGGACCAGCCCACGCCAGAGCTTCCTGTCGGTCGTCAACACCCCCAGCTCCCCCAGGGATGAGTCCGTCACCTCCAGAATATCATCCATCCACCTCACCCTTGGTCGGCCCCTCTTCCTTTTGCCTTCCACTCTCCCTAGCATCAGCATCTTCTCCAGGGTGTCCTGTCTTCTCATTATGTGGCCAAAGTATTTCAGTTTTGCCTTTAATATCATTCCCTCAAGTGAGCAGTCTGGCTTTATTTCCTGGAGGATGGACTGGTTGGATCTTCTTGCAGTCCAAGGCACTCTCAGAATGTATCCTCTCACCCTACCTATTCAACTTGTACGCAGAACACATCATGCGACATGCTGGGTTTGAGGAATCCAAGGCTGGAGTTAAAATCTCTGGAAGAAACATTAACAATCTCAGATATGCAGATGATACCACTGAAAGCGAAGAGGAACTGAGGAGCCTTATGATGAAGGTGAAAGAAGGAAGTGCAAAAGCTGGTTTGCAGCTAAACCTCAAAAAAACCAAGATTATGGCAACCAGCTTGATTGATAACTGGCAAATAGAGGGAGAAAATGTAGAAGCAGTGAAAGACTTTGTATTCCTAGGTGCAAAGATTACTGCGGATGCTGACTGCAGTCAGGAAATCAGAAGACGCTTAATCCTTGGGAGAAGAGCAATGACAAATCTCAATTAAATAGTCAAGAGCAAAGACATCACACTGACAACAAAGGCCCGCATAGTTAAAGCAATGGTGTTCCCTGTAGTAACATATGGCTGCGAGAGCTGGACCATAAGGAAGGCTGAGAGAAGGAAGATCGATGCTTTGGAACTGTGGTGTTGGAGGAAAATTCTGAGAGTGCCTTGGACTGCAAGAAGATCAAACCAGTCCATCCTCCAGGAAATAAAGCCAGACTGCTCACTTGAGGGAATGATATTCAAGGCAAAACTGAAATACTTTGGCCACACAATGAGAAGACAGGACACCCTGGAGAAGATGCTGATGCTAGGAAGAGTGGAAGGCAAAAGGAAGAGGGGCCGACCAAGGGCAAGGTGGATGGATGATATTCTAGAGATGACGGACCCGTCCCTGGGGGAGCTGGGGGTGTTGACGACCGACAGGAAGCTCTGGCGTGGGCTGGTCCATGAAGTCACAAAGAGTCGGAAGCGACTGAATGAATAAACAAGCATGCATTACCTTGACAGCATCATCTTGCAAGATTTTGAACAGTTCAGCTGGGATGCCGTCGTCTCCTGCTGCCTTGTTATGCTTCTTAAGGCCCATTCAACCTCACTCTTCAGGATGTCTGGCTCTAGCTCACTGACCACACCGTCAAAGCTATCCCCGATATTGTTATCCTTCCTGTACAGATCTTCCGTATATTCTTGCCACCTTTTCTTGATCTCTTCTTCTTCTTAGGTCCTTGCCATCTTTGTTTTTGATCATACCCATTTTTGCCTGGAATTTACCTCCAAAGTGTCTAATTTTCTGGAAGAGGTCTCTTGTCCTTCCTATTCTATTGTCTTCTTCCACTTCCGTGCATTGCTTGTTTAAAAATAATTCCTTATCTCTTCTGGCTAACCTCTGGAATTTTGCATTTAATTGGGCATATCTCCCCCTATCACTGTTGCCTTTTGCTTTCCTTCTTTCTTGGGCTACTTCTAGTGTCTCAGCAGACAGCCATTTTGCCTTCTTGGTTTTCTCTTTCTTTGGGATGTATTTTGTTGCTGCCTCCTGAACACTGTTGCGAACTTCTGTCCAGAGTTCTTCCGGGACCCTATCTACTAAGTCCAGTCCCTTAAATTTATTCTTCACTTCCACTGCATATTCCTTAGGAATATTAGTGAGCTCATATCTAGCTGATCTGTGGGTCTTCCCTAATCTCTTTAGTCTGATCCTAAATTGTGCAAGAAGTTCGTGATCTGAACTACAGTCTGCTCCAGGTCTTGTTTTTACCAACTGTATAGATGTCCACCACCTTTGGCTGCAAAGGACGTAGTCAATCTGGTTGCGGTGTTGTCCATCTGGTGAAGTCCATGTATAAAGCCATCTCTTAGGTTGCTGGAAGAGAGTGTTTGTTATTCACATTGAGTTGTCCTGGCAAAATTCTATCAGCCTATGTCCTGCTTCGTTTTGTTCTCCCAGGCCATGCTTACCTGTAATTCCAGGTGTCATTTGACTGCCCACCTTAGCATTCCAGTTTCCTGTGATGAAAATAACATCTCTTTTAGGCGTGTTGTCCAGTAGGTGCTGCAGATCCTCATAGAACTGCTCTACTTCAGCTTCTTCAGCATCTGTGGTTGGGGCGTATATTTGGATCACTGTGATGTTAGATGGCTTGCCCTGAATTTGAATTGAGATCATTCTGTCATTTTTTGGATTGTATCCAAGCACTGCTTTAGCCACATTACTATTAATTATGAAGGCTACTCCATTTCTTCTGTGGTCCTCTTGTCCACAGTAGTAGATTTGGTGGTCATTTGATGTGAAGTGGCCCATTCCAGTCCATTTCAGTTCACTGACGCCCAAAATGTCTATCTTGAATCTTGACATCTCACCAATAACCACATCCAATTTGCCACATCATAGACCTTACATTCCAGGTTCCAATGGTGTGTTGATCCTTAGAACATCGGATTCGCCGTTCACCACCAGCACCGTCGGCCGCTAGCCGTCCTTTCGGCTTTGAGCTAGCTGCGTCATCACGTCTGGGGCTAGCTGAACTCATCCTCTGTTCCTCCCCAGTAGCATTTTGACCATCTTCCGACCTGGGGGTCTCATCTTCTGATGGTATACTGACATATCTCTGGTTGTACTGATCCATTTAGGGTTGCACAATTAGGCCTATTACATAAACTATGCCTGTCCCTGATCCAGCTGGATCTGCTCATTACCCATGCCTTGTTGAAACGGAATATAGATTGACTATCGCAATGAACTCTCTGTGAGGCTGCCCTGAAGAGCGTCTGGAAGCTTCAGTGGTGCAAAATAGAGCAACCAGGCTGCTAGCAAGACTGGTGCCATGCTGAAAAATGTGCGAATTGCTCCCTATGCAGAGGTGTAGCTGGAGCAAAGCATGGTGGTGAACATCTCAGGTACAACCGATGCACAGATGCAGAACCCCAGGCAGCTTCCTGGCCAGTTCTGCAGTGGTTCTGGACTTTCCTGGTGGGACGTGTCCAGAAAGTGAAGCTGGAGAAGAGTGCAGCACCCGTGGGAATGAGTTGGTGTGCTTGATTGGTTGGATGGTGCCCTGCTGCTATGTGTTTTATTTCTTATATTTCTTATGCTTTGTATTTATCTATTTTATTGTAAGCTGCCTAGAATCCTTGTGAGATAGGAGGCCGTAGAAGTCCTGTAAGTAAGCAAGCAAGCAAGTAAATAAATAAATGTGAGATGGTGTCATGAGCAGCGTTGAGCTGAATGCGTCAGCACAATGGCACACATAACAATACCACGGAAACAAGAGCAAGGGATTAAAAGATAAGCAAAGCGACGCACAACAACAGACACAGACCCCGAGGAGAAGGGGACGACCCCAGCCAGATGAACCAGCCATTAGAACACAAAGGGGGAAGAAAGAACGACAAAGACAGGGCGGAACACGAGGCACGCCTGGAGCTGTCAGCAGGAACGCAAAGGATATCGCCCAGCTGAAAGTAATCACTGGCCGGAGGAAGAAGGAGATTACGAGAGAAGCCCGGGGCACCAGCAGGGGCCCCGCGACCCCTCACCTACCGGCAACGAAGCATACAGGACTTGGGGGGATGACACCACCCAAGGTGGGGGGGGGGCACTGACCGGTGCGGGCTATTTAAATCCCGTACCGGCGCGCTCCCTTCACTCTCAGCTTTTTCTAGCTATGCACTATGCTGAAATAAACCAGAACCTGATTTTCCCTAAATTAGTGTCTGTGTCTTACTCAGTAGTAGGCAGCGCATGACATAAAGCTGAGAGTCCTAAACTCAGCCTCGCCAAGCCCCACCAGACAAGAACGGGCCGTGGGAGGACCAGATGGCAAGAAGAACACGAGCGGAGAGCGATGGAGCAGACGCGCCGCAACCAGGACGGGCGAGTCATACGGCGAGAGGCGGAGGAGAACCGACAGCGGCCGGAGGCAACACGACTCCCAGGAGCCACGGACACCCTCCCGGCCCATCCCGAGCCTCCGTCCCACCCCCGGAGGGAGGCGGAGGCGACCCGACCACGGGAGGGAGCAACATACCTCCCGAGACGCACGGAGACCTCCCCGCCCCACACTGCACCCCAGCCACAGGCGTGGAGCTTCAGCCCAACTGCAAGGAACGCGGTGGAGGATGGAGGGACAAACCAGCCATTTCGCTCCCAAGTCGAGGAAGCTGACCAGCAGACGGAAACGCCTGACCCCCATCGGTGGCCCAACTATGTGGAGACGCCGACCGGTCTGATCACAGCTGCGGCGCGGGCCTCGGACCGAGAAACGCAAGCCAGACTCACGGCCATGGAAGCCCAACTAAGGGACCTCGGGACCATGCTGCAGTTGTTGATGTCCTCCATGCCTTACATGACCATACCTGCGCAGGTACCCACCCCTATTCAAACCCCGAGCGGGTCTTGGCACCCCCATGGGCCAAATGTTAACAGGCAAGCTTCCCCGGCGGAAGAAGCCACGGGACGGGACGCGAGGAGAGGGGACCCACCGAACACCAGGGCCCCAAAGGACTTCCCCATTTCCTTCGACGGGAACCCCACGAAGCTGTCTTTTTTCGTCACGAACGTCACGAACTCCTTTGACTCTGAAGCGGACAAAATCGCAGCCGTGGCGATCAAGTTGCAAGACAGGGCGGCGGACTGGTACGTCCAAATGTACGAGTCCAATTCCCCAGCTGTCATGTTCCCCGTTTCAATATTTTGTTCACATCGTAACGTTTCACATGTCACACCCTTTCTCCGTGTATATTCAGCTTGCTCTATGCTGGTATTTTCCATTCGTGCTCTCCTCCTTGTTTTGCAACATTGGAATGTATGTTTGGGTTTGCACTCCTATTCAAGGTTACTTTCCCGGGCGTGTGTAACGGTTGCTGGCACCTGGGAGGGGGTGGTGGCTGACAAGTATTCGGGGCGGGACTGGATTGAAGGCAAGGCTTTTAAGTTTGTATTTGGCGCGCTTTTGCTCATTCTCAGCTTCCTCTGTATTTGCATACTATTCCTTTAATAAATCAGTTATCTTTAAGCCCGGGCTTGTGAGACTGAGTATTTGGGATTAGGCAACCATTACATAAAGCTGAGAATCATTTAATTCATCTTCCGCTAGCCCCATCCAAACTTTGGGTGAAGAGGAGCGCTAGCGATGATCGAACAGCAACTTCGCATGAGTGAGGGGAGCGAGGAAGAGCCGGATTCGATGAGGACCCGGCCAGCTCTAACTTTGAGAGCGCAAAGGGCAGGACGTCGAGAAAAGCGGGAAGCTCAATTGGATGAGTTGTTGTTGGCAATGCAGGACACCATCAGGAGTGAACCCCAATCCGTAGGGGAAGTAGCACCGGGGAGGGGATCTCCACAACCATCCTGGGAGCACGAAATCCCCTTATCACCGAGGGTGGTGGTGACCAACAGACCCGTAGAAGAGCCTGTCACTCCTGCTCGTATTAAAGCAATCGAGGACAAAATGGATATGATAGTGACCATCTTAAAGGATATCCCCAAGGGCTCGGGGTCACTTCAAGAAGATTGGGAAGAAGATCCTTCCCAGCTGGCTTACCCGAGAGACAGGTCCCTGCCACCCAGGGGAAGGAGCAAGACTCGAGCTTCCCGACAATTGGGGGGAAGAGAGTTGAGACTACCCAGAGATCGGCCACCACTGGGGGCTCGATGTGCGTTGACGTTTACGGAGCCACCACAGCCAGTGGAACCGGTAAGAACCTTCCCACCATTTGGGGTGAAGTTTGATGGGGACCCTGCCACGCTTTCCTTCTTCATTACAAATGCCAGGCATTATATGGAGGATTGGGGGCGAAGTTTTCGTTCGGAACAGGGCAAAATCAATTTTATTGCCAACAAGCTGAAAGGGAGGGCAGCTGATTGGTATGTACAGCTATGCCAAGCAGAGGCAACGGAGTTAGAGGACTTTGATGAGTTTCTGTGGTCACTCAAACAACACTTTGAAGACCCTTTGGCTCAAGAGACAGCAAAAAATGCCCTGAGAAAACTTTATCAAGGAACCCTCTCTGTTGCCAACTGAACTCTGGAATTTAAAGCCTTGTCGGGAAAAGTGGAAGATTGGTCCCAGTCAACTTTAGTAGAAATGTTCAAACAAGGGCTGGAGCCGGAAATCCTCCATTGGGCTCTGGGAAGAGACGATCCTAAAATGTTATACGGATGGATTCAGTTGGCGGGCAGCGCAGAAAACGCTCTACAAATGTATGCCCATAGCAAAGAACTGAGACAAACCCGAGTCACAAAGGGGGCTCGTGCTACTGGATTTCCGAGCCGCCCTAAACCAAAAACTTGGGAAGAAGAAAGAGAACGACGTTTTGCGAAGGGTCAGTGCCTGAGATGCGGAAAGGATGGACATCGTGCCACTTTGTGCCCAAGACGCCGACCAGAGGAACGCCCAGCGAAAACGTCAGGAAAGTCGCCCGCTCTGCCGTGCAAAATGAAGGCTGCCATCGCTGAACTCGACCCTCCAGAACTTCCATTTGGGGAAGAGGAAGAGGAATTACAGTTCGACCAGCCGGCGGGAAAAGGCTACCACCTGCCCTGAAGGGCGCCGTTGGGCAGGTGGAAGAAACCGGGTGCGACCACGATTCGGTGAGTGGGAATTTTCCTACACTGACTGTCAAAGTGAAATTGGGATCTAGAACCAAAACTGTGGAAGTCTGGGCCATGCTAGACTCGGGGTGTTCTCATTCACTTATGCACCCTGATGTTGTAGCTGCCCTGGAACTGCCCACGTTCCCTTTGCCACGGCCAATGACCTTCACACAATTGGATGGAACTATGGCGGGGGGGAAGGCAGTCACTCACTCCACGGGACTGGTTGCTTTACAGATGGGCTCCCATTGGGAGAAATTACCTTTTGTCATAGCTCCAGTGGGGGGGCCTTTGGTTATTTTAGGAATGCCTTGGTTTGTACAACAAAACCCTTTTATCAACTGGCTGCATAGAACTGTAACGTTTGCTGATGGATTTTATAAAGTACCTGAAAAGGATCTGTTAGAGGACATGGAGGGAGGACGGGTGGCTAACACTACTGTACAAACACTTCAGCCTCTGGAAGGACTGCCTAACCAATACCAGGATCTGGCTGATGTGATTGGGGAGAAGGAGGCAGATTGATTGCCACCTCACCGAAAAACAGACTGTGCCATTGAGTTCCTCCCCAATGTGAAATTACCTTCCCCAAAAATCTACCCCATGTCTCCTAAAGAACTAGCTACGCTGAGGGAATTCATTGACAAAAACCTAGATAGGGGTTTCATTGAGCCTGCAAACTCCCGGGTGGGGGCACCTGTTCTCTTTAGACCAAAAAAGGATGGTTCTTTGAGACTATGTACAGATTTCCGCGGGCTCAATGCAGTATCAATATTAAATAAATATCCTTTGCCCCTTATCAAAGACATGTTATCACATCTGGCCAAAGGCAAAATCTTCTCAAAATTGGATCTAAGGGAAGCCTATTTTCGCATTCGCATAAGGGAAGGGGATGAGTGGAAAACAGCTTTTAACTGTCCTCTGGGAGCCTTCCAATACAAAGTCTTGCCTTTTGGTCTGTCTGGGGCACCTGGGGTTTTTATGCAACTTATCAATGAGGTCTTGCATGACCACCTGTTTAAAGGAGTACTGGTGTATTTGGATGATGTATTGATTTATACTGAAACCATGTCAGAACATATTCACTTGGTGCGTCAAGTGCTTACTAAATTGAGAAAAGCTGAGTTGTATGCCAAATTATCCAAGTGTGCTTTCCATCAATCACAAATAGACTATTTGGGATATAGAATTTCTGCAAGGGGTATTGAGATGGACCCTACCAAGGTTGAAGCAATTTTGGCATGGGAGCCTCCCCGCACCAGGAGGCAATTACAAAGTTTCCTGGGATTCGCAAATTTCTACAGGGCATTTGCCCAAAATTTCGCAGAAATTGCCCTCCCCCTCACTGAACTGCTAAAAACCAAAGCGCAGGGCGATACGCGCCATTCAAAAAACCCAGGAGCGCTCCTTAAATGGACTCCCACTTGCCAACAGGCATTTGAGGCGCTCAAACAAATCTTCACCACCGAACCAATTTTGCAGCATCCTGACCCCACTAAGCCTTTCATAGTGCAAGTGAATGCCTCTGATTTCTCCGTTGGGGCACTACTGCTCCAGTCTGATAACTCTAACACTTTAAAGCCCTGTGCCTATCTCTCTCGCAAGTTCACTGAAACGGAGAGACGCTGGCATGTTTGGGAAAAAGAGACTTTTGCTGTAAAAACAGCTTTGGAAACCTGGCGACACTTATTGGAAGGAGCTTCCAACCCCTTTGAGGTGTGGACTGACCATAAAAACTTGGAAGCATTAAGCACCAGTCGCAAACTCAGCCCTAAACAACTTCGCTGGGCTGAATTTTTCAGTCGCTTTGATTTCGCCCTTAAATTCATACCAGGCAAGAAAAACTTTTTAGCTGATGCTCTGTCACGCAGACCCCAAGACGCTGGCCCATGGCCAACGATACAAGGTACATTGTGGACAGAAAAGCAATTGAGTTTGGCAGCTGTGACACGCAGCCGGGCGCGAGCGCAACAGATTCAGCCCCAATCCACTCCACCTCCCTCCCGTCCAGCACGCTTGCCAATTCCCTCAGACTTGAAACAACAGTTGCTTTTCCACCTCAAAACTGATACTTGGTTGCAAGCAAACCTACACACTGTAACCTTCACTGACAGTTTTGCCTGGCGAAACGATCGTCTCTATGCCCCTGAGACGTTACGAAAGACGATCCTCCAACGCTGCCACGACGACAAGTTGGCTGGACATTTTGGGTACCTCAAAACCCTTCACTTGCTTAGGCGCCAATTCTGGTGGCCATCTTTACTAAAGGACCTTAAAGCATATGTCACTGCATGCCCTGTATGTGCCACAACAAAGTGCAAAACTGGAAAGCCGCAAGGGCTCCTGCAACCCGTTGCAACCCCATCCTTCCCATGGCAGGATATATCAATGGACTTTATTGTAGACCTCCCACCCAGTCAACGAAAAACCGTCATTTGGGTGGTCAAAGATTTTTTTTCTAAACAAGCCCATTTCATACCATGTGCCTCCATCCCTACTGCACAACAGCTGGCACGCCTATTCCTCGTTCACATGTACCACCTTCACGGAATCCCCTCCCGTTTGGTGAGTGACAGAGGCACACAATTTATGTCACACTTTTGGCGGGCATTTTTGAAACTCCTTGGCACCAAACAAGCCCTCTCAACTGCTTGGCATCCGGAAACGGATGGATCTACTGAAGCCATTAATTCTACCCTCAAACAATACTTGCGTGCTTTTGTCAATTATCAACAGGACAACTGGGTGGACTTACTCCCTTTTGCTGAGGTTGCCTACAACAACGCCGTTCATCAAAGTACTGGTCAGGTTCCCTTTAAAGCTGTTTTCGGGCGTGAGTTCGTCCCGATACCCGAACTCCCGCACCCACAACCACTCCCTGCTTCTCTCACTGACTGGGCTGAATCTCTCAAAGACTCGTGGAACAATATTCAACAAGCTCTAACCCACTCACAGACCACCTATAAAAAACACGCAGATGCCAAGCGCTCCCCTGAACCTACTTTTGCTGTGGGTGATAAAGTCTACTTGTCCACGAAATTCCTCAAGTCACCACAACCCTCGAAAAAACTTGGTCCTAAGTTTGTTGGTCCTTTTCCCATTGTTGCACAAATTAACCCTGTTACTTTTAAACTCGATTTGCCCCATAACCTCAAGCGTTTACATCCTGTTTTCCATTGCAGCTTGCTCAAACCGTATCTGCAGTCCGACTGCTGGCACCCCCAACCAGCCCCACCTCCTCCAATCATGATTGATAACCAGCAACACTTCGAGGTGGCCGACATCCTCGACTCCCGTCGCCAGCACTCTACTTTGCAGTACCTCGTTCGCTGGAAGCATTTCCCTCATCCCGAATGGGTTTCTGCCACAGATGTTCGCTCGCCTCTCCTTGTCGGCCGTTTTCACTCTGCCTACCCTGACAAGCCGGCTCCTTAGCATTTTTCTGGGGGGGGGGGCGATATGTCATGTTCCCCGTTTCAATGTTTTGTTCACATTGTAACGTTTCACATGTCACACCCTTCCTCCGTGTATATTCAGCTTGCTCTATGCTGGTATTTTCCATTCATGCTCTCCTCCTTGTTTTGCAACATTGGAATGTATGTTTGGGTTTGCACTCCTATTCAAGGTTACTTTCCCGGGCGTGTGTAACGGTTGCTGGCACCTGGGAGGGGGTGGTGGCTGACAAGTATTCGGGGCGGGACTGGATTGAAGGCAAGGCTTTTAAGTTTGTATTTGGCGTGCTTTTGCTCATTCTCAGCTTTCTCTGTATTTGCATACTATTCCTTTAATAAATCAGTTATCTTTAAGCCCGGGCTTGTGAGACTGAGTATTTGGGATTAGGCAACCATTACACCAGCCCTCTCTGACTTCCACGCCTTCATCACAGAGATGAAGCACTATTTTGAGGACCCGCTAGCCAAGGAGAGGGTTAAAAGTGCGCTTCAAGTCCTCAAACAGGGCACACGAACTGTCGCAGACTACGCCCTCGAATTTAAAGCCCTTGCAGGGAAGATTAACGACTGGTTCGAGATGACCCTGATAGAGATGTTCAAAAGGGGCCTCAGCCGCGAGGTACTCCAATGGGCACTCTATCGAGATGACCCGGAGACACTGCAAGGCTGGATCTACCTAGCGGGGAGAGCGGAACACGCTCACCGCACTTTCTTAATGACGACGGCAGAAGACAGAACAAGCAACAGCCCAAAGGGACCCTCGCCACACCTGGGGCCGGCCGGCCCCACGTACCAAAAGAAGAAGTTTGCTCGTGGACCCTGCGCAAAGTGCGGGAAAATGGGGCACAAAGCGGCAGACTGCTTCTCCAACAGAACGCCGACTAGTGCTCCCAAACCCGCACTGAAAACGCCATTCAAACCAACTAACCCACCGCCGCTGCCCCCCCGCCGGATGACTGGAGCCACAGCGACACCGGACGAAGACTTGGACGCTTACTTTGTGGGGGAGGACGCCGAAGTCCCAGACTGGCTGGCGGGAAACGCTCTCCGCCTGCCTTAAAACGCGCCGCGAGGCAGGTGGTGGGACAGGGGCACGAAACACATAGACAGAGTGACGAAAGCTCCGTAATAATGGGGACAATCAGGCTTTCCTTCGGCACCAGAGCCACCACGGCTGCGGCACTAGTGGACTCGGGGTGCTCCAAGAACCTGATTCACCCCAACATCGTCGCCAAGCTCGACCTGCCTTGTCTCCCCCTCCCCGCACCGCTGGCTTTCCACCAACTGGATGGCTCAACAGCGGGAGGGAAACCAGCCACGACGCAGACTGAGCCCGTCACCCTGCAAATGGGCACCCACACCGAGCAAACATCTTTTGTGGTAACCCACATAGGGTGACCCATCATAGTACTAGGAATACCGTGGCTCGCAACCAACAACCCGCACATTAACTGGAAGACCCGCACCTTCCAATTCGACGACGGCGCGTACTGGGCCCCAGTTCTGGCGGGCAGGCCCAACCCCACAGTGGGATGGGCAGAGGCAGTAGCCCAGGACAACACAGCAACCCCAGAAGAACTACCTGAACAATATGCCGATTTCTCAGAGGTCTTCGGGGAAGAGGAGGTGGACCAACTACCCCCCCACCGCAAGTCGGACTGTAGAATTGAGCTGCTTCCCGATGTCCCCTTACCCAGGCCGAAGATTTACTCGATGACCCCGAAGGAGATGACAACCCTCCAGGAGTTCATCGATAAAAACCTGGCTAGGGGTTTCATAGAGCCAGCATGCTCACCGGTCGGAGCGCCCGTCCTCTTCCGAGAGAAAAAGGACGGCACCTTACGGCTCTGTACCGACTACCGGGGCCTCAATGCGGCATCCCTATCCAATAAATACCCCCTACCCCTCGTGAAAGACATGCTCGCCCACCTGTCCACGGGGAGAGTATTCTCCAAACTGGACCTCCGCGAGGCGTATTACAGGATCCGAATCAGGGAGGGGGACGAGTGGAAAACAGCGTTCAACTGCCCCCTAGGTGCCTTTCAGTACAAGGTACTGCCATTCAGATTAGTGGGGGCCCCGGGAGTGTTCATGCAGCTCATCAATGAGGTACTGCACGAACACCTGTTCCAAGGGGTACTAGTTTACATAGATGACGTCCTCATCTATACCCAGACGCACGAAGAACACGTAACCCTAGTCAGGCAAGTCCTCGAAAAGCTAAGAAGGGCAAAGCTCTACGCCAAACCATCTAAGCGCGAATTCCATAAAGCACGCCTAGACTACCTAGGGTACCGAATCTCCGGCGAGGGCATAGAAATGGACCCTGCAAAAGTCGAGGCAGTGGTGAATTGGGAACGCCCACGTAACAGGCGCCAACTTCAAAGCTTCCTCGGCTTTGCAAACTTCTACAGGTCATTCGCACGGGGGTTCGCGGAGATAGCCCTCCCCCTAACAGATCTACTCAAAACTAAAGGGGTTGGGGACACACGGCGAGCCAAGAACCCAGGGACAGTACTAAATTGGACTCCCGCATGTCAGACAGTGTTCAACAGACTGAAAGCGCTGTTCACAACGGAGCCAATCCTCGCACATCCGGACCCAGAACAGCCGTTCGTGGTCCAAGCCAACGCCTCAGACTTCTCCTGGGGGCCATACTGCTCCAAAAGGACCCTGCAGGAATCCTGAAACCATGCGCCTACCTGTCAAGGAAATTCTCAGAGACGGAAAGGCGCTGGCACGTATGGGAGAAGGAGGCGTTCACGGTAAAATCGGCGCTAGAAACATGGAGGCATCTACTGGAAGGGACCACCGAACCATTCGAGGTCTGGACAGACCACCGGAACCTCGAGGCCCTCCGGATGCCCAGACGCCTCAGCCCGAAACAGGTCAGATGGGCCCAATTCTTCAGCCACTTTAACTTTCAACTGAAGTTCATACCGGGCAAAAAGAACTTCCTGGCTGACGCCCTCTCCCGACTGCCCCAAGACGAAGAGCCCATCCCAGATATGATTGGGATGGTGCTATCCGCCTCCCAGCTGGGAATGGCAGTGACCACCCGAAGCAGCGCTCAGAAACAGCTCAACCCCACGTCTCAACCGACGGCAAGCCAACCAGCGAACAGACGATGCCACCCACGACTGCCAGGAGGGATACGCGCGGACCTCACCACCGCCCTCAAAACCGACCCCTGGCTACTAGCAAACCCCGACAAGGTGACAAGGGAACAAGACTTAGCATGGGAGGAAGGCAGAATATATGTCCCGGATTCGCAGCGCCAGGCAATCCTGCACAGATCACACGACAGCAAACAAGTGGGACACTTCGGGTTTCTAAAGACCCTGCACCTAACATGACGACAGTTCTGGTGGGCTGCATTGAGATGGGACGTTAAGGCCTACGTAGCATCCTGCCCGATATGCGCAATGGCCAAACAGGCACCGGGAAAGCCTCCGGGACTACTACAAACGGTGGCGGAGCCCTCCCGACCATGGGAGGAAATCTCCATGGATTTTATAGTAGATCTACCACCCAGCCAGAAGAAAACAACCGTTTGGGTGGTGAAAGACTACTTTTCTAAACAGGCGCACTTCATCCCCTGCGCATCAGTCCCGTCCGCCCAGCAGCTGGCTAAACTTTTCCTCGTACACGTGTACAGGTTACACGGATGTCCCGTACACGTGGTGACCGATAGGGGCACACAATTCACCTCGAAATTTTGGCGGGCTTTTCTAAAACTGATTGGGACCCAACAAGCCCTATCCACAGCCTGGCACCCCCAGACGGACGGAGCCACAGAGATCCTCAATGCCACACTAGAACAATTCCTACGTTCATATACCAATTACCACCAAGACGACTGGGTCGACCTGCTTCCGTTTGCAGAATTCGCCTACAATAACGCCATTCACACGAGTACAGGGAAAACCCTGTTCGAAGTAGTCTCCGGGCGCGAGTTCGTACCCATACCAGAGCTACCGCAACCCCCAGGACCCCAAGTGGGCGCAGGCGACTGGGGACGGAAGATAGCGGAATCATGGCCAGTAATCACAGCAGCGCTGAAGGAAGCACAGTCCGCCTACAAAGAACAGGCCAACAAGCACCGACGCCAGCAACCGACATTCCAGGTAGGGGATATGGTCTACCTCTCCACCAAATTCATGAAATCACCTCAACCCTCGAAGAAACTGGGGCCTAAGTATATTGGGCCGCTTCAAGTAACACAAATAGTGAACCCGGTGGCAGTACGCCTGGAGCTGCCGCACAATCTAAGGAGACTCCACCCAGTATTCCACAGCAGCCTCCTGAAACCAGCAACCACCTCCTGATGGCACCCAAGCATGCCTCTGCCCTCCCCAGTGATGATTGACGGCCAACAACATTTTGAGGTAAAAGAAATACTCGATTCTCGCCGACAACAGGGCACACTACACTATTTAGTAAAATGGAAACACTTCCCCCACCCAGAATGGGTGGCGGCTCAACACGTTAAGGCACCGGACCTGACCTGAGCATTCCGCACGACGTACCTCGACAAACCAAAGGGGTGCCCAGCCGAACCGGCCCATAGGACACACTTCCCCCCTTGGGCCTCCCCCCCCCACCCGTGTCACCCCAGGGGAAGGGACCCCCAAGCCCGCAACTTGAGTAGACCTCCTCCCCCCTGAGACTCATCCCCCCCCACCCTCACCGGGCCCATTGGGGAGGGAAGAGTGGTCATAGGTGCATCGCCAGAGGGCAAATAGCCAGGATGCACACATGACAACACAGCGTACATCAAAAACAAAACAATCAACAAAACAAAAAGATAAGGATCCTACCTGGAGTTGAAACAGCACCTGACCAGCCACGCCTCCTCTGACGACGAACTGAGCAAGAAGGAGCAGGGTGTGGTCGAGGCATGCGCACTCGGAACACACCAAAAAAAAAAAAAAATTGGAAATGCGGTAGAGGGCGGAGCAAGGGGAGGGGAGAAAGCACTCCGGCGGGAAATACAAAAAAAAAAATTTTTTTTGACAGCTCTCCCGGGAAAAAAACCGGAATACCGGGGGGGGGGGCTACCATGCGAAAGGGGGGCAGTATGTCATGAGCACCGTTGAGCTGCATGCATCAGCACAATGGCACACATAACACCATGGAAACAAGAGCAAGGGATTAAAAGATAAGCAAAGCGACGCACAACAACAGACACAGACCCCGAGGAGAAGGGAACGACCCCAGCCAGAAAATCCAGTCAAAAGAATGCAAAGGGGGAAGAAAGAGCGACAAAGACAGGGCGGAACACGAGGCACGCCTGGAGCTGTCAGCAGGAACGCAAAGGATATCGCCCAGCTGAAAGTAATCACCGGCCGGAGGAAGGAGATTACGAGAGAAGCCCGGGGCACCAGCAGGGGCCCCGTGACCCCTCACCTACCGGCAACGAAGCATACAGGACTTGGGGGGATGACACCACCCAAGGTGGGGGGGGGCGCTGACCGGTGCGGGCTATTTAAACCCCGTACCGGCGCGCTCCCTTCACTCTCAGCTTTTTCTAGCTATGCACTATGCTGAAATAAACCAGAACCTGATTTTCCCTAAATTAGTGTCTGTGTCTTACTCAGTAGTAGGCAGCGCATGACAGATGGGTGGCTTATAAATTGAAATAATAATAATAATAATAATAATAATAATCACCACCACCACCCACCATCAGGCAATTGCAAAAGGCAGCTTTACTTGGAACACCTTACATCCTGTGACGATACCTTTAAGATTATTAAACAACAACACCTGCCTGTCCCAGGTCCTTGGGAAGGACTCGATAGGTGGACAAAAATGCCAAATCCAGTCTAACCAACTGGCTGACTGGGCAATCAACCATAATAATAATGATAATAGTAATAATAATAATAAAAATGATAATGTTCTGTTGTCACCCAGCTGCCATGCTTTGCAGCAGTTCCAGTCCAGGTCCCGATGCTGCCATTCCCACAAGTTGCCATCTGGAGTTGCTGCTGCTCCTCTCAGCTCTGCACCGGTGGCTTCAGCTCTCTTCTGGGCTCTTTTCCTTCTCCCCTTCCCTTCCTCTAATTGCTTCATTCTGCTCTGTTTCTTCTATCTTCCTTTTTCATCACATCGTTCAGTTGGAAGCCACCTTAGACATCGAGCAGCCCAACAGCCGGTTCCATGTGGGGTCCACCAGAGCATCTCTGACCGATGCCCTCCAGCCTCTGTTTGAAGACCGTCCCTGAAGGAGACTCACCGTTTCATCTTGCAGGCTATTCCACAAGCTGATTGTTCACCACCACATCTCCCCTGAGCTGCAATCCTGTTAAAGACCACATGCCAGGGAAGGGAAGGGTCCTTAAGCGGTACAAGGAAAGGGAGGGACATGGACATTCTCTTTGCTGCACACTTCTTCCCACAATAGAAAAAGCCTAGGGGGAAAACATCTCATCGATGTTTGGAATTTGAATAGAACTTTAATCATGATGTGACTTGCTCCAAAGGGAGCACATGGGGAAGAGATTATGCAGGATAGAAAGTGCTCCGATATGAGCATTCATCTCGCTTTACGTCAAAGGACTCATCTTCTTCTGAGCCTCAGAACATAATATTGCTCTTCCTGCGCAACATGCAAACAAATGGCAGGTCCCACTTACCTGGGAGTGCAAAGCTCACATCTGAAGGAGGAGAAAAGGGAACAGGAAAGGCAAGACTGGAAAAGTCAGGGATTGCCAGGTGGTGTCCATCTACATGGGAGAGAAGGGGGCTGCAAGATGGGGCTGCAGCCAACGCTCGCGTGCCCTGTGGCCGTATCCTCTGGGTGAAAACATTTTGGATGGGCCTCTGTGGGCTGCATCAGATCCCCTTTGACTCTGCTGGGATTCATCTTCCTTGGCCTGGAGCAGCTGTCCAGAGGGGTCATCCCCGTGTGCAGATGGGGTAGCTCTTCTGCTGCAGCTGTTTCTATCAGGGGAACAAGAGATCTCCCTAAACAGAGTGGGAGACCTTAGAACAGCTTTTTTGATAATGTTCAGGGACAGTTTTAATACAGTGATTGGTATTGTTTAATCCTGTTTTTTGGGAACTGCTTGGCTGCGTCAAGAGTCAGCAAACACAGTAGATGTCATTTAAACCAACTTCTTAAGTGGACAGCTTGGTGAAGAGTCAGCAGCAACATCCTCAACTGCAGTCAAACAGGCAAGAAGACTGCCAAGACGGTGTGATTGAAGCTCTACTACTTTGTACGTGAGTTGATTTTGGCAAACATACAACATGGAAGCTTGGCTCACACCGTGGCCATCTTGCCTCTTTTGACCCCCCTCCCAATTACCAATGTTAGCAGGAGAAACCGATTTCCAGCATGGTTCTTACAAAGTTATCTTTATCAGGATTTATTGAGATGAAAGGGAAGGGGGTTACAAAAATTCCACCCATTCAATCTTCTCCCAGTTAGAAACAATGTACTCCCAGGTACACCGGATTTTCCATCCAACTACTCCACGCAGTCTGAAAAATGTGACGGGAAAGGGAACGTGCTTTATACCTTCCTTGAAATATAGGGAACATTTACAATTCTCCAGTACCATGAGGGTGTTCTGTCTCATTTCTTCTGGTTGTCAGATGCTCCTTTGTATTCAGTCCAGCCTCATAATGATAGGGGAGCACCTGGGGATGAAGAGGCAACCCAGCAGCCGATGTGGCGGGCCTGCTTCAAAGGCGTGGTGAGCTCCGGTGTCGCAGATCTCAGGAGCGCGGTAGGCTGGCCTGGTGGCGCATCAGACCCGGCTGGCAAAGCAGTCTTGGCAGCACGGAGGACATTGGGGACGTGACCAGCAGCGTGGCAAGTCTCGGCGCGACCGGCCTGGGGGAGCAGTGGACCCCAGCGTTTCAGTGGAACACAGTGGCACAGCCGGTGGCACAGCCGGTGGAGCAGTGAAACCAGCGCGGTGGAGCTCGGTGGCCGGGGGCGATGAGCTGTGGTGATTCTATGCCCCTGTGCCAGAGCCACCAAACAGAGACCTTGGCCGGGGGGGGGGGGCGGTGAACCCTTATGGTCCCAGGCACCTTTCCCAGAGTCCCTTGGACAAGGAGGGGGGACAGCAGGGAGCACAGTCGGTGGATTCCAGCAGCACAGGGGACCGAGCCGGCATGGTGGGCTTCGGTGTAGTCAGCCTAGGTGGTGAGGAGGGCTGACTTGGATCTGAGTGCCTGCTCATCCCCTCCCAACTTGCCCAGAGATGGTGGAAAACTATTGAGGTCCCTCCAGTGTGAGTGAGGCACTCCCTCCCGGGTGTGAGAGGGAGTCCGGGGCCATAGGATGTTATGTAAGAATACTCACCGCCTGGGTGAGAGACGGGGGGTGGGTAGGAGTATATGGGATGCCCCCCTGTTGACCAGCAGGAGAGGCTGAGGGGGGCACAATGAATGTGTGGGTGACGGCTAGGCGTGAGTGTGAGCTGGTGCGCTGGGGGCCTGCCCTTGCCCTGTGGTTGAGTGAGTGTGTATGAGTGGGGGAAGGGAACCTGTGTCGAATCAGGGACTCGGGAGGTCCAGGACTGGAGGCACCTGGGCCTGGAAGCTCTGGGGGCTGTAGGGCGGGTCACGATGGCCGACCCCCAGCTCCATAAAGATAACTGCCTCGTTTCTTCTGCCTCTTCACAGAAGGAGAGACACAAAGGGGCAGTGGGACCGTAGACACACGTCCCCACAAGTCCTTTTTTCCCTTTTCTTCTCCTTTGCACTTGGACTTCATCGCTCTACCTGGAGCGCAAGGCTGTCCACCTGTCCTTGTCTGGAGAGATCGGCTGACTTGTTGGGCTGACGCTTACCCGTGTCGTTGTGCTACAGCTGTGGAGGTGGCCTGGGAATTGACAACCTGATCAGGAAAGCTGCCCCTTGAGACTCATTTGAAATGGCCCCAGGAATGACCTATCGCTCTGTTTCATAGACGGGTTACACCCGGAAAGGATCGTTCTCCTTTATGACTATAATATTCATTCAGTTTTGTCTTTTTGCTTTTTCTTTTAAAACAAAGTGAGTTTTGAGGACTATAAAAGGTTTTACCCACTTCGTTGAATCTGTGCATTGCAATTCCGACCTATTTGCTTTTACTTTCCCGTGGGAACCCTTCTTGTTTCTATTTCCTGGATTGGTTACTTTGAGGAAAGGCAGCCGGGGAAGTCTTCAGTTTCAGTCTCAGTGGGCTTTACCTCCCTGAGTCACTAGAGAGCTACGGAGGAAATTAAAGCGATTTTTACAGAGTTTTACCTCGAAGTCTCTCACGTTCTGGGCCTTGTCTCAGAACCTGTGGAATCCCCACTGTCTGAACAGTTGAGAGAAGCTGACAGGGTTGAAAATTATCCTAGGTACAAAGTGGCTTCACTAGAGAAGAAGATGAGGATTGGTGAGGTGGGCTCAGAAAACGAAGGGAAGGAAAGTGACTTGTGGAGATTTAAAGAAAAAAGAGTTCTGGCCTAGAAAGAGGGCTGTGATGCTGTTGCATCAAGACCCCGGAAGAGAATTCGGCTTCAAGGGTGGAAGATTCTTGAAGAATATCTGGACTTTTCAAGGCAGGCTGTAAAATTTGAGCTTGACAAGAAGAAAATTCTGTGTATAATGCTGAGACCTGTAAATGCTTTGCTTTATTCTGCAGTGGGATGATTGTTTAAATGTGTTTGTCAGGGTGGTCTTTTGGGCTTAGACATAGGTATTTGCTCTTTGGATAGCACTTACATTTTTGGTAAAAGGGTATTAACCAAGTGGCTTTCCTAAATACATAACAGTAATAAGATGTTGGAAGTTATTTTGCTTTAGCTTAAATGCTTTGGTTTACCTTGATAATTGTTTAAATATGTTTATCAGCAGGATTTTTTTAAGGGTTGAGATGGATATTTTTCTTTTTCTTTTTCAGATATTATTTGTATAAACAATAGCAATAAGAAGTAGTTAGGTTATTTTTTCTTACTTTAGTTGACAGGGAGGAGTAAATTATTTTATTTACTTATAGTCTATCCCGCCTTTCTTATTTTTCGTGCCTCTCTTTCATTTTTCTCCCACTCCAGCCTGTCTCTTCTCTCCGCCCCTCTCAAGAGCCTTTCTTCCAGTTGCTGCCTCAACACCTCCGGGACCAGGTTTGCCCAAGTTTCTGGCCCTGGCCCCCTTTCCGGCCTTCCCATTTTCTCCTTGGGTGAAACCACTGGCTTATCCCGAACACTTGAGTCTGTGGTGGGAGCCTCCTCTGTGGCTGCAGGAATTCCAGCCCCTTCCGCCTTTCCCATCCTGGTTTGTTTTCTAAGGCTCTAGTTCTCTGGTTCTAGTTTTCTCAAGGGTCTGTTCCCTGCAGCCAGTATCCTAGCTAAGGCTTGCAAAGTGCGTGGCCTGCGAGGCCCAAGCTCTCTCCCTTTAGCAATCAAAGCCTTCCTTTTCATGTACCGGGTTTCAGGAATCCGGTGAGTCTGAACAACCTCCCCTTTAAAGCTGGACGGGGAATCCCAGTTTGGATATCCCACCCCTGCCACCAATTTGGCACAGGTTCGTTTGATACCCAGGGGTTGTCTACTCAGACTCACCAGGACGTTCCCAAATGAGACACTGCACATGAAGACCTGTGATCACCCCTTTTATCGGGGGGGGGGTTTCTTTCACTTAGAAAACCACTGCTCACAGTATAAAGGTGTTTTTTTCCCTACTTAGGTGACCAACTAATACAATTTCCAACTGACCTCTATTTCTGTCACTACTACTACTACTCTATGCTAGGCCTATTCTGACTAATACATGGAGGTCACTAAGCTATAACTATCACTATACTACTCTCTTACTATAACTATTACACACCAACAATGCCACTACTACCTTTAGAACACAGTTCTCCTTCAAGTGGACAGTCTCACTGACTCCTTCTCCAGCTTTGCTCCAAGCCTTGACTGCTGCTCTCACCCTCGCTTCCTCCTGTCCTCTTCTTCTCTCTCCGACGCGCCCACCAGCAGCTGTCCCAGACCCAGGGCTTTCAACAGCCGCCCTGCCTTCCTTCCTCCAGGCTCAAAGGGGGAGGGGAGTGATCCCAGGTGCCCCCAATTTTAGGACTGTCCGTCCTTCCACAGCGGCGAGCATACCTGCTACTCCTTCCTCCTCCTCCTCCTCCTTTCCCCAGGACAGCAACCCTGTGAGGTGAGCTGGGCTGAGAGAGGGGGACTGGCCCAAGGTCGCCCACCCGGCTTTCGTGCCTGAAAAATCCCTCAGAGCAAAGCCACCTTTCTTGGTTACACACCTGATGGTGCATTGATGCACGAGGTCCCTGCTGCCTTGAGATCCAGAACGGTCCCACAGCCGGGGCAGCTTTGGCGTTGTGGGAAGGCAGCGCGTGGAATTCTACCTCCTGCCTGGTGTGGGACTTGCATGCCAGGGCCTCGGTTCCAGCGTCCACATTCGGCCCTCTCCCCATCCCTCATGTTGGCACCGTAACCGCCCTTCCGCCTTTCCCGCAGGACGCCTAACCCTTTCGTGCAATGGCAGCCTCCTTTACGCTCTCCCCTTGGGTGGCTTCTTGCCCCCCTAAGCTTACCAGCCCTCCCGAGACTGCTGCGAATGCTACAGCAGACGCAGCTGGGGGGCCACAAGCAGAGCGACCTCAAGGAGCTACTCTTCCCCAAGAGGCTCCGATTCGAGGGGTCTGGATTTTGGCTGAAATCCCTCTTTGGGTCTAGTGCGAATCCGCTTCCCTGATGCGCCCCAGCAAGGACATGGGCAGGCCCACGGAGCCCTCTCCAGCACGGGGGAAGGGGGACCGCAAGGGGAGCTGGACCACCCTGGGCGCCATCAGCCGCTGAGCTGGGCAGGGAGCCTCTCGGCGCCGTTCCTCCTCTGCCCACCAGGGGGCGCTGTGGGGCTCTTGCAGAAATGGCCCGGACCCTCTTCCCTGCCTTTTTGGGGGAGGGGGGGCTTTTATTACCCCCAAGGGCTCCCCAGCCTCATTTGCCTTATCGCTTAACCTGCCCTGTGTTTTACCATCTGTTTATGAGCCCCTTTTGTGTCTCTGCATCCGTGGTTCTTTCCCCCTTCCTCTTATCAGGAGACTTGTCTGGGCTGCAGCTGGTTCTTAGCCACAGTTTGGCCCCCTAGAGCTGAGCTGGCTTCTGCTGCTGCTGCGCCGACCTGCTGCCGAGATGTTGGCTTGGCAGAGGCTTTCAGGCTGTGTGTGTGTAAGGGGGGGGGCATCTCCCACAGGATGGGCAACCAAGCAAGAGCTGGTCCCAAAAGGGGAAGGGGGGCCACTCTGCCCCCCACTGTTCCTGAGGGAGGGAGCAAAGGGCAGCGGGGTGGTCAACCTGCACCAGGCCAGCCTCATCTCTGGGCATGACAGGCAGGAGTTGGGGGAGAGTCCCTCTCCCTCCCCTGTTCCCCTGCAAGTGGGATCCGGAGCGAATGCGGCCTCCTCCAGATCCATGGCCCTTGATGGATCTCCTCTCCTGCGAAAGCCAGCCAGGTTTTGTGGCAAGGAATTCCACAGGCTCATGAGGATGGGCTTTCCAGAAGACTTCAAGCCCTCCTTGGATGGAGGGAGGAGAAACAGGGCTCAGTGCCCTCCCCCCGCATTAATGACCCACCCACTTATTTGAGGGCGCAGCTTAGGGACTGTGCCCCCCTGAGCCCAGGATGGAATGAGGGAAGGAGGGCAGAGATGCCAAGCAGGGGGACTGGCAAGTGGGGGTCTCTGCAGAGGGCAGTCTGGACAGCCAAGCTGTCATGAGTGGCTTGAGTAAGTGAGCCCAGCTGCATGAAAAAGAAGTCAAAATTCTCCCAGACATGAGGAAAAAGGTTTCAGTGCCTTCAGACAAGGAGGGACAGGACCCTCAGCATCCAGGAAAGGAACCCCTTTGCCCAGCTGGGGCACAGACTGTATCCCTCGCAGAAGCTCTAATTGGCTTGATCCTCATGAGGACTAGGAGGCTGTTCTCTTCTGTTCCTTCTTTAGAAAGTAGCCTTTGGGATGTGCTCTGTCTCCCTTCAGCTACCTCCCATTCCCTTGGCACAGCTAACCCGTGTGTGTGTGTGTGTGTGTGTGTGTGTTGTTGTTGTTGTTGTTGTTGTTGTTTCCACAGGGTGGATGTGAGGAATCTCAGCCTGTTCCTGCCGCCTGGTGCTGCGGAAGTGAAACTCCAGCCCTCCTGCAGCGCCCTGTAGTTTGAAGCCTTTCCAATTGCCCAAATAACCCCTTAATGAGGCCGAGGGCAGACAAGCAAGACCAGCTGGCTCTTTCACACACCCAAACCAGGTTAATAGACTACAAGGGCCGAGTTCACAAGACACCCGACGTGCAAGGAGAGCAGCCGCCTTCCGGCCAAGGAAACGGCCCCAGTCCCAGGATACTGAGCAGCTCAAATGTCTGGCCCGTTTTAGCTGCACAAAGCCGGTCCCGGGACCCCCGTGGCCCCCAGATCCCAAGGCCATTTGCTTCCCGTTTGTCCTGGAGAAGCGCCCGGATCGGTCTCCCCGGCTTTTCCAGGCAGGCCCCGCTCTGGCATTGCGGGCGGGGGAAGAGTCTGGACCCCATTGCTGCCTCTGCCCCCCCCCCCCAGGCCTGACTGGGGCTGAGGATGCGCCTCCCCCCCCCGTCACCCCCTGCACCGCCTCCAGGCTCAGACCCAGGGGCTGCTCCCACGTGCTCCCTCCTTTTAAGCCTCCCACTTCCAGCCTCCCCACGGAGGGACCCCCGACTCACCTGGAACCGAGGAGAAGCCCCGGGCCTCTGGCCCTGCAGGGTCTTGTCCCGGGAAGGACCACGCCCCCTTCGGAGTCCGGCAGCCCCAGCCTGGGGTTCCCCGGGGCCTTGAGAAGCCTTCAGAGGGCATCTAGTCCACCCCCTCCAGGCGCACAGAGAAAGAGAGAGCCTGGCTGAGAGTTGTGGGGAGGGCAAAGGAAGGGGGGTCCCCTCTGGGGCCGGCAGGGACCCCCCCGGAGCTGCAGCCCCCCAAGACCGAAAGGATGCTCCTCCCCCTTTCTCCGCTTCCTTCTCTGCTCCGAACTATCTCCTCCACCGGGCGAATCAGGAGAGACTCTGCCCGGAGACCGATGACGCTGCAGAAGCGAGAATTCCCATTGGTCCTTCTGCCTTTCTGGGCACTCCCAAGTCAAAGTCTCAGAAAAAACGCTTCCTCCCCCATCCCGACCCTCCGATTCCGCCTCGGGGGCTGGGAGCATCTCCGTCCCCCTCCCCTCTCTATTTGGGATACCCATGTGGGGCAGCCCCATGGGCTCTGCCGGGGTCCCCCTGCTGCTGCTGCTGCTGCTGCTGCTGCTGGTGGGGGCGCTGTGCCGGCGGGTCCCCGGAAGCGAAGCGGGGAAGGAGCCCCCCGGTAAGGAGGGGGCTGGACGGGGGGAGGGGCTGGGAGGGTGCCCCTGATGCTGGGGGGGGGAGGAAAGGGGCTGGGACCCCCAGGAGGGACTTTGGGGAAGGGGCCGAGGACAAGAGAGGGGGAGCCTGCAGGAGCCTCGATCTCCGCGGGGTCTCTGTCCCCCCCTCCCCACACCCCCCAGGAGGACGGAGGGGGACCCCCTTTCGAGACACAGCCGGGCCCCTCCCTCACCCCCCCCCCTGGCTGGACCTCAAGAGTTTGTTGCATTAAAAGAGGAAGGAGAAGGAAAGCGAAAGGGAAAGCGGGAAAAGTATTTTTCCTTCAACAAAAACGCGTTTTTCTTTAAGAATCTCCATTTAGAGGCTCTCCCCCAGGGAGCCCAACCAGGAAAGGGGGGGGCTGAGAAAGGCCCTCCCCCTCCCCCTCCCCGCGTGGGTCCCTCCTCCAGTCGCTGCCGGGAGCGATGGGCCCCGGAGTCCCCCCTGACGGCCTTCCTCCTCCTCCTCCTCCTCGCAGCCCATTTCTTGCACCAGGGGAAGATAGAGTGCCGCTTCCTGAACGGGACGCAGCGGGTGCGCTACCTGGAGAGGTACTTCTACGACCGGCAGGAGATTGACCGCTTCGACAGCGACCTCGGGAAGTACGTGGCCGTGTCCGAGTTGGGGCAGCCCGAGGCCGACCATTGGAACAGCGATAAGGACCGCCTGCAGTACAAGAGGGCCGCTGTGGATCGCTTCTGCCGGCACAACTATGACGTTTCCCGGGGGAATCATGTGATTGGCCGGAGAGGTGAGTCCGGGAGGGAGGCAGGGGCTTCGGAGGGGGATGCAGAAGGGACCCCCCCCCTTCCTTAATCCATTAAATGTATTGAGATTCTCCCTCATGGAGTTTTCCCGCCTCATCGGGCGAGTTTTAGAGAGCAGCTGCGGAAATCTTGGTTGTTTGTGGGATGCAGATTTTGGGCTCCGTTTGGGCTACGAAGGGGCGTGTTGGGCTATCGAAATTCTGGGCCTCTGGCAGCCCTGCTTTGCTCCTCCTTTATTCCGCGCTCCCAGATCTACGGAATATTCCTCTCCTTCCCGGGATCCAGACTCTCTCCCTGCCCGGAATCAGGGATCCCTTTGGTCCCCTCCAGAAAAGGGCCCAAATATGATTTTTTTGTGGGGGGGGGGGAGAACCCAGCAACGTCTCCCTCCTCCCAAATAGATCCTTCGCGACCGATCGATCGATCGAAGGGCCTCCTGGTCCCCCTTTCCACCCAGGAAATGTTTCGCCTTTTAGGATAAAATCCATTTCCAAAGGTCTGAAAAGGGGGATTGGCAAGGCCGTTTCTTTCGCCTGTCCTTCTGCCCTTTCTCTGGACATTTTCCTTCTTTTCCTTCTCTTTTCTTTGTTCAGACTTACTTGGAGTCTGGCAGCTTCTAAATCCAACAAACAAAGAAACAAACAAATAGAGGAAATGATCTAGAAATTATACTTCTGATTCCGTGTTTAAACCAAGACGCAGACCTCAGTCCTACAGAATGGTTTAGGGGCTTTTCCCCCTGCCTTGAGAAAAAGCTGATTCAAAGGCTGAGAAACATTGTTAGGCCAAGCGAAGCCGCGGTACGTCAGCTGACAGCAGGGCCCACTCCCCCTTTGCACTGAAGGGGTTGCCTAGTCTGGCAATGGAGCGTCTGCAAGAAACCAGCAAGGCTCGGAGAGCACCAAGGACCCCACCCTTGCTTGGCCAATTTTGGGGGCCTGGGAGAAAAGCCCCCCTTGGAACCACCTTTCTCGTGACAGACCCAGCTTCCCCTTCAGCCGAATCACTTCCGTCTCATAGCTGGAAAGTTCCTGATTTGGGGGCAGAGTTTGAAGCAACCCATTAAAATCTTGATTCTCTCTCCCAGATTTCTTGCCCATGGCCTAAATTAATTTTTCTTTTTCTTTTTTGCATTTTTCTTTTTATTGATTGATTATTTACATTTTTATTTGTTTATAAACGATATTATAAAATTATATTTTATTTATATTTTATTTTTGGTCTCCCCCCCAAATTCCCCCAAAGGACCCCCAGCAAGGATCCGGCACAGCGCAAGATCCCCGAGAACCTCTTCTGTCCATCTGGCTCCGAAAGGGGAATTCGGAACTTGTTAGTCTTCTGAGGGGGGATGAATCTTCCTTGAGAGGACTTGGGCAATTGAGAGAAGTAAACGGCTACCCCTGATTGTTGCTCCTTTGCCCTTTCCTTGCTTTTTTTTATTGCCACTTGTTTCTTGGATAGTTGTAGGTTTGCTTAGTATATGTCCACGTTGGGCATTAAAATCCTTTGATAACCAGCCTTTCAAGATATTTCTTCAGGGCAGCTTCATCGATGTCAGCCATGGAATATAATTATTTTGAAAAATGTCATGTTCGCCGTTTCAATGTCTTTGATGCATCGTAACGTTTCGCATGTCATTAATTGGATGCGTGTTTCATCTTTCTCGGGAGGATGGGAACGGTTATCTTTTGGCTTTGCTTTGGAATGTATTTGTATTATCTACTGCGCTCAAGGTTACTTTCCCAGGCTAGCAACTCTGACGATTGCTAGCACCTGTGCCGGGCGGGGCTGTTACGAGGGAGGCGGGATACGTTTGCACCAAGGGTTTAAGTTTGTATTTGGCGCGCTTTTGCTCATTCTCAGCTTTCTCTGTATTTGCCTTTAGTACTCTAAATAAATCAGATTTCATTTAGCAGCCTCTTGTGAGTCTGAGTATTTGGGGCTAGGGCAACCATTACATAAAGCTGAGAATCTAAGTTCCTAACTCCGCTGGCCCCTGTCCAGGAAAGACAAGCGTCTAACCCTGTGAGGGAGAGAGCCCGCGATGACTGAACCCGACATCATGATGATGGAGGAAGGGGAACCGGACTCGACCGTGAGGCAGTCCGGCCGACCGTCCCAAGGTGGGGAGCTGTCAGCCATCCGAGAGGAGGCGAGCTCCGAGTCGGAGAGTGAAGCCGGGGGGCGGAAAACGGCCCCAGAGACCACTGTAAATTCTCCGGGCGAGCTGCTCACCTGGGATACGACCCAAGGAGATGCCACGGAAGCGGGGGGTCCCTCCTGGAGGCAGAGATACCCATTGTCCCCCAACATGGTGCAGGTGCAGCCAACGGAGGGCTCACCCACTCCGGATCGGATCCGAGTGTTGGAGTCCAAAATGGATTCGTTGGAGGCTATATTGAAACAGCTGAGCTTGGATGTGACCTCGTTGCGAGAGGTCCGGGAAGAATCAAGCCAAAGGCATTCAACCCCCTCTTCCCAGGGGCTGTCCCCGGAACGGCGACGGGTGGTGCGGAGGCGCGAAGGGGACCAGTCGGTCCGGATGGAAATCGCAGCATCGCCAGGGCGATCGCCCCGGGGCCCCGTGCCGCCCCAAGCCAGGGGAACACAAGCCGCGGCAGCACCGGTGGTGGGGCGCAGCGCGGCGGGAGGCGGCATGCGAGACTTCCCTGTCAAGTTTGATGGGGACCCGACCAAACTCTCGTTCTTCCTGACGAACGCGAAAGCCTATATGGAAGAATGGGGGGCGTTTTTCCAATCGGAAAAGGCAAGGATCATCACCATTGCCACCAAACTGAAGGGGAGGGCGGCAGACTGGTATGTCCAGATGTGCCAGTCGGAGGCGCCTGAACTGGAAAGTCTCGAGGAGTTCCTCTGGGCGTTGAAACAACACTTCGAGGACCCCTTAACAAAGGAGAGAGCAAAGCGAGCCCTGAAGGAACTCAAGCAGGGGTTCAGATCAGTGGCCGATTATGCTTTGGAGTTTAAAGCGCTAGCTGGGAAGGTGGATGACTGGTCCCAAGCAACCATTATCGAGCTCTTCAAGGATGGCTTGAATACAGAGGTGCTGCGCAGGTCCCTGGGGAGGGACGACCCATACACGCTGTATGAGTGGATCCTGCTGGCGGGGAGGGCTGAACATGCACAGGAGATCTTTGCCCAGCGGAAGACCGCCAAGTCGGGGCGGGAGGTGAAGCCCAGCCGCCCATCGACCACCGGGGGGAAACCGGGACAACGACCTTGGGACGAGGAGCGGGAGAAGCGGTACGCAAAAGGCTTGTGCCTGAGATGTGGTAAGGAGGGGCATAGAGTGGCAGCATGCCCGAAGGCAAAGGTGGAGGAACGGCCCGGAAAACCGCCAGCAAAGTCCCCTGCACTGCCGAGGAAGCAAAAAGCTGCGGTGGCTGAAACCGAGGGAGACGATGTGATGTTCTTCGAAATTGAGGGGGAGACCGAAATCCAGCAGCCGGCGGGAAACGCCAGCCACCTGCTCTAAAGGGCGCCGCTGGGCAGGTGGTAGAGGATGGGCGCGAGCCTCCATCGGTGAGTGGCACTTACCGCATACTCATGGTGAAATTGAAATTGGGCTCCCAATCCAAGACTGTGGAAGTATGGGCCATGATTGATTCGGGGTGTTCCCGGTGTCTTATGCACCCCGACGTGGTGGCGGCTTTGGAGCTCCCCACGTTCCCTTTACAGCGACCCATCGCTTTTACTCAGCTGGATGGGTCCGTGGCAGGGGGCCAACCGGTCACCCATTTTACAGGGCGTGTAGCCTTGCAACTGGGCAGTCACCAGGAAGGGCTGTCTTTTATCGTGGCTCCGGTTGGGGGGCCATTGGTGGTGTTGGGGGTACCCTGGTTGGTGCAGCAAAACCCCCACATAAACTGGGTCTACCGAACTATCACGTTTAGGGATGGGTTTTATCAAGCGGCCGAGGGTAAGGGTGCCCCAGAGGAGATGGTGGGGGTTGCGGCAGCTGCGACTCCGCCTTACCCGGCCTCTCCTCTGGAAGGCTTGCCGGCCGAGTACTGGATGTTTGCTGATGTATTCGGTGAAAAGGAAGCCGATCAGTTGCCCCCCCATCGAAAGACGGACTGTGCCATAGAACTGTTGCCCAACACCCAATTGCCTAAACCAAAAATTTATTCCATGACGCAGAAGGAACTGACTCTGTTGAGGGAATTTGTGGACAAAAATCTGGCGCGCGGATTTATTGAGCCGGCGAATTCACCCGTGGGGGCGCCGGTTCTTTTTCGCCCAAAAAAGGACGGGACATTGAGACTTTGTACGGATTTCCGCGGATTAAATGCCGTCTCAATTTCCAACAAATATCCCTTGCCATTGATAAAAGACATGTTGTCACATCTGGCCAAGGGCAAGATCTTCTCTAAGCTTGATTTAAGAGAAGCCTACTATCGTGTACGGATCAAGGAGGGGGATGAGTGGAAAACCGCATTCAATTGCCCGTTGGGAGCTTTCCAGTATAAGGTGTTGCCGTTTGGGTTGGCTGGGGCCCCTGGGGTATTTATGCAATTAATCAATGAGGTTTTGCATGAACATCTGTTCAAAGGTGTACTTGTGTATTTGGATGATGTATTGATTTATACTGAAACCATGAAAGAGCATGTAGCTCTGGTAAAGCAGGTATTGTGTAAACTCAGGTCGGCTGAATTGTATGCTAAGCTGTCGAAATGTGCCTTTCATCAGACCCAAATTGACTACTTGGGGTATAGAATTTCAGACAAAGGCATAGAAATGGACCCTGCCAAGGTGCAGGCTATCATGGACTGGGAGAGTCCCCGCACCCGCAGGCAACTTCAAAGTTTCCTGGGGTTCAGCAACTATTACAGATTGTTCATAAGGGGATTCGCTGAGATTGCCTTGCCCCTAACTGAGCTGCTGCGAACCAAAGGGGTGGGAGATACTAGGAGAGTCAAGAATCCCGGAGCGCTGTTGAGGTGGACGCCTGCTTGTCAAACGGCGTTTGAGCGCCTGAAAGCAGCTTTTGTCAAAGAGCCAATTTTACAGCATCCTGATCCTTCCAAGCCATTTGTTGTACAGGCAGATGCTTCCGATTATTCGATTGGGGCATTGTTGATGCAGAAGGATGAGGCAGGATGCCTCAAGCCCTGTGCCTACTTATCCCGCAAATTCTCTGAGACTGAGAGGCGTTGGCATGTTTGGGAGAAGGAGGCATTTGCAGTAAAAGCTGCATTAGAAGCTTGGCGGCATCTGTTGGAAGGGGCAAATCATCCCTTTGAAGTATGGACTGACCATAAAAACTTGGAGGCTCTTAGTACCCCTCGAAAACTGAGCCCCAAACAGGTTCGTTGGGCTCAATTTTTCAATCGATTCAATTTTCAGTTTAAATTTATTCCAGGGAAAAAGAACTTCTTGGCTGATGCCTTGTCAAGGCAACCTCAGGACTCTGGGGCAGCGCCAGATGTGGTAAGCACCCTATGGACGGCGCCCCAATTGGGAATGCAGGCTGTGACGCGAAGCCAAACGCGCGCGCAGCAGCCGCCCACTACAAGCGCTGTTCAGCCAAGTCCTTTGTCAATTCCCTCCCAGTTGCAACAAAAGTTTCTAAAAGAACTAAAAACAGATACTTGGTTGCTTGCAAATAAAGACAATGTTACTTTTGACAGAGGCTTTGCTTGGAAATCCGACCGCCTCTACGTTCCGGAAAGCCTCAGAAAAGATGTGTTACTACGTTCACACGATGACAAACTTGCAGGTCACTTCGGGTTTGTGAAAACCTTGCACCTCGTTCGGAGGCAATTCTGGTGGCCCACATTACGTAAAGATGTCAAAGACTACATTGCCTCCTGCACTGTTTGTGCAATGTCCAAACGCAAGGTGGGCAAGCCCCAAGGACTGCTGCAACCGGTGGCAGCCCCTTCTTCCCCTTGGGAGGAAATCTCCATGGACTTTATTGTCGAGCTCCCGCCCAGCCAACGCAAAACGGTCATTTGGGTGGTCAAAGACTATTTCTCCAAACAGGCTCACTTCATCCCTTGCGTGTCCATTCCGTCGGCCCGTCAATTGGCTCGCCTATTCCTTGTACACGTGTACAGGTTGCACGGATGTCCCTCCCGCTTGATTTCGGACAGAGGTACACAATTTACCTCGCAATTTTGGCGGGCGTTTCTCAAGCTGTTAGGCACGAAACAAGCCCTATCCACGGCTTGGCATCCTCAGACGGACGGAGCCACTGAGGCGCTTAACTCGACTCTTGAACAGTACCTTCGAGCTTTTGTGAATTACCAGCAGGACAATTGGGTAGACCTCCTACCATTTGCTGAAGTGGCTTACAACAATGCAGTGCATCAAAGCACTGGCCAAACCCCCTTTCGGGTAGCCCTAGGTAAGGACTTTGTACCTATCTCTGATCTACCACAACCTCCGGCTGGTGCAGTCACTCCAGATGATTGGACAACACAACTGGCTGACTCCTGGCCAATGATTCAAAAGGCATTGGCAGATGCACAAGCAGATTATAAACTGTATGCTGATCGGAAGCGGGCCCCCCAACCGGCATTCCAAGTGGGGGACTCTGTGTACCTTTCAACAAAGTTTATCAAGTCATCCCAACCTTCAAAGAAACTTGCGCCTAAGTTTGTGGGTCCTTTCCCGATTATCGCTCAGATTAACCCTGTGACTTTTAAACTTGACTTGCCTCATAACCTTAAACGCTTACACCCTGTTTTTCATTGCAGCTTACTCAAACCGACTATTCCTTCTGACCGCTGGCATCGTCAACCTCCACCTCCCACCCCCATCATGATTGATGGTCAGCAACACTTCGAAGTTAAAGAAATTCTGGACTCTAGACGCCTTCGCAATTCTTTGCAATACTTAATTCGTTGGAAACATTTCCCTCATCCTGAGTGGGTCGCTGCACCAGATGTAGCTTCCCCTGTTTTGGTGGCCCGCTTCCACTCTGCTTATCCCACAAAACCGGGTCCCTAAGTGTATTTTTAGGAGGGCGGTATGTCATGTTCGCCGTTTCAATGTCTTTGATGCATCGTAACGTTTCGCATGTCATTAATTGGATGCGTGTTTCATCTTTCTCGGGAGGATGGGAACGGTTATCTTTTGGCTTTGCTTTGGAATGTATTTGTATTATCTACTGCGCTCAAGGTTACTTTCCCAGGCTAGCAACTCTGACGATTGCTAGCACCTGTGCCGGGCGGGGCTGTTACGAGGGAGGCGGGATACGTTTGCACCAAGGGTTTAAGTTTGTATTTGGCGCGCTTTTGCTCATTCTCAGCTTTCTCTGTATTTGCCTTTAGTACTCTAAATAAATCAGATTTCATTTAGCAGCCTCTTGTGAGTCTGAGTATTTGGGGCTAGGGCAACCATTACAAAAAAGCTGCCAATTCTTCCATGATTTCTGATCGTTGGTGTAACAATTGCTGATCTTGTCTGCGTTGCTTTATTTTTTCCAAGCTGAAAGGCTGGGAAGTTTCCTGGTTTATTCGCATGTTCAACGTTCTTTTGTTTGCCAATTTTATTTTCTCTTGGAATTCTTCCATTTCCAGTAAGTTAGCTTCTTGCCGTTCTTTCATCGGGTGTCTTTTGGGGTTCCATCTGCGCTCGTATTTTGGCATCTAATTGTTCCTCCCTTTTAGTGTTTTCTCCTCCTTGTTTTGCTGTCAGTTTCATAAACGGCCCCCCATATACCCTTTCCTTCTTTCCCAAAAGGTTGTGTCAGAGATTCCTGTTTTCTTTGGGAAAGAAATGCAATTCCTCCTGGCATTTCTGTAGGATGGCGCCATGAGGTCGCAACCCATCATTCGTCCCCCCTCTGAAAGGAAGTTTTGCTCCAGAGCACCACGCAAATAATATCGGATTATGCTCCGGGAATGTCCTTGGAGGGATTTGCCCCTCGTGAATAGGGGGCATTGAAGTCTCGGAGGCCGAACACGCGTCTCTTCCGGAGCCGGACTGATGCCTGGCCGGGAAGAAGGTCCGGCCTCTCTCGGTTGGGTTTTGCAGTCTCGAAACGTCCATCGGGGCCAGTCCACGTTTCCTGCCTTGAGTCAATTTATCTAAATTCAGACCTGAGAGTCCACTGGTGTCTCCAAAGACAATATTTCACCTTCTTCCAATTCTGTTAATTTTTGAAAAAATCTTCTAGAATTAATCTTTGCTCTTATTTGGTAGAGGTGAAGTTTTTTATTTTGTCTCCATTCTGTAATTTAAAAATTAAAATCCTTCCTGCTTTTGACCCTGCTGAGTCTCCCATGTCCCTCCTTCTCCTCCTGCTTCCCCCCCAGCCAAGCCCACCGTCACCATCTCCCCCACCAAGGCGGACCCCGCATCCCCCAACACCATCCTCCTCTGCACCGCGACTGGCTTTTACCCCCTGGAGATCGACATCCGGTGGCTGAAGAACGGGCGGCTGGAGAAGGAGGGTGTCGCCTTCGGGGAGGAGCTCCAGAACGGAGACTGGACCTACCAGCGCCAGGTGATGCTGGAGACCCGGCCCGAGCGTGGGGACGTCTACGCTTGCCAGGTGGGGCACGCCAGCTTGGAGGCCCCCATCACCATCCAGTGGGGTAAGCCCCTCCCTGCCCTCCCCTCATGCCCTCCCTGTCTGGGGACGCCATCCTGCCCGAGAAGGGGGCACCGCTGGGGCTGGCAAGACCCTCCCTGAGTCCAGAGCCAGAACGGACCCCCTGGAGGAAGCTGGCCCTGATCCTCCTGCTCACGCCGGGCTCCTTCTCCCTCTCCCTCCCCAGAGCCACGTTCCTCCAACTCTGCCAGGAGCAAACTCTGGACGGGGGCCGTGGGGGCCGTGCTGGGGGTGGCCTTCCTGGCTGTGGGGCTCTCCCTCTACCTGAAGAGCAAGAAAGGTGAGTCTTTGGGGCTGGATAAGGAGAGATGCGGAGGGGATCATGTAGGGGAGGCATCTGATCAAGATGGCCTAGAAGGTCTTCCTGGACCCCCCCAGTCCCAAGGCTGGTGGCCCCACTGAGCCACCACAGATCCTCCGATGGCACCAAACAGCCATAGAAAGAGGGAAATCCTTGGGGGGATCCCTTGAGGGCATGATCCTGAGTGATCCGTTGCCCAGATTGATCAGAAATTTCTTTAGAAAGCTTTATTCTTGGACAGGCTGTAAGCAGATATAATGCAACATATTATGGGCTATCTATTGAGAGTAGGACCCCTAAGTGCTCCAGACCATTTTCAGCATTGGTTGTCTCTCTCTCTCTCTCTCTTTCTTTTCAGCAACCTCCATCCAACAACCTGCAGGTGAGCGCTTTGCATTCCCCTCCAGGAACTAACGGGTTTAATTCTGTCTTCTCCCCCAAAATACCTCTTAAGTATCCACAGGAGCCTTGAATGATGCTCAAATCCTCCATGCTGGGAATTGGGCTCATTTACTTTCTGCAGCAAAACTTTCCAAGATTATCTGGATCCCCCAAATCTTTTTCTGAGGTCTTTGGTCACTTTTCCCTCCAGGGGACCCCAAAAGGTGATGCAATTAAAAACAAAAACACACAACACTAAAACATTGCCCAGGATGTTTCCCCCTTTTGGGAAAGTGCAAAAGGGAAGGAAAGGAGGGGGACCATTCAGGTCATAGGGGGAAGGGGAAGGAGCACCCCAAATTTGTGGGCTGCCCTCCCTTCCCGCCCCCCTTTGCCATTTCACTGAAGTTCTGGTAAGTTGCACCAGGCTCTGTCCTTTCCTGCCACCCCCATCGTAGCACCACCTTCTTGGTTAAT